>NC_042616.1:133799876-134510605 GCF_901001135.1 Rhinatrema bivittatum | reverse complement strand
TTCCATAGTGAGTAGATTTATTATTGACGATCTCCAGTAGGCAAAGGAGGGTCCTTCGAGGACCCGCCAAACTGCCAGGATAGCCTTACAAGCTAGTAGATAGACTTTTGTAATCCAAAGGAGCGATCCCTTTTTTCCTTTAATGAAACAGGGACAGTCCCAAAAAGGACCACTAGTGGGGAGAATGGAATTCGAAAGCCCACAACGCTAGTAGCAGAGTGGTAAACCTTTTCTCCAGAAAATCTGAATAACTGGACATCTCCAAAAAGAATGGCCCAAATTTGCTCCCACTGAGTGACACTTGAATCATGCATCGGAGGTAGCTATTCCCCCGCTTTGTATGCTTGATGTTGAGAAATATACATTCAGTAGATGATCTTGTAACGGGTTCCTCTGAGAAGCGTATTGCCCGTCATCTTTCTGGTCATGGTGAAGGCCGACCGCAGCACAGCGACAGGCAGTGGTCGTCCAAGCTCTGCCTGTCATTTCGCCTGCGCCTTCTCCAGAGTCCAGCGCTTATGGGCAGTCTCCAGCTGTTTGTAGAAGTAAGAAATAGAATGCTTCCTGGGACCGTCAAGATCAAACCAAGTTTTTAAGAGTTGCCACTTTGGATCCAAGAAGAGAGGCAGACCCAGCAAGCGTACATAATGTCAGGCTTGCAAGTATTGGAAATGATCGGTGGAAGCAAGGCCATAGAAAGAGCGAAGTGCAGGAAATTGCAAGACAGTCCCATCCACATACATCATCTGTCCAATGCAGGTGAGCCGACAACTCTCACAAGAATAAAATTTGGAGGGGTCCAAACCCGCTGGGAACGCTGGGTTGCCACAAAACAGGAGAAAGGGTGATACCCTATCCGGTAGCGAGACTTTCCGCATGAGCCACTTCCAGGTCTGCCGCAGCGGGCGCAGTAGTAAGTCCGATCCTATTACAGATGATATGGATATCTAGGGAACGTGCAGGGCATAGCGAGGCGAGACTGGAGACAACAATTGAGATTCAAAAGGGGTGTCCGAAAAAAATTGCGTGCCCAAGATCCAATCTCCTCTACGTCTCAGGTTGATCGCATGGTTATAAAGTTTCAAGTCCGGAAGACCCAAACCGCCCGCTGATAGCGGTTTCATCAATATTTGTAATGCAGTCCTCGGCGCTTCCCCCGCCATAAGAATTTAGGACATTGCTCTCTGGAATTGAGCTATAGTCACTCTCATAAGGAAAAGGGGAAGAACACCAAGCATGTATAGCCACCGGGGTAGAACAGTCATCTTCAGGAGGTGTATGCGGCCAATCAGAGAGAGGGGAAGAGGAAACCAAGCAGATAAAGTTCGTTCCGTTTTTTGCTGCAAAGGGGATATATTAATTTCATACAAATGCTCTAGACATTTGGGAACCCATACCCCTAGATATTTAATGCGATCTCCTGCCCATTTTAAAGGAAATTCCCCACTCCAGGAGATAGTCAGCAGGTCCTATAACCATAGCCTCGGACTTGTCCAGATTCAAGCGGAGACCAGCATGAGTGCCATACTCCTCAATAACCCGGAGAGCCGAGGGGAGAGAGGTGGTGGGATTTGTCAGGTGGAGCAAGAGATCATCCGTAAAAGCCGCGGATTTAAACGTCACCATCCCCATCAGAATCCCCTCAATATTCTTGCTCTCCTCCAAGATGCGCAATAATGGGTTCAAGGAGAGAACAAATAGGAGGGGGGACAAAGGACATCCCTGTCTAGTACCCTGCTCCAATGTGAAACCCTGGGACAATTCCCCATTCACCCAAATGTTAGCTCGAGGATGATCATAGAGAGTATGAAGGAATGATATAAAGGGACCATGAAAGCCATAATGGCTCAGTGTTTCAAACAGAAAAACCCCAATTCACACTATCGAAAGCCTTTTTGGCATTGAAGCTGACCAGGAGGGAATTAATTTGCATTTTTCGTGAGAGGGCTATGGAAGCCAGTATGCGTCGAACATTAGTTACCGCTTGTCTGCCCCTGACAAATCCCACTTGTGAAGAGAATATGAGTTTGGCGATAAAGGAGGCCAAACGGTCGGCCATCACCTTGGCAATCAGTTTCAAGTCACAATTGATAAGGGAGATAGGTCAGTATGAACCAGGCAACTCCAGATTGCGTCCCGGCTTAGGGAGTACTACTATTGTAGCCTTATTGGCTTGCCAGGCCTGAAAATCTGGTGAAGAGAGCGTGTCGTATATTCGCTGAATAGGGGTGCTAATGAGATCGGCCAGCACCTTATATAGCTCATTAGTGAGGCCATCAGGGCCTGGTGACCCACCCAAGGTAGAGGATTTAATAGCCAATTCCAGTTCAATTTTTCCCAAAGGGGCATTTAATAAGGTTAAGTCTTGCTCCCTGTATCAGAGGGAGCTTCAATTTGGATAGGTAGGCCTGAATGTCTGGGCGATTACTGGGATCTGCCGAATAAAGTTTATGATAATAATCCATAAAGATTTTCCCTATATCCTTAGTATCTGTCCGGAGTTGCCCCGTGTCATCCCACAATCCCTTAACATATGATTTCCCTTCCCATGTCTTCACCAGTCCCGCTAGCAGCTTTCCCGCCTTATTGCCAAATTGGAACAGTCTATGTTTATAGTAAAGGCATTTTTGGGTTTTTTGCTGGATATAATCATGTAGGGCGCTTTGAATGGAGTAGAATGACATGCGATTTTCCCTGGAGGTAACAGCGGTGAAGCGAGCCTTGGCTTTATGCAGCTGTCTTTCTAATCTAATGATGGCCGCTGATAATTCTTTATGCTTTCGGGCTGTATAAGCAATGACCTCGCCCCTTAAGACTGCCTTTGCAGCGTCCCAAAAGAGATCGATCCCTCCAGGGTTGCTGATTGAAATGAGCGTATTCCTTCCATTTCTCCCGTATATATGATTTAAACCCCTCGTCATAGTCGAGTTTAGCAGGGAACCTCCAACACCTACCCCCTCCAGACCTGCCCAAACCAGCAACGTCCGTCCATACTGGAGCGTGATCCGAAATGGCCAAAGGCCCTACCTCCGCTCCCATTACTTTAGAAAGATAACTGGAACTGATCAAGAGGTAATCATTACAGGATTGGGACCCGTGGGCTCGTGAGATGTGAGTGTAATTAAGATCAGCAGGGTGTAGCATTCTCCAGCTACCCGTAAGGTCCAGGAGTCTACACAGGAAGGACAGGCCCCTTGCTGATTCTAGCCTAGAGGTCCTCCCCGAGGGTTGCCGATCCAAAGACGGATCGAGTACAGAATTAAAGTCTCCCCCCAGTATGAGTGGAAGGTGGGCATAATCTTGAAGGACGCGCAAGATTTTTGTATAGAAAGCAGGTGAGTACGTGCTGGGTGCATAGACATTACCCAGAAACCACCTTTTCCCATATATCTTGATGTCCAAGAATAGATATCTGCCCTCCAGGTCCACCACAGATTAAATTACACCAAAGGGAATGGACTTGTGGACGAGTATGGCCACCCCCGCTTTACTAGAGTATGCTGAAGCATAAAAGGATTTCCCCACCCACTATTTAGTCAATTTTTCATGTTCTGAATCAGAGAATCTAGTCTCCTGTAGCATGGCAATATGTGCTTTATACCGCCGTAAGGCTTGTAGAATCTTATAGCGTTTCGTCACAGAACCTATACCACAGACATTCCGAGTGCAAAATCTGACATTAGACAGTCTTGTATGTAATGTCACAGATCATCTTAAACGATCTTCCATATGTATCGATATGTATGATGGTCCCCCAGCCTAGACCCCCACCCATATGAGTAACATACACGGTGTCAATCAAAATGTGAAAAACATTGTGAACAGTAACAGGAATTAAACAATATTGAGAAATCTTGGTCCCCTATGGTGCGTGACCCTCTATATATCCCAGTATAAGGTGTAGGAAGCCACAGAACACAAACCATAAGTTGCATCCCATAACCTCCCTCACACCCAGTATGTAAATTAGGATCACTTGAACCATGAGGACCCCCTCTCAGAAAAGAATGAAAACAGAATAAGTCCTTCTGCACTTGACCATCTATATAGCAACCACCTGAAAGTTCTCCCAATGTGAAAACAACAATATCAGATAGTCAGTGAGAATTCAAATGGAGGTATCTGGAGAGTACTATTCAGCCAGAAGGAATATCCTGAAGAAAAGCCTGTGCAGCAGAAGCCTCAGTAAAGACATGGGTCTATCCATTATAAGTAAGATGCAGTTTGGCTGGGAACATCAAGGTTGCCCTTATCTTCAGCTTCGCTAACTGGGAGCACACTGGAGCAAAAGCTTTCCTCATCGTTGCCACAAAAGCTGAATAGTCCTGGAATAGGAGCACCTTGCTGCCTTCAAAAAGCAGCTCAGAGGTTTACCTGTAAGCCCTCAGTATCTACACCTTATGGACAAAGTTGAGAACTTTGAAAATGACTGCTCGGGGCCTATTGTTTGCCGCCCCCTCCCTCCTCCAAGTGGGGGGCCAAGCCTGTGTGCCCTCTCGAGGCAGAGCGGCCCATGTTGACTACCCAGCTTTAGTGTTTTGTTTAACCAGGCTTCCAGGCGCATACCAAGCTCATAATCGGGAATGTTACCAGAAATCCCCAGGATCCTCAAATTATTCCTGCGGGACCTGTTCTCCAGGTCATCTAGCTTACATTGGATGGAGGCCTGGAGCTTCTGAAGGCTTTGTATGTCCTGTCCCTGCGCCTCCATTTTGTCTTCTGCCTCTGAGATCAGGGACTCAGCTGCGTGTAACTGCGTTTGAATATCAGCAAGCTGGGAGCTGACTCCTGTGATTTAGGAGGAAAGCTGTGTGAGCCTGCCGTCTAGTGTGGCGATCACAGTTGCTGCGATGTCCTCCCCTGCCGAATCCGCCGGGTCCGCTGCCAGCGGCGTCTCCGGCGCGTCGGCCATTTTTTGCTCAGGGCCTTTCATCCACTCCTTTTCCTTGCGGCCCGTTTTAGTCGCCATGCCAGCATTTTTTCAATAGATAGTGAGCGCCGGACGTGCCCGGGGAAGTCGGCTATCAGGTACGATTGGCGTGAGAGGCAGAAAATTATTTTTTGCAGCAGAACGCCGAAGATTTCCAGAGGGGGGTCCCCGGAGCGATCAGCCACGCATCTGATCACTCACACGGCATCACGTGAATCCCGCTCCCACCATCTTTATCTTCATTCAGTGTTTGCTGGACTCAAGGTAATATCTAAGTGTTTTCTGTAGGAATAATCAGCAAGTCTGGCTTTCTTTTTGTGTGACCTTTGGAGACCCCTTGCAAATGCATCTTAACTAAATTGCTATAAGGAAATACATTACAAAATACATTACAATTTGAATGGTAGTCTTATAATAAAACTTTAGGAGTGAATTTTAAAAGGATTGCTCGTGCTAAAAGGCCCATATACAAGTATCTGGGCTATGCGTGAGGAACATATATTTTAGAAGCCACAAATTATGCGTGTACATGTGCGTGCTCAAGCCTAAAAAAGGGGTGGAGTTGGGCCAGGGCATGGGCATTCTGGGGCTTGTCAATGGGCACAGTACACCTCTGCCTAGGGCGGCAGCAGTCTGGCTGAAGATTGGCTGCCTTTCAGCTGTGCTGAATCTCCCTCTGTTTCCTGAGTCAGCTCTGGCCCTCCAGGAAGCATGAAGGGAACAAAAGAGGAGAGGGAGCAAGCCTACAGCAGACAGAACAAACAAGGATCATTTTGGGGACGTTAGAAGGAACCGAGTAAAGATAATTGGAGGTGGGAAGAGAGGCTGTAGGATGAGGGAGATCAGCGGGGGAGTGGATGTGTGTGTGTGTGAGAGAGAGGGGAACCAATGGTAGGGGCAGTTTTGGAGTGTGTGAGAGAAGGGATTGGTGCCAAGTGTGTACGTGTATATCTTATTGGGTGGGATGTTAGAGAGGAGATGCAAGGAGGAGCAGGACCAGAGCATGGTGGGGACACCTCCTTCCTCTCTTCCCCACCCAGTGCAATTCATATCCTCCCTCCCTTGATCTTTGATTCTGTCCCCCAGATCCTGGAACCCAGTCGCCAACCCTTCCTTTCCTTCCTCAATACAAGAATATCCCTCTTTTCCTCCTCTTCCTATCCCAGATTCTTAATCTTCTTCATCTCCCCCAATCCTTAGTCCTCTTTCCTTCTCACACTCCTCCCCCATTCTCGATTCTCCCCCCTTCCTCTCCCCATCCCTGAGGTCTTCTCCCTGTACCACTACTTGAGATCACCTTTCTTCACCAATAAAAATAACATTCATTATACTAATAATTACAGTGTAAAACGCATTTATTTTTATAATGTGATACAAAAGATGGAAATGTTTGCCAATTTGCTTTGGAATTTTTATATTTTTGTCACAGCATGTATCCCTGAGCTTCCACAGGAAAAAAGGGGACTATGTCTTAGACCTTCTGCTCCCTGTTGTCCAACCTTGGGGGGAGAGGGGAGTGATGGGGGCAACAGCATCAACAGTGTCTAGGTGAGCCAAAATACTAAATCCGTCTCTGCCTACCGTTATGCGCATAATTCCGTATTTTAAAACCAGCCACTGCATCGATTAGCAGGCTATTAGTCACGTCTGATTATTTCTGCTTCATAATGGTGAGATTACTTACCTGATAATCTCGTTTTTCTTAGTGTAGACAGATGGACTCAGAACAAGTGGGTATAGTGTGCTCGTGCTAGCAGTTGGAGACGGATCTGACGTCAGCACGGGTACATATACCCCCACAGGAAGTGAAGCTCTTAAGTAATCTTCCTTGCAAAAGCTGTTATGGATATATGTGTACTGACAATCAAAGAAAAATAGTGAAAACAGGATTCCCTGACCGATTGATGGTAGCTGGAGACCGCCAGCATTCCCAACCTGAAGGCGTCAACACACTCCTGTAAGAAGTGATAAGGCTTACCTTGAATCGGTGAAACCAATGACTACAGGCAGCTGGGCGGGATGCTGAGTCCATCTGTCTACACTAAGGAAAACGAGATTATCAGGTAAGTAATCTCACCATTTCCTGTCGTGTAGCCAGATGGACTCAGAACAAGTGGGATGTACAAAAGCTTTACTCCCGGACTGGGTGGGAGGCTGCCTGAGGACCGAGTAAGACTGCCCTCGCAAATGCTGTGTCCTCCCTGGCCTAGACATCCAGACGGTAAAACCTGGAGAAGGTATGGAGGGAGGACCATGTCGCCGCTTTACATATTTCTGCAGGCGACAGCATCCTAGATTCTGCCCAAGATGCTGCTTGGGCTCTGGTAGAATGAGCCTTGACTTGAAGAGGCGGTGACTTCCCAGCCTCCACGTAGGCCGCTCTGATAACTTCTTTAATCCAGCGGGCGATGGTGGGCCGAGAGGCCGCTTCACCTTGTTTCTTCCCGCTGTGAAGGACGAACAGATGGTCAGTCTTTCGTACTGTTTCTGTCATTTCCACATACCTGAGCAGCAATCTGCCAATGTTGAGATGGCGTAGCAAACGCCCTTCTTCTGATTTCTTCAGACCTGCCGTAGTTGGCAAGGATATGGTCTGGTTGAGGTGAAATTGTGAGACTACCTTAGGCAAGAAGGATGGAACTGTGCGAAGATGGATAGCCTCAGGAGTGATTCTGAGAAAAGGATCACGGCAAGACAGTGCTTATAGCTCCGAGATGCGGTGTGCTTAACATACAGCCAGCAAGAACACCATCTTCAAAGTGATAGAACGGAGAGACAGGCCCCGAAGGGGTCTGAAGGTGGATCCCGCGAGGAAATCCAAAACAATATTGAGGTTCCACAAAGGCACTGACCACTTCAGTGGCGGACGAATGTCTTGACTCCTTTCAGGAAGCGAGAAACATCTGGATGCATGGCAATGGTCCTGCCATCCCTCCTGGGACCGTAGCAAGACAGCGCAGCCACCTGTACCATGATGGAGCTTAGGGATAGACCCTTCTGAAGCCCATCCTGCAGGAAATCCAGAACAATAGGGATAGTAGTCGCATGTGGATTGGTGCCATGAGTGTCGCACCAGGCTTCAAACACTCTCCAAATCCTGACGTAGGTGAGGGATGTGGAGAACTTGCAAGCTCGGAGGAGTGTATCCATCACTGGCTTCGAGTAACCTCTTTTCTTCAGTCTAGCCCTCTCAATGGCCAGACTGTAAGAGAGAATTGAGCCAGATCCTCGTGAAGGATGGGACCTTGACGTAGCAGGGCCCGGAGCGGAGGCAGGGGAAGGGGCTCCCCTGCCAGTACTCTTCTCATGTCCGCGTACCAGGGTCTTCTTGGCCAGTCAGGTGCCACTAGAACTAGGCCCCGGTACTTCCGAATCTTGTGGATAAGGGTGCCCAGCAGGGGCCACGGAGGAAAGGCGTATAGCAGGGCCCCTGGGGGCCATGGCTGAACCAGGGCGTCGATCCCTTGAGAGAACGGATCTTGCTTGTGGCTGAAGTATCTGGGTACTTGAGCATTGGACCTGTCCGCTAGTAGGTCCATGTCCGGAATCCCCCAGTGATCCACAATCATCTGGAAGGCTGTGGGGAACAGCTGCCATTCCCCCGGATTTAGGCTTTCTCTGCTGAGGAAGTCTGCCGTGGTGTTGTCCCTTCCAGCAATGTGGACGGCGGAGATGTCCTTAAGATTTGCCTCTGCCCAAGCCATCAGCGGAGCTCTCTCGAGGGACACCTGTTGGCTTCTGGTTCCGCCCTGTCGGTTGATGTATGCCACCATGGTGGCGTTGTCTGACATCACTCTGACTGCTCTGTTCCTCAGTCTGTGAGCAAATCGCAGGCAGGCTAACCGGACTGCCCGTGCCTCTAGTCGGTTGATGTTCCACCCTGACTCTTCCCTGCTCCACCGTCCTCCCCATCCGCTCAGGCTGGCATCTGTGGTGAGCAGAGTCCACGTGGGGGAGGACATCTTTGACCCCCTGCTCGTGTGGTTGGACTGCAACCACCACTGTAGCTGAGTCCGCACTCTGGCCGGTAGAGGTAGATGCATGGAGTAATGCCGGAAGCGGGGGCTCCATCGAGAGAGCAGGGAGCGTTGTAGAGGTCTCATATGGGCCCTTGCCCAGGGTACCACTTCCAGGGTGGATGCTATGAGACCGAGAACCTGCAGGTAATCCCAAGCTGTGGGCCGACTGACTCCCATCAAGGACCGAAGACGCGTCTGAAGTTTTAATCTTCTCTTGGTGGTGAGACTGACTGTGTCTGCCTGGGTGTCGAACTGGACTCCCAGATATTCCAGAGATTGGGAAGGCTGTAGGCAACTCTTGTTTAGGTTGACTACCCATGCCAGGCTTTCCAGGAGGGCGATCACTCTGTTGGTTGCCCGATGGCTCTCCTCTCGCGATTTCGCCCTGATCAGCCAATCGTCTAGGTAGAGATGGACAAGGATTCCTTCCCGTCTGAGCGCCGCTGCTACCACTACGATCACCTTGGTGAAGGTCTGCGGCGACGTGGCCAGCCCGAAGGACAAAGGCCGGAACTGGAAGTGGCGTCCCAGCACCTTGAAGCGTAGGTAGTGCTGATGATCCTGGTGAATCGGGATATGCAGGTAGGCTTCTGATAAATCCAAGGCCGTGAGGAATTCTCCTGGCTGTATTGCATTCTTGACTGAGCGCAGAGTTTCCATGCAAAAGCTCGGGACCCGTAAGTATCGATTGACTGACTTGAGGTCCAATACGGGCCGGAAAGTGCCCTCTTTCTTGGGTACCATGAAATAAATGGAATAATGTCCAGAATTCATTTCCCGTGCAGTTACCGGGATTATGGCTTTCAAGGACAGGAGCCTCGCCAAGGTTGCGGCCTTCTTGTGGATCGGACACGAAGATTCCACAAACCTGTCCGGAGGTAGATGATGGAAGTCCAGAAAGTAACCCTCTCAGATGATGGCGAGGACCCACTGGTCCGACGTAATCTCAACCCATCTGGGGTAGAAGAGGGTTAACCTGCCCCCTATGGCCCCGTCCCCTAGATGGATCGGCTGAATCTCATTGGAATGCGCGGCCGGGGCCTGAACCAGAGCTGGCTCCCCTCTTCTGCTGCTTGGGCCGAAAGGACTGGTTCCTGGCCTGAGGTCGGGGTGCCTGATAGCGACCCCTATAGGGAATGAAGCGTTGGGAGCTTCTGCCTCTGGCAGGCCGTGGAAAGGCGCGCTGGTTCCTTTTGAACCTGTCTTCCGGCAGTCAAGGTATAGGAGAGGCACCCCATGTGCTGACCAGTTTATCAAGGTCGCTGCCGAACAGGAAACAACCCCTAAAGGGCATTCTGGTGAGGCGTGTCTTCGAAGGGGCATCCGCTGACCAATTCCGTATCCCTCCTGGCAGCCACAGAAGATGAGATCCCCTTGGCTGTTGTATGGACGAGGTCGGATGCAGCATCCATGAGGAACGAGAGAGCGGACTCCATGTCTGCCGCCGGAGCATTGTTCCTGACCTGTGACAAACAGGAACGCGTCACCACTGTGCAGCAGGT
The DNA here is from genome assembly GCF_901001135.1 of Rhinatrema bivittatum. Lineage (NCBI taxonomy): Eukaryota > Metazoa > Chordata > Amphibia > Gymnophiona > Rhinatrematidae > Rhinatrema > Rhinatrema bivittatum. The sequence continues at coordinate 134,500,154 of NC_042616.1, read as the reverse complement.
TGCAATTCGCAAAGACAGAGCTGCCACCTCAAATGTCTGTTTCAGGATGGCGTCCAGTCGCCGGTCGTGCGGTTCCTTGAGGGCCACCCCCCCTCAACTGGAATGGTAGTGCGCTTGACCACAGCGCTAACCAAGGCGTCCACCTGAGGGCACGCCAGCATCTCCTTGATTGCTGGGTCCAGGGGGTACATGCCTATCAGGCCCCGATCCCCTTTGAATGAGGCCGCTGGTGCAGCCCATTCCAGATCTATCAGTTGCTGTGCGGCTTGCAAGAAGGGAAAATGGCGGGCTGTAGGACGAAGACCTTCCAGCAGAGGGTTCTGTGTAGATGGCACCGTAATGCTGGAGCCTGAAATATCCAACTCCGCCAGGCACTGAGAAACTAGGTCGGAGAGATCTTCCTTGGGGAAGAACCGCCTCATGGTACGATATGGCTCAATCCCCGAGGGAAGTTCCCCCTCCTCGGAGGGTTCTGATTCGGTCTCAGAGACATCAGGGTCCGCCTGAACCGGTTCTTGGCCAGTCTGCAGAGGCGGGTGTGCTTGCCCACGATAAGGGCGCGAAGGTCCAGGGGCAGGATCCGCTGGAGCAGCAACAGGAGCAGCAGCAACAGCCACAGCAGGGCCTGGACGGGAAGCTGATTGCATCTGTACAAAGGCATGGATCCCCTTAAAGAGATCCACCCAGGAAATGGAAGTGGTCTCAAGTCGTCGGGGTACCAGGTTCCCCGAGATCCCCGGTTGTTCGAGACTGCCCGCTAGATCCGGGGTGGCCCCTGGGGAACTGTCGACAAACCTCGGTTGAGACTGGTACTGGCCCGAGGCTCCCACTGCCTCCTCACATTGGGCACAAAGGGAGTCTGGCTCCTCGCTGTGCGTGGCTCTGAGCTGGCATGCTGAGCAGAGGCCGAGAGCTTTCACGCCAGAATCAGGAGGCGCCGCCGCCGGGGATGCCGGGGCATTCGATTGTTCCATTGCGCGCTGAAGAATATGCGCTCAATAATATGCGGCAGCAATATGCGCTTAATACAATAAGCCCCCAATATAATATGCGCTCAATAACAAGCGGCAGCTATATACGCTTAATACAATATGCGCTCAATAAGAAGTGGCAGCTATATACGCTTAATGCAATATGCGCTCAATAATATGCAGTCAGCAATATACGCTAAGCACAATATGCGCTCAATAATATGCGGTCAGCAATATACGCTCAATATAATATATGCTCAACCATATGCAATACACGCTTAATAAGAAGTGCTCAATACGATACAGGCGCCTATCATGGGCGCTCAATACCTGAACAGGGCCGACAAAATGGCGACCTCCGCGGTGTGCCGCATACAAGCAACGCCGCTGATCCTCGAACTTCGGATACCAAAAGTAAAGGTTGTGCGCCTTACCTGATCCTCGGCGCTTCCCAGCTGAAACCTGGGCGGTCTCCGGCTACGGGGGGAGAGGGGAAATACCTTCACCGCCGCGCTTGAGGAATGCATCCACTGCCTCCCAAGTCCACGCCGGGACCGAGGCGCCTCTTAGCCTGACCCAAGCCCTTCTTGCTCGGGGGCTTGGTCCCTGCCGCGATTTGGCCACTGGACAGAGGCCTAAACCTCCGAGGGATCACGGAAATCACCTCGGGAAACTCAACTGGGGGAGGGACCGAATGGTATCACCGCAGGAGTGCGGGGCTCAATGTTCCTGTAGAAATTTAGTAAGTAGAAAGTAGAAAATAGAAAGTAGATTGGAAACACGCTCAGCGAGCGTGCAGGCTCTCCAAACTGCTTTGGAGACGGAAATTACTGAAGAGCTTCACTTCCTGTGGGGGTATATGTACCCGTGCTGACGTCAGATCCGTCTCCAACTGCTAGCACGAGCACACTATACCCACTTGTTCTGAGTTCATCTGGCTACACGACAGGAAATTCTCTATTAAGGCCTAAATCGATTGGCTGAGGGGTCTGGGTCAACTGGAGGGAGTACAGGCTGAAGAATCAGAAGGGTCCAGATGACCTTGAGACAGACTGGGAAAACTGGTGGACTAATGGGTAAAACTGGGAATGTCCTTCACGTGAAAATATTTTAAAATTCGCTTCCCTGTGTGCGTTGAACCAACAAGTTCTTAAGTTAGATACATGATTTATGTTTGTTCGAGTAACTGTTTAAAATTAGGAGCACCCATATGTATGGTAGGCATATTTTAAATTGTACACATGTACTTTAAAATTCCAAAATAGGAGGTGCTGGGCACCCATGCACTTGCTTTAAAGTTACCATCTTAGCTTATTTGGAACTTCCTAGTTTCAAAAATGTATCATCATTTGCAAAATTACTATTCTTTTGGTTTTATTATTCATCTTACAGCTCCTCTCACAATAACATCTTTTTGAAAAGTTTGCTCTCTGGGACTACGTAGAATTTCTTACTAGACTGGTTCTAGGGGATATAATATGTAAACAGAATGCCTTAGTCCTTGTCCCAGAATGCCTCAGTCATTCTTTTCTGTCCCTGAGCTTTTTTTACTTACCTAAAATAAGGAATGGTGCATTTGCTACAGTAACGACAAATGGTACTCCACAGAACATCATTAGTCCAAAACTGGTCAACACAGCTAAGCCAGAAGAAATAACTCCAAATGTGGCAACCCAGATTTTGTTTCTCACGCTGTCCAACCTAAAAGAATTTACACAAATATCCTCTTTGAGATGCACATGACATGATAATCCTGAACTAAATATAAAGTCCACCTACAGATGAGAATTACAGTATTCAATGGATCACCTGAATCAGATCCCAATACCAACTTAAATTAAAGTTTGCATGAAAAGGATACCGCTCATCAATTTAGGATACCATCCTTCTTATTTTTACTGTTTAGCCTTTAGATCATCATTGCTCCTACTGCATGCATGAAATTGGAACAGTGTTGGGATCTGTTTCAGGCAATCCACTGAATATGGTAATTCTGTACACACAGTAAAATTAACTACATTACAGCATAATCCAAATAGCTAGTAACTAAAATGACACCTGTGCTCAATGCTATTTAAATAATGTTTTAAAAAGTATCTAGTTACAATTGCTATGTATTGTGCGGTAAAAAAGTTAAACACAAGGCAACAGGCATGTCATACAAAATATTATAGTTAGAGCTTCTGATTATTGGTTAAAACAAATAAAGCCCAATATAACATCCCTAAGAGCCCTTTCCATTTCCATGATTTCCCATAGGATGCTGTGGAAGTAGAAGACCTTGCTTTGGTGCCAGGGAGGAAATGGAGAAGACCATGTGCTGGTAATGGGAGGATACAGACAAGGCCCTAGTCTGTGCCAGGTGGAGGAAAATACCTCTGCCAATGCCAGCAGTGGGAGGAGACAGAGAAGAATAGAAAGGCCCTGGGCTAGTACTGAAAATGGGGAAAAGCAGTGAAAACGCTGCACAGGTGTCAGGAAGCAGAGAAGGACCTGTACAGGCACCAGAATATTTCACACCAGTTCTGGTGGTGGGAGTGGGTGCAGCAGGTCCCATAAGAGGAAGCTCAAGGCTGCAGATGCAATTACTAGAATAACAGGGTAGTTCTTCCCCCAGAGTGGATGAGACAGTTTGGAAGTATAAAATTACCTCCTACGAGACACTGGCAGAAATCTTGGGGAAGTCTGTTGAAGGACTTTTCCTGAAAGATTTTGAATCTGAAAGGCCTGTACCGGGAGACAGGAAGGAACAACAAGTGGCTGCGACCGGCCCTTTGTTTCCAGTTCTAACAATCAGTGGAAGACAAGAGAAACCTTCTACCAGGAAGACAGGAGGGAACCAGGATCTTCTCTTCCACTGTTTAAAAGTGGGGAGATTGGTCTTGGGCAGCAACTTAATGTGAACAAACTTACATTGCATGAGAACTGTGCCTTGTGAAAGTATTAGGAACGGTTTTGAAGAACAGAGGTGTTTTTTTTTTCTTCTTGACTATGGAGTTGCTTGGACTTTGTTGTGAACCTGTTTCTTGTGTCTGCTGAACTTTTCTATTTTTGCTGTGGACTTTACTTTGTACTGGCTGAAACCTGGTTATTTTTCAAGTGAACTTCTTTTCCTGTTTGGAGCACCAACTGAAATGCGGATTGTGCGGATTTTGTGAGGTAACCTCTGCCTAGGTTGGAGTGCCTCAGGGATCTGTATTGGGACCCTTACTTTTCAATCTACTAGATAAGGGAGCCCTGACCGACGTGCCGCAAATGCGCAGTAGAGAGCAGCTCTACCGCGCATGCGAGCACGTCGGCCAGAGCAGAGCATGCCAAGAAAAAAAAATGGCGCCTGCTCCTTAGGAGGAGGAGCGGCAGCAACTAGCAGGAGCGGCAGCGGCAACGAGCAGGAGCAATAGCGGCGACGAGCAGGAGGCAGGGAGGAACATTAGCGGCGGCGCCCGAGGGAGGGAGTGAGTGATAGGAGGGAGGAGAGAGTGAGCTGACGGGAGGGGAGAGTGAGCTGGGTAGGGAGGAGGGAGGAGAGAGTGAGCTGGGGGGAGGGAGAATAGAGGAGTGAGGAGAGAGGAAGGGGGAGGGGGGAGGTGAGAGAGAGGAAGGGGGAGGGGGGAGGTGAGAGAGAGGAAGGGGGGAGGGGGGAGGTGAGAGAGAGGAAGGGGGAGGAAGTGGGAAGGAAATGGACCGAAAATTTTTTTTTAAATGTAGCCCGTTGTTACGGGCTTAACGGCTAGTTTATTTATAAATGATCTGGAAAGAAATACGACGAGTGAGATAATCAAATTTGCAGATGATACAAAATTGTTCAGAGTAGTTAAATCACAAGCAGATTGTGATAAATTGCAGGAAGACTTTGTGAGACTGGAAAATTGGGCATCCAAATGGCAGATGAAATTTAATGTGGATAAGTGCAAGGTGATGCATATAGGGAAAAATAACCCATCCTATAATTACACAATGTTGGGTTCCATATTAGGTGCTACAACCCAAGAAAGAGATCTAGGTGTCATAGTGGATAACACATTGAAATTGTCGGTTCAGTGTGCTGCGGCGGTCAAAAAAGCAAACAGAATGTTGGGAATTATTAGAAAGGGAATGGTGAATAAAACGGAAAATGTCATAATGCCTCTGTATCGCTCCATGGTGAGACCGCACCTTGAATACTGTGTACAATTCTGGTCGCCGCATCTCAAAAAAGATATAACTGCAATGGAGAAGGTACAGAGAAGGGCTACCAAAATGATAAGGGGAATGGAACAACTTCCCTACGAGGAAAGACTAAAGAGGTTAGGACTTTTCAGCTTGGAGAAGAGACGACTAAGGGGGGATATGATAGAGGTGTTTAAAATCATGAGAGGTCTAGAATGGGTAGATGTGAATAGGTTATTTACTCTTTTGGATAATAGAAAGACTAGGGGGCACTCCATGAAGTTAGCATGGGGCACATTTAAAACTAATCGGAGAAAGTTCTTTTTTACTCAACGCACAATTAAACTCTGGAATTTGTTACCAGAGGATGTGGTTAGTGCAGTTAGTATAGCTGTGTTTAAAAAAGGATTGGATAAGTTCTTGGAGGAGAAGTCCATTACCTGCTATTAAGTTCACTTAGAGAATAGCCACTGCCATTAGCAATGGTAACATGGAATAGACTTAATTTTTGGGTACTTGCCAGGTTCTTCTGGCCTGGATTGGCCACTGTTGGAAACAGGATGCTGGGCTTGATGGACCCTTGGTCTGACCCAGTATGGCATTTTCTTATGTTCTTAGGTTGGCCTTGTAGGAGAACCTGGTCCCATTGCAAAAGACCAGAGACTTTATTCCCCCACCCAGGCTGAGTGAATCCAATGCTCTCTGAGGTTGGAAACGTGATTCTCTATTGAGGGGTGAGTTTACTTCTAAATGTGGGGAAGACCTCCAAATTTGTGTCCTTTTTTATTCTATGATATTTTGGGCGGGGGAGACTCAGAAGTTATTATTGCTTGACGTATTGTGGAAAAATTGTCTATTAAACCTGCATTTGTACCATATGACCACAGGGTGGGGTTTGGTGTAGTATAAATCAGTGGCTTAGCTGGTGGGGTGTTAAGTTGGTATTGCCAAGGGATTTTGTTATGGGTTTCTCCTTAAGAGATTGGGATGATCTGATTGGTAACCTAAGAAGGTATAAATTCTTAGTCCCTTTGGCAGGAGTTGCCCTTTCTAGGATGGAGCTTGGGAAGAGAGGGACCTCCAGGGTGTAGTGGTCCTGGAGTAGCTAGCCAGGGGCTGGTGGGGCCCAGGGACTCCTCCAGTATGGAATGGGCTCTGTAGGGGATTTTCCCTTCATGGGAAAAGGCTTGAGGCCATGGAATAGAAGAAGGGTTTCCTCCCCCCAAGGACATGTCCAAGTGTAAAGGAGTAGAAAGTTGGTGATCCCTTCCCTTGAGGAACTGGTAGGGAAGAGGAGGCACGTCCTCCTCTCAAGAAAAACAGTGCCTAGATAAGTGGTGGGGTATCTTGAGATGAGGGGAACCCCAGAGAGAGATGGAATAATAAGGAGACTGGGGAAAATCCTGTACACTGCTGGTTGAGAGGCCCAGGATGAAGGAAAAGAGGCTCCTGAGGTCACGAGATTTGGAGTAGCCCCTGGGGTTGGGTGTGAGTGACTGGATGGGTACTCATGGATATGAGCTTCATATTCCAAGGTAGAGAGTGGAGAAAGTAGAAGAATGAAAGATGGGATAAAATCCAATTTCTGTTCAAGTGGGGACTGGGAGGATAGTACTTTAACCGCTGGGGTATCAGGTACTTTTTATTGTAATCTATGTTTCTCTGACTGTGTTTTCCCATGAACTCTGAATAATTCAGTGACTGATTTGTATAACCTCTAAAATGTGTATACCTAGTTGCTGACTGGATATTCCAAGTAATACAAGTTTAGAGTTTGGATGTACCTTGGAGTGGTGTGACTTTTTTTACGGTATTTCTTTTTACAAATAAAATAAGTAAATTAAGATCACTTCCCTCAAAAAGCCTTCTTTTTCACTCATGTTGGAGGAACAGTAATTCATTCAATATTGGCAATTGTAGGTGGCAATCTGCAACCCAACATAACTTTGTTTCGAATAGTTTCTGTGTCAGGGGTGCACTCTACACTGGAAGTTACTTGCTTCGTGGCATCAGAAAATTCAGTATGTTCATGCTGATAACAGATTAAAGTGCTGAATACCGTAAAAAAAATATTTTGTGATTAGAGACCAATGATAGTATATGACCTTGTTTCAAGCGTATGAACAAACAATTATTTCTACGCTTTCAGGTGTCATGATGGTCTTTAAAATTGCATTGCTGATATCCAATATAAGTAACATATGAAAAATATGAACAGTTTGATGAATGCCTTTTTGTTGGAGAGTTTATTTATGCCAGCACTAATATGGACATAAAGAGACCAGATTCATGGAGGGGAGAATGGCTGAGGTACTCTGTGAACAGCCAGAAAAACATATTCTGCATCTACACTGGCCTCTACTTATTTTAAAATGTATGCTTCCCATGATAGCGAGTGCTGTGGTGTCAGGACCTGTATGCCAGTTTCATATCTGATGTCACTAGTGTGGTCACCATCGGCCCAGGCCTAAAGTGGAGCTCTCCCAGTGATTCTGCTGCCTGATCAATCAGCCACCTGAAGTCTCAGCAGGAGCAGCAGGAGCTCCCCACTGCTCCCTGTCGCTTCCTCTTCCTCCCCAGAGCCTGCTTTAAGTAGCCGTCAACAGTGGAAGACAGATCACATCTCGGCTACATTCTCCCACTGCCTCCTCTCTGCTATGGCAGCAACAACTCTCCCTCCCCCCCCAAAAAAAACAAAACACAACAGAACTGCTTAGAACAGACTAGCTCTGTAAATCAGCTCCTCCGACCACAGGACACTGTCATCCCATTTCTGTCAGGGATTTTGCGGCCTCAACTATTAGTTATAATAGCCCTTCTGTCAGTCAGCCCCAGCAGCAGCTCTCATCAGCACCCATCAACACCTCCAGACTTGCCCTCACAATACTACTTCTATTTTTTACCCCCTTTACAATATTTTGGGGGAGCAAGAGTCCCAGGACATCTCCCCTAAAAGGTCTAACTTTCTTTCTGGTCCTACTGTTCCCCTGTAGTATGTGGCCTGCTGGGTGAGTTTGTCAGCTCTTCCTCTCGGAGTTGTGACCTGTCTGGACCTGGGCTCCATAGTGATGCTATGGTTTCCTCACTATATCATCTACTAGTGTTGGCATCTATTGTTCTCAATCGGAAAGCTTTTGTTGGAGAATGGAGATTGAACTTTGGGGTTCATTCACCAAGTCACATTAGTCCATTTATCACATGAAAAACAGTTTTTTTTCCCATGGTAAATGCAGTAATACAGGGATAACACGAAATATTTGAAATATCTTGCATTAAATGAGCCCTGGGATAGTACATATTAAAATGAGCTCACTAGCATGCAAAACTAATGTTTATGAAAAGAAAATTAGGTTCTTACCTTTTGCTAATTTTCGTTCCTGTAGTACAGAGGATCAGTCCAGACTCCTGGGTTTTGCCCCCCCTCTAGCAGATTGAGACAGAAGTTTATAAACAAAAACTCCGCCTATATCTAGGCTGGTGCCATCTGGCAGTATTACTTAATGTCAAAGCAGCAGGACAACCCACAACATAAAATCCTTAGAACGCTGAAAATTACCTCAAAACTATGCAAAACTAAGCATAACTCCACCCAACTGGGTACCGAACTCGAGGTAACTAACAAGAAAATTTTCTGAGTTAGTTAACACACACACAGACCACACATCCTCTCCCGGCAGAAAATCCCAACACTGGGCGGGACTCTGGACTGATCCTCGGTACTACAGGAACGAAAATTAGCAAAAGGTAAGAACCTAATTTTCTTTTCCCTGTACGTACCAGGATCAGTCCTGACTCCTGGGATGTACCAGAGCTTACCTTACTTAGGGTGGGAGCCGGAGAGGCCTGCTCTAAGCACCCCTTCTCCAAACCCCGTCGACCCTGGCGCTTTCACATCCAAACGATAGTGCCGGGCAAAGGTGCGAACCGATTTCCAGGTGGCCGCCCTACAGATCTCTTCCGTAGGTATATGGTGACATTCCGCCCAGGAAGCAGCCTGGGTGCGAGTAGAGTGGGCTCGGAGCCCCGTGGGCAACGACCTCCACTGTAACGGATACGCCGACTTAATGGTGTCTTTCAACCACCGAGCAATCGTAGTCTTAGAGCCGCCTTACCCCGTCTTGCACCACCATAGAGTACGAATAGATGGTCGGATTCCCTGAAGGCATTGGTGACCTCCAAATAATGTAACAGTGCGCGCCGCACATCCAGCTTACGAAGGTCCTTAGCCATAGGATCCGAAGACTGCACCTGTCCGAAAGACTGCAACTCTACAGTCTGATTCACATGGAACGAGGAAACCACCTTAGGTAAAAAAAAAGACGGTACCGTCCGCAACGAGATTCCAGAATCTGAAATCCGTAAAAAAGGCTCTCGACACGACAGAGCTTGAAGTTCCGAAATCCGTCGCGCCGATACCATGGCCACCAAGAATACAACCTTCAGAGTTAAATCCTTAAGCGTGACCCTGCGAAGGGGCTCAAAAGGTGCCGCACACAATGCGTTAAGGACTATATTCAATTTTCAAGACGGGCAAGGCTGTCGTAACGGGGGCCGCAAATGCCTTGCCCCCCGAAGAAACTGCACAACATCCGGATGTGCTGCTACCGAAGTACCATGAACTAGCCCTCACAAGGACCCTATCGCCGCTACTTGAACCCTCAAGGAACTACAAGACAGACCCTTAGACAAACCGTCTTGGAGAAACAGAAGTATGTCTGGGATAGCCGCTCGGGTAGGCCCCACGCCGTGCTCGATACACCAAGACTCAAAAACTCTCCCCACTCGCACATAAGACATGGACGTAGACTTCTTCCGGGAACGCAAAAGGGTAGAAACCACTGTCTCCGCGTACCCCTTAGATCTCAACCTCCGCCTCTCAAAAGCCATGCTGTTAGACAAAAGCGATCCACCAGGTCGAAACAAACGGCCCCTGGTGCAGAAGGTCTGGAAGATACGGAAAATGAAGCGGCTCCTCGATCGCTAGATTCAGCAGGTCCGCGAACCACAGCCTCCTCGGCCATTCTGGGGCGACGACTATCACGTCCACAGTGTGCATCTCGATTCGACATAGCACCCTTCCTATGAGAGGCCATGGAGGAAACACATAGAGCAACACATCCGGCCACGGCACCACCAGCGCGTCTACTCCTTCCGCTGCCGTCTCCCGACGGCGAGCAAAGAACCGGGGAGCTTTTGCATTCTTGAACGTAGCCATCAGGTCTACCGCTGGCATGCCCCACCGAGCGCAGATGAGTTGGAAGGCTTCCTCCGCGAGCTCCCACTCTCCAGGATCCAACCAGTGGCAACTGAGAAAATCCGCCTGGACGTTTTCTACCCCGGCTAGGTGAGAGGCCGCAATACTGCTCAGATGGGCCTCCGCCCATATCATCAACGACCGAGCTTCGGCCGCTACCGGCTGACTCTTGGTTCCCCCCTGCCGATTGATGTAAGCCACCGTGGTCGCATTGTCCGACAGAATCCTGACCGACCGACCACGGAGGAGCGGAAAGAACCTCAACAGAGCCAGCCGCACAGCTCGAGTTTCCAACCGATTGTGGACCACGACGCCTCCCGAGCAGACCATGTTCCCTGAACTGCCTGCCCGAGACAGACCGCTCCCCAACCGAGCAGGCTGGCGTCCGTGGTAACCACCGTCCACGATGGAGTCTCCAACGAAACCCCTCGACTCAAATTGGCCTGGCAGAGCCACCACGGCAAGCTGTCTCTGGTGTCCTGGGTCAATGGCAAGCTGAGGAAATATTCCTTCGAGATTGGGCGCCAGTGGGAGAGCAACGCTGACTGCAAGGGACGCATATGAGTGAACGCCCATGGAACTAACTCTAGCGTGGAGTTCATAGAGCCCAATACCTGTAAGTAATCCCATACTATTGGTACTGGTTTGCATAACAACCTTTGGATCTGAGCTTGTAACTTTATTATTCGATCCTGCGTGAGCGACACCGTACCTTGACACATGTCGAACAAAGCTCCCAAATATTCCAGGGATTGAGACGGAACCAGATGACTCTTGGCTACATTGACCACCCATCCCAGGGAGCGTAACAGATGTAGGACTCGCTGGATCGCCAGATGACAAAGTTCTCTCGACTTGGCCCAAATCAGCCAATCGTCCAAGTATGGATGCACCAACAGCCCCTCTTCGCGAAGTCTCGCTGCCACCACCACCATAATCTTGGTGAACGTGCGCGGAGCCGTTGCCAGGCCAAAAGGCCACGCCTGAAACTGGTAATGCTGCCCCATTACCGCAAACCGGAGAAACCGTTGGTGCTCCTGCCGAATGCCAATGTGAAGGTATGCCTCCGTGAGATCCAGAGAGGCCAGAAACTCCCCCTTCCTCACAGACGCGATTACGGATCGTAAGGTTTCCATCCGAAACCGCGGTACCCTTAGACACTTGTTGACACTCTTCAGATCGAGAATGGGACGAAACGTTCCCTCCTTCTTGGGTACTACAAAATAAATGGAATAACGGCCCTGTCTGAGATTGTCGGGAGGGACCGGTACTATGGCCCCGAGATCGCGTAGCCGAGCCAGAGTCGCCCGCACCACTCGACGTTTTTCTGAAAAACCGCAAGGGGACACCAGGAAACCCCGAGACGGGCGGTGCGAAAAATCTAACGCGTAGCCGTGTCTTATCACCTCTAGTACCCACTGATCCGACGTGATTCTGGTCCATTCCTCGTAAAACCGGCTTAACCTGCCGCCAATCTTGGAAACGGGGGAATGGACCGGCCTCACATCATTGCGCTGGCTTACCGCCCTGTGCAGTCTGACCGGCTCCCGGACGGCCGAAACGGCGCCCACGAAAGGACTGAGAATACGATTGCTGACAGGTAGCACTGTGACGAAACGAAGAGTTCGATCCTCGAGCCGTCCGAAGTCTCCGACTGCCACGAAAACGAGGACGAGAGGCTGGAGCCCCCCGGTAGGGTTGTTTATCCTCCGGAAGGCGGTGCACCTTATTCTCCCCCAAGGATTCAATTAGGTCCTCCAACTCCTTGCCAAACAGCAACTTCCCCTTAAAGGGGAGGGAGCCCAACCTAGCCTTGGAAGTGCCATCCGCCGCCCAATGGCGGAGCCATAGCAGCCTCCGCGCCGCCACCGCGGAGACCATAGTCCTTGCGGAGGTGCGCAGGAGATCATAAAAAGCATCCGCACTATAGGCGATGACCGCTTCTAACAGACTTGCCTGCCGCACCTTGTCTGATGACAGGGACTCATTGGCCAAGAGCTGTTGCGCCCAGCGAAGACCTGCTCTCAACGAAAAATTACTACAAATCGCTGCACGGATTCCCAACGCCGAAACCTCAAAGATACGCTTTAGCTGAACTTCCAACTTCCTATCCTGTATATCCTTAAGCGCCGTACCTCCCGTCACCGGGATGGTGGTCTTTTTCGTTACCGCTGCCACCGCTGAATCAATCCTCAGCAGGCGCAAAAGCTCCAGAACGTCCTCTGGCAGTGGATATAACTTATCCATAGCTTTTGCTACTTTCAGGCCCAAATCCAGAGTATCCCACTCCTTAAAAAGTACATCCGAGGCCGAAAAGTACAACGGGAAAGCCGAAGACGGCCCCCGGAGCCCCAGGACGACCGGATCCGTCTGTCCAAGACGAGACTCCACCTGGGGAAGTGGAATTCCCAGCTCCCCTAGGATCTTCGGAATGAGGGGTCCCAACTCATCCTTACGGAACAACCTGACTACCTTCGGATCATCCCCCTCTGCTCCATGGGGTGCTCCGGAACCTTTAGCCCCCGGCTCTCCATCCCCCTCAACACCCCTCGGGGGCTGGGATGGGAACTCCAGATCCTCCGCCGGCTTCTCTAGCTCCTCTGACTCAGACGAGGAGTCTTGACAGCCCTCCGGCCCCCGGGAGCGAAGTGGTCTGGCCTAAGCCGGCCCCCCAACCCCCGGACCGGGCTTTGGTACTTTCTCTACCAGGGCACCAGTCTCAGAGGCAGGGGTCACTTGCATCCTTTTTCTGGCTAGGCGCCGGGCTTTAAAAGCCTTATGCATAAGCAATACAAACTGTGAGTTAAAGGAGGAGTCCGAGGACCCCTCCTCGTCACCCCCTTCCCCGGGGGAATCTTCACTAGGGGCCCTGGAGCCTGCTGGCCTGTTCCACCCCGCAGGCCCCTGCTGGGGGGGACAAACGCAGTGGGTCCACAAATTCCCCGCTGCCTCGCAGGCCCGCGCTTATCTCGGCTGTCCGCGCCGAGAAAATGGCCGCCGTTCCCGGCGAAAACGCGCTCAAAATGGCGGCCGCCCATGGCGGTACCGAAGACGACCGCTCCGAAAAAGCTGAAACCGCCGAGGAAGACCCAGCGTGTGACTGCGGGTCCTTGAAGCTGACGCAGATCCCCCCTCTCCGCCACCCACGCATCCGGAACAGAGGTTGTCTCGCGACAGCCGCGCTGCCGCGGACCCGCAGGTCCTGCAAGCAGCCTGCCTGGGCATGAAAACGCCGCGGAGCGGGAAGGGAGCCCGCGAAGAATAAAATAAATTTCCCCGAGACCTCCCTGGATCGCCGCGCCCCCAGACACCGCAAAGAAGTAAGTTAACAACGACCAGAAAAGCACACACACACAAAAAACAAAGTTACTTATTTTTTATTTTTCAAACTTTACCTCTGATCCGGAGCCGGCTGGGGGGAGTGAGCCAGGACCCCCGGTATCAACCCCAGGCCTGTAAGTGCCGGTATATGGGGCTCCCCCACTCCTCGGCAGCCTCTACCAGGGTGAACGGTCCCCTCAAGACCCTACCTTCCCCTGGGAGGCGGGGACTGGGACCAGCAGGCAAGCCTCTGCGGTCCTTCCCCTTCAGAACACAACACCTATCTGCTAGGTTAAACTTTTTTTTTTTTTTAAAACACCTAAACTTAGGCCCTAAACAGACTGTAGGTTTTGCACCCTCTCCACCTGCTAGGAGACAGAAGAATACTGCCAGACTGTAGGTGGCACCAGCCTAGATATAGGCGGAGTTTGTTTATAAACTTCTGTCTCCATCTGCTAGAGGGGGGGCAAAACCCAGGAGTCTGGACTGATCCTGGTACGTACAGGGAACTATTAAAACCTAAATTATGCAAATCAAACAAAAAACTTGGCAAAAAAATTTGCAAGGTGAGTTATTTGACGTGAAGCTAGCTATAACTCAAGAGTTGTAGCAAACTCCCCCAGTTACATCGGGACATTAATGCATATCCTGATGCACCCAGGACCATATCTTAAAGGGACTGCTTGGCTCTGAGTAATCCTTCCCTAATGCAGTAAAAATCGCCTGGTGTCTGCACAGAACTCTTGTCCCATCTCCCTGCTGCCCCTGGAGGTGGCCATGATAGCCCCATGAAAAAGTGCATGGATGATCTAGTAGAGGCCCAGAGTGCCCATTAGCCTCCAGGCCTGATGGTGGCCATTTTCTAAAATGTGCCCCTTGGCCTTTGCCCCATCAATTAACTTTTTTCATATAGAGGAGGGATTGAGCATTGGGGTTGGGTATGTGCCAATCAAAATGTTTTTTTTTGGCTACAATAGCCACCTCCAGGGATAGTGTTAGTGGAGGGGGGAGAGTGGGACAAGGAATCTATGTAGATCCCCTGGGCTTTTTACTACTTTGGGGGGGGGGGGGGCCTACTTGGGGCTGAACAGCCCCTTTAAGCAATGGTGACCTCACAGTTCTGGGGTTGCCATTGCACGCTGCTTTGGGGGGTTTTGCTACCACGATATTTTTCACTGTGGCAAAATACTCTGGGTCGTAGTATTTTACAATGTGCTCTGGTGTTTTCCCAAAGGGAAAAACACTGCAAGAGTCACAAAGCGGCCAAATCATTTTCTGTGCCTTTGTGACTCCATGACATTTTTCTCTTTGGAGAAAAATGCCGCAGCTTAGTGAATGACCCCCTTTGTTAGGCATAACAGATAGAATCACTACTAGCTATAAAAAATAAAAAACAAACAAGATAAGAATAACATACCTGATACAGGACACAATTGAAAAGGTTATGATCAGAAAATATGTGATGGAGAACAAAGGGATTGTTGACAATGCATTTCTTTCAAACTCCTCCTGTCGGGATAAGGATGTAAAGTAGGACACCTGTCATAAAAATATTATTAGTTAAATTCTGTGATTTATTCAGTGCATTTTGTCACAAAAACCATGAAATAATGCAGTGTTTTTCAGAAAGCTACATTCATAGTAACATAAGATTTTAGACAAATGACATGTTTTGTTTAGGACTTTATTGGTTGTCTGTTCTAAAATTGATCCTACTTAGTGATATATTACATCACTAAATTAAATAGCCTATATGATTATAAAATGATCCGTGTTTCTTTTTTAAAACTAATATACAATCATAAAAATGCAAACATAATTCCATGTATCGATCGCGATCCATTGTAGAAGGAAGAAGAAATTGAAAACCAGCACAACAGAGAAGACAAATAAAAGCATGCTGTAGCCATTAATCCCCAACCCCTGGTAATGCCAGAACTAGTAAAGGTCCCAGATTTGGTTACATTTTTTAAGTTCATCCTTAACTGCACAGGTTACATTTTCTTTACTAGCAATAACTGCAACATGATGCTTCCAGAAATCCAGCTGGGGGCTCAGTCTTTCAGAAAAAGATGATGGTGAGCCTTGAAACATGAATTGGCAAATTTATTATGTTTGGAAGATGCAGAAAACCCAACCCAATGGCCTAGGGTACAGCAAGAGGGAGAACCAGAGGATAAGCACAATGATAGCAATAGTCTCTGCTTCGGTAAAGGACCACACAGCTTGTGTTTATGTATAATAAGAAGATGTATAACTATCTCCTATGCTCCCATAGCTATCAGTTAAAGGGCCCAATTAGGCTAAAGTTTCCTCCCAGTGTGAAAAGCCTTCTGGGGGACTTGTCAGACCCTGTCCCACTCAGCTACCACAGAAATAGACATGGCAAAGGCCACGCCCCCAAACCCCACCCCTTTTTCTAAAATTACCCAGGCTTCTGATCATCCAGATAGGATCGTAAGCAGAAAACTAGCTGGCCAGCATCATTTTTATAGCGTCAGTACAGGGCGCTGAGCCTAGGGTTGCTCTGGGCCCCACTAGCTCATCAGAGATTGCAAGATATGGCAAAGGGAGGTGTGGTAAAGGGGGTCAGAGGCCTGGGTGGAAATGTTTCAAAAAAGGGCGGGGTTTATAAGGGAGGGGAGGGGTCTGCGCCACAACTATTTGTATGTTTTCTTTTCTGTTTTGTCTACTGGGATGCATTGTTTAGGACAGGGGGTTCTCCCAAGACCCTCAGGGATTTTGCCACATTGGGGGGTGTGGCACTTCAGGCCTCTTGGACCCTTAGCAAGGTAGTGGCCCCAAGCTGTGGAACTGCAATCATGGGGAATTTTTAGGGGTCTACTAACCCATGGTATTTTTTTCCTGAGGTATTTTACCACCAGGGAAAATATATTAGGTTTTACTAAGCTGCGGCACTCGGTAGTGGAGAGGAAAGATACTGTGGCTTAGTAAATGATACTCAGATTGCATTTTCAAACCTAAGCTCATTGTTTCCCATGAAAAAATACCCACACAAAAAGCAGGTACAAGTGTCCTCAGCTATTTTGTACCCGCAGTAAGTTTCAAGGTGAAAGTATGTGCGTACGTACTTTTTCTTTGAAAATTGGGGTGAAGTTCGCAGGTAAAAAGCACCCACCAACTATGTCTCACTGAGGACAGTTAGAAAATCGCTGACATTATTACCTTGCCAAACTTGGTCAATAAAATTTAAGGCCCTTTACATGCCAAAGTGTTGTAACACAAGAGGGGGGGGGGGGTTTCAGAACCCAATCAGTCCCTAAAACTAACCAACTTGGCCACCCAGTAATAAAGTTCCAGATTTGACAAGACCATGCTGCTATATGATTTTGCCAGTCAGAGTGTACTGTGCCAGATAGTTCCAGATTTATTTATTTAAAAATTTTTATATACCGACATTCATCCAGGATATCACATCGGTTCACAGTGTAACGCAAACATACGCCATGCATGGCGCTTTACATTGAACAAATAAAACATGTTAACAAGGGAATAAAGGGGTAAGAGAACATGGGATAAATTGCATTAAATATTAAACAAGATTAAACAGATTTATTAAACAGATAAAGCCAGATGTGCAGCTATTAAGGTTGGAAAACACATGGAATGGAATATTGCATAAGACTTGCTGAAATAAATTTAAAAGGCATGGAAGGGCTTCCAGTTTAAGATGACCGATTCTACAGGCCCAAGAGATGGGTAAACCACATCAGCCTTCCATGCAATTTTTCAGATTTTGCAAACAGGAGAGAAGTTTGTTTTGTAGTGATCTTGCATTTTTGAAACTACCTGAAGTTCCAGGTATCTAAACCACTGTTGAACAATCTTGACTCTTACAAGGTATGATGGTATGTGAGTTCTTATGCCAATATTAAAGATTTCTAATTTGGAAAACATTTTTATAGTCAGAAACATGAGCATACGTGTTTAATATGGAGGAGTAGCCTAGTGGTTAGAACAACAGACTAGACCTAGGGAAGCCAGTGTTTAAATCCCACTGATGCTCCTTGTGATCTTGGGCAAGGTACAAACTCAGATAATGAGACTTCTGGGGACAGAAAAAGACCTGAATATAATATGCTTTGAAGCATCTGAAAGATAAAATATGCTTAATAATATGAAAAGAAGTGCAGTGTCATATTTTTTTTAGGATTAGTAAGAAACAGATTAATATAAAATGAATAATAAGATTTTAAGATAAATGTTGTAAAAATCAAATGCCAAGATATGGGATGAGCTTTTTATTTCATAATCCTTTATATTGAATAAGACAAGGAATATACAGCCATCATAGAAAAATATTCTCGCTGGCAGCAAGATCATAACAATAGCAAATATGCAAACCAATGTTAATAGAACAAATAATTTGCATTCCCTCTCATTTTTTCTAAAATCAAGCATCCCTTCCCTTCCCAAAAAGTGTCCATTCCCCCTGATTGTTCCAACACTGTTGCGCTTCCTAGCCGCGTTTGCTCTGTGGCTGGGCCTGCTCACATTTCCCGACAGTCCATGAGCTCCGGGCTCTCTCACGCCACAGCTGCAGCCAGTTCGCAGCATTCCCGGCTCCCCCACGCTCAGGCTCCAGTCCAGGCCTCACAGCGGGGTTCGGCATCCTCCATGGCGTCGTCCCCACCCCTAGGCGCGTGCGGACCGCCCGGCCTCTTAAAGGGCTAGGGGCAGATCCCACCTCCGCAGCGCGCCCTGATTGATGGCTGTATTAAAGGAAGTGGTCTGACACCACTTGCTTGCCTTGGCAATCGGATCGTACTCTCTGGTCTGTCTAGTTTGCCTTCCAGCGTCTCCTGTTCCAGCGTCTCTCCATCCCTGGTAGTACCCTTCGGACTGTTCTCATGGTACTGACCATTGCTTGCTCCTGACTATTCTTGATTGCTGCCTGGACCTGACCTCTGCCTGAACACTGACTATTCTTGATTGCTGCCTGGAACTTGACCTCTACCTGACCTGACTACTTCTAGATTGACTACAATTTCTGACCCTGCATCAGCTGACCATTCTGAACTGTTACTCTGACCTTGATTCTCGCTATTCATTCGGACTCTCTGTTCTGGCCTCCTGTGACCTCTGGACACTCTGGTTTGGACATAGACTGCGCACCCTTGTTCGTGGTGGGCACTCCTCTGCACTTCCTCTCTAGGAGACCCTGGGAGGACCACCTAAGACCAGGCGGCCCGGGTAACCAAGGGCCCAACCTGAGGGAACCCCGGGTTACTATTGGTGAAGCTCCAGCTAGCCTCTTTCTCTTCCTGTGCTCCACCTCCTGGAGGCAGGCACTCTCCGGGTCCGACCGGAGGACCGTACCAATCCTGCACCAGGCCAAGGGTCCACTCCCAGTGCAACAGGTTGCCAAGGCCATGGACTCGGCGGAGTCTCCTGCCTTGCCTTGCCCATCCCTGGCCTAGCCGCCCATGGCCGAGAACAGCAGCAAACCCTTGAAGGGTTGGCTTCATCCGTGGAGAGAGACTACAGTCTCAGCTATAGGACTCTATCAGAGCCATCTCCAAGGGTTGGGCTCAAACCCACCTCCATGGGCATCTCTGGGCCTTCCAGTTCCACCTCGTTTCAACGGGGATCCATGCCTCTGCCGATGCTTCATCAATCAGTGTTTTATGCAATTTGCACTGCAGCCTGCATTGTTTCCAAGTGAGACCACCAAGATTACCTTCATCCTCTCACGCCTGGAAGGGAAGGCTCTGGCATGGGCTTCCCCACTCTGGGAGTGTTCAGATGATGTTCTCCGTCACCTCTCCCACTTCATGACCATTTTTAAGCGAACCTTCGAAGATCCTGGCCAACAGGCAGTGGCGGGTCATCAGCTTCTTCACCTCCGTCAAGGCTCGCATTTGCTCACCGAATTCACAGTAGAATTTAGGACACTAGCCACAGAACTGGAGTGACAAGAGGACTGTCTTAGGGCAATCCGTATTCCTTGACAGAGTTAGATTCGTAGTCCTTGCTAACTCAAATTGTAAGCGTAAGTGAAGACCTTTTATGTTGGAAGCGGATGACGTCAATACAGGGGGACGCCCCTGGAGGTTTGCGCCCTTGCTGGTATTTACTTCGGAGCGCGCACGCGCGCCCTATATCATGAGGAACATGGCAGATCTGCAGCGTCGAGCCGGTCTGGGGACGCCGGGGAGAAGCGGCATGGAGACGCGGCGGCAGCAAGCCGTCCATCAGGCCCCGAGGGAGTCGCCAAAGAGGTAGAGAGGGTGGAGCGAGGGCGAAGAGAAGGCTCAAACACAACACACCGGCCCAGGGATCCACCCACAACTATATCAGATTCTAATAAGATTGCTGACTCCTCCTTCCTTAGGAGTAGCAATCTGTTATAGTTAACTCCTATCTGATTGCTCCTCCACTTAGGCATCAGATTGACACCAGATTGCTACTCCTCATGGAGATCATAGCAGAGTCAGAACAGATTGCTAACTCTTTAGCAAGACGATATCTGAGACACAATAAGATTGCTAACTCCCTAGCAGATTTCTAACAAAAGGTAGTTACCTTCAAGTTTGGAGCCCTAAGGCTCAATCTGCTTTCCATGCCTTGAAAGAGGCCTTCTGCACCGGACCTTGCCTTCGTCACCCAGATCTCAACCGTCCCTTCGTCGAAGTCAACGCCTCCGCCATTGGGGCAGGGGTGGTCCTGAGCCAGTATTCCTCCAAGGGGGTCTTAGTACCCTGCTCCTTCTACTCTCACAAGTTTTCGCCAGCAGAGCAAAACTACATGATTGGTGACCGTGAGCTCTTAGCTGTGAAATTGGCTCTTCAAGAGTGGAGCCCAACATAAATTCACGATCTTCATAGATCATAAGAACCTCGAACACTTAAAGGAAGCTCAACTATTGAACCCCAGACAAGCCCACTGGGCGCTGTTCGTTGAACATTTTAATTTTGAACTCTGCTACCGCCCTGCAGCAAAGAACACCTGAGCAGATGCTCTCTCTCGCTCTTTTGAACCAGAAGATACACCCGAAATTCCCAAGCACATCATTGACCCAGCCTGTATAACCTTCGCAGTTACCCACACGGTGCCAGCTGGGAAGTTGATGGTCCCACGTCGCCGAGAGTGCGTCCTCCGCTGGGCCCATGACTCAAAGTTGGCTGGTCATCCCGGCCAGGCGCGGACCCTTGAGATGTTAAAGACATTACTGGTGGCCTACCATGGTTAGAACTCCCATCCCATCTGTGGTCAGCAGAAACCTCCAACTGGCCATCCTTGGGGACTCCTCTAACCTCTTCCTGCTCCCACCAAACTCTGGTCAAGCATCTCTACTGACTTCATCAATCTACCCCCATCAAAGGGCAATATGATCATCTGGGTTATTATCGACCGCTTTTCAAAAATGGTCCACTTCATTCCACTACAGAGTCTCCCTTCAGCTCCTGAATTGGCAAAACTCTTCCTACATCATGTATTCTGACTTCATGGATTACCCAAGGAGATCATTTCCGATCGTGGACCACAATTCACAGCCAAGTACTGGAAGTCTGTGCACAAAGTTTGACATCACCCTGAACCTGATGTTGGCCTATCACCCTCAAGCGAACGGTCAAGCCAAAAGGACAAACCACTCATTAAAGACCTTCCTGAGATCCTACATGAATGATCAACAGGACAACTGGGCCGACCTCTTGCCCTGGGCCGAGTTGTCCCACAATACTCATCTCGCCTCTGCCACTGACGTCTCTCCCTTCTCCATTGTATTCGGTCACCAGCCACGCTTGCCTCTTCCAGTGCCACTCAGTACCCTCGCCTGCAGTCCAGTCCACGGTACAGTCGATTCTTCGTCTCTGGAATCAGGTCAAGGACAGACTGGGTCAGGCAGCCAAGAAAGCCAAATGCTTTACTGATGCCCACCGTTGCACTGCACCGCTGTTCCAACCAGGCCAGAAAGTCTGGCTCAGCACAAAACATATTAAATTACATCTGCCTTTACAGCGATTGGCTCCATGGTTCCTTAGTGTATGCAGATGGACTCATTACAAATGGGTATAGCGTGCTCGTGCTAGCAGTTGGAGACGGATCTGAAGTCAGCACAGGTACATATACCCCCGCAGGAAGTGCAGCAACTCAGTAATCTTCCTTGCAAAAGCTTTATGGCTATATGTGTGACTGACCGATCGATTAAATGAACATGATTACCCTGACCGATTGATAGTAGCTGGAGACTGCCAGTGTTCTCAACCGGAAGGCGTCGACACCCGGCAGGGTGGATGCCTATATAAGAAAACATGGCTTACCGTGAGTCAGTGAATCCCCATGTATACCGGCAGCCGGGCGGGATGCTGAGTCCATCTGCATACACTAAGGAAAACGAGATAATCAGGTAAGTAATCTCTACATTTCCTAGCGTGTAGCAGATGGACTCATTACAAATGGGATGTACAAAAGCTACTCCCGGACTGGGGGGGAGGCTGCCCGAGGTCCGTTTAGGATTGCCCTCGCAAATGCTGTGTCCTCCCTAGCCTGGACGTCCAGACGGTAGAATCTGGAGAAGGTATGGAAGGAGGACCACGTTGCCGCTTTACATATCTCTGCCGGTGACAGCATCCTGGTTTCTGCCCAGGAGGCCGCCTGCGCTCTGGTAGAGTGAGCCTTGACCTGTAGAGGTGGTGGTTTTCCCGCTTCTACGTAGGCCGCCTTGATAACTTCCTTGATCCAGCGAGCAATAGTCGCCCGTGAGGCCGCTTCTCCTTGCTTCTTCCCACTGTGAAGGACAAACAGGTGGTCCGTCTTTCGTACTGTTTCCGACATTTCCAGGTATCTGGCAGCAACTTCCGATGTCGAGATGGTGCAGTCTTCGACCTTCTTCTGACTTCTTCAAACCTTCCGTGGTTGGCAAGGATATGGTTTGGTTGAGGTGGAAGTGTGAGACTACTTTGGGTAAGAAGGAAGGAACCGTGCGAAGATGGATAGCCCCTGGAGTGATTCTGAGAAACGGATCGCGGCCGGACAGCGCTTGTAGCTCGGAGATGCGGCGTGCTGAGCATACGGCCAGCAAGAACACCATCTTCAAAGTTAACAAACGGAGGGACAGGCCTCGGAGGGGTCTGAAGGCGGGTCCCGCTAGGAATTCTAAGACTAGGTTGAGGTTCCACAGGGGCACTGGCCACTTCAGTGGCGGGCGAATGTGTTTAACTCCTTTCAAGAAACGTGAAACGTCCGGGTGTGTGGCAATGCTCTTGCCGGCGCTCCTGGGGCCGTAGCAGGATAGCGCTGCCACCTGAACCTTGATTGAAACTGAGGGACAGACCCTTCTGAAGTCCATCTTGCAGGAAATCCAAAATGATGGGGAGTTTAGCGGCATGCGGATTGGTGCTGTGAGTTTCGCATCAGGCTTCAAATACTCTCCAGATCCTTATATAAGTTAGTGGTGTGGAGAACTTGCATGCTCGGAGGAGTGTATCTATTACCGGCCCCGAGTATCCCCTTTTCTTCAGTCGAGCCCTTTCAATGGCCAGACCGTAAGAGAGAATTGAGCTGGATTCTCGTGGAGGATGGGACCTTGTCTCAGCAGGTCCCTGTGTGGAGGCAGGGGTAGTGGATTCCCTGCCAGCAGTCTTCTCATGTCTGCGTACCAGGATCTTCTTGGCCAGTCCGGGGCCACTAGAAGAACTAGGCCTCTGTGCCGCTGAATCTTGTGTATAATGGCGCCCAGCAGGAGCCATGGAGGAAAAGCATATAGCAGGATCCTCTGAGGCCACGGCTGTACTAGAGCGTCGATCCTGTGAGAGAGAGGATCTTGTCTGCGACTGAAGTATCTTGGTTCTTGAGCGTTGGACCTGTTCGCTAGTAGGTCCATGGCCGGCCACTGATCCACAATCATCTGGAAAGCTGTGGGCGACATCTGCCATTCCCCCGGGTTTAGGCTTTCTCTGCTGAGGAAGTCTGCCGTGGTGTTGTCCTTCCCAGCAATGTGGACGGCGGAGATGTCCTGAAGATTTGCCTCCGCCCAAGCCATCAGGGGGGCTATTTCTAAGGATACCTGTCGGCTTCTGGTTCCGCCCTGTCGGTTGATGTATGCCACCGTGGTGGCGTTGTCCGACATCACTCTGACTGCTCTGTTTCGAAGTCTGTGGGCAAATCGTAGGCATGCTAACCTGACTGCCCGTGCCTCTAGTCGGTTGATGTTCCACCCCGACTCTTCTCTGTTCCACCGCCCCTGGGTGGCCAGCTCTTCGCAGTGTGCTCCCCAGCCACTCAGGCTGGCATCTGTAGTGAGCAGGGTCCATGTTGGGGAGGACATCTTAGACCCCTGGCTGCAGCCACCACCGTAACTGATTCCGTACTCTGGCCGGTAGAGGTAGATGCACAGTGTAGTTCTGTAATCTTGGGCGCCACCGAGATAGGAGGGCGCGCTGTAACGGTCTCATATGGGCCTGTGCCCATGGTATCACTTCCAGAGTGGAGGCCATTAGGCCGAGGACCTGTAAGTAATCCCAAGCTGTGGGCCGAGTGGTGCGTAGCAGATTCTGCAAGCGGTCCCGGAGTTTCGATTTCCTCTTGGAGGTCAGGCTGATCTTGTCTTCCTGGGTGTCGAATTGGACACCTAGGTATTCCAGCGACTGCGAAGGCTGTAGGGAACTCTTGTGTATGTTGACTACCCATCCTAGGCTTTCCAAAAGAGATATAACTGTTGGTTGCCCGGTGACTCTCCTCCAGTGATTTTGCCCTGATCAGCCAATCGTCTAGTTAGGGATGGATGAGAATGCCTTCCTTCCTGAGTGACGCCGCCACCACTATTATTACCTTGGTAAAGGTCCGTGGCGCGGTGGCTAACCCGAGGGGTAGAGCCCGGAACTGAAAGTGCTGATCCAGGACTTTGAAGCGTAAGTAACGCTGGTGATCCTGATGAATTGGGATATGCAAATAGGCCTCAGAGATCCAGGAATGTGAGAAACTCCCCTGGCTGTATTGCAGTTCGGACCGACTGCAGAGTTTCCATGTGAAATCCTGGGACCCGTAAGTGCTGGTTGACTGACTTGAGGTCCAGGACGGGTCTGAAGGTGCCCCCCTTCTTGGGGACAATGAAATAAATGGAGTAATGCCCAGAATTTATGTCCCCTGCAGGCACTGGGATTATGGCTTTTAGGGACAGGAGTCTCTCCAAGGTAGCTGCCAGCGCCGCCTTCTTGAGGGGGGGATAAGGCGATTCCACAAACTTGTCTGGAGGGAGATGAAGGAAGTCCAGGTAATACCCTTCCCGGACAATGGCGAGGACCCACTGGTCCGAAGTAATCTCGACCCACCTGCGGTAAAATAGGGTTAGCCTGCCCCCTATGGCTTCTTCCCCATATTTCCCCATAAACATATTTGTATCTATATTTAGAAGCGAAATTGGACAATATGAGACCGGATTCCCCACAACCCTTCCCTTTTTTAGCAAGACTATTATAATAGCCTGATTCATGAGAGATGAGGCAAACCCATGTTGAAGAGCATAATTATACATACATTGTAAGGGCTTAAGCACCTGGAATTTAGGGATTTTATAAGACGAGCAGTTGCCCTGAATAATTCTGGCTCAGAGACTGGCCTATTTAATCTTTCTACATGTTATTTAGAAACAGCAGGAAGATGGATGTACTGGAAGAATTTGTCTTTCAGCTTGGTTTGATGTTTCAGTACTATAGAGCTTTTGATAGTAAAACTTAAATACCTCTAAAATTTGCTCTGAATCTGCGACAAGAATCCCTAAATTATTACAAATGTCCGTAATAATTCCTAGTTTTATCACCATATTTGTAAAATTGAAACAAAAAAATGTATTGATCAAATAGCCTTAAGATACAGTAAATGATTTAGGGAAGCTCTGGTGAAATGTAAATCCTTAAGATTTTCAGACATTGTTGAGATGTGCACTCTATTTTGCTCTTTCAATAAGGCAGTCAGTTTAAGAATTTCTGCATTCCATTGCTTCCTTTTTTTTTAGCTATGTTAGCCAATATTTCCCCTCTCATAATGCTTTTCCCTGCTTCCCACATAATTGTAGGGGTCACTTCTGAGATGTCATTAAATTGACAATACTTTTTCCATTCAGCTCTTAACAATTCACAAAACTCACTATCCTTTGCTATGCCTGGATTCAGTCGCCACAAAAAGTTTGTATTTCTCCTTTCCTCCACATTTAATAGTAAGCTTACTGGAGCATTATCTGATATTGTGGCTGGGCCGAAACAGGAGCCCTTTACCCTTGGACTCCCAGCCAGGCAGGTTTTCAGGATATCTACAAACAATATGCTTGAGATGAATTTGCAAGCACTGCCTCCATAGCATGCAAATTTTACTGTATCTCATGCGTATTCATTGTGGATATCCTGATAACCTGCCTGGCTGGGGATCCCCCAAGACAGGTTTGGGAACTTCTGGATTAGACCAACCACAGCAAAGATGTCAATGATCATCACAATAATGTCATTAATTTGGGAATTAGCCATTAAGCAATGCTGTTTCTACATCAGCATTAAGCAATGCTGGCTTCTACATCATGAGTTGTCCAACACTGCATTATTGCCATGTGTTATTCTTTTTATTTAAGAAAATATATTTGTGATGTGCAGTGCCATATTTAAGATGACGGCACTCATAGGCAGAGGACTTAAGGCAAGGAGTTTCCTTCTTCCTCTCTCCCTGGAAAGCAGAGAGCAGCAGGGGGGACTCCCAGTTTTTGGACATTTTTAGAATTTGGTTCCCAAGGCAAGTGCCCATGTTGCTTATGACTAAATCCAGCCCTGGTGATATGATTAATGTGGATTTGTGTAGGAAGTCCCCCTAAATGTGCATTTGGTTTATTTTTGGTTTCTAAAAAAAAGTATGAAAAAATGAGTTACGCTTCATTTACTAAAGGTTTTCTCCCATTCTGTGTCTATGGGAAAAATGCTTAATAAATGACCTCCCTTAGCTAGATAAGAGGTGAATATTGGTCTAAGTTAGCCAGATAACTTTGCTTCACCCAGGAACACACTGCTTCACTTGCTTTTCTATCCAACTAGGTTTTAGCTTATAATGACTCATAGAACTAAAACTTGGCCAGAGGATTGAGGGGGAAATTATATTTAAATGCCAGATTTATCTTGGTAACTGGGAGATGCATCAAGCCACATTAGTGGCACTATATATTGTGCACTATACATGATATTTTGCATCTCCCCACCCAGGTTCCCTCCCCTATTATAATGGACTTCTTTGCATGTGATTTGCATGCACAAATAATACAAATGCATGCAAAGAAGACCATACATTGGCAATCCTATACAAATATTTTATTGCTGCCAACTGAGAAGGTGGTCAGCCACCAACAGTAAATGAATGTGGGAGGCAAAAAAAAAAAAAAAGTCCTGGACAAGCGATGTGTTACAGTTTTGGCTGCAGTGCAACCGCCTCACCACCAGGGGTCCCTCTAGTGCTGGCTTTCCTGACAGGCCCAGTCCATCTCCTCTGTCCACTCTATGTTCTGGGTGTGCCCTTATAACCCTGCCTGACAGTTGCCTCGGTGCTTCGGCATCGAGCTCACCTGGGCTCCCTGCTCTAGCCTGCCTTGCGCGGCCTTCGGGCCTTGCCTTGCGTGGCCTTCGGGCCTTTCCTTGCCTTGCGCGGCCTTCGGGCCTTTCCTTGCCTTGCGCGGCCTTCGGGCCTTTCCTTGCCTTGACTTGCGCGGCCTTCGGGCCTTTCCTTGCCTTGCGCTGCCTTCGGGCCTTCTTCCTCGCTTTTCTTACCTGGCCTACGGGCCTTCTGACCTGCCTTGCTCTGCTTACGGTGTGTGGCCTACGGGCCTTCTGTGTATGTGTGGCCTACGGGCCTTCTGACCTGCCTGCTCTGCTTACGGTGTGTGGCCTACGGGCCTTCTGTGTATGTGTGGCCTACGGGCCTTCTGACCTGCCTGGCCCCGACTATGGTGTGTGGCCTACGGGCCTTCTGTGTGTGTGTGTGGCCTACGGGCCTTCTGACCTGCCTGCCCTGCTTACTGTGCCCTGACCCAGCCTGAACCTAGACACTGCTCCCTGCTGCCTGCCCTGACCCAGTCTGAACCTAGACACTGCTATCTGCCGCCTGCCCCTGACCCAGCCTGGACCCAGACACTGCTATCTGCCGCCTGCCCTGACCCAGCCTGGACCCAGACACTGCTATCTGCCGCCTGCCCTGACCCAGCCTGGACCCAGACTCTGCTTTTGCCATTCCTGTCTCTCTCAACCTGGAGCCACCCTTCTGGGTGGTGTTCACGACTCCTGACCGGAGCCCAGTCGTAACAGTATGCCGAAGCCATTCACATTGGGAGAGACAGAAAGGACTCAGTATTCAGACGGTGAGTCTCCACGCTTTATTATCTGTACCATTTGTCAAACTCTGAATTATCCTACGTACCTGAACTGTTTAGCTTGTCAGCTCTCGGACCAGGAGCACTGGATATGCAGCAACTGTCACAAAAGAAATGTGTCTGTATACCAAGAATGCCTTAATTGCAATTCTCCCAAACCAGGCTGGTGGAAGTGTCTCTGTCTTCCTTGTCTTTTGCCTCCAGGCAAACCCTGCCCCCGCTGCACAGCTAACGGGCCACCGTCTCCTCATAAAGATTCAGCCAGAGCTATCACACTCTGCCCTGCTTCTGGCTCAGCTAGGAATGTTTTCACCCTGGACAGTTTACTAACAGAAGATTGTAGCATAACTTGTCACAAAACTTTTCACCAAAAAGCAGCTTATACTCCAAGAAAACCAAAAACTTACCTGGCCAAGAGAACTTCTAGGACTTCCGTTCTAGGAGAGCAAGCACAAAAACAGATGGAACTCATTAACCCAAGCAGGGCTCTGCTTCCCACAGCTGCTGAACAGCCTGTAAGGAGCACCTTCCCTAGACATCCTAGAACTGCCTGTGTCTTCTCTAAAATGCTCCCCCAGAAACAAAATCAGGAGCTTCAGACTTTGGCTCGAGGTATCAAGCCCTTGGCAGTACAATCTGTGTCTTCCATGTACACTACTTCTAACCTTGCTGCTCTGCCATCTGAGTTTGCTTCATCGCCCCGAGAGGGGTCCGAACCTGCTTCTTCGCCCCGAGAGGGGTCCGAGCCTGCTACAACGCCCCGAGAGGGGTCCGAGCCTACTGCAACGCCCGGAGAGGGGTTCGAGCCTGCTTCATCGCCCCGAGAGGTGTCCGAGCCTGCTTCATCGCCCCGAAAGGGGTCCGAACCTGCTTCAACGCCCCGAGAGGGGTCCGAACCTGCTTCATCGCCCCGAATGGGGTCCGAGCCTGCTTCATCGCCCCGAGAGGGGTCCGAGCCTGCTACAACGCCCCGAGAGGGGTCCGAGCCTGCTACAACACCCCGAGAGGGGTCCGAGCCTGCTACAACGCCCGGAGAGGGGTCCGAGCCTGCTACAACACCCGGAGAGGTGTCCGAGCCTGCTACAACGCCCCGAATGGGGTCCGAGCCTGCTTCATCGCCCCGAATGGGGTCCGAGCCTGTTTCATCGCCCCGAGAGGGGTCCGAGCCTGCTACAACGCCCCGAGAGGGGTCCGAGCCTGCTACAACGCCCGGAGAGCTGTCCGAGCATGCTACAACGCCCGGAGAGAGGTCCGAGCCTGTTACAACACCCCGAGAGGGGTCCGAGCCTACTACAACGCCTGGAGAGGTGTTCCAGCCTGCTGTTTCACCCCGAGAGGGGCCCGAGCCTGCTGCATTACCCCGAGAAGAGCCTGCTGAACCGGTCCTGCTGCCGCCCCCGGAGGGGCTTAAACCGGTCCTGCTGCCACCCCCGGAGGGGCTCAAACCGGTACCACTAACAGACTTTCTGACTCAGCCATCTGAGCCTGTTGAATTGCTCCTGCTGTTGCTGCCCTCGGAGGGGTCTGATTTCATTTTTGAGTACCCCCTGCTAAGATGGGACCCAGGAGGAGGGGGAGGCCTTGAGGAGGGGGTACTGTTACAGTTTTGGCTGCAGTGCAACCGCCTCACCACCAGGGGTCCCTCTAGTGCTGGCTTTCCTGACAGGCCCAGTCCATCTCCTCTGTCCACTCTATGTTCTGGGTGTGCCCTTATAACCCTGCCTGACAGTTGCCTCGGTGCTTCGGCATCGAGCTCACCTGGGCTCCCTGCTCTAGCCTGCCTTGCGCGGCCTTCGGGCCTTTCCTTGCCTTGCGCGGCCTTCGGGCCTTTCCTTGCCTTGCGCGGCCTTCGGGCCTTTCCTTGCCTTGCCTTGACTTGCGCGGCCTTCGGGCCTTTCCTTGCCTTGCGCTGCCTTCGGGCCTTCTTCCTCGCTTTTCTTACCTGGCCTACGGGCCTTCTGACCTGCCTTGCTCTGCTTACGGTGTGTGGCCTACGGGCCTTCTGTGTATGTGTGGCCTACGGGCCTTCTGACCTGCCTGCTCTGCTTACGGTGTGTGGCCTACGGGCCTTCTGTGTATGTGTGGCCTACGGGCCTTCTGACCTGCCTGGCCCCGACTACGGTGTGTGGCCTACGGGCCTTCTGTGTGTGTGTGTGGCCTACGGGCCTTCTGACCTGCCTGCCCTGCTTACTGTGCCCTGACCCAGCCTGAACCTAGACACTGCTTCCTGCCGCCTGCCCTGACCCAGCCTGAACCTAGACACTGCTTCCTGCCGCCTGCCCTGACCCAGCCTGAGCCTAGACACTGCTACCTGCCGCCTGCCCTGACCCAGCCTGAACCTAGACACTGCTATCTGCCACCTGCCCTGACCCAGCCTGGACCCAGACACTGCTATCTGCCGCCTGCCCTGACCCAGCCTGGACCCAGACTCTGTTTTTGCCATTCCTGTCTCTCTCAACCTGGAGCCACCCTTCTGGGTGGTGTTCACGACTCCTGACCGGAGCCCAGTCGTAACACGATGAGGTTGAGCAGGGGTCAGTGCTGACCCTTGTCTCAATCTGGGGCCACCAGTTGAGGTGGCCCTGACATCCCCAAAATGTAAACAAAGTAAAAATGTAGGTGTATGGCAACATCCCCTCCCCTCCCACCTTCTTCCCCAAAGACCATCATGGCCCTGGGATGCCTCTTAGAGCTTAAAACATAAAAATAGAGTCCTGGCCTCTTTCCCAACCCCATTTCCCCCAAGTCAAAAAATAGAAATTAGTGTCCTGGCCCCCATCTCACCTCCAAGTAAAAAAAAATAGAAATTAGAGTTCTGGCCCCCAGCCCACCCCTATCCTCCTCGCAGCACATGCCCCCCACCCTGACCCCTCTCCAGCCCCCTCCCAACCTTATATTAAGTCGATGCTCCTGCGTTGGGGCTGGGGTTGATCACTAACACTCCACCCTATCTGAGCCATTTCACAAAATGGTTGGCGACCTGACTTTGCCCCAGCTATGTGACTGGGGTAAGGTCCAGGGATCGGACCTCGGCCACATACTGGGGTGAGGGCCAGAACTCTAGTTTCTATTTTTTGGCTGGGGGGGGGGGGAGGTGGCAACACCCTATCGCGGCAACACCCTGCATAATAGTGGGACCCCCACCTGCAAAAAAACCTTGCAGCTTAGTGACTCTAGACTTAAGTTTGAAACTTAATAGGACAAATCCTTTTGAATATGGACCCCGAAGTTACACTCAGGCCAAAACTAAAGGAGGACTTTCTGGGACATGGATGTGCACGAGCAGATTGGACTATGGGGGTTTGGGCATGCCCCCGGCGGGCTGGTCACTCTGCTCACGTGATTTCCTCTGCTCAGCTCCTGCTCAGGTCGCGTTCCTTCACTAGGGTGTCTCTGCACTTTGGTGGTGACCCCTGTGCAGTATATTTGCTTGAAGTGAGGACAAAAGGAAATTCTATCTTTGGCCTTAGACTAAAATCAGATTTCTAAAGTTGGCGACTGGCTGGTATAGGCACAACAGATAAAATAAACAGGCGCCAGCCGATTTATGTTTTTGCCTGCAGCTGCACTGGGTACAGAAATTGGTGGTCCCATGGATCTTGTGCAAGCAACCTCACTTTTCTACCTTCCAGGGCCACCACCACTTTCTCTTCATTTGGATAGCACGGAAGGACTCAAGGCCGGTGTACAGTCCTTCCGTACTATCCTAATGAAGAGGGTGTGATGGAGACCGTGAAAGGCTGGAAAGTGAGACTGCCTGCACAAAATATGCTACCATGGGACCTGCACAACAGGAGCCACAGTGGCTTAGTGACCAAAAGTCAAGGCACCTTGTTGTGGCCCGCACATAAGAATATAAGAAATTGCCATGCTAAGTCAGACCAAGGGTCCATCAAGCCCAGCATCCTGTTTCCAACAGAGGCCAAACCAGGCCACAAGAACCTGGCAATTACCCAAACACTAAGGAGATCCCAAGCTATTGATGCAATTAATAGCAGTGGCTACTGATACAATTAATTGCAGTGGCTACTCCCTAAGTAAACTTGATTAATGGAGAAATTACTTACCTGATAATTTCGTTTTCCTTAGTGTAGACAGATGGACTCAGGGCCAATGGGTATAGTGTACTCCTGTTAGCAGTTGGAGACGGATCAGATTTCAATCTGATGTCAGCCCCTAGTACATATACCCCTGCAGGAAGTGCAGCTCCTCAGTATTCTTCCTTGAAAAGCATTGTGGATATATGTGTGACTGAGTGATTGATTAACTTCATCATATGGTTAACTTAAACTTAACTTGAATAACTTGAACTGATTGATTGACTATAGCTGGCGACCGCCAGTGTACTCAACCGGAAAGCGTCGACACCCGGCAGGGTGGATGCTCTATGTAAGTTAAAACATGGCTTACCCGTACTTCATTGAAAACCATACATAACGGCAGCCAAGGGTGGGATGCTGAGTCCATCTGTCTACACTAAGGAAAACGAAATCAGGTAAGTAATTTCTCCATTTCCTAGCGTGTAGCAGATGGACTCAGGACCAATGGGATGTATAAAAGCTACTCCCAAACCGGGTGGGAGGCTGCCCATGGCCCACTTAGGATTGCCCTTGCAAATGTCGTGTCCTCCTGAGTCTGTACATCCAGACGGTAGAATCTGGAGGAGGTATGGATGGAGGACCACGTTGGCGCCCTGCAGATCTCGGCAGGTGACAGTATTCTAGTTTCTGCCCAATACGCCGCCTGGGCTCTGGTAGAATGGACCTTGACCTGTAGAGGTGATGGCTTTCCCGCTTCTACGTAGGTCGCCTTGATGACTTCCTTGCTCCAGTGGACAATGGTTGCCCGCGAGGACGTTTCCCCTTGTCTCTTTCAGCTGTGGAGGACGAAACTGTGGTCCGTCTTTCATACTGGTTCCGACCTTTCCAGGTATCTGGATAGGAGTCTGCCGATGGCGAGGTAGCGTAGACTACGGGCTTCTTCCGAATTCTTCAAGCCGTCCATCGTTCAAAGTGAGATGGTTTAGTTAAGGTGGAAGTGTGAGACCACTTTGGGGAGGAAATAGGGGAACGTGCATAGATGGATGGACCCCGGGGTGAGTCGAAGAACGGCTCACTGCAGGACAGGGTTTGTAGTTCCGAGTTGCGGCGGGCCGAGCACACAGCCAGCAAGAACACCGTCTTTAAGGTAACAGACGGAGGAACAGACCTTGGAGGGGTCTG
Source organism: Rhinatrema bivittatum (assembly GCF_901001135.1). Classification (NCBI taxonomy): domain Eukaryota; kingdom Metazoa; phylum Chordata; class Amphibia; order Gymnophiona; family Rhinatrematidae; genus Rhinatrema; species Rhinatrema bivittatum. The sequence goes on along the minus strand of NC_042616.1, from coordinate 134,466,878 downwards.
AAGGCGGGTTCTGCTATGTACTCCAAGACAAGGTTGAGGTTCCACAGAGGTAATGGCCACTTTAGGGGTGGCCAAATGAGTTTGACTCCTTTCAGGAAAGGTGATATATCTGGTTGCGAGGCTATGCTTTCGCCCTGGCTCCTGGAGCTGTAGCATGACAATGCTGCCACCTGTGCCTTGATGGAGTTAAGAGACAGGCCCTTCTGTAGTCCATTCTGTAAGGATTCCAGAATCACGAGAACTTTTAGAGGGGCGTGGCTTGATGTTGTGGCCTTCGCACCAGGCCTCAAAAACTCTCCAGATCGTTATGTACTTTAGAGATGTGGAGAACTTGCGTGCTCGGAGGAAAGTATCTATTACTGCCGTTCTCTCTCAGACAGGCCCTCTCAATGGTCAGACTGTAAGAGAGAATTGAGCTGGGTCCTCGTGAAGAATCGGGCCTTGTTCGAGCAGGCCTCTGTGTGGGGGCAGGGGTAATGAGTTCCCTGCCCGTAGTCGTCTCAAGTCTGTGTACCAGGGTCTTCTTGGCCAATCCGGGGCCACCAGAAGAGCTAGACCCCTGTGTTGCTGTATCTCGTGAATGATTGTGCCCCTCAAGGGCCCTAGTGGGAAGGCGTATAACAGGGACCCCGGTGGCCAGGTCTGTACCAGGGCCTCGATCCCCTGGGACTGCAGATCCCGCCTGCGGCTGAAGTATCTGGTATTGCAAACTGGTATTGCAAACTGGCTAAAAGACAGGAAACAGAGAGTAGGATTAAATGGGCAATTTTCTCAGTGGAAGGGAGTGGACAGTGGAGTGCCTCAGGGATCTGTATTGGGACCCTTACTGTTCAATATATTTATAAATGATCTGGAAAGAAATACGACGAGTGAGATAATCAAATTTGCAGATGACACAAAATTGTGCAGAGTAGTTAAATCACAAGCAGATTGTGATAAATTGCAGGAAGACCTTGTGAGACTGGAAAATTGGGCATCCAAATGGCAGATGAAATTTAATGTGGATAAGTGCAAGGTGATGCATATAGGGAAAAATAACCCATGCTATAATTACACGATGTTGGGTTCCATATTAGGTGCTACAACCCAAGAAAGAGATCTAGGTGTCATAGTGGATAACACATTGAAATCGTCGGTTCAGTGTGCTGCGGCAGTCAAAAAAGCAAACAGAATGTTGGGAATTATTAGAAAAGGAATGATGAATAAAACGGAAAATGTCATAATGCCTCTGTATCGCTCCATGGTGAGACCGCACCTTGAATACTGTGTACAATTCTGGTCGCCACATCTCAAAAAAGATATAATTGCAATGAAGAAGGTACAGAGAAGGGCTACCAAAATGATAAGGGGAATGGAACAACTCCCCTATGAGGAAAGACTAAAGAGATTAGGACTTTTCAGCTTGGAGAAGAGACGACTGAGGGGGGATATGTTTAAAATCATGAGAGGTCTAGAACGGGTAGATGTGAATCGGTTATTTACTCTTTCGGATAGTAGAAGGACTAGGGGACACTCCATGAAGTTAGCATGGGGCACATTTAAAACTAATCGGAGAAAGTTCTTTTTTACTCAATGCACAATTAAACTCTGGAATTTGTTGCCAGAGAATGTGGTTCGTGCAGGTAGTATAGCTGTGTTTAAAAAAGGATTGGATAAGTTCTTGGAGGAGAAGTCCATTACCTGCTATTAAGTTCACTTAGAGAATAGCCACTGCCATTAGCAATGGTTACATGGAATAGACTTAGTTTTTGGGTACTTGCCAGGTTCTTATGGCCTGGATTGGCCACTGTTGGAAACAGGATGCTGGGCTTGATGGACCCTTGGTCTGACCCAGTATGGCATTTTCTTATGTTCTTATGTTCTTATTTGAGCACTGGACCTGCCTGCTAGAAGGTCCATATCTGGGGACTCCCACCGATTCACTATCATCTTTAAGGCTGTGGACGACAGCTTCCGTTCTCCTGGGTTTAGACTTTCCCTGCTGAGGGAGTCTGCCGTGATGTTTTCTTTCCCGGCGATGTGGACGGCGGGGATCTCCTGGAGATTTGCTTCCGCTCACGCCATCAGAGGGTCTATTTCTAGGAACACCTGTTGGCTTCTGGTTCCGCCCTGTTGGTTGATGTAGGCCACCGTCGTGGCGTTGTTAGACATCACTCTGACCCCTTTGTCTCGGAATGTGTGGGCGAACCGCAGGCAGGCTAATCTAACTGTCCGCGCTTTTAGGCAGTTGATGTTCCATCCCGCTTCTTCTGCGTTCTACTGCCCTTGGGCGGTTAATTCTTGGCAGTGTGCTCCTCACCCGTGTAGACTGGCATCTGTGGTGAGCAGGGTCCAGGTTGGGGAGGATAGTCTTGATCCCCGGCTCGTGTGGCAGTTCTGCAGCCACCACCGTAGCTGGTTCCGGATTCTGCCCGGAAGTGGTAGACGTACAGTGTAGTTCTGGGATCGTGGACTCTGCCGCGATAGAAGTGAGCGTTGTAGGGGTCTCATGTGGGCTAGCGCCCATGGCACCACTTCCAGCGCGGACGCCATCAGCCCAAGGCCTTGTAATCCCATGCTGTGGGACGAGGGACGCTCAGTAAGGTATGAGGCCGGTTCCGCAGCTTTGATATCCTCGTGGGGTTCAGGCTGACCTGGTCTTCCTTGGTGTCGAATCAGACTCCTAGGTCTTCCAGCGACTGTGAGGGCTGTAGGGGTATTGATCACCCATCCTGGGCTTTCCAGTAGTGTTATGACTCTGCTTTGCCCTGATCAGCCAATCGGCCAGGTAGGGCTGGATGACGGTTCCTTCCTTCCTTCCTGAGTGTTGCCGCCAACACTACTATCACCTTGGTGAACGTCCAGGGTGCAGTGGCTGCCCCGAAAGGTAGTGCCCGGAACGGATAGTGACGATTCAGGACCTTGAAGTGTAGGCAGTGCTGGTGTTCCTGAAGAATTGGGATGTGTAAGTAGGCCTCCGACAGATCCAGGGATGTGAGGAACTCTCCTGGTTGTATTGCCCGTATGACGGATCGTAGGGTTTCCATGCGGAAGCGGGGGATCCTTAGGGCGGTTGACCGACTTGAGGTCCAGGATGGGCCTGAATGTACCCTCTTTCTTGGGTACGATGAAGTAAATGGAGTAATGTCCAGTATTCCTGTCCCGTGTAGGTACCGGAGTTATGGCCTCGAGGGCCAGAAGCCTGTTCAGTGTAGCTTCCACTGCCGCCCTCTTGCGGGGGTCGTGGCAGGGGGATTCCATGAACTTGTCCAGAGGGGTTCGAAAGAAGTCCAGGTGGTCTCGGATGATGGCTAGGACCCACTTGTCCGAGGTTATCTCCACCCATCTGCGGTAGACTAGGGTTAATCTGCCCCCTATGGTTACTTCCCCTGGATGGGTCGGCTGATTCTCATTGTGGGGTGCGGCCGGAGCCTGTACCCGAGTTGGTTCCCCTCTTGGTGTGCTTGTTCCGGGAGGAATGGTTCCTGCCCTTAGGGCGGGACGCTTGCTAGTTGCTCATGTGGGGGTTGAAGCGCTGTGAACTTCTGCCCCTGGTGGACCTGGGGAAGGGACGCTGGTTTCCCTTTGTCTTGTCTTCCGGCATGCGCGGTAATGGGGAGTCGCCCCGTTTGTTGGCCAGTTTCTCTAGTTCGCTGCCGAACAGGAGGGATCCTTCTGCTGGCTGCCACTGTGGCGAGACTCCTCTGGCTGCTGTGTGCACTAGATCGAAGCCACGCCCGTGAGAGAAGATAGTGCTGATTCAATGTCTTCTCCCGGGGTGTTATTCCTGTCTAGTTGTCATAAGCAGGCATGTGTCACCACGGTGCAGCAGGCCGCAAACTGTAGGCCAGAGCTGCAACTTTGAATGAATGCTTGAGTATGGCTACCAGGCGCCGGTCAGGTGTATCCTGAGCGCCGCTACACCCTCCACTGGGATGGCAGTGCGCATGGCAATCGCACAGACTATGACGTCCACTCTAGGGCACGTCAGGAGCTCCTTGGTTGCTGGGTCCAGGGGGTACATGGCAGACAGGGATCGACCCCCTTTGCATGAGGGTTCCGGAGCATTCCCCTCTAGGTCAATTAGCTGTTGTGCCACCTGTGGGGGAGGAAAGTGGCGCGACGTCTGCAAAGGCCCTCCCGCAGGGGTGGGGGTTTAAGTTCCCCCGAGGTGCTTTGGCCCGGGATAGCGAGCTCCTTTAGGCATCGGGATCTCAGGTCTGGGAGCTCATCCCTCGAGAAGAAGCATCTCATGTTCAGTGGCTCTGTCCCGGGAGGGGGGGTTCCCCCCTTCCAGGGGCTCGAATTCTTCTTCGGAGAGGTCTGTGTCTCCGTAGGTGGGACATCTGGACAGTGTGAACTTGTGCCTAGGCCTCAAGGGTCCTGGGGCATGAGGGTCCTCCGGTGTCGCATGTGGCTGTTACGCTCCGGGTTCCGGCTGCATTTTAACAGAGGCGTTAATCCCCTTGAACAACTCTACCCAAGAGCTCGATTCTGGGTCTAGGTTGAGGGATGCCAGTTCTCTGGGGTCCCTGACTGTGGAGTGGACTCCCTGGGGCCTGCTAGGTCCGGGGTGGCCCCTGAGGAGTTAGCACTGGGCCCTGGGTGGGACTGGCCCTGATCTGGGTCTCTCAGGGCCTCCTCACCATGTGCTTATAGGGCGTCGGCTTCCTCGCTCTGAGCGGCTCTGAGTTGGCATGCTGGGCAGAGGCCTTGAGCTTTTATTCCTGTTTCTGGAGGTGCCATGTCTATGGACGCATAAGCTCTTGTCCGCTCCAGTGCATCAGATGTGCGCGCAGATCTGCGCCCGGCTGTAGATATGCGCCTTACTCTGTGCGCGCGACTTATGTGCGTAACGTTTTATGTGTGCCTAAGCTTATGCGCACATGTAAATTTGTGCGCTTAGCTCCACTTGTGCGCTCGGCTCGGACAGTGGGCGGTGCGGTGAACAGGGCCAAGATGGCGACGGCGAGCATGCAGGCAATATGGCGACTTTCTCGGAGGGTCTCCACGTGGGCAGACCCTAGAAACAGCCGGGGCCTAACCCTGCTAGGGAAGATCAACAAGGTGGCACTGGTTCCGATCGACAACCTGTGCTCCTCCTCGATTCTCGGAGACCAGTTCAAGTAGAAGATTTACACCTTACCTTGTCTTCGGTGCTTCCCGGTTTCGCCCCGGGCGGTCTCCAGCTACGGGGAGGGAAGAGGGCAACTACCTTCAGCACCGCGCTCGAGGGGTGCACCCGCTGCCTCTCAGCCGTGCCCGAGATCGGGGGCTAAGTCCTCGCCGCGATTCGGCCGCCGGACCGAGGCTGCCTCTACCCCGTGCCCGAGGATTCGGGGGCTAGGTCCCTGCCACGAATCGGCCACCAGACCGAGGCACTCACCTCCGAGGGACCACGGAAATCACCTCGGGAATCTCAACTGGGGGAGGGACCCGAGGGTATCACAGCAGGAGAGCGGGTCTCTTCTTCAGTAAATTCTTTTCTTCTTAAATTTGGGTTTCTCCTTGATTCTTGTTCTAACGCTCTGAGAGCGTGCAGATAGTCCCTAACTGCTTTGGAGACGGAAAATACTGAGGAGCTGCACTTCCTGCAGGGGTATATATACTAGGGGCTGATGTTAGATTGAAATCTGATCCGTCTCCAACTGCTAACAGGAGTACACTATACCCATTGGTCCTGAGTCCATCTGCTACACGCTAGGAAATAGCCCTTAATGGACTTCTCCTCCAAGAAATTATCCAAACCTTTTTTGAACCCAGCTACACTAACTGCACTAACCACATCCTCTGACAACAAATTCCAGACTTTATTGTGCGTTGAGTGAAAAAGAATTTTCTCCAATTAGTTTTAAATGAGCTACTTGCTAACTTCATGGAATGCCCCCTAGTCCTTCTATTATTCGAAAGTGTAAATAACCGATTCACATCGACTCGTTCAAGACCTCTCATGATCTTAAAGACCTCTATCATATCCCCCCTCAGCCGTCTTCTCCAAGCTGAACAGTCCTAACCTCTTCAGCCTTTCCTCATAGGGGAGCTGTTCCATCCCCTTTAACATTTTGGTTGCCCTTCTCTGTACCTTCTCCATTGCAACTATATCTTTTTTGAGATGCGGCGACCAGAATAGTACACAGTATTCAAGGTGCAGTCTCACCATGGAGTGATATAGAGGCATTATGACATTTTCCATTTTATTAACCATTCCCTTCCTAATAATTCCTAACATTGTTTGCTTTTTTGACTGCTGCAGCACACAGAGCCGACGATTTTAAAGTATTATCCACTATGATGCCTAGATCTTTTTCCTGGGTGGTAGCTCCTAATATGGAACCTAACATCCTGTAAACTACAGCAAGGGTTATTTTTCCCTATATGCAACACCTTGCACTTGTCCACATTAAATTTCATCTGCCATTTGGATGCCCAATCTTCCAGTCTTGCAAGGTCCTTCTGTAATGTATCATAATGTGCTTCTGATTTAACTACTCTGAATAATTTTGTATCATCTGCAAATTTTATAATCTCACTCATCATATTCCTTTTCAGATCATTTATATATATACTAGCCGTTAAGCCCGTAATAACGGGCTACATTTAAAAAAAATTTTTGGTCCATTTCCTTTCCACTCCCTCCCCCTCACCTCCCCCATCTAGTCTCCCTCCCCTCACTTCACTCTCCTCCCTCCCTCTCACCTTCCTCCACCTCCCTCCCTCCTCCCCCCACCTCCCTCTCTCCCCCCACCCCTCCCTCTCACCTCCCCCACCCCACTCTCTCTCACCTCCCCCCACCTCACTCTCTCCCTCTCCCTCCCACCCACCTCACTCTCTCCCCCACCCTCCCCCACCTCATTCTCTCCTCCCTCTCCTCACAGCTCATCCACAACCGGCAGACAGGGGCGTGTCCCTCCATCACACGCGTCGCCAGAGCTACTGCTCCTGCTTGTTGCCGCCGCGGCTACTGCTCCTCCCGCTCCTGCTCGTTGCCGCCGCTCTTGGTCGCTGCTCCTGTTCGCCACCGCCGCTCCTAAGGAGCCAGCGCCATTTTTTTTTCAGACACGCTGCGCTCTGGCCGACGTGCGCGCATGCGCGGTAGAGCTGCTCTCTACTGCGCATTTGCGGCACGTCGGTCCGGGCTCCCTTATCTAGTAGATTGAAAAGCAACGGTCCAAGTACAGATCCCTGAGGCACTATACTGTTTACCCTTTTCCACTGAGAACATTGACCATTTATTCCTACTCTGTTTCCTGTCTTTTAACCAGTTTGTAATCCACGAAAGGACATCGCCTCCTATCCCATGACTTTTTAGTTTTCTTAGAAGCCTCTCATGAGGGACTTTGTCAAATGCCTTCTGAAAATCCAAATACACTACATCTACCAGTTCACCTTTAGCCACATGTTTATTAACCCCTTCAAAAAAATGAAGCAGATTTGTTAGGCAAGACTTCCCTTGGGTAAATCCATGTTGACTGTGTTCCATTAAACAATGCCTTTCTATATGCTCTACGATTTTGATCTTGAGAATAGTTTCCACTATTTTTCCCAGCACTGAAGTCAGGCTCACTGGTCTATAGTTACTCGGATCACCCCTGGAGCCTTTTTTAAATATTGGGTTTACATTAGCCACCCTCCAGTCTTCAGGTACAATGGATGATTTTAATGCTAGGTTACACATTTTAACTATTAGATCAGAAATTTCATTTTTGAGTTCCTTCAGTGCCCTAGGATGCATACCATCCAGTCCAGGTGACTTGCTACTCTTTAGTTTGTCAATCTGGCCTACTACATCTTCCAGGTTCACAGTGATTTTGTTCAGTTCGTCTGACTCATCACCCCTGAAAACCATCTCAGGAACTGGTATCTCCCCAACATCCTCATTAGTAAACACAGAAGTAAAGAATTCATTTAGTTTTTCTGCAATGGCCTTATCTTCCCTAAGAGCCCCTTTAACCCCTCGGTCATCTAATGGTCAAACCGACTCCCTCACAGGTTTCTTGCTTTGGATATATTTAAAAAAAAGTTTTAATTATGAGTTTTTGCCTCTATGGCCAACTTCATTTCTCTCTTCGCCTGTTCAATGTTTTACACTTAACTTGACAATGCATATGTTTTATCCTATTTTCTTCAGATGGATCCTTCTTCCAATTTTTGAAGATTTTTTTTTGGCTAAAATAGCCTCTTTCACCTCACCTTTTTACCATGACGGTAATTGTTTTGCCTTCCTTAATGTGTGGAATACATATGGACTGCGCTTCTAGGATTGTATTTTTAAACAATGTCCATGCCTGTTGAACACTTAACCTTTGCAGCTGCACCTTTTAGTTTTTTTCTATTTTCCTCATTTTATCAAAGTTTCTGTTATGGTCCCGGTCGCGACGGTCGCGACCCGGCCCTCACCTCCTTGGTCCCATTCCGTCTCCGAGAAGCTGCGACCTGTTTCGCGGCCTTCCCGCAGGGGGGATGCCACCGAGAAGCCCTTCCTGGACGCCTTCTCCTTAGGCGCACGCTCGTGCAGGAGCCACGCTTATGAAGGCCTTTTCCCGCCACTGAAGGCTCTGCCTTACCCCTGACATCAGACGCTGCGGCCTACGTAAGGCCGCCGCGGAGCCTACAACTTTGCCTTGCAATGGGGTTCCTTGTGGTTCCTAGTTGTTCCGTGCCCCGGAGTGTGCTATTGTGTTAGCAGCTCCATTCCTGCCCGAGACTTGCTACACTTCAGTATTCAAGTCTTTTTGCAGCTCCTGCTTGGTTCCAGTAACCAGTCCTGCTTCAGTTCCTGCTTGGTTAACCTGTCCTGCTTCAGTTCCAGTTTGGATCCAGTAACCAGTCCTGCTTCAGTTCCTGCTTGGATCCAGTACCAGTCCTGCTTCAGTTCCTGCTTGGATCCAGTAACCAGTCCTGCTTCAGTTCCTGCTTGGTTAACCTGTCCTGCTTCAGTTCCAGTTTGGATCCAGTAACCAGTCCTGCTTCAGTTCCTGCTTGGTTAACCTGTCCTGCTTCAGTTCCAGTTTGGATCCAGTAACCAGTCCTGCTTTAGTTCCTGCTTGGTTAACCTGTCCTGCTTCAGTTCCAGCCTGGTTTCAGTTCCTGCCTAGTTCCAGTGCCAGCCTGGACCCAGTAACTCATCTGCTTCAGTTCCGGTCTGTTTCCAGCACTCACCAGTTCTAGTTCCTGCTTAGTCCGGATCTCTGCCCGCCTGCTTCAGTCCCAGTCTCCGTGATCTCCTAAGTCCCAGCAGCTGGGCTCCTACGGGCTCCTCCCAGGGGAGTACCGGCTTCCAGGGTGAAGCTCAACGTCCATCTCCTGCCTGGTACCGGCCTCCTGGCCTGCCCTCAAGTAGAGACTATAGTCCATCTCTCCCCAGTCTCCTGCAGGCCGGCCTAAGGGTCCACTAAAACAGTTTATTCACAACAGTTTCCCTTTTGAAAGTTTAGTGCTAGAGCTGCAGATTTACTTATTGTCCCCTTCCAGTTATTAGTTTAAATTTGATCATGTTATGATCACTGTTGCCAAGTGGCCCCACCACCATTACCTCTCTCACCAAATCCTGTGTTCCACTAAGAACCAATTGCTCCATGAAGCAGTCATTTATTACATCCAGGAGCCTTATGTCTCTAACAAGTCCTGATGTTACATTTACCCAGTCAATATTGAGGTAATTGAAATCTCCCATTATTATTGCACTTCAAATTGGTTAGCTTCCCTGATTTCTCTTAGCATTTCATCATCATCTGTCTGACCATTTTGTCCAGGTGGATAGTAGTATACTCCTCTCACTATACTCTTACCCAACACATGGGATTTCTACCCATATACATTCTACTGAGCATTTAGTCTCTTGTATGTTGGGCTCTATACCCTCCTGGACATAAAGTGCCACACCCCCACCAAGTTGATCCTCCCTATCATTGCGATATAATTTGTACCCTGATATAGCACTGTCCCATTGGTTATCCTCCTTCCACCAAGTCTCTGTGATGCCAATTATGTCAATCTCATCATTTGCTGCTAAACACACTAACTCTCCCATCTTACTTCTTAGACTTCTGGCATTGGCATACAGACATTTCAAAGTGTGTTTTTTGTTTGTATTAACAACCTGCTTTTCAGTTGTTAGGGATAATTCGGAAATCCAAATAAGGTGATTTTTTACATATAGGCACATGGACTATGTTTGCTGTTAATGGAACCTCTCTGTTGGGATGCCCTAACTCTCCTGCTTCATTAGTATCCTTTGCAGATACCTCTCTCTGAACCATGCGCTGCTGAGTGACTGCCAGCTTTCTCCCTTGTTCTAGTTTAAAAGGTGCTCTATCTTCTTTTTGAAAATTAGTGCCAGCAGCTTGGTTCCATTCTGGTTAAGGTGGAGTCCATCCCTTCAGAAAAGACTCCCACTTCCCCAAAGGTTTCCCCAGTTCCTTACAAAGCTGAATCCCTCTTCCCTGCACCATCGTCTCATCCACACATTGAAACTCTGGAGCTCTGCCTGCCTCTGGTGACCTGCGCGTGGAACAGGAAGCATTTCAGAGAATGCTACCCTGGAGGATCTGGATTTCAGCTTCCTACCTAAAATCCTAAATTTGGCTTCCAGAACCTCCCTCCCACATTTTCCTATGTCGTTGGTGCCCACAGGTACAACAGCTGGCTCCTCTCCAGCACTGTCTATAATCCTATCCAGTTTACACATAAGGTCTGCCACCTTCGCACCAGGCAGGCAAGTTACCAGGAGGTCCTCACACCCACCAGCCATCCTGCTATCTACATTCCTAATAATCAAATCAACCCTGTAGCTGCCTTAGTCTGCCCCCAAAAATCAGCTGCTGCTACCAGGGTCACATTAGGTAAACTAGGCAGTTGCCTAGAGTGTCAAAAATTTTTTTTTTGGGGGGGGGGGGGGGGGAGAGAGATTAAAATCCAGCAGTGCGAGGTCCAGAGTTGCAGTGCTATGCTGGAGCACATATTGCCAAAGAAGGGAATGAGGCTGGAGCCACTATTGCAGATAGGAGGGAGCGCTGTGCTGGAGCCGCCACCAATAGGTATGTTGGGGGAGAGGGGTGCATGACTGAAGATTTGTCTAGGGTGCTGAATACTCTTGTACTGGGCCGGGCTGCTACCCCAGAAACATTGCTCTGCAATACTGCTGAAAGCGTGCTGAGGAATGCTGCCCTGAATTGATTGGATAAGATCTTCCTGCCACCTCAGCTCTTGCTCAAGCAGGCAAATGAAAGCTCAGTTTTTTAAAAAACATTTCAACTAGGCAATTCTATGCAGGCTTTGAAAATCCAGCTTCCAACATATATACTGCTGCCCCAGAGCAAGTTAGGAGGACTCAAAGTTAGGTTGTCTATGTAAGCTAATATTGCTTACCTACACAACCCAGCTTTGAGTGTTGCACTGTCTGAAAGAATAGAGTGGAGATGGTGGCTACAGAAGGTGGGAAAATGGGGGGCATGTACAAGTGCCACACCACTGAGGGACCAGCAGACCCTTACAGGAGGTGTGTGTGTGCGTGTGTGTGAGAAAGCACCAAAAATGCCTAGAGATGGCAAAATCTTAATATTATGACCGTTGGCCGTGGCCACCCACGGCCGACCCAACTTACATCCTGCCATGCCTGGCCCTCCTCTCCAGGGGAACTCGTGGCTCTGGCCAGCCATTGTCACCACGCTGTTCCTGGCCCTCCTTGCTTCACATGGCAGCTGGGATGCCACTGGCCCATGCTCAGACTTCAGGCCTTCCTAGGTGCGCGTGCACCTAGGGCGGCCTGGAGTCGGGAATCCCGGGGCCGTCCCCGACTGATGACATCATCATTATTTATTTATTTGTATTTATATATCAACATTCGATATGGCATATCACATCGTTTTACAGATTAACTCATGGAATAATAAGACAACGGTGTCTCATTATTATTACATTGTAACAGAGAACCTTAATTAATACATTGTAAAAGAGGTCCTTAATTAACAACTTGGAATTTATGTTTGATATACATTTTAACAGTGAAACTTAATTAACAAATTGGAAGTTTCGTTTGAAATATATGGAGCGTTTGAAGGGTTGGCTTGGTGAAGTTGAAACACTTGGATAATGACTTGGTAATTGAAATTGTGTGGGTGACCAGGGAAAGGAGGAGCTGGTTGGGTGCTTAGCACAGGTGTGCTGTGGGTGGGTGGTGGTAGGGGAAAGTGTTAGTCAGGAGAGAGGGAAGGAGTGGGAAGGGTACAAGGTGATAAGGTGGAGCCATTAACTCGTAGGTTGGAAAGCTTTCTGGAATAGCCAGGTTTTTAGGATCTTTTTGAAAGACTGGGTTGAAGGTTCCAATCTGAGTTGTGTGGGTAGTTTGTTCCATAGTGAAGGGCCAGCTATTGAAATGGCACGTTCTCTGGTTGTGGCACAGTGGGCCAGTTTGGTGGTGGTAACTGTTAGCAGACCAGTGTTCTTGGATCGGAGGTCTCTTTGAGAGTTGTACGGGTGGAGGCATTTTAGCCACTCGATCTTTTTATTGTTGATGGTCTTATGCATAAGGGTTAGGGCTTTGTATTGTATTCTGTGGCTTATGGGTAGCCAGTGGAGGTCTTTAAGAATGGGTGTGATGTGGGTGGAGTGTTTGTTGTTTGTGAGAGATCTGGCTGCTGCATTTTGCAGTAGTTGAAGAGGTTTAAGGGAGGATGCAGGGAGCCCGAGGAGGAGGGAGTGTCTGTTTTGTAAATGTAGAGTAGCATTCTGTTATTTATCCAGCTTGGAGAATAAGAGCAATTGCAGTACTGTCTGATAGTCATGGTTGAAGAGGAGGGGTTTGAGTTTTCTGAGGACTTGTAGTTTGAAGTAGCCCTCTTTTATTGTTGCATTGATGTGTTTTTTTAGGTTAAGTTCGGAGTCTAGTGTGATTCTTAGGTCTTTTGCTGCGGATATGAATTGACTGTTTGGTTGTGTGATTGAGAGGTCTTGGATGTTCTTGGTGGAGGGTTTGTTTGTTATGTGTAGTATTTCGGTTTTCGTGTGGTTGAGTGTGAGCAATATCTGAGTAAGGAGGGTTTTTTATTTGAGAAGAATAGGACTCCCATTGCAGTAGGGTGTTTTGGATGTTTTCTTTCATGGGGAGTAGGATTTGGACATTATCTGCATAGACGTAGTAGGAGAGGAGTTTGCAGAGGGGGAGCATGTATATATTGAATAGAATGGAGGAGAGTGATGATCCTTGTGGTATGTCACGTGAGAGGAGGGATTGTCTTGATTCACTGGTATTTAGTCTTACTTTGTAGGTTCTGTTTGATAGGTAAGAGCCTAATCCAATCTCCCTTAGCCGGGCTAATAAGATGTCGTGGTTGATGGTATTGAAGGCGGCAGAAATGTCCAGTAGTACCAGAAGGTAGGATTGACCAGCATCTAGTCCTCTGAGTGCTGTGTCTGCAAGGGATAGTAGGAGTGTCTCAGTGCTGAGTGACTTCCTGAAGCCATGTTGAGTGGGATATAGTATTTTATGGGTTTCCAGGTGTTTGGAGAGTTGGTGGTTTACAAGTTTTTCCATGATCTTCGCTATGAAAGACAGATTTGAAATGGGTCTGTAGTTTGCTGGGTCAGAGGGGTCCAGTTGAGGTTTTTTTTTAGAATGGTTTTGATTACGGTACATTTCAGGGAAGATGCCTTGTTCAAGGGATGTATTAATTATGTCTGCAATTGGTCTGGCTATGATTTCAGGGATTAGTTTAAGGGTTTTGACTGGGATAGGGTCAAGGGGGTGGGTGGCTGGGTTTATTTTTTGTATGATTTTTTGAACTTCAGTTGAGGCGATGAGCTCGAAATTAGTCTATGTGGGGGCTGTTGTGGCCAGAGGGTTTAGTATTTCCTTGCTTACTTGGGGGGTTGATGCTATTAATTTTGTGATTTTATCAGTGAAGAACTGGGCAAGTTCTTCACATGCTTTAGGGAGGCTCTCTTTTATAGGTGGGTTGTGGCTTGGTTGTGTCAGTCTGGAGACAAAGTCAAATAGGGCTCTGGGGTTAAATTGATGATCGTGGATTTTCTTTGCGTAGTATTCTCGTTTGGCTTTGTCGGTGTCTGTTTTGTAAATGTAGAGTAGCGTTCTGTTATTTGTCCAGATGGAGTGGGGTTGGGTGTCTTCTCCATTTTTTCTCTGCTTGTCTGAGTAGTCGCTTGGTGTTTTTTAGTTCTGGTTTGTACCATAGTGTTTTGTGGGGGTTATTAGTATTGATTTCTTTAGTGATGATTGGGCATTTGGATTTTGCAACTTTGGAGTTGATGTTGAGCCATGAGTTGATGGCAGTGTTTGCATCGTTGAGGTCTAGGGATTTTAAGGCATTGGGGAGGGCTTCTGTTAGGTCTTCGCTGGAGCATGGTTTAGGGAATTGGATGTATTGTTTTGTGTTATTGGTTTCTATGTGGTTGGTTTTCAGTCGGAGGGTGGTCTGAGTTTGTGATCAGACCAAGGAATGCTGGTTGCTGTGGGGGGGGGGCTGTTGAGGCATGATACTTTGTCGTTGATAAATATGAGGTCAAGGGTGTGGCCTGATCTCTCAGTCGGTGAGTTGATTATTTGTTTAAATCCAATTGCTGTCATGGTATCCAGGAGGAATTTGCATGGGGGGGGGGGGGGGTAGAGTGGCATCTATGTGGAGGTTGAAGTTTCCTAAGATAATTGCAGGTATGTCCATGTTAATTTGGGTGGAGATGGTTTCGATGAGAGAGGATAGATTGAGATCCAGGCATTTCAGCAGGGAGTTTCGGTGGGGAGATTTGAAGGTTTTTTGCTTTAAAGAGGCCTATTTCCAGAGGAGGTAGAAGTTGATGAGGTGGTATATGAGCTTGAATTTTTTTTAACGCCAGGAGGAGTAGGCTGCCTCTTTTTTTTTGGTCTAGGCAGTGAGAAGTTATTGTATGTTGAATGAGGAAGTTGGTTTATTAGTGCTTTGTCTGAGTTTTTGAGCCAGGACTTGGTGATGCAGAGGATGTCTGGGCAGTTGTCCATTGGGATGTCATGTAGAATGGGAATTTTCTTGGAGACTGACTGAGCGTTTATCAGAAAAAGTGTTAGGATTGAGAGAGCTGCCATGTGAATGTTTGGGTTTGTGGGGATGGCTGTGAGGCGTCGTGGACGTTGAGGTGGGTTGTATTTCTTATGTGTGATGGAGTTGCAGAATGGTGGAGGCAGTTTGTAGTAGGTATTCATGGTGTGGATGGAGGGAGGAGGTGAGGGGTTGGCGTATGATGATTTTGTGGTTGTTGTGGTCCCAATGATATTCTCAGAGTGGTGGAGGGTTTAGCTAGGAGGGTTGGGTGGATGATTCTAAAGGGGTGAATTCGCTGTGGGTAGGGGTTACCTGGGGATATTTAAGCACCTCCATCAGCCTATGCAAACTGACTTGGGAACGAGTTGCTTCGCCTCACTGGTGCTTGTTCCTATTTCTCTCCGGACCCGTAGTTCCAGCCTTGGATCTCCACCTGTGGATTTGGACTCTGGCTCGGGTACCCGCTCCTCGGGGGCCTGCTTGCACTTTCCTCAAGAGACCTAGTCTCTAGGCTTCCCTGCTCCTCAGGGTATCCCCTGTGCTCCTCACCAGATATTCTGTAGACTTGCTCCTCTGCTCCTCAGGGTTGCCTCAGCACTGCCTATTAGAGATACCATCTCTATGCTTCCCCGTTCCTTGGGGCACTCTCTACCTTACCACACCGGGGATTTTGACTCTACGCCTCCCCACTCCTCGGGGCAGTCTCTACACCTTGGCACCAGTGGCTTACTCTATGCTTCCCCGCTACTTGGGGCAGCCTACATCACTACATCAGAGACTTGACTCTGCGCTTCCCCACTCCTCGGGGCAGCCCCTACGTCATCACACCAGAGACTCTGTTGCTACACTGTCCTGCCCCTCGGGACAGTCTCTGCATCACTCCTTCAGAGATCCAGTCTCCGCGCTCCCCGGGGCCTGCCTTTCGCACCTCTGTCTCAGAAGTTCCTTTTCTGGTACCTTGTACCTTCAGTCCTGCTTAGTACTATGACTCCTTGGACTGTGCCTCTTCGTCCCGCTCCTTGGGACGCCTCACAGTACTTCTCAGCGCAGGTACCTGCGATCACGTGGCAGTGACGCAGGATGTTCTCACTCTACTGAACTACAATCATGTCCCCTGCTGCAGCTGACCTCGCCTCCTGATGATGAGGCCCTGTGGGGCTCCTCCCTTCAGGTAGCATCAACCCTCACCTCGGGCCAAGGGTCCACAAAACCCACAAATCCTAATACTTAAATCTGTCCCTGAAGGGAGGGGCATAATGCAGACAGGAAGGGCTGCCAGCAAGGAAAAACTTTACATAATAATATGGCAGTGCTGAAGCGGGGGCTCAAGAGCAGCAGTCCAAGAGCCAGAATGTGTGTGGGAGAGAGAGAGAATGTATTATATGTGTCAGAGAGAAAGACACTAGCACACATACTTTGTGTCTGAGGGAGAAAGACATCCCCGCACCCCCCATATACACAAGCACACACACACACACAAACACTCTCTCTCTCTCACTCTGACACAAAGACACACTCACACCCTGAGCGAGGGGTGTGTATCTGTGTCAAAGTGAAAGACACCCACACACACACACACACACTATCTCTCAGACAAAGTGGGTGTCTGTAACTGAGAGGCCATGTGTGAATGTGTCTGGCAATGGCTGGCAGTATGGTTGTCTCATTACTTGGCAATTGGTTCAAGAGCTGATTAGTTGGCAAGAGATTTTAACACTAGACCAGGAATCTAGAGATGTAACAAAGCTTGTGGTGGACCCAGTTTATTGCATGGATGGAAGGGGGACTGCAGGTCACATAATGTACCTCTTAATGGTCGGCTTGGCTTACTTTTAAGGAACTGCTCAAACACTGCTTACATACGAAGGACTCAGATAAATACCCTGTAAATTAACACTAGCAGCCGTCACTCTACCCCACTTGGCCGTCGTCCCTACCTTCTGATCCCTTACCATACCTTAGACACAAATGCATTTGTTTTGAATACACATATAACACAGAAACTGTTGTTGGTATAATAAGGCCGCAGCTTTTATTTAACATGTCAAGAAAAACTTCCCTGGATACCCGAGCCGGTGTGATGTCTCCACCGCTGCCCGCTGTAGGGACCAAGCAAGGCAGCCTTACTCCATGGGCCCCCCGCCTTGTCCACCAGCAAGGGAGCCCCGGCCATTGGCGCATTCCACACCCCCACCTTCTAGCGCCGCCCCAGGCGCTGATCGGCTACCATGCCGTCCTGTGATGTCACCAGCACCACTTGCAATATGCCCAACCGGCCCGGGTAACCGCCAAGACACGAGGTAGGGAGGACCCTTGCCTCGTGTCCCCCCATTTAATAATAAGCTGCGGCCTGTGTCTGATTATTTGTCATATTATGCCCCCTTGGCATCCTGTAGAGCGTTATTAAATGTCTTAACTGTAAATGAGCACATGTCCTTGGCCCTCCAGATAGGTCCTTTGCCCTCCAAATGTATTATCATTACATCTATAGCAGCCCTCGAATCCTCCGGCGTAGTCGTAGGGTCCATAACTGTTCACGATGCAATCTTGGCTATTTCTGCTATGCGACGACAACCCTGTCCTAATTGTGGCCCTAGGATCGTCTGCTCTCTTGTCGTCCCTCCTTACATAGGAGTGCCCAATGATGCAAGCTAAATGCTGTACAGGTATATAATTACGTCGGACTGCCATCGTCCCCTCCTCCTCATCAAGGCTACTGCCGTGTTTACTTGCAAACTCTGATCCACTGTATATTCGACTCCCTTAGATGTAATTACCATCGCTGGCGTCACTATCTGAGCTATCTCGATTGCCACCTACTTCCTGCAGCCTGCTGAACCAATCAAGAAAGGCTGCAAAATGGGTGGGTGTGACCATCGAGCCTTTTGTTGCGCCTTTCACTGAGCACACCCTCTGGCCGAGAGAAGTTGACCGTCAAGCCTTGGTCTACCGCCCCCCCTATGACCATGCAATCCGCACTCCGGAGTAAGTAATTACTTAATCTAGATTGACTGTATACGGGGATCCCCTCTCATGGGGGCCAGTCAGTAGGCTTCGCCCTTGCAGTCTTGGTACCTCTGCCAATATGTCCATAGCACAAATAGCCATGACTGATGCTCCTCGCTCTTCCTTCCACCCGGACTACTACTGCTGCTTAGGTCCTATTGCATCATGCTAGATTAAGAAGGCGTCTAGTCTAGTTCGGTCAGTATGTATAGGCCCAACAATTACTTCTAACCCCCAATGATAGTTATCATGCTTAGTATGCCTCTCCATCTTGGCTGAGCAGCTATTTGAAGCTGGACTGCTGCCTCAATGTTATTACTCCCCAGCTTTCATACTAACCACTTCTGCTCTATTAATTACTAGCCTATTGCGCTTGTTTTCCTCTGATATGGACTTGCTGCTTAAATAATCTTGTACCCAACCCTCTCTCCTGTTACCCGTATGTTTAGTGTGAAGATGGTAGCGCCTGATGACGCTCTTTCCATTTTGCCGCGCCCCGGAATATGGGTCAAGCGCTGTGTCTTATTAACCAATTCTGTGTTGCATGTGCTTGCCCTTGCCGCCTTGGGTTTTTTTGTTTTTAATGTTTTGGCGTGCAAAATTCTTACTGCCTACCATGTGTTGCCCCTCTGGCAGGGGCAGCTTGTTAACTCTTGCTGCCTGACTGCTTTCTGTTCCGCTAGTCTGTATGTCCCTCTGCCCGCGGCGTGAATACTGGTGGAGGGACCATCGTTCTAGTTCCGTTCTCCATGGGCTATGTCATGTTTATCGTATCCTGGAAACTCTTGGCCCTCGACCAACGCAGACCCAACTGCCTCAGGACTGAAAAGAGCCAGACTAGTGTTTTTTTTTTTTTTTTTTTTTATTATTGACAGTTTTTATTGCCATATTGTAATTGACAGCATTGGTACAGAACCATTGTTACAAAACAGTTAGAACATTATTAAGAATGCTATCTGTATAACAAGTGTAAGAAAATACAAACCAATAAACGTAAACTGAAACTGATTCGCGCTTGTCTAACTGAAATAGTAAACAGTCGATACCGACTGAGAATACCAGTGACATATAAAATCAAATACTGAAGTAGAAAGCCTATTAATCCCTGCCCCCCCCCTGGCCCTCCCCCCTCCCACCCCTCTGGATAAATCGGAGCTGCTCTGCTATCTAGAGGAATTGTGTTCGATGATGAAATTGTGTCCATGACTGCAGATCGTAACCCTTGGACCATGCAATGATGCCTATTAGGTTGCCTGTCCAGCCATCCACTGTTCATAAGGCGCCCATGTCTTAGTAAAGCCCTGCATTCTCTGATGTTTATAAGCCGTAATCTTACCCAAATTATACATAGTATGAACCTGAGCCTGTATCTCTGCTAAGGAAGGTACCCTACTCTCCTTCCAGAGTCGGGCAATAGCACACCTAGAGGCCGCCATCACATATTTAAGAAACCGCATTAGTGCCCTGTCGTCTCCTTGTGTATTCACAAAGAGTAGTGCCTGTAATACAGTGAGGGTTACAGGCGAGCGTAGTATGATCTCTAACCAAGTCGAGACCTGGGACCATACGGATTGTATGTTAGGGCAGGTCCACCACAAATGCAGGAATGTTCCCTCCGCTCCACACTGTTTCCAACAATTTGCCGACTGGCTTGGGTACATACGATGGAGTTTTACTGGGGTGATATGCCATCGATATAATAACTTATACCCATTCTCTATGTGCCCGGCAGAGATGAGCCCTCTCCCCATGTTTTGAAAAACATCCAGCCAATCATTATCGGAGAATGTACTGGGTAAATCCCGCTCCCAGGCACGTAAATGCGCATAAGTGTAATTGGGTTTTCCAGTTAGCATCCTGTAAATGCGTGAGATAATTTTATCAGTTTTATCAGCTTGCTGGCATAATACTTCAAAATCTGGAAGGCCCTTGGATAATTCCAGGTGTATAGCCCCTGTCTGACAAAAATGGCGGATTTGAAGGTAATGAAACAGGTCCCTGCCTGTCAATTGGTGTCTAGAGCTAAGTTTATCAAAGGGGATTAGTCCTCCTGGTTCCCAAATATGAGCTAATTGAAATATTCCTCTAGCCCGCCATCTGCGGGAGACCGCTGACTGTCGTCCTGGTAGAAAAGAAATGTTGTGAAATAAATAAGTGCTATGAAATGATACCCGGTCCCCCACCAACAGATTCCGCCAACGGGACCAGACATTGTATGAACTCCGAACCGTGTCCGGAAGCAGTGGGTTATCAGCCCACGTGCGTTTAGGCTGCCACAGTAAAGCTGCTAGAGGCATAGTCCCCGTCATTGCCTGTTCTAAACGAACCCATAATGGTTGTCTCTCCCCCTTATGCCAGTCAACTACGGCCTTAAGGTGCGCCGCTGCATGGTACCAATGGAGGTTTGGGACGCCAAGGCCCCCCTGTAATTTTGGGCGATATAATACTTTTCTAGATACCCTCGGTTGTTTTCCTTTCCAAATAAATTTCAATAACCGCCTCTGCCATTTTTCTAGCAACTGAGAGGAAATTGCTACGGGTAGCGTCTGAAATAGGTATAGCATTCTGGGCAGAATATTCATTTTTAGAACCGCAATCCGTCCCACCCAGGAAATGTGATAACGGTCCCATTCTTCCAGGTTTTGATAAATTTTGTCCATTAGCGGTGGGTAATTCAATTGAAATAAATCCTCCCCCGCTCCAAGCTGTATGCCCAAATATTTAAGTTTCTTGGCTGCCCATCGGAAAGGATGAGTTCGCTTGAGCTGGTCCACCATAGGGGCGGGGGCCGAAACATTTAATAGTTCTGACTTTTCCCAATTGAGTTGAAAACCCGACACCTGTCCAAAGTCC
Source organism: Rhinatrema bivittatum (assembly GCF_901001135.1). Taxonomy (NCBI): domain Eukaryota; kingdom Metazoa; phylum Chordata; class Amphibia; order Gymnophiona; family Rhinatrematidae; genus Rhinatrema; species Rhinatrema bivittatum. The sequence continues at coordinate 134,446,011 of NC_042616.1, read as the reverse complement.
AGTAATTCTTGGCTAATAGCAGGGAGGGATTGATATGGATCAGTGATGGTGAACAAAATGTCATCGGCAAAAAGTGATAATTTGGAAGAAAAATCACCCACCGTGACACCCGAGATGTGTGGATTATTTCTAATTTTCGTCGTAAAGGGCTCCAAAAATAATGCAAAAAGGAGGGGGGAGAGCGGGCACCCTTGTCTGGTGCCTCTACCTATCGGAAAAGCATCAGTGTAACCCCCATTCACCTTCAACCGAGCCCGGGGAGCGGTATAGAGTTTTTTTAGCCACCCCAAGAAGTGATCCCCTACCTTAAAGGCCTTAAGAGTGTGAAACAGAAAGGTCCAATGAACAAAGTCAAAGGCCTTCTCTGCGTCAACAGCCAGTAGAAGGCTAGGTACTGCTCGCTGCCTCGCCCACCGGATTGCGTCAATGGTCTTTCGCACATTATCCGAGGCCATACGACCAGGAATAAATCCAGCCTGGTCGGGATGTATGAGACCAGGTAGTATAGCGTTAAGGCGATTAGCAAGGATCTTCGCCAGCAGTTTCAAGTCCAGATTAATTAAGGAGATCGGCCGATAGGAGCCGCAGAGTGTAGGGTCCCTGCCTGGTTTCGCCAGTATAGTTATACCAGCGGTATTGGAGACCTCCGAGAGCGACCCTTTAGACCTTAATGAATTAAACAATCGAACCAGCAAAGGTGTCAGTATCTCCGCATATGTTTTATAAAAGGTAGCCGTAAAGCCATCCAAACCTGGGGATTTGCCTTTTTTTAAGCTCTTGATGGCCCAAGTAATCTCAGCTCCATTAATCTCTTTATCCAATAGAGCTTGCTGATCAAGCGTTAAATGTGGCAAAGGAATATCTCGCAAGTATTGCTGGATCTGAGCATCCTGTATTGTCATATTGGTAGCATACAGCGCTTGATAAAAATGTAAAAAGCGTTGGCGGATATCCCTAGTCTTAGTCAGCATATTCCCAGACTCGTCTTTGATTTTAATAATAGTATTGGCAGCCCACTGCTTTTTCAATTTCTGTGCTAATTGCCTCCCAGCTTTATTCCCCCCTTCATAGTGGAGTTGCCGAACCCTTTCTAATCGAAAGGCAATGTCTGCTACTTCCAGACCCTCCAATTGGCGGCGGCAATGATCCACGTGTGCCAGTGTTTTTTTGGAGCCGGACTGTTTATGCGCCAATTGCAAGTCGTGAATCTGTCGCAGCAGGCGGGCCTTTTCAGCATTCTTTGTTTTTTTCACAAAGGTAGCCCTAGCAATTAATAATCCCCTTGTGACCGCTTTTAAGCATTCCCATATATTCAAAGGTGAGGTATCAGTATTATCGTTACGCTGTAAATATTCCTCAATGTGACCCCTTAAGGCTATAGAGAAAGACTCATCCTCCAATAAACTATCATTAAGTCTCCAGTATTGTGCACCACGGTCATAGGTCGATATCTGTAACGTTAGACCAATGGGGGCATGATCAGACCACGTTATAGCATCTATGAAAGTGTCAGTGACCTGATTAATAAGTGATTTCTCCACAAAGAGGAAATCAATTCGGGAATACGTATGGTGCACTCTAGAAAAATAAGTATAATTCCTGGAGGAGGGATTGTGGGTACGCCAAGCATCTAAAAGCCCCAAGTTAGTGAGAAACCGTTTAAAGGATTTCCTGTCCTTGCCTGTAGGGAGCCCAGTTCCCTTGGAATTATCCATATGCGGATTAAAAGTCAGATTAAGATCGCCCCCTACAATGAGGCACCCCTCAATGCAGGATTCCAGTTTGCGCTCCAGAGTACAGAGATAATCCCCTTGATTAGTATTGGGGGCGTAGACATTCACCAATGTATAGAGCCCATCACCAATCCGGAGAACCAGAATAACATAGCGGCCCTCTGGATCATGTATAAAAGCTTTCTGTTCAAAAATGATATCCCTGTGAATGAGAATTCCCACTCCAGTATATTTACTGTTTTTGGTACATGCAGCCCAGAACTGATGGGGAAAGGTTACATTTTTCATCGTGTGTTCGTACCTGCGTTTTAAATGTGACTCCTGGATAAATACAATGGTGGTCTGTTGCTTATTCAATTCACTAAACAGAAATTGGCGCTTACGGTGAGAATTAAGTCCCTTGACATTCAGGGACAAAACTTTTATGTCAAGCATCTGGAACATAGCATGGGGTAGCACAAGCTGCAGTAGAGCATATATCTATAGTCAGGGACATGATATCTAGTAGTAGGGCAGGTGAGGCAACGAAGCCATGAGCAAACAGAAGCGCCATCAGGGCCACCCGCACGCCACGAGCATTTGCCCCATTCCTCATCATCCGACTGAAACTCAGTCCACCCAGAGCAACCCCTATTACCCAGAATACCCAGAATACCCGGCCAAACGGAACCCTCCTCAGGGAACCATTTACCACAAATAGAGAGGAATCAGCCATCGGGCGTCTAGTCCCCCCTCCTCCCCCACACAACCATTCAACATCATTCAACTACAAAACTATATATTTAAACAATCCACCCATATAAGCAGAGCAGGTAACCTGCCATCCGTTTGTAACCGTCAAGTCTTGGAACCCTCGAAGTCGTTCAATAACTGCACAGTGTCTCCTGAAAATCTGAGTCTCAAAAACTGTGGCACGAACAAGTCCGGGGCACTCACATTAGGTACCGAGTATCAGGTATTCTTCGGAGGAGACCGAGCCTGATCAGGCATACGGCGTAACCGCCGTCCTCCCTTGGTGACTCGCTGCCATCTGGGGGCCTCTGCTCGCTGGCCAGCCGTCGGACCTCGCTGTAGCGCCGCCTCGAAGCCTGAATAGCCCGCTGCTTGTAAGATGGCCGCTCCCTCGTGCGCTGTTTTAACCTTGTGAAAATTACCCTGCAGGGTAAAGGCCAACCCGAACGGGAAGGTCCAGCGGTATTTAACATTATCCTTTCGGAGAGCCTCCGTGACAGTTTTCAAATCTTGGCGCTTACGGATGGTTGACGGAGCTAGGTCCGCGAAAACCATAATTTTATGATTCTCCCATGTCCATTCCATTTTCTTCCGGGCCGCCGTAGCGATCCTCTCCTTGACAGCGTAGTCGTGGTATTTAACAATAATGTCCCGAGGCCGATCAGATTGCTGATTGCCTAATGCTCGATGCGCTCTATCTATTTTAATGTGCAGAGCATTAGGGTCCTCTGAGGCGGGCCGGTCTATCGAATCCAGGAACATAAGGCTGATTTTCGTAACGGCGGCTGAACAGGCCGCATACTCCGGTGTTTCGGGCACTCCTCGGAAGCGGAGGTTCTGGCGACGCGAGCGGTTTTCCAAGTCCTCCACCTTTTCGGCGAGGGACTCGAGTTCAAGAGTTAAACTTTGCCGGTCCGCTTGTATCGCTTTGATATCCTCGGCATAGGCTTCAGTTTTAGTCTCTATCTCGAAGACCCGGCGGCCATTTTCTGAAACGTCCTCCTTCATCTCCTCGATCGACGCGACAATATCTTTTTTATAATCTTGTAAGTCCTGGCGAAGATCTTGGCGGAGTTCTGTAAACCATCGTTTTAATTCCGTTCTAGAGGGTAAGTCATCATCGAACGGGGTCGCTTCCTCAGAGGGGGGACTCCCTGGTTCATTTTCCTCAGCGGTAGCCATAGTAATGAGGCCTACCACGTCCAGCCCTTCTTGCTTCTTGTAAGAAAATCGGCGTAAATCTGCTAGTTTTTTACGGTGGGACATCGGAGACTGCAGTGCTCCAGCTAGTGTTCCTGGCAAGCGAGAATATGCCGCAGATAAGGTAGATTGTAATGGATAGTAGGCTGTGTGGAGCAGGAGCCCTCGTTCACCCTGCCATTCGCACCGGTGACGTCACTCCTCTCCCAGACTAGTGTTTTAAAGTGGTGCGGGTCGGCGAGATGTGTCCTCTCAGGATGTACCCTATCGCGCCCTGACCTTCAATCAAATTGCACTCGCCCTGCCCTCCCGGTTTTCTCATCCACTGTTCCTCCGAAATTCTTGTTCCTGTACCAGGGCGAAACTATGCACCTTAACCAGAGTGGCTGTCTCGCCGCGTCGGATCTGCTCAAGTTCATTACCCACCCCTGTGGCTGCCTTTTGCCCCGGCCTATCGAATTTCAACACTGGAGCTGGCACTGTGTCAGTCATTTTGACTGGCGGTACGAGCAATGGGGTGTTTTCTTTTTTTTGGATATTTGTCTCCTCCTTCTTCACGCCTTTCCCATTATCAATGGACAGCCCTGCTACTAAAAAGAAAAACACTATTGCTCTCGTTGCTAATAGTAAAGACTAAGAACATAAGATCATAAGAACATAGGAACATGCCATACTAGGTCAGACTAAGGATCCATCAAGCCCAGCCCCTCGCTTCCAACCGCGGCCAACCCAGGCCATAAGAACCTGGCAAGCACCCCAAAAGGTAAGTCCATTCCATGTCACAGTTGCTGGCAATAGAAGGGCTGGCAACTGAATTAATAGCAGGCAGTGGACCTCTCCTCGAAGAACCCATCTAATCCCTCTTTTTTTTTTTTGTACCCAACCCTCTCTCCTGTTTTTGTACCCAACCCTCTCAGCTATACTAAATGCACTAACCACATCCTGTGGCAACAACCCCCGAGTTAAACTGTGCGTTGAGTGAAAAATAACTTTTCCCAATTAGTTCCCAAGGTGCCACCTCATGGAGTGCCTGATTAGTTTTAACAGTGCCACCTGCTAACCCTATGGAGTGCCCCCCAGTTCCTCTACCCTCCGCAAGAGCAAACAACTGCTTCACATCCACCCATTCTAGACCTCTCACAAGGTTTGTTTTTTTTTGTTTGTTTTTAAACATCTCTATCATATCCCCCCCTCAGCCGCCACTTCTCCAAGCTGACAAATCCCAACTTCTGTAGTCTTGCCTCACCGGGGAGCTGCTCCACTACCCCCACTACTTTGGTCACCCTTCTCTGCATTCCACCTTTAAGAAGGAACTCTTAAATTCAGCAGACCACTCTTTTTTTTTTTTTTCAGATGGTCCGCCCTGAAGGAGACCCTGTAAAGGCCCCCGCCCTCCTATCTCATGCTACCCACATCCAACTCCTAGGTGCGGGCGGGTAGACTTCCTGGGTGAAATGTCTATGTTCCGTACAGTTAACAAGAGAAGAACACTCCATCGTTCCGTATGCCCCATTTTGTCTTGAGCCTCACTTGCCCTATATCGGCATGCAAATCCTTTTTTTTTTTTTAATCACGAGGCTGACTTCCTGAGTTCCTCAGCTGAAGCAAAATACCTGCCCTCTGAGTCATCCCCCAATTTCTTGGCTTTTTTTTTTTTGGCCTGCTTCTAGTATTTTCTATGGTCAGCTCCTAATGTGCCCGCACTGGGATGGGTCGATATCACACCGTAATGCTGCTTTCTGACCCACTATGCCCTTGGGAATCCTCCTCTCCTTTTTTCCACCCATTCCACCATATGAAGTGCTATCCATTGAACATCCCCCCTTTTGATCCATCCTGGTAAAAGTTTGACTAGTATCTACTTTTACCTTCCCACTCTATTCCCCAGCCCAGTTTAGAACTCACAACCCTTAGCACTTGAAGCATAATCCCTCCAGCTCCAATCCACCATCACACAAATAATGGGCCGGGAACCGCCATCTCAATGATGTGCTACTGCTGCTCTGACTGGGGCCTATTCTGCCATTTTCTCTCTGTTGAGCATACACACCCTCGCCCCCTCAATGTAACTGGAGCGGTATTCCTCCTCCTTATACTGATCACCCCTTTTACCAGTCGCCATAATGGAAATTAAACTTTTTTTTTTTTTTTTTTGTAAGAGCATAAGGATATGCCATATTGGGTAAGACCCAGGGTCCATCAAGCCCAGCATCGTACCCCAAGTTTTTTTTTTTGTTTTTTTTTATTAATTATTTATATATATATATCAGCAATCATGAAAACATATCTTGCTGGTTTACATAGAACGGGGGTGCAATAAATACATAGAACTAGAACTGTGGTGACAGAAGGTACAGTTACATTTAACAAGGGTGGCCGAACTTGGAGAAGGAAGAAGAGAGGAGAGGATAGAAATGGTTAAACAATATACAATTTAAATGTAGTATACAAAATAAATATTATATACAAACGGCAAGGTGTTTTAGGGGTCATTGGATTGTGTCATTGGGTTGTGACCGGAAAAGCTTGCTTGAATAACCAAGTCTTAAGTTTTTTCCTAAAAGTTGGGAGGCAGGGCTCCTGTCTGAGGTCTGTAGGAATGGAATTCCACAGTAGAGGGCCAGCTGTGGAGGTGGCGCGATCTCTTAGGGTAATGTGTTTGGTCGTTTTCGCTGAGGGAACTAGGAGGGAGCCTCTATAAGCATCTCTGATAGGTCTAGTAGAATTATGTACTTGGAGAGGGAATTGGAGATCGAGAGTGGTGAGTTGATGTATAGTTTTATAGGTGATAGTTATGGCTTTATACATGATACGGAAGTATACGGGTAACCAATGAAGCTCTTTCAGGACGGCGGAAATGTGGTCTCTTTTCCTTGCGCCTGTCAGAATACGGGCTGCTGAATTTTGAACCATCTGTAGTGGTTTGGAGTAGGATGAAGGTAGACCTAGCAATAGGGAACTGCAGTAGTCCAGTTTCAAAAAAATGACTGCTTGGATGATCGTTCTGAAGTCTTGAGCGTGGAAAAGAGGTCTTATCCTTTTCAGGACCTGGAGTTTATAGAAGCAGTCTTTGGTTGTTTTGTTGATGTGTGCCTTGAAGTTTAGCGGTTATCTATTATCACTCCTAGGTCTCTAGTTTGTGTGGTAGGAAGATTGGTAGGAAGAGTACTGTTGTTGGTGTTGTTTTCAGGCGAGATGAGAAGGATCTCAGTCTTGGAGGAATTTAAGATGAGGTGTAGGCTGTTGAGTAGTTTGATTTTTTGGTGGCATGATTCCCAGTAGTCAAGAGTATTAGAGTATGTGTCTTTGATAGGGATGATGATTTGAATATCATCTGCGTATAGGAAAAACTTTAGATTGAGGTCGGTGAGAAGTTGGCATAGAGGAAGAAGGTAAATATTGAATAGAGTCGGAGATAATGAGGAACCTTGTGGGACTCCTATGGCAGAGTCAAATCTTGAGGATTCCTTGTTTTGGAGTTTAACTTTGTAACCTCTATTGTTGAGAAAGGTTTTAAAACAGGAAAGGACGGTGCCGCTGATTCCTATGGATGACAACTGGTTTAGGAGGATGGCGTGGTTGACCGTGTTGAACGCTGCGGATAGGTCTAGCAAGATCAATAGGAATGAGTTTCCTTTGTCGAGGCCCAATAGGATATGGTCTGTCAAAGAGATAAGGAGAGATTCTGTGCCTCGATTTTTTCGGAATCCGTGTTGTGGGGAGAAGAGGAGATTATTGTCTTCGATGTAGTTTGAAAGTTGAGAGTTGACTAGTTTTTCCATGATCTTGGCGATGAATGGGAGGTTAGCTATGGGGCGGAAGTTGTTGGGGTCCTTCGGGTCAAGGTTGGGTTTCTTTAGGAGTGGTGAGATTGAGGCCATTTTGAGATCATCTGGGAAGGATCCTTGGGCTAGAGAGCAGTTGATGTTTGTCAATGATGTGGCTATTGTGTCTGGAATAGATAGGAGTAGTTTGGTGGGGATGTGGTCTACAGGATGAGATGAAGGTTTCATTCTTCTCAGGATGGTTTGTATCTCAGTGGAAGAGATGGGCTCAAAAGTGTTTAGGCTGGAGTTTATGAAGGTCGGGTGTTGATATGTCGGGAGGGCGTCAGCTGTATTGGAAGGCAGTTGAGTTAAAAGATTGTTGATTTTATTTTGGAAAAACTGGGCGAGTTCTTCAGCTTTGGATTGTGCCATGTCGCCGGGGATTTCTCGCGGTATGGTTTGAGTGAGGCTGGATACATAAGCGAAGAGGGCTTTAGCATCAAAGACCAGGTTGTGAATCTTAGATGCAAAATAATCTTTTTTTGATTTTGAGGTGAGGGCTTTGTATTGGTATAGTGTGGATTTGTATGATGAAATGGTGATGTCACAAGGAGTTTTACGCCAAGTCGCTTCTTTCTTTCTTAAGCTTTGTTTTAGTTTTCTGAGTTCATTGGTGAACCAAGGTTGTCTGTTGGAGGCATTGGTGTGAGATTTTTTTATAGTTGAAGGGCAGAGCTTGTTAGCTATATTTTCTGTTATATTGTTCCAGGAGCGAATGGCAGTGTTCGGGTCAGTGAGATCTAATAGAGGGAGCTGTGACTCCAACAGGTTGTTAAGATCATCTGGGGAGCATCGCCTCCTGTATTGGAATGAAGGTGAAGGGATATTAGGAGTGTTGGTTTCTTTCAAAGCGAAAGAGGTAGAGATGAGAGTGTGGTCCGACCATGGTACTTTTTTGATCTTCAAATTGGATGTAGTCTTAATGCCTTTGTTGCTGAAGATCAAATCCAGAGTGTGACCCGCTTTGTGAGTGGGTTCGTTGACTAATTGTTGGAATCCCATTGCTGACAGGGCTGTGAGGAGGGTTACGCAGCTATTAGATGGTGAAGGATTGTCTATGTGCAGATTGAAATCTCCTAAGATGATTGCTGGAGAATCCAGGTCGATGAGTGTGGTGGTGATTTCAAGGATTGGGGAGACGTCTGCTTCTAGGAGCCCTGGGGGGGCATAGACAAGAAGGATTTGAAGATGTTGTGATGTGAAGAAACCGATTTCCAGTTTTGTGTTAGAAGTGAATGGGTGTTGGGTGAAATTAAGGCTTTTTTTGGTAGCTAGAAGGATTCCACCTCCTCTTTTTTTCAGTCTCGGGAGTGAGAAGAAGTCGTAGGTCAGCGTAGGGAGTTGGTTTATTAAAGCTGTATCTGAGGGCTTGAGCCATGTTTCGGTTACAGCGCAAATATCTGGCTTGGCGTCGGTGAGATAATCATTGAAAATTAGGGATTTTTTTGTTAGGGATTGTGCATTGAAGAGTGAGAGTGAAAAGAGGGTGAGGCCTAAAAGCTGAGTGATTGGTGCAATCAGAATAGGGGTGAGTGTTTTTAAGTTGTTGTGAAGGGCTTGTCTGGTGGATGGTCTTTTAGGTAGGAGGCGGTGTTGCAAAGTTGGTATTGGAAGAGCTGAGACATTATGGATGGTTAGCTGGCTGTCGCGGTGGGTAGATGGGGGGCCGATGGGGGGAGGCTAGGATGAGGAGATAATTAATTGGGTGGTTAGGGCTCTGGATGAACGCTGGTTAGCTGCTTGCTGGAAAAGTTCAGGATGAGCGCTGGAAGGTTGTTTGCAAGATGAGCGCTAGCAGGTAGAGTGCAGGATGAGCGCTGGATGGTTGTTTGCAGGGTGGGCGCTGGATGGTTGTTTGCAGGGTGGGCGCTGGATGGTTGTTTGCAGGGTGGGCGCTGGATGGTTGTTTGCAGGATGAGCGCTAGCAGGTAGAGTGCAGGATGAGCGCTGGATGGTTGTTTGTAGGATGAGCGCTGGATGGTTGTGTGCAGGGTGAGCGCTGGATGGTTGTTTGTAGGGTGAGCGCTAGCAGGTTGTGTGCAGGATGAGCGCTGGATGGTTGTTTGCAAGATGAGCGCTGGATGGTTGTTTGTAGGATGAGCGCTAGCAGGTAGAGTGCAGGATGGGCATTGGGTGAGCACTGGTGCGGTGCTGGTGGGGTACTGCTCGGGGCGAACTGAAGGGGCGAAACAAAGGGGCAGGCCCCTTTGTCGCGCTCCTTCGTGCGCGCGAAGCCCGGCGCGCGACGCCAAGGAGAGTGGCGGTTTAAATACCCCGCCGGTCTGTCGCGCCTCTGACGTCACCACCGCGACGTTTTCGTGGGCGTTTCGGTTTTTGTAATGGCGGCTCCGGGCATTTCAATTTTTGTAATGGCGGTTCCGGGCGAGGGCTCGCGGCTCGGGTCGAGGCCAGCAGGAAGCGAGGGCTCGCGGCCCTGGTCGAGGCCGAGGAGATCGGATGTTTGCGGCCTTCCAGGTAAGAGAGCTGCTGCAGAGAAGGGCCGGCGATCGGCGCAGGAGCCCGAGCGGGGTGAGCGGAACAAGAGGCCTTACCCCGACGGGCTTCAGCGCCGATCGTGCAGGCCAAGTTCACCGCTGGACCCCGGAGGAAATTGTCACTTCCTGCCACAAATACCTGGGCCCGCATCCAAAAGCTAAGTCTGTTCCTCAGCACTGATGCAAGCAATAGCCGTGGCTATTAAGTAAGCCAACTCAATCGATAGCAGATAATGGACTTATCCTCCAGGAACCTATGCAATCCCTTCTCAAACGGAACCCCACCAGCTGCACCGACCACATACTCTGGCAACAAAACTCCCGAGTCCCCTTGCGCATTGAGTGAAAAGAACTCTCTCCGATTAGTTCCAAATGTGACACCTGCTAACCTCGTGTTGTGCCCCCTAATCCCTCCAGTATCTGAAAGAGTAAACAATCGATTCTTATCCACTAGTTCCATACTTCTCCTGATCTCACTATTGTAAACACCTCCATCATATTCCCACTCCGCCAAAACTACTACTTTCTATTCCTTCTGAACAGTAGCATCCTCTGTCATGGAGTCACTGAACTGATGAGTTACGCACCCGCTGCCTCGATGTTCTAAACCGGCTCCGTTTTCTGCCGGATCTGCGTGGCGCCGTGTTGCGTATTAGCTTGTGAGAGGTATGACTCGCCTGCTAGCGATGGAAACGTAAACAAAGATTAAGTGCACAGCAATGCAGTAACAGAGCAGATAATGAAAATTAAACAGGAAGTGAAAACAAATTTTTTTTTTTTGTTTGTTTGGTTTTTTTTTTAATTAAAATCTCACTCAGAGGACCAAGCCCTTATGGACCCAGCCACCAGTACGCAGGAGAAAAAAAAAATTTATATATATATTTTTTTTTATATAAGAGGTAGTAGAGAGGCTTGACCCATGGTCTTCTAGGTCCAAGCCCGGGGCTGTAACCACTAGGCCACAGATATACCTAAGTTCTAACTGGAACTAAATATATTTTGCTGGGGAGATTATTAAATCACAGCACGGACAGCACGTGGAAGATGCATATGAGTAAATACCTGTAAAGGACGTGCCAGGGAAATCGCAGACAACAAGAACACCCACTCTCTATCCCTCACGAGAGTAATTAAACAGACGTGGGTACGCATGGTGAGTAATGATCCCGCAGGCTTCCTGTTCCCGTGCAAACTGAAAATAAGCAGCTATTCATTAGAGTACATATGAAGCCAGGAAAAGAAAAATTCTTCCACTTTTAAGCACGCGGCCAATCTGAGCTTCACAGTTTAATGTGCTCCATAGGGGGAATGGCTAAACAATTTAATGTGAAGGGGGAAGAGCCCGCAATAGCCCAACCAAAAGCTTATGGAAGGATGGGAATAACATTTTAGAATACCATTCCCAAGCTCCAAAGGAGGGGCATGGGAATCAAACACTGGTGTCCTTGGTTTAGAGCTGGCTGCTCAAGCCAGTGGCCTATCCAGGGAGCTGTAATGTTTCTCAGGCAATAGGGTGTGAAATAGGGTGAGCCAGAGCATAAACCCTGGCTGTCTAACAACATTTCGCGCGGCGCCATAGAGCAAAGCAGTGCACGTGGTTTTTGGGCACGGCACAGGTTAACGTGTGCACCGTACGAGCGCCACTGGGACCAAAAAAAAAATTGTATGCCGCCATACAGTCAAAATGAAGGTAAAGGCTAGGAAATGTCCGGCGAAATTTTTATTTATATATATATATATATAATTAATTATTTTTATTAATTTTTAAACACAAATGCCTTGAAACTACGAACGGGATTGCCGGGGGAGGGGCGACCAGTGCTGGGCAGTAGCTAGAATTGCCCACACCCCAGTAGCTGTGCCACGACCGGGGAAGGAAAAACATTCCCAAGCTCTCAAGGAGCTTCGTGGGGTTTGAAACGTTAGAGTCAGCTGCTCTAGCAACTGGGCTACATGGGAAGCCAGAAGATAATAAGGACAACGAGGGTCATGACCGCGTGGCGGGGAGGGAAACGCATCGCACGGCAACCACGGAATGGTAAATGCATGAAATGTAAAGAAAATAGAAAGGAAATTTTCCTGTTTGAGGCTGGACAGGAAAGGCTGCTTTTGGTAGTTTTGTTTTTGCTCATGGGCACTCATCCCGCTCTGTCCCAGCAACACGTCCGTATTGATAAGTCCCCCCTCACCTTTCATTTTCAGGCGCGCGGTCAACAAGAGGGATCTCTGGCCTCCGTCGCAGCCCTTTAAAGGGCCGCTGACATCATCAGCCGGCGCCGCTCCCTATCGGCGCCGAAGCCCAGGGTGTGGCTTAGTGCCACATACTTGCTCTTGCGTGGGTAAGGGGGGGTGTGCCCGATCGTGCCCCGGCTCGCTCGCTAGCGTCGTGCGCCTCTTCTCTCCCCATTTTACGTCCCGCCGTCCTTCGTGGGGAGGACGGCGCTTCGGTTATGGGTTGGGCTCTGGCCAGTCGGCGCAGACCCACCTATTGATTTTGAAAAAAATATCCAGGGCTATCTTCCTGCAATCCACCCCTGGATGTGCAGCTCATGCATAGGTGTGGATACAAAAAAAAAAAATCACTCAACAAGAGTCCTCATTTTCCACCTAATATGTCTTGAAAATATGGAATCCATTATTCAAAAAAACATATAATGGGTAACTTTAGTTAACCTACATATTCAGAAGGTTAAATGTCCTATTGAATATCCCTCAATAACATTATCTAGCTACCTTTAGCAGAATAACTTTAAACCTAACTGGCCATCTTTTGAATATCACTGGTTAGGTTTAAAGCTTTCTGGCTGGAGCCAGATAACTTTAGATTTAACTGACTATATTCAAAAGAATGTAGTTAGTTAAGAACCTACATATTTAAAAAAAAAATCTGACCCCACAGCCAAGGTTCTTCTCTCCCCCCCTAGTGAATTGCAAAATGAGCCTGGTAGGCCCATGACCCTCATTCCCAAGCTCTTCCTAAAGATAAACCAAAATGATGGGTCAAAGGCCCAAGGAGGCAGGCTCCAGGTGATGCTAAGATTTAAGCATGGAAAGAGATCCTTCTCCTCAAACCTCCCAAACTGACCTCATCATTGCCTTCATGATTTTCACCTCAAAAATGCAAAGGCCACTGGGCTGTGGCACAATTATACTGCTCCTAGCAGTCTCAGCTGTTGCCCTAGACCTACAGCAATGCCGGTAGCTTCGGTTACAAGGCAACCCCTGATGATCCCGGGAGTGGTATACTTGTATGCATTTTTGAGATGGTTGACATACAGGCAATGAGGAGGCTGACTTGGGGTATGAGAGAGGGCGGTCCCCCTTCTGTAACCGTCTGTTTTTAATCAGTAAGGAGGTCCAGACAACTGATCCGCAAAGATAGACTTTTATTGCTAGCAAGATGCAGCTAAGACAAAGGCTTAACTGCATGCCACGCCCCCTTCGGAGCAAACCCTTATACACTTTACAGTTCTTATCTTTCACACATGCGTTCTGGTTTTGCTGAATAAACATTTTACAACTGCTGAGCGAGCATATTCCGGCTGAAGGGGCTACTGACCCCCTCCCTAGACACCCTGGAACTTTCGTGAAACTTCTCCCATGTTCTGCAGGAGAGGCTGCTGGGACTTGCAGTTCTGGAAAGGAATTTGCGAGTCTGCAGTAATACAGCCCATCACATAATACATCCATTGTTCTAATCTAGGTTACAGCAGTGAAAGCTTATCAGAGAATAAGAACAGCGAAGCCAACAAAATGAAAATGTGCAATGTGCTGACAGAAAGTTTCTCAATGTCCTAATTACAGCTGTATTGCAGACTGTAAGTAAACCCGTCATGAAGCAGGGAAGTCTGGTACATGAAGTCCTTTGTTAGGTTGAAGCGTTCAGACCCCTTCATTCCCCCCTTTGATACTTATCATTCTGTATGAAAAGTATCACACCATCACAACGCAACTGTGCAACTGAAAGAAACAGAAACAGAAACAAGAAAAATTAGCAATTTGAGTTCTCAGGGGGCCCTAATTTCCCAAACAGTCCGATGGTTTCTTCACGGGTTTGAGACGGATGGGCCCTAATGGCTCCACCCCCCTTTGTAGCCCGAACTTGTCATGTATGGGAAGATGGCCCAGGATAAAACATGAGGATGGTTAAACAGGTTCTGTAGGCTCAGAGGAATACATGTACAGTAACAGGAGCTGCGTGGCTGTTTTGCGTTCAGCAATGTCCTTCATCACCCGACGAAGGCGGTTTGAGCAAGAAAGGAATAATTCAGGGTCCTAAAAGACAAAACAGAATTAAACTGGCTGGGATAACAAACAAGCTCTTAAATCCATTGATCATGGAAAACCAACCACGGAATCCATTGGTCCAGTCCCATGCACTATTCCACTGCTGGACAGGGACGTGTGCCATCTTGACCATGCGATCAGTGATATCTTGGATAACCTTGCTTTGGTCATCTACCTGTAAACAACAATTGGAGAGGTTAAATGTTCCACAAACCCTCCTTCCTGGGCCAGAAGGTAATCTAAAACCAATTTTGGTATTTTCTTTTGCCCAGAGTTTAAGAGCGGGAGCAGTCGTTGGTGATGAGCTCCAGGACTGCCTGAAGCCTGATTGTTCAGTTGTTTTCCCACTATAATGCTCCATGCACTTGAATTGTAAGAAAGGCATATTTAGAGTCTGTATAGATATTTACAGTTTTTCTTCTGCCAACTGCAGAGCTCGAGTAAGAGCAATTAATTAAGCTTTTTGTGCAGACGTTCCTGGGGGAAAAGGTTGAGCCTCAATGATTTCATCTTCGGATCAGTGAATAAAGTCCAAGCTCCCTGCCAGGGTTGATCCCTCAGGTCTGGTCTACTGGAATGTATTGTAGTCATGACTTCTTCACAGTCATGGCCAACTGGTTCAGGTGCCGGCATAAGAGTGGCCGGGTTCAAGTTTTTGCTGTCTTGTATTTGAAGTTCAGGTGTTTCACACAGTAAGGCTTAATACTTGACGAGACGTGAATTAGTCATCCATTTTGGTCCATGGGTCTCTGGTAGTCCTTGAATAGTAAGAGGAGTTGTTACTTGTAAAGTCTGTCCAAATGTTAGCTTAACAGCTTCAGGTATCAGTAAGCATGCAGCAGCAATGCTTTGAAGGCAACCAGGCCATCTTTTTGCAACATTGTCCATTCCTTTTGACAGATATGCAACAGGTTGTTTCCATGAGCCTAGAGTTTGAGTCAATACCCCAATGGCCATGCCTTTCTTTTCATCGACGAATAGATGGAATGGTTTCATTACATCTGGCAATCCTAGAGCAGGTGGTTCAATCAAGGCATCTTTCAGTTGTTGTAAGCTTGTCAGTTCATGGGATTCCCACTGAAAAGGCTGAGATTCTGCCTCCTTTCCCCGCAGCTTGTCGTACAGGGACTGGGCGATAACAGCGTAGTTAGCAATCCACAGCCTACAGTATCCTGCAGCTCCAAGGAACGCTCGGAGCTCTTTCTTGCAAGTGGGTACAGGTTGACCTCGTATTGAACTGGTACGGGATATTCCAAGGCAACGGGTACCTTCCCGGATCTGGAATCCCAAGTATTCTACTTCCAATTCACAAATTTGCACCTTCTTTTTACTTGCACGGTATCCTTTTGAGTACAACGTCTTTAACAAGTGGAGTGTGGCTATAGCACATCCGTGATACGTTTCACGAAACAACAGAAGGTCATCCACATACTGTATGACTGGCCCATACGTGACTTGGTACATCTTCAAGTCTTTTGCCAGTTGCTCCCCGAACATCGTGGGTGAGTGCTTAAATCCTTGCTGTAAGCGAGTCCATGTGTACTGCTGCTTGATTCCAGTTTGTGCATTTTCCCATGTGAAGGCAAAGATCTTCTGGCATTCTTCTGCTACTGGAACGGAGAAGAAAGCATCTTTGAGGTCAATGACACTGTACCACTTGGAGGTAGGGGAAACTTGAGCCAAGATTGAGTATGGATTTGGTACGAGGGCTATTAGATCTGCTACTTGATTGTTCACTTTCCGTAAATCTTGTACAGGTCGGTAGTCAGAAGAACCGGGTTTCTTTACGGGCAGTAGAGGAGTGTTCCAAGCAGATCGGATTCGCCGGAGAATTCCCAAATCATACAATCTCTGCAGGTGTACTTCAATTCCTTCTCTGGCCATGTATGGAATGGGGTATTGAGGTTGATCGATCACCTGTGCATTCTGTTTCATCTCTATCCATATGGGGGTAGCGTCGATAGCTATTCCTCCCGGGTTCTGCTCGGACCATACTTGGGGTACACTATCCATCAGTTGTCTGCGCTGTTCGTTAAGAGGGGTGTTGTTTTCATCTCGATGTTCGATGGTTCGTTCGACTATGGGAAGATGTAGTCTCCATTCTTCTTGGAGGGGACAGATGAGTATCACTGGATGGTCCCCGAAGGAGGCTTTAACTTCCCCTGTTGGTTGAAATCTCAATGTGGTCTGAGGCTTACACAGCAGGTTCCATCCGATAAGGGATACCATGGTCCCGCCTACTTGTATACTTCATTCTTTCTGCAGAGGGGCAGTGAGTACCTGACCTGAGGCACCCACTACAGAAACAGTCTCTTTCGTCGGGGGGGCCGATTGGTGCAGTCATGACAGATCGTTGGCCTCTGAGTCCAACAGGCCCCTGATTTTTGTTGTGTTACCTCGTGGATCTCCACCAGAGGGTCAGTGGGGATTCTTCCCTCCCAATCTCTTCAGGCTGTATGCTCCTTGTCGCCTCCCCTGCCATCTGCCAGTGGGGGTTGTCCAATCTCCTTCCTCCTCGGCCTCTTTGTGTCGGTGCAGGTCCATTTTTGTCGTTAGTATTCACTGCAGGGCTCCCGTATTTCTTTTGCCATTCTTCACAGTCTCTCTTCCAATGGCCTTCATTTTTGTAGTACGCACACTGATTCTTTCCAAAAGGGGGTCTTGTTCCCCCTCCTCTTCGCGGTCTGCCATTGTCTTGGCTCCTTCCCGTCCCGAGTGTCCTCGAGAGCGGCGGCTAACAGTCACTTTCTCCTTCATGTCTCTACTTGCTTCTCTCTTTTCTCTTCGACTTCTCTATTTCCACATACTTGGTCTGCTATAGCTTTTAACTGGCTGAGGCTCATGCCCTCAAAGCCTTCGGCCTTCTGCAGCTTCTTTCGGATGTCGGGTCTCTATTATTAAGTTCCTGGTTGCAGGGACGGGCCCTTTTCTTCTCTTCCTGATCCCTGTTCCCATACATCTCAAAATACGATGAAAAGATCACAGTCCATCTGGAAATTGAATAGGTGACCTGCGCCTGGAGGCAAATCAATTCTGACGAGGCTGAGAAGCTGCAAAACATTGCTTCCTTCATACTTGTAAGTTTGGCATTGGGTTAATTCAATAAAGTCAACCTGGATCTGCAGGCAAGGATCCAGGGGGGGGCGCTTTAGGTGTGCAGGAGTGATGATCAAACCCTTTGAAGCCTTGTACCAATTACATTGCAAACACTAAGAACATATGGTAATAGCCAGAGCCCAGCCCCCACCAGTGGTAAAAGAACATAATTGCAATATATATATGTGTGTGCTACTACACATATAAAGAGCAGGTAGTAAAATACTGCACGGAGCGGCAGTAGCCACAGAGGCATTCACGGAGCGGGATGCCAGTGGCCAGTGGTAGGTGTCCATATAAAGAGCAGGTAGTAAAATACTGCACAGAGCGGCAGTAGCCACAGAGGCATTCACGGAGCGGGATGCCAGTGGCCAGTGGTAGGTGTCCACCTTCACGGAGCGGAAGGATGGAGGGCTGTCATCTCCCAATTAAATAAATAATAAAAAAACCCAGGGATGGGATCCATCAGTTCTAGAGGACGCATATAAAGAGCAGGTAGTAAAACACTGCATGGAGCGGCAGTAGCCACAGAGGCATTAACGGAGCGGGATGCCAGTGGCCGGTGGTAGGTGTCCACCTTCACAGAGTAGAAGGATGAAGGGCATCCATCTCCCAATTAAAAAAAGAAAAGAAAAAAAGAAAAAAAAAACAGGGATGGGTTCATGGGCTTATAGGTATTACCAATTATTAGGCTTTTCAATATTTGATGATAGTTAATGTGACTTTCAAGGCATTCTTCACTTTCGGTGCATGTCCGGCATGACTCCTTGCTTCAATGACAGGGGAAAAGAAAACTGATACTTCACACATTTCCAGCATTGCCCTCTGCTTCATGGCAGAGAGCTATGCTGCCGCTTACCCAACTAATCAAACTTAATATTTCACTTGGAAGCAGCTCCAGCACTGCTCTCTACATTAATGGTGGGGGTGAAAAGGGAATTAGAACATAAGGTTACTAAGAGCCAAGAGAAACAGTTAAGTATGAGAACAAATGTGTGAAGCTTGCTGGGCAGACTGGATGGACCGGTTGGTCTTCTTCTGCCGTCATTTCTATGTTTCTATGTTTCTATGTTACTTTATCATTTGGGCCGACTCATATTTGCTCTTGTTCCTAATCTTGCATAGTGGCCCCTTCTCTTGCCCACAACTTCCAATAATCCTTATCTTGCGCCTGCCACTGAATCAAAATTTTTAATATTAAGTCTTTGTTTTCTCCGGGTTTTTTTTTTTTTTTGGTTTTTTTTTGTTTTTTTTTTACAAACGGCATCCTGTAATTCCCACAGTCAGCGCTGCACATGCTTGGCTGTCTTATCTTGCCAGTTCCTTAAAACAGGGAGTAGCTCTGCATATTTAACTACTGCTAGCCAAAGAAGCAACAAGAAAAACTTTAACAAAGAACCCATTCTTAATCATTTCTCTAAATTTCCCAGAGACAGCTTCAAAATAAACTGCGTCAGCAAAAGAGAGTTCATACTTTATCATGCGTTCCAATGTAACTTTTAAATAACAGATAATATATAGGAGACAAGTAAGAACAATAATTAACATGGTATTAGAGAATAGAAAGATAAGCATAGGGAGGACACTGGAATAGAAGATATGAGAAAACTAAAACTTCTGATTAGCAATGCCAGCATTGAAACGCACAGCCATATTGAATGCCTACGCACTACGTACTGACACGCAGTGGGACGCACCACCATTCCACTTTGTACTGTAACAATTAATTTGCTGCTATAAAATGTCTTAAAAATAGCCTGCATCATAAGGCACTAAATGATTTGTAAGGGACCCTTGGTTCTGGTATTTCTTTGCAAGTAGCAATCCTTTGTCAGATTACAGACAGTTTTAGCAAGGACCTTGGAGAATAAATTTAATCAGCAGAAACTCGGAGCTACAATCTTCCTTTCTTTTAATTAACATACCACAATTCTATCGTTATTCACATACGCACACCATGAACTAACTTTCAATAATGTTCTGTTAAAACAAACGAAACAATTTTCATTCACCCAGGCTAGCCAAATGTCCTTTTTTTTTTTTTTTTTTTCTCTCTGGCTCGATCCCCGCCTCTCTCCTGTAATTATCTCTGCCGTTAACCCTTAACTGCCATCAAGTTCTAAACTTCAACACCAGTAAATGCATTCTCAGTAATCAAATCAGTATTTTAACTTAACATTGTAAATTAATTTGTTGTATAGTAGTCTTGTGCAGCATCTGTAAACCAAAACTCTTCTTATTAGGGTTTAAAACAATTAAAAAATCCCTGGTACATGTGCTTGCAATTCACAGATAGCAGTTATCAAAAGAAATAATGCATTTGATCACAAAAAGAAATTTGTCTAACCGATCTACCACAGTAGAATTTTTTTTTTTCTTTTCAGGTACCTTACAGACAGACAGACACTGGGGACTTCCGGTTCCCCATTTTGCGTACTTGAGTTACCATTATGAGGGCGGCTCCCTCTACTAGCTTCTTTGCCCACGACGGAGGATTTTCAATAACTGCGATCCACGCGGTTATGTATGGTATATCCTCAGGGCAACCCGGGTTCCCTTCTCGTATGACTATTTTCTGGACCCGTGTGGCCGTTTGGCCTCCTACAGGAACCTTTAATTTCCAATTTACACAGAAACCGGGCCATTTATGGGTGCATCGTTGAATCATTCCGGGTTTTGTACATTTATGTTCATCGAACACTTCGCTATAGTGTTCCGTCATGACTTTTAATGGAGTAGAACCGCCCCCTCCCATTAGGATAGAGTTCACAGACAAGGGAGGGAAAGGAAAACGGATAGGTAAGGGGTCCTTATCCGTCAGACACAAAAGGGTCACACTCGCCCCGACTAGAACGCGGTCGACTGCGAGGCCATTCACTCTCTTTCACACAACAAGAAACCTATTCCCAAGATTTCTTTCTGATTCCCAAAATTCAAAAATTTCCGAAATTCCAATTCAGGTTTTCAGTAACGAGGTCTTCGGAGGGGGAGCTCCTACTAACCACGCTGTGGGGTTTGATCAACGCCCCCTCGATCCATTTCAAGATCGGCTGGTAATTTAGCTGTATCTGGTTTCTAATTCAGGTTCCCCTGTTTCTTATTCCCGTGCAGATAAAAGTATACTTGCCTGAAACGTTCTCTCGATCGCGAAGAAAGCCTTCTTTCCGAATCACCAGCCCAGAGGTCTCAAGAAGTTTCTTGTGGAACGGTCCCCTCAGAAACCTGATCGCTGAACTCAGCGGTGGCCACTCACCAAGTAAGTCTGGGGGATCGCTCCGCCACCAAACCACCGGACCAGCTGGGGGGCTAAAATAGCGTCCCCGGCACCTCCTGGCTGAAGCTCGCCAAATGTAACCGTCTGTTTTTAATCAGTAAGGAGGTCCAGACAACTGATCCGCAAAGATAGACTTTTATTGCTAGCAAGATGCAGCTAAGACAAAGGCTTAGTACAACTGCATGCCACGCCCCCTTCGGAGCAAACCCTTATACACTTTACAGTTCTTATCTTTCACACATGCGTTCTGGTTTTGCTGAATAAACATTTTACAACTGCTGAGCGAGCATATTCCGGCTGAAGGGGCTACTGACCCCCTCCTTAGACACCCTGGAACTTTCGTGAAACTTCTCCCATGTTCTGCAGGAGAGGCTGCTGGGACTTGCAGTTCTGGAAAGGAATTTGCGAGTCTGCAGTAATACAGCCCATCACATAATACATCCATTGTTCTAATCTAGGTTACAGCAGTGAAAGCTTATCAGAGAATAAGAACAGCGAAGCCAACAAAATGAAAATGTGCAATGTGCTGACAGAAAGTTTCTCAATGTCCTAATTACAGCTGAATTGCAGACTGTAAGTAAACCCGTCATGAAGCAGGGAAGTCTGGTACATGAAGTCCTTTGTTAGGTTGAAGCGTTCAGACCCCTTCACTTCCATGCTTAAATCTTGGCATTGCTGAGAGAGAGAAAGAAGCTGACCCGCCTTCTAAAACTCGGCATTTAGCTTGATAACTTGTGAGCTACCTGGCTACATACCTTTGAATATTGCCCTTATGTCGTGGATAGAACATCAAATCAAAAAGTTAATATTGGGACCCAGCCAGTTCTACTTAGCAGACGAATACAAGTCTGATGTTACCTGAACAGAAGTTAAGCTGAGATTCTTCAGTAAATCAGGAAAGGAGCTGATGAAATTCTGCAGCCACTGCAAACTTTGATTCCGATCTGCCGGTGCGTCTTCTCTTAAATAGTAAATTAATCTGAGGGCTTTGGCCTCCTGCACTTTGTCTGGGGGACTCAGCCTGACGCCTCCTAGATAGGGGTCCAGGAAAATGGACCGCCTCCCGTCCCTGTACACGGGGTAGGTGAGATTGAGGCTGTCTATGCGGGACGCCGAGTTGCCCAGGAGCTCCAGCAGGGGGTTGCTGGGGGCGCAGTGGGACGCCTGGGTGCGGGCGCACAACTCGCTGAAATTCAGGCCCCAGACGCTCACGCGCCGCACGGCGCTGTACAGCTCCAGCACCTCCTGCAGGGCCGCCGGGCTCAGGATGTCCTCCGTGCGGGACACGGCGATGAGGGCGGCGTAGGTGCCCTGCGTGTAGAGCCGCTGGGCGGAGAACCGCGCCGAGTCGTCGGTGGGGAAGAGCCTCTCGATCACGGCCCTCTCGGTTTTGGCCGGACCCCCCAGCGGCGTGAACTGCCCCTCGATGTCGTTGGCCTGCAGCTGGGGCAGACGGTAAAAGCCGGCGCCCATCACCGCCGAGATCAGCAGCGGCGGCAGCAGGAAGCAGTAGGGGTAGGAGGCGACCAGCGCTCCCAGGCGGCGGTAGGTGCGGGAGAGCGGCCGCTCCAGGCAATCCGTGCGGCACTCGGCCATCGGCAGAGAGAGGAAAGCTGAACGCTATGGACTCAGCTCCTGCCACCCGCTAAACACACAGGCACTAAACCAAAAATTAGAAAAGTTAGGGGTGGAGTTAGGATTCAGGTTTTCCCGTCGAGAGCAGGGCTGTCCGTTGAGGCCCGGGAGGCGGAGCCTATTTTGAAGACCCGGGGAGGGGCGGGGGCGGCCGAAGGCTGCCCCGCCCCCTTAAAGTAAGAGGGAAAGGAGAAAAAAGAAACAGAAAAAAATCAATTCCCTGGCGCCCCCTAGGAAGGGCACGCAGGGACAGACAGTATTATAAACAAGGGGGGGTTTCAAACTAAAGGCTACAGGTTTCCTTGTGGCTTCAGCCTTGCCTCCGAGCCCGGTGTGGTTCTGGGGAGAGGTGCTGGTACGTCACCAGGGGCGCTAACCCGTGCTGCATCCTTACCTGGAAAAGGGGTTTGGCCATCAACCACCCTGCACTGGTGTGCTCCTCGGCCAACAGCCACCTGCAAACCTCACGGCAGTGAGAGGAGGGGAGGGGCAGGGGGGGCCCGACAACCTCGGGGTAGGGGGCCCACAATGTCCGCCAACTGGGCGGGGGATGGGGCAGGGAAAAAAAAGGGGGGGGGGGGGTCACTGGCCAAAAAAGGGGAAGGGATCCCTACTGGGACCGGGAAGGGGGAAGGGCCCCCTCACCCCCTTCGCTTTGATCCTTAGCGGGGGGTGAGGGGAGGGAGGGAAAGGGACACCCAAAAAGTGCACAAACTAAAACATAACTCGAACACAAAGAACTCAAATCTTAAGGATTAACTCAAAAAGGGGAGGGAGGGGAGGGGAGCAGAGCACCCTGTCCCCTGCCCACCGGTGGGTAAACTCTTCCACCTGCCCGGTGGACAGCGCGCAGAAGTGCTTTGCTATCAGCCGAGGGACCGCCCCTCGGCCAACATCCCCTGTCGTGACCGCCAGACTGAGGATCTGGCGACGGACAGGAGAAAGTTGACCAAGGCGTCCCTCTGGCGCAGAGGCCCCCTCCTCAGTGCACGCCCGTAGATGAGGTGGTGCGGGGGTGAAATGTAATCAGCCCAAAAATAAACCTTTTAAAAAGGACAGGAAGGGGGTGAGCCTGGGACATTGAAGCCCCAGGTGGAAGGCATCCTCCTCCTGCCCGCAGCCGAATAGGCAGGAGGGGTCTTCCCGGAAAACCCGCGCCTTGAACCCGGTGGCCACGGCGCCATGCACCAGCCTCCAGGAGCGGTCCCCTTCATAGCTGGGGATCATCTCTGAATAGAAGGATCCCCAGCGGGGCCCGCTCCCGTCCCCGCCCCTCGGCCCCAACACCTCCCGCCAGGGTGTGTCGGGCCTCGGAGCGAGGGCAAGGCAGTGCACGGTATACACAACCAGCCAGGCGAGGACTCTCCAGGACACGGTCCGGAAATCCGCTACGGGCAGTTCCCACAGCCTGCTAAAGACTGTGGGCGCAAGGAGGAACGTCAGCATGACGAGGGGGCCCGAATTCGTCAGCAAACCTGACATCACCGCCGGAGGGCTGGGGGGTGCCGTGGGGCCCCCTTGTTCGTGACCCGTGCTAGAAGGCGGAGAGCGTCGGGCTCTTCTTCAGGAGGTGCTCGATTACGCGGGACGGGGCACCTAGCAAGTCCACTACCCGGGTCACCTGGGCGCCGACCAGGTAGCGTCGCAGGATCGGATCGTCCTCCAGCCTCACCAAACCGAGAGCGCGGTTACCCGGGAGGCGGAGCTTCTCTAAGCTGTTACACTGTGCGTCTGCGCGAGAGTTCCAGCGCTGGAAATAAACAGATTCTCCTCAGTCTGTTTTTTCCGCGCACGGGATCGCTCGCGGAGCTTCCACTCTCCTCAGTTCAGTCAACAGACATCAAAATAAAAAGAGATTTTAAATAACGACATGGACACCGCTACCCCAAAACGAACAAGGCCATCCGGGTTCAAGCCCTGCCCCTGCGGTAAGGTGATGTCCCTAACAGATGGGCATGATTTGTGTTACGGTAAAATGTCGCCAAGAGCGAGACGCTTAAGAGCGGAAAAAATTGAAAAATTGAGACTGGCTAGGGACTCTTATGCCCCACCAGAAGACTTGCTCTTGTCGCCAGGACCGACGACGCACCAGAAAAAGCGCAGTAAAAGACCAATTTCCACACGGCCTTCATCCGCAGCCTCAATTAATGAACAACCCCTGAAGGTGTCGAGGCATACCACCGAGGGGAATCTGAAACTTCTCCAGGTGCTACCATCGGAGCTTCCGATGCCGACGCAGTATGCAAGACCGACGCACAGAGAGAAATCATTGACGCCGGCGCACGCCTCACCGTCGGCACGCCCCTCCGCCGGCGCACACCTCACCGTCGGCGCGCCCCTCGACGTCAGCGCGCCCCTCGACGCCGGCACGCCTCTCAACGCTGGTGCGCTCCTCGACACAGAAGACGCACCTCACGACGCAGACTCAGCAATCGGCACCAGTGCATAGACAGACGCAGGACTATAGATCGTCACCGGCGCATACAGCAACGGAGCGTACATCGACGCCGACGCATAGCCTGAACAGAGATCTGCATTTAATACCGAGAAGGGCGTCGACGCATGATCCGAAGCTGGATCGAAGGTTAGGACATCTGTCTTCTCCAGCGGGATCTTCCATTGAAGGGAATCCAGCGGCTTCGAAGCACTCAGGACACAGGACACATCCTCTAAGGCATACTAGCCATCATAGACACTCGTATGCATCTAGAGGGGCATCGATGGAGCATCTACATTCCTCAAGATGATCTCATCGCGAACTCATATACAGGCTGCCAGACGGGTCAAGGGAAACAGTACGGAGCTCAAAACACTCCCGTAAGAGAGACCACAGACAGAATGTACACGAACGTTCATTAAGTCGTACCTCCTCACAACTAGGTACTCCTAATCTACTTGGAGAACCTACACAACATAGCATAACATTATACTCCGACAGCTCGTCTGTAGAGGAAGACAGACCAGTTTCATTAAGTTCCTCATCTTCCCCTGCTTCACAATACTCTAATGAAGGACAACCAATACATAAAAAACGAAGACTGGATCCAATTACTGATCCACCACAAAGCCCTCATTTGTCTCCCAGTGATGGCCTAGGATCCCAAATACCAGAAGACTCCAAGCAAACCCTATTGCAGATTTCTAATCTATTATCAGGGTTTATGATGTCCTTACAGGATACTCTCAAGGTCCCCCAGCATCCCCTTCCTTCTCCGGAGGGCTCCGCAATTCCTTCATTGGGTATTTCCCCAACAATTCCGGTTCCTGCTACACCGGTTTCGCCGGAACCAGAATTACCACTACCACACCGGCCGACTAAACCAGACCCAAGGGATCTGCCTCAATACCCCCAATCGAATCCTTCTACTCCGTCATCTTCAACTGGATACCCATCGGAGCCTGAAGAAGAACACCAACAGCCACACTCACCGCCAGAAGATTTGGCATATCCAAAATTCATTGAGAAAGTAGGTACTGCCCTTCATTTTGAAATACAAAAGATACCTGATCCAAGATCAGACACACTGGATCTGTTGAAAATATTCGACTTACCTAATGAACCCACTAGCTTACCATCTCATAAGGTACTTGATAGTCTACTGGAAAAGGCCTGGGAAACCCCTCATAACATAGTACCAGTCTCTCAAAAGATTGACCTGAAGTATAAAATGAAACAATCACCCTTTTATGCCACTCCGCAACTTCCACACCAATCAATAGTGGTCGAATCTGCTTTACAAAAGGCAAAGAAGTCAAGAACCCATTCTAATGCTCCACCAGGAAAGGACCATAAGTGCATTGACTAGAGATGTGAATCGGAACTGATATCGGATCCGATTCTGGTTCCGATTCACATCTCTAGCATTGACTACTTTGCAAAAAAGGCTTTCCAGTCATCCATGCTTGCAGCCCGTATAGGACAACATCAATTCTACATTGTTCAATACCTATATGATTGTCTACAACAGGTAAAGATGCTGCTGCTGCCATCTTCGATGGAAGATTTGAGCATGCCTCAGCCAGTACTAAATTTGGAATAAGGCTTGCGTCATCTCTTAAGGTCCATTTTTGAATCATTTGAAACAACATCCCGTACCTCGGCTTCAGCAATAGCTGCACGGAGAATAGCATCGCTAAAAGCAAGTGCCATAAGAGAAGATGTCCACGACAAACTCGCGAACTTACCATGCCATGGAGATAACCCAATTACAAGAAATAGTCTCAAAATTAAAGGAACAATCAGTAGCAGTGCAATCTCTGGTGAACCCGCCGACTTACTCTGCATCAAGATGGAGGTTTTACACACAACCTAGATGGCAACCATTCCAGAGAAGACAATATAGGCCATACATCCACTATAGGTCATCAACTTATCAGCAACCACAAAGGCAACAGATATCCCAACAACGACCAAGAAGGGGTAAACCACGGAATCAACACACACAAGCACAAGCTACAGGGTCCGCTTCAAAAACCCAGACGTCTTTTTGAACGTAACACGGCCACCCCCTGCTACGACCATCATAGCGGGGAGAATACATTTATTTTACCAAGCATGGTCACATATAACATCGGACCGCTGGGTACTAGACATCATAAAGCACGGATACCGTCTTCTCTTCTCCACTTTTCCTTCAATTCCATACCTACAGCCACCATGAGTCAACATAAAGGATCACCTTCAATTATCACAAGAAATAACTCACCTACTCCATCAAAAAATGATACAGCATGTACCCCATTCCTCATGGAACAAGGGGTTTTACACCCCATATTTTCTCATTCCAAAGAAGAGAAACGATCTACGTCCAATCCTAGATCTCAGAGAGCTCAACAAATTCTTAGTAAAGGAAAAGTTCAAAATGGTATCCTTAAAGTCCATTCTACCACTCCTCCAGCCTGCAGATTGGAAGTGTTCCCTAGACCTAAAGGATGCGTACACACATATCCCAATGCACCCGGCATCTTGGAAATACCTATGTTTTCAATGCAAAGGCCGGCATTACCAATACAAAGTTTTACCTTTCGGTCTAGCGACTGCACCGAGAGTTTTCACAAAATGCATGGCAGTGGTGGTGGCCCACCTCAGAAAACAACGAATACAAATTTTCCCATATCTAGATGACTGGCTCCTAGTAGCATCAAGCCCACAAATGCTAGAGAACCAGGTCCATCAAACTATTCATTGCCTTCAAACACTAGGCCTTCATCTATTATGTCATTATTTATTTATATATCCACACAATTGTATATCTTGTAAATAAATCCTTGCAACCCATGCAATTTTGCCTTCTCCTCCCCTTCCCCCTCTCCTCATCCCAATCTTTCCCTCTTGCTACTGCTCCAAAACATTTCTCCTAATGTTATCTCTGTTCACCTATAATTATTATTTAAGTTTCTATGTTAAGCCTCGTTGTTAATTTGAAGTTTTAATCACTGTTTTCTCATTAGTTCTATGTAAAGCCTTTGGTTGCTGATTTTGAAGTTTTACTGTAAACCGATCTGATGTTCCTTACGAAGTTCAGTATATAAAAGCCACAAATAAATAATAAATAAATAATAAATTTTCAAAAGTCCAATCTTACACCGATTCAATCCCTACAATTCATTGGCGCTCACCTAGTTACACAACAGAGCAGAGCTTTTCTACCAAGGGACAGAGCAAACACTCTAAGAGTATTGCTTTGCAACACAAAGAGGTTGAGGAGGACGTCCGCACGCCACATACTCACTCTTTTGGGTCACATGTCCGCAGCAATATATACAATGCAAAACACTCGTCTACACATTTGAAGACTACAGTGGGCTCTCAATGGTCTCAACACCGGCAACCGTTAGGGATGTGAATTGTTTTTTGACGATTTAAAAAAATCGTCAGATATTTTTTAAATCGTCAAAAATCGTTAGAGTCGCGATACAATAGAAATTCCCCCGATTTATCATGAAAAATCGTAAATCAGGGGAGGGAGGAGGGCGGGGAAACCGGCACACCAAAACAACCCCTAAACCCACCCCGACCGTTTAAAACGAATCCCCCACCCTCCCGAACCCCCCTAAAATGTTTTAAATTACCTGTTGGTCCAGTGGGGGGGGGGGGTCCCGGTGCAATCTCCCACTCTCGGGCCATCGGTGCCATTTTGGCTGCCACTAAAAAAATGACGCCGATGGCCCGATAAAAAAAAAAAAAAAACCACCCGACCCTTTAAATTGACAGCCTCCCCCACCCTCCCGAACCCCCCCCCCCAAAAAAAAACCTTTTAAAATTACCTGGTGGTCTAGTGGGGGCACAGGGAGCAATCTCCCACTCTCAGGCATTCGGCTGCCACTAATAAAAATGGCGCCGATGGCCCTTTGCCCTTACCATGTGACAGGGTATCCGTGCCATTGGCCGGCCCCTGTCACATGGTAGGAGCACTGGATCGCCGTCGCCATCTTTAAAGATGGCCCGAGGATGAAGCTGACGGCCCACCACCGCCAGCGAGGAGGAACCAGGAAATGGAGTTACTGTAGAAAGGTAAGGGGCTGTGCTGCGGGTCTGCCACAGACGGCACACGTAATATGTCTCTGTTCCATCAGGAAATACATATGACTCACTGCATCTTTGCATGGTATCCCACCTGGCATGTTCTATGTGTGACAAAACTTGCTGGAACAATTTAATTCTTAGAAGGTGAACAAACTTTGGGTCATTCTGTATCCACTTCATCATATTTTGATGGACCCAGTCGTCACAGTTCTTCTCAATGATTTCCTTGACCCAAGTAGGTTTATAGGGCTACTAATAGTCCCATTGCTCCTGCAAGATCTTTATCACCTCCCTTTAAGCTCTGCAGATCTGAATGTGATTATAAGTGTAGAGGCTTCCTGGCTTTACCCACTGCGTTTCTTTCCAGGCATCTGTCAATTTCAAAAGGCTTATTTCTCTAGATCCACTTAAAAAGTGGGTCTAAATGCATAAATGAGAAAGGCATCCTTATCATTGTTGGGATGGCTAAAAGATTATTTGTGGAACACTATATAGCAGATGCCTATCTATTACAAGATAGAAGTTGAGGAATAGCTGTCATGCTAACCTAATACTCCACTTTTGTGACTTCTTGTAAAAAAAAAGTTTTATTTAGTTCATGCCATTTCACTTGTAGATCAAGATGAGTTACTTTCAGGTACAGTAAATATTTTCCCTGTCTATAGAGGGCTTACAATCTTTAACTGTTGATAGATGTCCTAGTAATTACCTTTATTGCTCAAATCCTTTTATGGTTATTACTCTTTCCAGCCATTAGTTAATGCTGATATATTGATAACTGCATTTTTTCTGGTTTTATTAACCTTGTTCTTTTACATTTTATGCCCTGCTTAGTTAATGCTGACATATTGTTAATTATACTTTTATGTTATTTTACTGTTTTAGCACAGTATTTATGTAATGTATGTCACAATGAGTCATAAGGCTATTATAATTTATTTATTTTATTTATTCATTGGTTTTTGTATACCGTCATTCAGTGTAGCCATCACAACGGTTAACAAAGCATGAGACAGGCAATTTCAAGTACAAATAAGAGCTGTGCATAGCAAAATAAACAGACAACATAATTCATGATAAGAGTCCCCCAGGGTTTGGCACTCTCGGCAACCCTATTTAACATTTACATGCTCCCCCTCTGCCACCTACTGGCTGGGCTAGGGATCATACACTACATATATGCTGATGACATTCAATTAATTCTACCAGTTGAAGAATCAATTGAAAAAACACTAAACTTTGCAATGTTATACCTAGACATAATTAAACAACTATTAAACCAAATGGAACTAGTAATCAACATTGAAAAAACAGAATTTATACATCTTGAACGAAAAAACATCGAAAGAATTCAAAATCCCATTCAACTTAAAAATGACAAATCAGTAGAATTAACTGATATACAGGTCGATACAGTTATGCCGCGTTAGAAAGAGTGCAGCAGTGCCAGGCGCACCCTCGTTCCCCGCACGCACAGTTCTCTTCACCTACCGCTCGATACTCTCTTCAAATTGCATGCAAATGCATGCCGCGTCTGCGAAGCGTTAGGCGAAGGTTAGGCCCGCGCAACCCATTTTACTGTATAGAGCGCCTATACAGTATCCTGGGTGCGCGGGCCTAACGCTTCACGGCCACGCTGGTATCTGTCATTTCAAATGTCATTTCAAATGACATTTGAAATGACAGGTACCAGGAAGTGGACAGTTCTCCGATGCTCGGCAAACTTTCCCCCAACCCCCGCTCACCTGCCCTGGCCGCGTCCAGTCTCCGGTGCAGCCCCAGTCCTGTCCCCTCCTCCCGAAGCAAAAAAAAAAACCCTGAAAAAGTAGCAAGAGAGCGAGGGGAGAGACAGGCAATCCTAGGCTCGGGCCTGCTAGTTCCTTCTCCTCTCCTCCCGAAGCAGGGCGCGAAAAGCAGCCTTGCTCCAGGAGGAAGGGGGGGCAGTTTAAAGCGAGGAAGCGACTTACTTTTGCAGCCCCCCCCCCTCCGGACATCGGCGACGACCGTGGCTCCTGCCTCCAGCTGTCAGACAGACGCATCGCACGTGGGAAAGCGGCCCCTATGCGTGCAATTGGCTGCTCAAGACGTGACGTCACGGCATGTGACGTCACGTCTTGAGCATGTGACGTCACGTCACGGCATGGCACATCACGTCTTGAGCAGCCAATTGCACCCATAGGGGCCGCTTTCCCACGTGCGATGCGTCTGTCTGACAGCTGGAGGCAGGAGCCGCGGTCGTCGCCAATGTCCAGAGGGGAGGGGGCTGCAAAAGTAAGTCGCTTCGTCGCTTTAAACTGCCCCCCCTCCTCCCGGAGCAAGGCTGCTTTTCGAGCCCTGCTTCGGGAGGAGAGGACAAGGGACTGGCAGGCCCGTCTCTCCCCTCGCTCTCTTGCTACTTTTTTTTCGGGGTTTTTTTTTTTTTTGCTTCGGGAGGAGGGGACAGGACTGTGGCTGCACCGGAGACCGGACGCGGCCAGGGCAGGTGAGCGGGGGCTGCGGGAAAGTTTGCCGTCTACCCTTACCCCTGCCTCTAACGCTGGGGTAAGGGTAGGCGGTAAGTTAGCAGGGTAAACGCGCGGCAAAACGGCAGAGTAAAAAAGCGATAGTCGGGGCGCGCGTTACTGTATGGGAGGGAATAGCTAATTCGCTCGTTTACATTAAATATACATGCCGCGTGCGGAAGGGGTTACCCGGGGATTTTAAGAGGCGGTAGGGATGAGTTAAAGGGGATAGTGTATCACGGGAAGGGCTAATGCGGCCGGAAAGTGAGTAGAAGGCGAGTTAGGAGCAGGGTAACCGCGGTTGCACTTTACTGTATCGATCTGAAAGCTAGAAACCTAGGAGTAATTATAGACACTGAACTGAGCCTTAAGCAACACATATCAATAAAAGCAAGAGAAGGCTACGCCAAACTAATGGTCCTTAGAAGACTAAAACCCTTATTAAATCAGGAACACTTTCATACAGTACTACAAGCATTAATATTTGCCAGCCAGGACTACTGTAACACACTTTTCCTAGGATTACCATACACCACTATCACACCACTGCAGATACTACAGAACTCGGCTGCCAGAATACTTACTGGTAAAGGCAGAAGAGATCATATCACCCAAACACTTGCAGATCTACACTGGCTCCCAATAGAACAGAGAGTTCAATTTAAAACACTATGCACAGTTCATAAGCTAATTAATGACGAAAATTCTGACTGGCTAAACACCGCATTACGATTACATGTCCCTCAAAGAAATCTCAGATCAGCCAATAAAGCTCTGATAACCATAACCATACCCTCAGTCAAAACAGCAAAGTTGACCCAAGTTAGAGAGAGAGAGCACTATCTTTGGCAGGACCATTATTATGGAACACATTACCCCTGGAATTAAGACTAATGAAGGACTTAAAACTCTTTAAAAAATGCTTAATAACATGGCTCTTCAAAAATGCATTTCACACAGGCCTATCCTGTAAAGTGCGGCCGCGTTTACCCTGCTCCTAAGCCGCTTTTAACTCACGTTCCGGCCGCGTTAGCCCTTCCTGCGATCCTGAATCCCCTTTAACCTACTCCTACCGCGTCCTAAATTCCCCGGGTAACCCCTTCCGCCCGCGGCATGTATATTGCATGCAAACGAGCGAATTAGCTCGATATTGCATGCAAACGAGCCAATTAGCTATTCCCCTAGCATCCCGTAACCCGCGCCCCGACTAACGCTACCTTTCCCTGCCGTTTTGTTGCGCGTTTAACCTGCAAACTTACCGCCTACCCTGACCCAGGCGGTAGAGGCATGGGTAAGGGTAGGTGGCAAGCTTTCCCCCAGCCCCCGCTCACCTGCCCCGGCCGCGATCATGGGTGCCGGTCTCCGTGGCAGCCCCAGTCCTCTCCCCTCCTCCCGAAGCCAAAAAAAAAAAAAGCTTTTTTTTTTTTTGGCTTCGGGAGGAGGGGAGAGGACTGGGGCTGCCACGGAGACCGCTTTCCCCCGTGCAAGTAAGTTGTTTCGCCGCTTGTCTCTTCTCCCCCCCTCCCGGAGCAGGGCGCGAAAAACTGCCTTGCTCCGGGAGGGGGGGGGGGGGGGGGAGAGATGACAGCGGCGAATCCAAAAAATAAGCGAAAAAAACTTAAAAGCTAAAAGTAAGTTGCTTCGCCGCTGTCATCTCTTCTCCCCCCCCCCCCTCCCGGGGCAGGGCGCGAAAAGCAGCCTTGCTCCGGGGGGGGGGGGGGGGGGGAGAGATGACAGCGGCGAAGCTTTCCCCCAGCCCGGACACCGGCAAAAAACTTACTTTTTTGCAGCCATCAGCCCTGAGCAGGAACACGATCTGGCCTCCCTTAGCTCCTCCCGACAAGATGGCCGCCTGCACGGGGAAAGCGTACAATTGGCCGCTGAAGACGTGACGTCACGACATCACGTCTTCAGCGGCCAATTGCACGCTTTCCCCGTGCAGGCGGCCATCTTGTCGGGAGGAGCTAAGGGAGGCCAGATCGTGTTCCTGCTCAGGTGTCCGGGCTGGGGGAAAGCTTCACCGTTGCTAGTGTCCCCCCTCCTCCCGGAGCAAGGCGGCTTTTCGCGCCCTGCTCCGAGAGGAGGGGGGACACTGAAAAGTCGTTTCGCCGCTGTCTTCGCCGTTGCTTCGCCGCTGTCAGTGTCCCCCCTCCTCCCGGAGCAAGGCAGCTTTTCGCGCCCTGCTCCGAGAGGAGGGGGGACACTGACAAGTCGTTTCGCCGTTGCTTCTGCGCTGTCGCCGCCGTTGCTTCCTGGTATCTGTCATTTCAAATGACATTTGAAATGACAGATACCAGCGTGGCGTGAAGCCTTAGGCCCGCGCACCCAGGATCCTGTATAGGCGCTCTATCCAGTATCCTGGGTTGCGCGGGCCTAAGGCTTTTCGGACGCGGCTTACATTTACATATAATTAGGCTTCAGGATCGAGCGGTAGGTGAGCTGCACTGTGCGGGCGGTAACCACGGGTGCCGTAGGCACTAACGCAGCTCTTCCTACCGCTCGGTACTGGATAGGCCTGAAAGTGAGGTAGCGGAATAACAACACATACACAAAGCAGGAAGTCAACAAGAAAAAAAGCAGAATTGCTTATTTTTATTATTTTCTCACAATTAAGTATTAAACTAGAAAGACAGCTAATCATAAATTGTAACCACACCCATTCCCCATTTAGAGTACATTATTGAACCGTGTAACCGTATAATAATGGCACCCTATGGATAATTGAGAAACCACATATTTGTGCCTGACTGTAAACCGTTGTGATGGTGCTCTACTATACGACGGTATAGAAAAGTTTTAAATAAATAAATAAGAACAAGTTGCATTTAAACTTAAAATAATACATACAAACATAAGAAGTGCCATGTTAGGCCATACCAATGTCCATTGAGTGAAGCATCTTGTCTCCGACAATGACTATTTCAGGTCACAAGTACCCAGCAGATTCTAAATAGTTGATTTATTTCACTCTCAGGAATAACTTTCACCTTTCCCAAATCTATCTGGCTAATAATTGCTTTTGAACTTTTCCTTCAGAATCTCAGCCAACCCTATTTTCAACCCTACCATCAGGCTGATGCAATAACTGTGCAGTAAGAGCCCGTGCACAGAAATTTAGCACACAGTTTTAACAGCCAGGTTAAAAAAATGTTTAACTCCCACAGCTGAACACACTTTATTGCATCAGCCTGTATATTTGCCTTGACCACAATTATATACTTTATGTACATTTCTATGTAAACCACTTTGATTGTTTTGTGAAAGGTGATCTATCAAATGTATTAAATTAAATTTTCAAACAAATTATTTTTTCACATTTCAAATGCTATTTTCAAATATGTATTTATCTATTACATTTAGAAAATGCTCCCCACCCCAACAGGAGATTTTGGGCAAATACAGAACAAACAGATAATGCAATCAATAAAGACAAAAGACTGTTACGCGTGCCACCCGCGGCAGCTCCGCAACGTGGTCCTCTTACCTTGCTAAGCAGAATCCAGCTTCCAGCTCCCCGTCGCTAGCGCTGGTGGGCCGCCAGCCCCGACCTCAGACTCCCGCCAGCGCCTCTGGCCCTGCCTCATTGCCGGGGACCTCCAGCCAGGATGCCTCCATCCGTCAGGCCTCTCCTCGGGGGCCGCGGAGAGACGCCACCAGCAGCACCACACCCCTCCCTAGGTGCGTGTATATCGATGACTGTTTTAAAGGGCCTGCGGCGGGAACCTGGCTGCAGTGTTTAAAAGCTCAGGCCTCACTCCATAGCATTGCCTTTGCAACAGGTCTCCTCGTTCTCCGAGTACTTGTTGCTACTCTCGTTTGCCTTGCTGTGTTCCTGATTCTCCTTGTTCCTGGTTCCTGTTCCTCTGTTCATCTCGTCTCTGTGTTGGATTGACTTCCTGGATTTGACCTCTGCTACGCCTAACCTTTCCTGTCATCTCCAAGGCTGACCTCTGCTACGTCTGACCTTGCCTGCCTTCTCCAAGCCTGACCTCTGCTACGTCTGACCTTGCCTGCTTTCTCCAAGCCTGACCTCTGCTACGTCTGACCTTGTTTGCCTTCTCCAAGCCTGACCTCTGCTACATCTGACCTTGCCTGCCTTCTCCAAACCTGACCATTGCCTGCTATCTCCGTGCCCTGACCATTGCTTCACCTGACCGTGCCTGCTATCTCCGTGCCCTGACCACTACTACGAGTGACTACGTCATAGGCTTTTCCAAGTCCAGAGTTCTTCATTGCTTGCTACAGCTTCCATTTCCCATCAGCCTTGACTCTTGTTCTTCAGTGGCGTCTTCATCCCTATCCTCTGGACGTGGACTGCTAAGGCTCCGGCCTTTCATTTCTCGGCCACCATCAGTCTCCTCTTGTTCCTTGATGCCCGAGTTTCCGTACCGAATTCCGTCCAGGATAGTGTTGCGTCCGTCGGTGCTAGACATCTTTGCCCCATTTGCCTCACCTTATTCACGGCTCCTCCTGCTTACCTAGGAAAGATGGCTACCGCCGCATCTACAAGTCATTCTCTCCGGCATCCCTGGAACGGCTATGGTGCAGCCTCCCGCCATGCTCCTCCCAGGTACCTACTAGGGTGCGCGCGCGTCACCCACATCTTTATTCCAACCTTGGCGTGAACCTCAGGGTCGTTCCCCGTTGCTGACGTCACGCCATCCGGATACATAACCTATTCTAATTTGCTAGCTCACTGAGTTAGCAAGGACTCAAATCCATTCCTGTCTACGCTACTCTGCCACTGGAAGCTCTCTCTCCACCCTTCGGGGTAACTGCTAACCTGGGTACCCACTCCTCGGGGGCCCTCTGCTTTATTTCAGGTGCCTTACAGGGAACAGGTACTCGCTCCTCGAGGGCCTGCTCTCCCTGCCTGCACTTCCTTCTACAACCTGGTGGAATTGCATATCTACAGCAAACACCTAGTGAGTACTCTAACTCTCAGTCTATCTCATCCACAGTACTTCCTTGCTGGGAAACCTGCTTCGGAACCTGCCAAGACCAAGGGGGTGATAAGGGCTCCCTCTGCCGAGGTCCCTGAGACTGCAACTACCAGACTGCCTCACTACTTCCACCTCTGGTGGTACTCTTCAACCTGTATAATACAGAACTAACTGTGTTTGTGCATTCTGAGTGTAGCCTAGTGCTGTGGCTCCTCACGGGGCTCCTCCCCGTGGGTGTGGTCATCTGCCACAGTGCCCAGGGAGCCACCCAAACACCGCTCAACCATAACAGATAGAACTTCGCCATCTACCGGCTGCTGTCTCTGGGCTGAATTACCCATTATCTCCAACTACCCTCGAGGCCCACCTAAGTCCTGACAGCCCCGGCACCCAAAGGCTCAACCCGAGGGGAACGTGGGCTGGTATAGGTGAAGCTCCAGTGGCCTCTAGCTTCAGCCCACTCCACCTGCTGATGGTGGGTACCTGTAGGGCCTCACCTACGGGTTGCGTCAACCCCACCTCAGCCCAAGGATCCACCTCCAACGCAACAAAGACTTGCCATATTAGGTGAAGCCAAAAGTCCATTAAGCCCAACATCCTGTCTCCAACAGTGGCCAATCCAGGTCGCAAGTACCCAGTGATTTCCCAAAGAATAGATTCAATCCTCTTGTTTGCAACCAGTGATAAGCAGTAGCTTTCCCAAGTCTATATAAAGGTTTACAGGCTTTTCCTCCAGGAACTTACCTAAACCTTTTTTAAATCTAGATATGCTAAATGTTTTCACCACATCCGCTGGCAACAAATTCCATAGTTTAATTGTGCACTGAGTGAAAAAAAATACATTATCCAATTTGTTTTAAATGTGCAACCTATTAGCTTCATTGAAACCTAGAAACATAGAAATGATAGCAGAAGAAGACCAAATGGCCCATCCAGTCTGCCCAGCAAGCTTTCACACTTATTCTTTTTTCTCATACTTATCTGTTACTCTTGGCCCTTATTAGTAACTTTTTGGTTCTAGTTACCTTCCACCCCCGCCACTGATGTAGAGAGCAGTGCTGGAGCTGCATCTAAGTAAAGTATCTAGCTTAATTGGTTAGGAGTAGTAACTGCCGCAATAAGCACGCTACTCCCACGCTTATTTGTTTACCCAGCCTGTGCAATTCAGTCCTTGTTGGTTGTTGTCTGAATATAAATCTGAATATAAATCCTCTTTTCTTTATGCCCCCCTGCCGTTGAAGCAGGGAGCTGTGCTGGATATGTATTCCAAGTGAAGCATCAGCCTTAATTGATTCAGGGTAGTAACCTCTGTAACAAGCAAGCTACACCAATGCATATTTGTTTACCCAGACTATGTAATTCAGTCCTTGTTGGTTGTTGCCTGAATATAAATCCTCTTTTCCTCTTTCCCCCCTGCCAGTGAAGCAGAGAGCTATGCTGGATATGCATTGAAAGTGAAG
The DNA here is from genome assembly GCF_901001135.1 of Rhinatrema bivittatum. Classification (NCBI taxonomy): domain Eukaryota; kingdom Metazoa; phylum Chordata; class Amphibia; order Gymnophiona; family Rhinatrematidae; genus Rhinatrema; species Rhinatrema bivittatum. The sequence continues at coordinate 134,408,302 of NC_042616.1, read as the reverse complement.
TATCAGTCTTATTTGGTTTGGGGTAGTAACCGCCGCAACAAGCAAGCTACTCCCCCGCTTTTTTTGTGAAAGCAAATCCTTTTTTTCCACATTTCCTCTTGCCTTGAAGCATAGAGCAATGTTGGAGTCACATTAACAGTGAGTATGTTTAATGAATAAGGGTATTAATCTCCAGGTAGTAGCTGTCATTCCTGCAAGCCACCCCCATGCCTCTTCTCTTCATTCACATCCTCTAGACTTTATGGATCCACAGTATTTATCCCTCGCCCCTTTGAAATCCTTCACGGTTTTGGCCACCACTTCCTCCGGAAGGGCGTTCCAGGTGTCCACCACCCTCTCTATGAAGAAATAATTCCTGACATTGGTTCTGAGTCTTCCTCCCTGGAGCTTCAAATCGTGACCCCTGGTTCTGCTGATTTTTTTCCAACAGAAAAGGTTTGTCATTGTCTTTGGATGATTAAAACCTTTCAAGTATCTGAAAGTCTGTATCATATCACTTCTGCTCCTCCTTTCCTCCAGGGTATACATATTTAGATTCTTCAATCTCTCCTCATAAGTCATTCGATGAAGACCCTCCACTTTTTGGTTGCCCTTCTCTGGAACACCTCCATCCTGTCTCTGTCCCTTTGGAGATACGGTCTCCAGAACTGAGCACAGTACTCCAGGTGAGGCCTCACCAAGGACCTGTACAAGGGGATAATCATGTCCCTTTTCTTACACAATATTCCTCTCTCTTTGCAGCCCAGTATTCTTCTGGCTTTAGCTATCGCCTTGTCACATTGTTTCACCGACTTCAGATCTTTAGACACTATCACCCCAAGGTCTCTCTCCTGCTCCGTGCACATCAGCCCTTCACCCCCCATCGAATACAGTTCTTTTGGATTTCCACACCCCATATACATGATTCTGCACTTCTTGGCATTGAATCTCAGCTGCCATATCTTTGACCACTCTTCCAGCTTCCTTAAATCCAGTTTCATTCTCTCCATTCCTTCCGGCATGTCCACTCTGTTGCAGATCTTAGTGTCATCCGCAAAAAGCCAAACCTTACCTTCTATCCCTTCCGCAATGTTGCTCACAAAGATATTGAACAGGACCGGTCCCAACACTGATCCTTGCGGCACTCCACTTAACACCGCTCTCTCTTCAGAGTAAGTTCCAATTACCATCACACATTGTCTTCTGTCTGTCAACCAGTTTACAATCCAGGCCACCACCTTGGCACTCACTCCTAAACTCATTTGATTCACCAGCCTCCTGTGTGGGACCATATCAAAAGCTTTGCTAAAATCCAAGTAGATGACATTGAGCGCTCTTCCTCGATCCAATTCCTTAGTCACCCAATCAAAAAAGTTGATCAGATTTGTCTGACAGGACCTTCCCTTGGTGAAACCATGCTGCCTCTGGTCCATCAATTCTGCTGCTTGTAGATAGTTCACAATTCTTTCCTTCAGCAGTGACTCCAATACCTTTCCCACCACTGAGGTGAGGCTAACCAGCCTGTAGTTTCCAGCCTCCTCTTTGCTCCTGCTCTTGTGAAGCAGGATCACCGTCGCTCTTCTCCAATCACTCGGCACCACTCCCGTTTCCAGGGAGCTATTGAACAGGTTACTCAGCAGAGCCGCCAGCACATCTCTGAGCTCCCTCAGTATCCTGGGATGAACCTCATCAGGCCCCATGGCTTTGTCCACCTTCAGTTTTCCTAGATCTTCCCATACATTCACTTCCGTAAACGGAGTTTCATCCATTCTGCTTCCCTCCAGTTTCTTGTTAACTATTGTCGGTCCTTCTCCAGGGTCATCTTTAGTGAAATCAGTGAAAGGAGAAAAGTTCAAAGTGGTATACTAAAATTGAAAGGTGAAAAAGATCAATGGGTAGAGACAGATCAAGAAATGGCAGAAATATTAAACAAATACTTCAGTTCGGTATTCACTAAAGAAGACCCCAGAGAAGGACCAACATTAGTTAACAAGAAACTGGAGGGAAGCAGAATGGATGAAACTCCATTTATGGAAGAGAATGAACGTTCCTAGTCCTAATGTAGGAGATATCAAAAGTTTTTACCACTGTATGCAACCAAATATGAATACTAACCCCACAAGATAGACACTGACGACATGTTTCAACAGAAAAACAAGAGGAGGAACATTTGAGCAGAATAACAGTACATGCCAAGGTTATCTGATCTGCCTGTTTAACTTAAGGGCTACAGCTTTTTCCCTCAAACAATGAGCTATGACTACCCAGGACAGGGACAGGTCACAAACATGAAAACAACCCAAATCTGCCTAGAAAAGAAATATAGCCTATCCAAAGGGCAGTTTATCAGACAGGTCAGCCCACAGAAAAGTGCTGATGCTGCAAGACAGCTCACAGGTCAAGAGGTTGCAGGACTGAGATCATGTCTTGGTCTGGAGTCATCATGCAGCAGGAGCAGTGACCACAACCCCAATGAGAAGGGAGGCCAGCAGTTTGAAATGGAGAAACAACCCTGTCCCTCCTGCTGCTTGACTATACATGAGCTTCTTACATATTCATGCTTTGCCTGTTAAAGCAGCCAGGAAAGGGCTCATGGGGCCAGTGAAAGAAGAACCATTAACACCTGAAGAACATGCTTGAGACTCCACCCCACTCTCACCCCTTCCTGTGATGAAGCAGATGAGCTCTGGTGTTCCACACATGTAAGAAGTCCTGCTGTTACCTGGATGTTTGTCTCAAACCTATCTTTTTCTTCTCCAAGGCTCAGACCGGCCTTAGCCCAGCAAATGACCGGGACCAATAACGCCTGCTCCCATAGGCAAAGACTGCCTCCTCAGAGACTGCTTGAGGGTTGAAATGGAAGGTAATCTCCTAAGTTTAGTTAGCTAACCTAAGCAAGTCAAGGTCTCTGATATGTTAAGTTTACTAATGATGCAGAGCTTTATTCAATATAAATTGATGCTGAGCAGCAAGGACTGTCTATTTTATTCTATCTGATAAACCTGAAAAGTCTAACAAATAAAAATCGAATTCTGTGAAAATCCCTGGGGTCTTTTCTGAGCTATTCGGATTATATGGGTATAGGGGGTGCTAGAGGTAATTGACTGTAGCACCACCCATCCTGATAAGTATGTATTTAAATGATTATCTGTTTATCCATTCCACTCAACTCTTTTTTTATTAGATCTCTATCATATCTCTGCTCAGCCATCTCTACTCCTTGCTGTTTATTTTTTTTTTAATGAAGAATCAGAAGGGTGTAAAGGAAGATACCTGTTGTCATGGGGGCTTTTTATAAAATGAAGAGCTGACAGGGAATAACATGGTTTAATGGAGGAGAGTCACATGGTTTTTGCAAAGGGAAGTTTTGCCTTACCAATTTTACTAGATTTTTTTGAGGTTGTTGTAAATAAACATGCGGACAAAGGTGAGTCTGGATTTTCAGAAAGCATAGAAACATAGCAGAAAAAGATCAAACTGTTATGTTGTGAAGAAAGTCAATAGTGGACCTTGGGCCGGCTGATATGGACGACGTCCACAGTTGGTAATGAGCCGGGAGGCGGAGCTTAGCTGGAGCAGATTGATGACGTCTTCGCCCTGGAAACCCGAGACCCCCCAGGAGGAGCCCGTAGGGTCCGAGTCGCTGGGACTTAGGAGAATTGTGAAGAAGTCCGAAGAGTCGTGGCTGCTGCAGACAAGGAGAATAGTTGAAGAAGTCCGAGGGTCGTGGCTGGCTGAAGACAAGGAGAATCGTGAAGAAGTCCGAGGGTCGTGGCTGGCTGAAGACAAGGAGAATCGTGGAGTCGGAGCTGGAGTCAAAGGCACGGCAGGACCAAGCAGATACCTGAACTGGAAGCAAGCACAGCTGGACCAAGCGTGAACCGAAGCTGGAGACCAAGCACGGCTGGAACAAGCAGGAACCAGAGCTGGAAGCAAGGCACGGCTGGAACAAGCAGGAACCAGAGCTGGAAGCAAGGCACGGCTGGAACAAGCAGGAACCAGAGCTGGAAGCAAGGCACGGCTGGAACAGCAGGAACCAGAGCTGGAAGCAAGGCACGGCTGGAACAAGCAGGAACAAGGCAACTAACCACTCAAGGAGCGACCACGTTGCAAAGGCAAGGTAAGGCAGTCAGACGCTGGTTTTAAATAGCCAGCCAGAGGTCTGACGTCAGGAACGGGGCGTTTCAGCACTTCCGGGTGCTGGACCTTTAAGAGCCCCCTCCTCGCGCGCGAGCGTGCCCAGGCAGTGGGAGGAGTCAGGCTCGGCCTTCGGCGGCGTCTCCACGTGGAGGGAGACGCTGCCATGCGGCCCTACAGGCCCAGACGCGGCGGATCGCGGCAGCCCCGGGGGAGTCGGCAGAAAGGTAAGGACCCGGTCGCTAGCCTCGCGACCGGGACCGCAACAGTACCCCCCTCCTTTACGCCCCCTCTTCAAGGGCTTGGCCTGTCAGGATGGTCCTGATGGTATTGCTGCAGAAGAGTCTTGTCCAAAATGTTGCGGGCAGGTTCCCATGTATTGTCTTCATTGCCCACAACCTTCCCAAGCCAGCAGATATCCCAACGTCTGTTGGCGAAGCGCGCATCAAGGACCTCTCGTACCTGAAATGTAGGATCCCCATCCGTAGTGGTGGAACCATCATCGAGCGGTCTGGGGTGAAATCTGGAAAAGAATTACTGGTTCAAAGAGAGACGTGAAGACATCATGAATGCGTAGAGTGTTAGGGAGTCGAAGGCGATACGAGACCAAAACCTACCCTCTCTGCTACGCGGAAAGGCCCACAGAACTTGGGTGAGAGTTTTTTGGACGGTTGCCCTCAATGAATGTTCTTTGTACTGAGCCACACTCGATCGCCTGGAAGAAAAAGTGAATAATGCAGGTTTTCGATGACGATCGTAGTGGTGTTTAGCAGTGCGTGCGACCTTATGAAGTCGATGTTGAACAGAGGACCAAAGTTTACTCAGTTGATCTGCGGTAACCTGAGCGGCAGGTGAGGAGGTTGGTACTGGTAGAGGTAATGGTGGTTTTGAGTTGTTTACCATACACGATTTGAAAAGGCGATTTCCCTGTCGCCGTATGTATTTGATTATTATATGCGAATTCCGCCCAGGGCAAAAGTTCTACCCAATTGTCTTGTTTGTGATTAATGAACGCTCGTAGGAACAACTTCAACGAACGATTCATGCGTTCTGTTTGCCCATTACTTTGTGGGTGGAAAGCGGTAGAGAAACTCAACTGGATCTTGAACTTTTTGCATAAGGCTTTCCAGTACCTGGCTGTGAACTGAGTGCCCCTGTCAGACACAATGTCCTGAGGCAGACCATGTATACGAAATACATGATGTGTGAATAGAGAAGCCAATTCGGTGGCGGAAGGTAATTTGGGCAAAGGCACAAAGTGAGCCATTTTAGAGAAGCGGTCCAACTGTGACCCATACCACGGTTTTGCCTTGCGAAGGCGGAAGTTCCACCATAAAATCCGTGGCGATATGTGTCCATGTTCGTGGGTACTGGTAATGGTTGCAGTAAGCCTCTCAGAGGACCATTTAGTGGTTTTTTGCAGGGCGCAAGTGGGACAAGAGTTGATGTAGAGGGAAACGTCACAGTCGAAGACCGGGCCACCAATAGTAACGATTTATAAGGTCCAATGTTCGTAGCCTACCAGCATGCCCCCCGGTCAACGAGTCATGTCCCCAAGACCAAACTTTCCTCCGCAGTCTTTTAGGAAACAGTAGTCTTACTTGTAGGAACAATGGAGGTGGTAATTTAGTTGAATACAAGCAGGGTCCAGGGATGGTCTGTGGCGAGTCCTCCTCCTCCTCCGGCTGAGAAGTACGAGAGAGAGCATTGGCCCGCACATTCTTCTCTGCTGGTCGAAACTTGAGGAGGAAATTGAAACGACTGAAGAAGAGTGACCATCTTGCTTGCCGCGGGTTTAGTCGTTGAGCTTGGGCTAGTACAATAATTTTTGTGGTCCATGTACACGGTTACCGGATGATTAGCCCCCTCTAGCCATTGCCTCCACTCCTCGAAGGCTAACTTGATGGCTAGGAGTTTCTTGTCTCCGTGCCGTAGTTACATTCGGCGGGTGAAAACTTTTTAGAAAAGTAAGAAACTGGCATCAATTTGCCGAAGCATCGTGTTGACTGAGACCGGCGCCGGACAGCCAGGTTCGAGGCATCGACCATCCAAAATGAAGGGAACGTTGTGGATCGGGTTTCGTAGGCAGGAGGCTGTTTATGAAAGCTTGTTTTAACGCTTCAAAGGCATCCGAGGCGGTAGTGGACCAGTCGTGAGCGTTAAACCTCCTTTGGTGTAAGCGCAGTGAGGGGATCTACCTTCTGGGAATAAAGCGGTATAAAATGCCTGTAAAAAGTTGGGAAAGCCAAGAAATCGTTGTAAGCCTTCAGGCCAGACGGGCGAGGCCAATTGGTAATGGCTGCCACCTTTTCTGGATCCATCTGGAAACCGGACGAGGAAACTATGTAACCCAAGAACGGAAGTGACTCACACTCAAACTGGCATTTTTCAAATTTAGCGTATAGATGATTGTCTCTTAAAGCCTGTAAAACCCGTTTGACGTGTTGGCGATGGGAAGAGAGATCTTGGGAATAGATCAAGACATCGTCGAGGTAAACAATGACAAAGGAATGAGCATCTCCCGGAGTACCTCGTTCATAAGATTCTGGAAGACAGCTGGGGCATTACATAAGCCGAAAGGCATTACCAGATATTCGTAATGTCCATCTCGAGTGTTGAACGCTGTCTTCCATTCGTCACCCGGACGAATACGAACAGGTTGTAGCCCCACGCAAGTCCAGCTTTGTAAAAATCTTAGCCCCTTGAAGTCTATCGAGTAATTCCGGGATCAGAGGCAAAGGATAGCGATCTTTCTTCGTGATGGAAATTCAGGCCTCGATAGTCTATGCATGGCCTGAGGGAGCCGTCTTTTTTGGATACAAAAAGAACCCTGCTCCTGCAGGGGAGTGTGAGGGGCGAATGAAGCCCTTAGCAAGATTTTCCGAGATGTATCCGACATTGCACGGGTCTCCGGCAGTGAAAGAGGGTAAACCCTACCCCGTGGTGGGGTGGAGCCTGGTAAGAGATCAATGGCACAGTCAAAAGGCCGATGGCATGGGAGGAGTTCGGCCTTTTGTTTAGAGAACACGTCAGAGTATTCCGGTAAGGCTGGGAAGTTCTAGGACTGAGTGAGAGAGTACTATCTCACCTTGGGGAAGAGGATCCAGGCAATTCTGGAAACAGTAGAACTCCATTGCGCAATCTGGAGGGAATCCCAATGGATCACGGAGCATGTTGTTGCAACCAGGGAAGTCCCAAGACCACAGGGTGCACAGATTTCTCGAGTAGTAAAAAAGAGATTGTCTCTGTGTGAAGCACACACTGTTCGTAAGTGAGAGGCATCGTGGTTTCAGAAATGTATCCGGTAACGGGGTTCCCCGGATGAGGTAACCCGTAACGGGGTCTCCAGGCTTAGTAGGTAGTCCGAGCTGGTGTACCAGTTCTTTCCAGATAAAATTCCCTCCGGCACCGGAATCAATCAAAGCTAGCGTCTGGAAGGAGCCTCCAGGATACTCCAACGTTATAGGAACTGTACATTGAGGAGCAGCATTGACACAGCCTAGGGGAATCTCCTCATTTCTCCTAGACTTGACCATTTCCCCGGTCTTGCAGGACATTGACCAAGGAAATGACCCTTACCGCAATATAGGCAAAGACCCTGGATGCGGCGGCGTTTCTTCTCTTCCTCGGTTAGAGGCGCCCTTCCAAGTTGCATAGGTTCCTCCGAGGAACTGCCGGTGGCCGATGATGTTTTGTGAGGTACACCATAGACCTGGAGAAGGAGGGTGCCAAGGAAACGGGGCGACGAAGACTCGAGCCTCTTGGTTCGTTGTTGCAATCGTCGGTCTATCCTCCCTGGGTGAGGGGCAGGTCGCGAGCCATCAACTCGTCCTTGATACGACCTGCGAGTCCTTCCAGGAAAATACCCCGTAAGCAGTCATCCTGCCAACCGAGTTCCATCGCCAGAGTACGGAATTCAATAGCGTATTCTGCTAGAGCGGGATCCTTGTCTTAGCTGCAGGATTTCAGTGGTAGCGGTAGCTGCACGAGCTGGCTCGTCAAAAGTCTGTTTGAAATGAGTCACGAAATCCTGCAAGTTGTGCAGCATGGCGTCTTGTTTCTCCCACATGGGTGAGGCCCACAGCATGGCCTCCCATCGAGCAAAGACAAAATGTATGCTACCTTGACGGCATCGGACGGGAACTGCCCCGGTAATAAGGTGAAACGGATGAAGCATTGGTTCAAAAACGCCCTGCACGATCTGGCATCCCGGAATAACGTGTAGGCGCTGGAAGCTGAGTCTGCGCGGGAGTTTGAGCTGCCGGTGGAGGCGGAGGTTGTGCCACCGGTGGAGGATTGGCGTCCAAGCGACTGGCTAGGCGATCCACCGTAGCAGCCAAGACTTCTAGACATTGCTGTTGCTGCTGGATTCTTTGGCCATGCCAGGGATGGCCTGCATAGGAGAGGAGTCCGCCGAGTCCATGGCCTTTGCAAACTGTTATGTTGTGAAGAAAGTCAATAGTGGACCCTTGGGCCGGCTGATATGGACGACGTCCACAGTTGGTAATGAGCCGGGAGGCGGAGCTTAGCTGGAGCAGATGATGACGTCTTCACCCTGGAAACCCGAGACCCCCCCAGGAGGAGCCCGTAGGGGTCCGAGTCGCTGGGACTTAGGAGAATCGTGAAGAAATCCGAGAGTCGTGGCTGGCTGCAGACAGGAGAATCGTGAAGAAGTCCGAGGGTCGTGCTGGCTGAAGACAAGGAGAATCGTGAAGAAGTCCGAGGGTCGTGGCTGGCTGAAGACAAGGAGAATCGTGGAGTCGGAGCTGGAGTCAAAGGCACGGCAGGACCAAGCAGATACCTGAACTGGAAGCAAGGCACAGCTGGAACCAAGCGTGAACCGGAGCTGGAGACAAGGCACGGCTGGAACAAGCAGGAACCAGAGCTGGAAGCAAGGCACGGCTGGAACAAGCAGGAACCAGAGCTGGAAGCAAGGCACGGCTGGAACAAGCAGGAACCAGAGCTGGAAGCAAGGCACGGCTGAACAGCAGGAACCAGAGCTGGAAGCAAGGCACGGCTGGAACAAGCAGGAACAAGGCAACTAACCACTCAAGGAGTGACCACGTTGCAAAGGCAAGGTAAGGCAGTCAGACGCTGGTTTAAATAGCCAGCCAGCGAGAGGAAGTGACTTCACCCCTCATGGGAGCTGCAAAAACCTAGAGCTCAGCCCCGCGGGTTTCAGCTTGAAAAAAAATCGCAAAAACCGCTCGTTTTTGCTGGCAACCACGCGATTCAGAGAGGGGAAGGTGTCCTGAGGCTGGCGGAATGGCCACAAAAAGAAAGACAGCTGACTTTAAAAAGTTTTCTTATATGAAAGGCAGCGGCGATTCCGAGGCAGGGAACCACAAGATGGCGCCGGAGGAGCAGAGTGCTGAAAGCATGGAGAGTGAAGAGGGTGTGCTCGCTCTGCCTGCCCTGCATCTGATTCCCAAACCGTGAAGAACTCAGAAGCTGGTTCGTCGAGATCAGGCAAGATATTAAGGGGTATAAAGCTGATTACCTCACTAATTGCAGGGCTGCAAGCAGACTGCTGAGCTCGGCAGGAGAGTGGAGGAGGCGGAATGCAGGCTGGACACCCAGGGGGAGGGCTGGCTGCAGATGCAATCAAGCTACCAGGATCTATCAGCCACATGCCTGGCCCTAGCATACAAGGTAGAAGATATGGAAAACCGCAGTCGGGAGAAGTAATCTCCGGATAAGAGGAGTACCGGAACTAGAAGACTATAAGGACTGTGTTGCTGTATAGAGAAAATAGCGACCTTTTTATTGGAATCCCCTGGGATTGAACCTGATGCTGCCTCTCCTACCATTCTTATTGACAGAGCCCATAGAACTCTGGGCCCCAGGATCGGTAACAAGCTAGAGACATTGTGGTGTGTTTCCACTCTTTTGCTCTCAAAGAACAGCTATACCACATTGCTAGGCGCCAGCGTTCCTGGACCTGGGAGGGGCATGAAATTGCCATTTTGCGGATCTATCCTCAGCTACTCTAAAAAAGCGCCAGGATTTTTGCTGCATCACAGCGAAGCTTGTGGAGGCCAATATTAGATACCGGTGGCTCTATCCGGGAGGCTTATCGTTCCAGTTTCAGGGCACAACACATAAGGCAAAAACAGTCCTGGAAGCCTGCGGGATCCTGAAGGAGATTGGTCTTACAGTTGATGTTCCCCAGGCGCCAAAAGGAGCAGGTGCCGCCCTGGCGCACATCGCTACCACGCTTCAGGCTCAACCTCGATGGCAGCGGGCCATGAAGGGGCGCAAAAGGCTCCAGCGGAATACCGAGGAGGAGCCTCAGACCGACCTGCCGGACTGACTGCGTATTTTTACGCAGTAGGCTTGCAGTTTCGCCATGACCGACAGTATTATGAGTGACACAGGCGGTGATTTTGGCATTCACTACCCGATCGGGGTCATGAGGAGTAACGGTTGACTTCCTCCATGATTAATAGAAGCACAGGGTTTGTGCTTCAGGGATCACAGAAGGTCCCCCACCCCCGGGGGTGGGTCCCCCAGGGGGTGGGTCCCACAATCCCCTGGGGGTGGGTCCCACAATCCCAACCCCAGCCCCCCAGGGGGCTGGGGTTGGGATTGTTCTGTTTAACATGCAGGAGTTAAGATGGCTGTGGCACAGAGTTTGGCACTTGGAAGGATTTTCAGTGGCAAACTCCAGCAAACAGAAGGTGGGGTCTTGTTACCATGGTGACGCTTAAATTTTATTCCCTTAATGTTAAAGGGCTTAATAGTCCAGGTAAGCGTCGTTTATTGCTTAAGGAGTTGGATCGCATCCGAGCGGATGTGGTGTTTCTCCAAGAAACACATTTGCGAAAACGCTATCTGGGTTTAATGAGGCACCCTAAATTTCCTTATCAATACTGGGCTGCAGCCACTCCCACTGCAAAATATGCGGGTACTGGCATTCTTATTCATAAGGATATGCATTTTGAATTTAAAGACCAGTTTATGGATGCATCGGGCAGGCTGGTAATGTTGAAAATATTGTTGGGGGGGGAAATCCTTCTTTGATCTCGGTGTATGGGCCTACTGATCATAAGGCTGACTTCTTTAACCAAATGAGCAGTACTCTGTTGTCCAAAATAGAAGGCTCTGTAATTATTGGAGGGGATTTTAATCTCACATTGGATCCCAGTAAAGATACTTCTACTGGGACTAGCTCGGACCCTAGGGTGGCTAGACAAGCACTTAAACGTTTGATTACAGGCATGGGATTAGTGGATGTATGGCGAACACGTTTTCCTAGATCCAGGAATTATACCTTTTATTCCAATCCCCATAATAGTTATTCGAGGATTGATATGTTCCTGGGTAGCAGGAGTTTACTCCCTAGGATAAAAGAGGTCGAGATTGAGGCTATGGTGTGGTCAGATCATGCTCCTGTTTGGTTCACTCTGCACCTCCAGGACTACGATAGAGGGATAAGATTTTGGAAATTAAATGACTCCCTCTAAATGATCCCAGGTTTGTGTCTCAGCTGGAAAATGATATTCAGGAATACTTATTGCTTAATGATACTGGAGAAGTCACAGCGGGGACGCTCTGGGAATGTTTAAAAGCGACACTTAGAGGTAAAATTATAGCTCGAGCCTCTTATGTCAAGCGGCAAAGAGCTCGTGAGAGATCACACTTAGTGCAGCAGTTAACAACTAGAGAAAAATCACAAATTATGTCCCACTCGGAGGGGTTTACTTCGATCTATTGAGGAGGTGCGGTCTAAAATATCCGCTATTGACAACGTCACCATAGCATATCAGTTAGAGCGGATTCAACAAAAATACTTTGAAGGGGGCAACAAAGCAGGGAAGCTGCTGGCACACAAATTGAAGCGTAAACAGGATCAAGCGTCTATTGTAAAAATTAAAAGTCCAGACGGGTCTATGCTTGTGGATGGTAAAGAAATTAGACAGCGCTTTCAGCAATATTTTGCTGAATTATATTCTGCTAATGCAACGATTTCCAGGAGGGGATAGATAGTTATCTGGATAATTCCGATTTACAAATTTTAGATCCCTCCCAGAGGCTTATTTTGGATAAAGATTTCAGAATTAGAAATACGGAAAGTTATTCAAGAATTAAAACCAGGTAAATCTCCAGGCATCGATGGCTATACAGGGAGATTTTATAAACAATTTGCTCCTTTGTTGGCTCCTGTCTTGGCTAAGTTCTTTAAATCCTTAAGGGAAGGTAATTCGCTCTCCTCTACAGCTAATACGGCTGGTATTACGATTTTGGCCAAACCCGGAAGGGACCCTACCGCGTGTGGCTCTTATAGGCCAATCTCCCTTATTAATATTGATCTGAAGATTTTGGCAAAGATTTTGGCCAACAGGTTGAATGGGTTTTTGGCACAAATTATTCATCCAGACCAAGCTGGGTTCATACCAGGTAGACAAGCTAGTGACAACGTGCATAAAATAATGGATATGATTTGGTGGGTCCAGCAAAATAAGCTGCCAGCGGTGGCTCTCTCGGTAGACGCTGAAAAGGCTTTTGATGTAGTTCATTGGCCTTATTTATTTGCTTTGCTACAACGCTTAAATTTTGGTGCTAACTTTCTTCAATGGCTACACCAGCTAATCAACATCCTTTAGCGTGTATAAAGGTAAATGGGGGCTACTCATCCACTTTTGCAGTACAAAGGGGTACTAGACAGGGCTGTCCCCTATCGCCCTTGTTATTTGCTATTTTTATTGAACCTCTAGCAAATAAAATCCGGAATAATCCAGAAATTAAGGGAATAAGAGTGGGGGCCTTTGAGACAAAATTATCTCTCTTTGCAGATGATATTTTGCTGCTGGTCACAGAACCGGAGCGATCTTTGCCACTGGTCTCCCAGGATTGGAGGCCTTTGGTAAAGTCTCGGGTTTCCGCATAAATTGGGAAAAATCCGAACTACTCAATGTCAATATTTCTACTGCTTTGGAAAACTCTTTAAGGGAGAAATACCGATTTCGTTGGGCAAAATCATCTATTAAATATTTGGGGGTATATCTAAACGTCACGCAAGATATGGTTCATCTTAACTACGATAGATTGTGGGCTCAGATTACGAGAGACTTAGAGGAATGGAACCGCTATAGAATATCCTGGTTTGGAAGAATAGCTGCTGTAAAAATGTCAATTTTACCTAAATTTCTGTATCTCTTCCAGACGCTTCCACTAGCCATTCCAAAACCCAGTCTTGTTAAATGGCAGAAACGCTTGTTATCTTATGTATGGGGAGGCCGGAGATCCAGAATTGCTTGCACGACTTTGTACCGATCCAAAATACAGGGGGGCCTGAGTGTCCCTCATTTAGAGCAATATTATCTGGCGGCCAGGTTAAAGACCTTAATAGAGTGGCATAGACCTGCTTTGCAGAAACCGTGGATAGTGTTTAGCCAACAGCTGTTGGCCCATGTTCCACTATCTAGTTTATTATGGCAACCTAAAAAGACCTGGACTGCACAACCTTGGAAGGTTTTGCCACCCTCTATGCTGTTATCTCTGCAGCTGTGGGATACCAGGAAATCCCGGTTGGTGGGGACCCAAGAATATTATTCTAGCACTTATTTATATGCTAACTCCTTATTTACTCCGGGCTTTGAAAACCCAGCGTTCAAGGCTTGGGAAAAGAAGGGTATTTGTAATTGGGGACAGCTTTGGGGGGCACAACATATGATAGGTTTTCCGGAACGCAGGCAGAAATTTGGCTTAGGACAGTCTGATGTGTATTTGTATTTACAGCTGCGCCATTTTGCTCATTCCCACCATTTACCTATACACTTCGCACAAGGGCCATCTGATTTTGAACGTTTATGTTTAAATTCTCACCAAACCACAAAATTACTTTCCAATGTTTATGTATTCTTGGGGAAGGAATGGTACCAAACACCCACTTATATACGGGCATGGGAAACCGATCTACATAGAACCTTTTCCCAGGGTGCTTGGGAAGATCTTTTTTCTAGAATGGGAAAGGGCCTTATAGCCTCACATATTATTGCAAATTGTTGGAAAATGGTATTTCGTTGGTACTATTCGCCGGAGAGGCTACATCACATGTATCCTTCATTTTCCGGTAGTTGTTGGAGGGGATGTCAGACAACGGGTAGTTTCTTTCACATGTGGTGGGAGTGTAACCAAATTCGCCCTCTGTGGATACAACTGGAAGCTTGGTTAACCCAATTATATCATTTTCCCATATCAGTCCTTCCTCAACAAGCTCTGCTGGGTTTCCCTTTACATCAAGGAAAAGAACACACCAATACCATGGTTAACTTTATTTTTACAGCAGCCAGGATTGAATAGCAAGGCAATGGAGATCACCACGACTTCCCCTCGTTGTTGGATATTCAACGAAAGTGGAGCAAATTTATCGACTGGCTGAAATCACAAGCTTATCTTCGGCACACTGAGATCCCCTTCAGGAGTACCTGGAGATTGTTTTCTATTTGGAAGAGAAGCCAGGTTTCATCAGCGGGTGCCCTCGGCCGCCCTAAGCGAGGGAAGAGTCCTACACGGACAGACAGGCCCAGGAGATTGTACAGGATGGGACAGGACATTTTTCTTTAATATTACACGCTTTCATTTTTACATGCTCTATAACACTCATGTTTAAACAGAGAGGGAGGGGGGGGAGGGAAGAGGGAATTGAATCTTGTATCTATGCACTATAGGGTACTTGTTGAGGTATTACTAGTTCCTTTTGATACCGTGCATACGTGAGTTTAATTGACATTTGACAAGGCGTTTGTTGTATACGTTAAGTCTTTATTGTGCTGTTCATTACTCTTATGCAAGTACATAACAGTTATGCATTTACATGCAGAATTGACATTTGTAATGTTGCAATATTAAGCAATAAAACAGTTCAAATTCAAAAAAAAAAAAAAAAATAGCCAGCCAGCATCTGACGTCAGGAAACGGGGGCGTTTCAAGCACTTCCGTGTGCTGGACCTTTAAGAGCCCCTCCTCGCGCGCGCGCGTGGCCCAGGCAGTGGGGAGGAGTCAGGCTCGGCCTTCGGCGGCGTCCTCCACGTGGAGGGAGACGCTGCCATGCGGCCCTACAGGCCTCAGGCACAG
Source organism: Rhinatrema bivittatum (assembly GCF_901001135.1). Lineage (NCBI taxonomy): Eukaryota > Metazoa > Chordata > Amphibia > Gymnophiona > Rhinatrematidae > Rhinatrema > Rhinatrema bivittatum. The sequence continues at coordinate 134,393,107 of NC_042616.1, read as the reverse complement.
CGGATCGCGGCAGCCCCGGGGGAGTCGGCAGAAAGGTAAGGACCCCGGTCGCTAGCCTGGCGACCGGGACCGCAACACAAACAGCCATCCAGTCTGCCCAGCAAGCTCCCACACTTATTTCCACATACTTATCTGTTCCTCCCCAACCACCAAGTTCAGGGCATTTGACAAAAATCACTTATGAGATGATCCTCAAGAAATTGGGAGGGTCACTGGATCAGAGGCAGTGTCTTATTGTGGATTGGTAACTGGATAAAAGATAGGAAACACAGGTAGAAATAAATAGTTTCCAAATAGAGAAAGATCATTAATGGCATGCCCCAGAAGTCTGTACTGGTACCTGTGATGTGTAACATATTCATAAATAATCTGAATAATGGAATGATGAGTGAGATGACCAGTTTTGTAGATGATACAAAATTGTGAAGAACTGCAGAAGGACATTGTGAGACTAGGAGACTGGGATTCTAAATGGCAGATGTAATGTTATATGGACAAGTGAAAAGTAATGAATGTAGAGAAAATAGTCCCCATTACAGGTACATGATGCTAGATTCCATGTTAGGATTCACCACCAGAAAAAGGACCTTGGAGTTCTTGTGGACAATACCTTGAAATCTTTGGGTCAGTGTGCGGTGGGCAGTCAAAAATGCAAATAGAATGTTAAGAATTATTTGAAAGGAACAGAGAACAAAATTAAGAATATCATAATGCTAGGATTTGTGGTATGTGGCCCTGGGCCGAGGTGAGAGATGGTTCCGCCCATGGGGAGGAGCCCTGTGAGCCTCACCATCGGTAGGCGAGGTCTCAGCTGCTGGGTGCGTGGGATAGCAGTTACTGGAGAGAGATAGAGAGACACTGCCCGCCGAGCGGGAAGTGAATAATAAAGTCACACAGATACAGCGGTGTCACAAAGTCTATGAGTGGGGTATACCCAAGGAGGAGTCCTCTGTAGAGATGATACAGCAATGGTCCACAGAGCAGGGTACACCGATGAGGGTTTCTCAGTAGAGATGATGAGGGTTCCTCAGTAGAGATGATAGGAAGAGGTCCGCGAGGCGGAGTACTCACTTGCAGAGGTAGAAGGTTCCAGAGGAAGTCCCGGGGAATGGGACAGGCAGCGGTCCAAAGCGCAAGGCCCTCCAAGGAGCGGATAGCCAGAAATGAGGAAAGGGCTCCTGAGGAGCGGGTACCCGGGACGTCTCACGCCGAGGAAGCAGGAACTGGAACAAGCAGTCTTATAGTGAGCGAAGCGGATTCAGCAATGAGGAAACTCGTTGCCAAGTCATAGGCAGACAGGGCCAGCCGGCTTAAGAGTGCTTGCTGAATGATGTCATCCGGAGGAGACGCCCCTGAGGTTCCCGCCATGACATGCATAAGACTGGCCCGAGAGCGTGCGTGCCTAGGGAATTCCGAAGGCAAGATGGTGGTCAGCAGCATCCACACCATCCAGGGAGGCCCGGGAACAGGGGAAGGCAGGCCAGCGATAGCTGGCGGAAGCTGCAAGTCTACCCAGCAGAGGTAGTTCAGTGAGGCAAGAGGTGAGGGCACATAATGCCCATGGTCTGACCACATCTTGCATACTGTGTGCAGTTCTGGTCACTCTATTTCAAAAAAGACATTATAAGCATAGAATAGGTTCAGAGAAGGGTGACAAAAATGATAAAGGGGATGGAAACATCCCTTATGGAGAAAAGCTAAATAGATTAGGGCTTTTTAGCTTGGTACCCAGGTTAGTAGTTACCCCAAAGGGCAGAGAGAGAGCTTCCTGCAGCAGCATGGAAGCGGCAGAGTAGCGTAGACAAGAATGGATTTGAGTCCTTGCTAACTCAACGAGCTAGCAAATTAGTGAAGGTAATATACCCGGATGGCGTGACATCAGCGTGAGGGAATGCCCTCAAGGTTCGTGCCAAGGGTGGTAGAAAGATGTGGGTTGCGCCCGCACCCTAGTAGGTGCCTGGGAGGAACAATGGCAGGAGGCTGCACCATAGCCATTCTGGGGATGCCATAGAGGTCGGCTCGTAGACGCGGTGGTAGGTATCTTTCCCAGGTAAGCGGGAGGAGCTGTAAATAAGGTGAGGCAAACGGGGCGAAGCCGTCTAGGACTGACGGACGCAACAGCGATTTGTTTTCACCTTTCAGGTGGAGTAGTGATGTGATGGATGCTCTCCCTGAATTGTCATGTATGTATATTTCCAGATGTCTTTAAAGTTATAGAAAAGAAAAGGAAATAGTTTCTTTTTACTGAAGTTGACAATGGTACAACAATTAGGATTGTTTTTCTTTTAGGTCTTCATGTAAATGTTAGATTTAGTTCCTTGAAACTTCATCAATTTTTTGATCCTTCTCTGCTGAGTGCTGTTCTTGGCAACAAATTGTTTGGACTTATTCAGGCATATAGTTTGTTGATTTCCTTTTTCTTTCTTCTTGTAATTATGAGGAACTGATATCTTTTTGTGGAAACCTATTTACTTATAATTAATAATTTTAAAAATCAATAAATTAAAAAAATGGATAAAGATTTAGAAAGTCTAAATGTAGCTGGTTAGTGTTGAAAATCAAGCACTAAACATCTAAGTCCTAAAAAAAAGGAGTTCCTCCTACCTCTGGGATCCAATCTCACAAATTTAAACTTCTTCCCCCCCCTGTGAAATGAACACCCCTTCCTTCCCTCCCTCCCTGCTCCTTATATTTAAAAAATACACCTGAGTCATTAGGTCCCTTCCCTCCCTCCCTCCCTCCTGACTCTTCAATTAAAAAATCAAATCTTTTGCAGGTCCATTCCTTCTCTCCCTCCAGCCCGACTCTTTACATTTTATAAAAGTCTCTTGGCAGCAGTATTGTTCTATTCTTTCTCTATTGTCATTCCAAACAAAAAAAACAAAAACCCTGCAGTTCCCCTCCCTCCCTACTGGTCAAAAAAGGATAAGCAGGAACCCTTTGTACATCAGACAGAAAGGGTTTCCTTAGCTAATAGAAGAGCACCACAGGCCCAGTTTTGCATCTGAATGACCGATTGGGTAAGCGTACTGGTATTTACCCTGTGATGAGGGGTTACACCTGGGATATAGGCACAGCTAACTTGCCTGAGCCCTTTATTGAAAGTAGTTTTGATTTAACCCTCTGCTGAAGGAAGCAGCTAGAGCAAAACCTGTAGCGCAAGCACAATTAACTTGTTTGAACTGTGTATTGCAAGCAGTCTTGATCTGAAACCTTGCTGGGGAAGCATCCGGAATGAAGCCTGGAGAACAAGCCTACCTAACTTGTTTGAAGTGTGCTCTACAAGGCATTAAAAATTATTTTGTCCGGGTTTATAGCCAGGACCCAGCAGAATGAGAAGACTTTTGCTGGCAATCAGGTTTTTCTCGTCTCTGGTGCATGCTCAGTGTTTAGTGATGGTTTTGCCTTCTTGGAAAGGAGAGCTGTGTTGTATGTTCTGCTAGGATTTAGCAATCTGATGTCAATCTGTTAGCAAAGCTCTGTTGTGAAAGCTGGGGGTTAGCAATCTGTCAGAAAGCTCTTTTGTTGAAGCTGGTAATTAGCAATCTGTTGTTATTTAGAATAGTTGTGGGTGGATCCTTGGACCAGTGGCAGGTGACCACGCCCTCGTGGGAAATCCCGAGAGGGACCACTGATCAGGCTTAGTGTAGGAGACAGACATACACTAGTTCTTTTATTAGACAATATAGTAAACCACCAGAGGTGGCAGTAGTGAGCTGGAAGCGCCCTGCTGGGCTGTAGTCCCTCAGGTACTGGAACAGCAATCCCAAGGTGGTTGAGCTGTAGAAAACTAAGAAAGTGAGTAGGCAAAGCATGCGGCGTTCAGGAACCAAGTCCTTGATGGTAACACTCACACAATAGTCTCTTAAGGTAGCGCAGGAGTTGCTATGCATTAGGCCCTCGAGGAGCGAGTAGCTGGTTCCAGGGAAAGCTCTGAGAGATAGATAAAGACTCACTGATGTTAAGCAACAAAGACCTCTTAGTAAGCAATATATTAAATCACCAAAGGTGGCAGTAGTGAGCTGGAAGTGCCCGCCTGGGCTGTAGTCCCTCAGGTATTGGAACAGCAATCCCAGGGTGGCTGAGCTGTAGAGAATCTAAGAAAGTGAGTAGGTAGGATATGCAGAGTTCTGGAACAAGTCCTTGTTGGTAACACTCACACTGTAGTCTCTTAAGGCAACTCAGGAGTTGGAATGCAGTAAGCTCTCGAGGAGCGAGTACCTGGTCCCAGGGAAAGCTCTGCGAGATAGATGGAAACTTACTAATGTTGTAAGCAGCAATGACTTCTTAGCAGAAGTGGTATTCAGGAGCAGGTCCAGGACGTGGGCCCTCGAGGAGCGAATACTGGTTCCGGACTGCGACCTGAAAAGAAAAAGAGAGAGCGAGGCCCCCGAGGAGCGGGTACCTCTAGTGAAGTCCGAGGAGGCAGAGTAGCTAGGGTTGCGGAGAGCGAATCCCATCCGCAGCGACCAGGAGGAAGCTAGGTAAACCAATCCCTTGCTAACTCGTCTTGTTAGTGAAAACTGAGACCTTAAATATCTGTAGTTGGTGATGTCATCTCAGGGAGAGACCCCAGAGGTTCACGCCAACACTGGTACAACAGTCGGGCCGCGCGCGCGCCCTTAGGCATCTGGTCAACATGGCAGCTTGCAGCGTCAGGCCAGTCCGGGAATGCCAGAGGAGGATGGCATGGAGACGCCTCAGCAGCCAACCTTCCATCAACCCCGAAGGGAGTTGCCAACGAGGTAAGGTGGACGGATCAGAGACATCGGACAGTGACGGACACAATAGTACCCCCCTTCAAAGGGCGATCTCCTCTTCGGGTACAAGTTTTGGGTTTTGAAGGATGCGCGAGATGGAATCGACGAAGCATCACTTTATCCAAGATAATGGTCTGAGGCTCTCAAGGTGTACATTGGGGCCGAACTCTTCCCATCTTAGAAGGTATTCAAAAGTCTTGCCTCTTTTACGAACATCCAGTATCTCTTGATATTGATCTCTAGTCGTCTTCTGCATAGATGACAGGTGGATCTTGAGAACTGAAGACAATTCGCTGAGTATGAGCGGTTTCAGATGAAACATAGAATGCGTTATGGAAATTGACCAGGTGGTAGCTTCAGACGGTAGGTGACTTTGCCAATACGATGAAGAACTGGGAATGGACCCACATAGCGAGGAGCAACCCAAAAGGAGAGTAGATGAAACTGAGGTACTTGGTTGGCAACCAGACCTTGTCTCATGGCTTGAAGACTGGAGCCTCCACAAGGAGCGCATTGAAATACTTCTTAGCACAGTCACTCGCTTTAAGCATGTCCTTGGTCTGAAGTCACAGTCTATGGAATCATTGGCAGTGGTAAGCTGCTGGGGACATTACTGAAAGCTGCAGTGGAAGTGGCGGTGTTAGAGAATGTCCAAAAAACCACTTCAAAGATGACAGTCCAGTACATATAGCCGGATGAGAATTAATGGTGTTGCCAGCAGATACGGACTGGGTAGTTACCAAGAGTATCTTCTTCGGGTCTATGTGTGCTGTGGCTCATCAGGCACACCCTTCGAAAAGAAAGAGTGTAACAGAGATACTCTGAGGTATAGGATCCGTGAATACGGTATGATGTTGAGTGCCTTCGAGCCAAGGTGAAAGTTGAAGGCGTATGAATATCAGTAGCAATGGAAAGGGCTTCTGGGGATGTCATAGCATTCTTCAATAGAAGTGGCGGTGTTGAGAAACGTCCAGTGCCCACTTCAAGTTGTAGTGCAATAGTGGATCTTCTGAATAGGCGAGAGAACTCTTCAGATATTCCACTAGAGTTTGAGGAATAATGTTGCCTCCTTTCCCCGAGTCCATCAAGGCAGGAGTCTGAACCGAACCCGGTCCACAGGTCAAAGAGACTGGGAGAGAATGCGGAGGAGAAGACGCAGTAAGGCCCAAGAACAGTCCTCCTGCAGGACTTAGGCCCATCCGTTTCCCAGACGAATGGAGTATGTAGAGACATCATGGCCAGGCTGACCGCAGTACATACAGAGTCCGCGCTTCTTCTGAAATCTTCTCTCTTTAGAAGTCAAATGTCCACGACCAAGTTGCATCGGTTCATCTTTATCAGCAGCAGAAATTACTGGAACCTTTCGAGGTGCAGGTATAGAGCTAGCCTGATTCAACCCATATAACATCCTAGGCCAGAGTTCCTTCACCTTGTCCCGGAGCCGGTGATCAATCCAAGTAGCCAAGGCTACTAATTCGTTCAGCGAGTCAGGTGTTTCACAAGCAGCCAGCTCATCTTTTAAATGGGTATCCAGGCCTTTGCAAAAGAGAATCTTGAGACATTTGAGGTCCCAGCAGAGTTCTGCCACAAGAGTTTTAAACTCTATGGCAAATTCAGCTAATAATCTGTTGCCTTGCTTCAAATCCACCAAAGCAAAACCGGCTATAGAATTTCGAGCAGGGTCATCAACAATGGATTTAAATAAGTCCAAAAATCCTTCTATGTCCTGCAAAATAGAGTCCTGGTGTTCCCACAAGGTAGATGCCCAAGACAAGGCCCTACCATCCAAGTAGGAAAGGATGTAGGTAGTCTTGGAAAGAGCAATAGGAAATAAAGATGGTTGTAAGGTAAAGTGCATGCAGCACTGGTTTAAAAAGCCATGAGTCTTCTGTATTTCTCCAGAGAAGTGGATCGGAGCTGCCAGTGGTACAGAAGTCTTTAAAGTTACTTCTTGTAACTGACTTTCATGGTTAGAAGCAGTAGGGATGTGAATCGGGATTCGGACGATTGAAAATATCGTCGATATTTTCAAAATCGTCAGAAATCGGGCGCCCCCCCAAAACGATAGGAAAACTCCACGATATTGATCGTGGGGGTTCCTTTATCGTTTTGGGGGACGGCGGGAAAAACGGCACACAAAAATAACCCCTTAGCTTCCCCCACCCTCCCGACCCCCCCAAAATCTTTTTACAGGTACCTGGTGGTCCAGTGGGGGTCCCGGGAGCGATCTCCCGCTCCGGGCCGTCCTCCCGCTACCGGGCCGTCGGCTGCCACTAATCAAAATGGCACCGATGGCCCTTTGCCCTTACCATGTCACAGGTATCCGTGCCATTGGCCGGATACTGTCACATGGTAGGAGCACTGGATGGCCGGCGCTATCTTGTGCTCCTACCATGTGACAGGGACTGACCAATGGCACCGGTAGCCCCTGTGACATAGTAAGGGCAAAGGCTATCGGCGCCATTTTGATTACTGGCAGCCGATGGCCCGAGTCCAGGAGATCGCTCCCGGACCCCTGCTGGACTACCAAGGGCTTTTGGCAAGTCTTGGGGGACCCTCCTGACCCTCACAAGACTTGCCAAAAGTCCAGCGGGGGTCCGGGAGCGACCTCCTGCACTCGGACCGTCAGCTGCCAGTATGCAAATGCGCCGATAGCCTTTGCCCTTACTATGTCACAGGGCTACCGGTGCCATTGGTCAGCCCCTGTCACATGGTAGGAGTACAAGATAGCGCCGGCCATCCAGTGCTCCTACCATGTGACAGTATCCGGCCAATGGCATGGATACCTGTGACATGGTAAGGGCAAAGGGCCATCGGTGCCATTTTGATTAGTGGCAGCTGTCGGCCCAGTAGCCGGAGTTCGGCTCGGAGCGGGAAATCGCGAGAGATCGCTCCCGGGACCCCCACTGGACTACCAGGTACCTGTAAAAGTTTTTTGGGGGGGTCGGGGGGGGGGGGGAAGCTAAGGGGTTACTTTTAAAGGGTTGGGGTGGGTTTTTTGTTTATCGGCTGGGGCGTAGCCGATAAACAAAACGCGATTGGGCCCGATGGGAAAAAACCCACTTGTGAATCGGAAACCAGAATCCGAACCGAATCCGGTTTCAATTCACATCTCTAAGAAGCAGTACTTTGAACCTTCTGTGTGTGTAGCTGATGAAAAAGCTGAAGTAAGTTTTTCCAAAGTGTCCTGTTGTTCCGCAATGCGCTGAGCCAGGCTCAGTATAGGCCTGCAAAGCTTTGAGTTGTGCTGGATCCATGTAGTTACCTGAACTCTGGAGTCAAGCCGAAACCCTGGAGCCAAGCCGGATCCTAGGAGTTAACCGGAAACCTTGGTGACAAGTCGGATCAATCCATGGAGTAAACCGGAACCTTGAAGACAAGCGGATCCTTGGAGTTAAGATGGAACCTTGGAGATAAGCTTGATCCTTGGAGTTAGCAATCTGTTGTATGTTCTGCTAGGATTAGCATTCTGATGTCAATCTGTTAACAAAGCTCTGTTGTGAAAGCTGGGGGTTAGCAAATCTGTCAGAAAGCTCTATTGTGAAAGCTGGTAATTAGCAATCTGTTGTTATTTAGAATAGTTGTGGTGGATCCTTGGACCAGTGGCAGGTGACCATGCCCTTGTGGGAAATCCCGAGAGGGAACCAATGGTCAGGCTTAGAGTAAGAGACAGACACACACTAGTTCTTTATTAGACACTATAGTGAACCACCAGAGGTGGCAGTAGTGAGCTGGAAGCGCCCAGCTGGGCTGTAGTCCCTCAGGTACTGGAACAACGATCCCAAGGTGGCTGAGCTGTAGAGAACTAAGAAGTGAGTAGGCAAAGCATGCGACATTCAGGAACAAGTCCTTGATGGTAACACTCACACAATAGTCTCTTAAGGTAGCCCAGGAGTTGGTATGCATTAGGCCCTCGAGGAGCGAGTACCTGGTTCCAGGAAAAGCTCTGAGAGATAAAGACTCACTGATGTTAAGCAACAAAGATTTCTTAGTAAGCAATATATTAAACCACCAAAGGTGGCAGTAGTGAGCTAGAAGCGCCCGGCTGGGCTGTAGTCCTCAGGTATTGGAACAGCAATCCCAGGGTGGCTGAGCTGTAGAGAAACTAAGAAAGTGAGTAGGTAGGATATGCAGAGTTCTGGAACAAGTCCTTGTTGGTAACACTCACACCATAATCTCTTAAGGCAACCCAGGAGTTGGAATGCAGTAAGCTCTTGAGGAGCAAGTACCTGGTCCCAGTTTTAAAGCTCTGAGAGATAGATGGAAAACTCACTAATGTTGTAAGCAGCGATGACTTCTTAGCAGAAGTGGTATTCAGGAGCAGGTGCAGGATGTGGGCCCTCGAGGAGCGAGTACCGGTTCTGGACTACGACCTGAAAAGAAAAAGAGAGAGCGAGGCCCCCGAGGAGCGGGTACCTCTAGTGAAGTCTGAGGAGGCAGAGTAGCTAGGGTTGCGGACAGCGAATTCCATCCGCAGCGACCAGGAGGAAGCTAAGTAAACCAATCCCTTGCTAACTCATCTTGCTAGCGAAAACTGAGACCTTAATATCTGGAGCTGGTGACGTCATCTCAGGGGGACGCCCCCTGAGGGTCGCTCCAATGCTGGTACATTCAGTCGGGCTGCGCGCGCGCGCGCGTCCTTAGGCATCTGGTCAACATGGCGGCTTGCAGCGTCGGGCCGGTCTGGGAATGCCAGAGGAGGACGGCATGGAGACACCGCAGCAGCCAGCCTTCCATCAACCCCGAAGGGAGTCACCAACGAGGTAAGGTGGTCAGAGCAGAGACATCGGACAGCGACGGACACAACAAGCTGTGATGGAAGAATGCAGACTAAAGATTGTATAGCCATGAAGAATTCTGTTGACTTTTCTACACATACTTACCTTGCTTGGCAGCAATTCCTTGCACCCTGGAATATGCAAAAGCAGCCTCTTATTTTAACCCAGTTAGACATTTCTAAGTGGGAGTACTTCCTAGAGCCCTCACATAGAAATCCCATGCAAATGAGGGCATTAAGCATTACCCTCCTGATGCAGAGAAACCTAATCACTGGCCAGAGCTGGAGTTAAGTCTCCAGTGATATGAAAAAAAGTAGTTAAAATGTTTAAAAAAATAGAAAATCTCTGGGCAAGTGGCGGCAGCCGCTGCAGCTATCTGGCATGCTGCTATTTAGCCAGATAAAATACTTATCCGGCTAAATAGCGATGACCCGTGCAAGAAAGTCATATAAGTAGAACGTTACGCCAAACTAATGGTCCTTAGAAGACTGAAACACCTGCTAATGCTGAACAATTTTTGTACAGTTCGACAGGCAATGATTTTCACAAGCATAGACTACTGTAACTCTCTGCTATTAGGGTTACCTCAAGTTACCATTAGACAACTACAAATATTGCAAAATTTCGCTGCTAGAAATTTGATGGGCAAAAGGAAAAGAGACCACATCACAGGAACACTCGCTGAACTACACTGGCTCACAATCGAACAAAGAATACAATACAAGGCAATGTGTATAATCCATAAACTTATCCATGATGAAAAAGCCAACTGGCTTAACACAGCTCTGTGCGTACATGTACCACACAGAAAACCTGAGATCCGCAAACAAGGTACTGCTAACTGTCCCTTCTGTTAAATCGGCACGCCTCACGCAAGTAAGGGAGAGAGCTCTGTCTTTGGCTGGTCCTGTGCTATGGAACTCCATGCCACTTGAAATAAGACTACAGAGGAATCTGAACCTATTTAAAACCAATCTGAAAACCTGGCTTTTTAAACAAGCTTTTTATAACGACAAAGAGAAGGATGAAAACAACCGATAGATAAGATAGCACTAAGCAATCCGTTTTTTTCACTTATGTCTCCAAATACATATTAAATATAGACTTGAACCACGTAACAGATACCTAACCCATGTATAAACTCTAATTTACACCTAGTTTCTCTTATAAAAAATGTTACCGTTCCAGGTTGGCACATGTTTCATTTGTAATCTATACCAATTATATTTGTATTTTGTGCCTTTATGTAAACCGTTGTGATGATGAAGTAACTTAACGACGGTATAGAAGAGTTTTTAAATAAATAAATAAATAAATAAATAAATAAGTAAGTACTGATTTATGCATCTATCTGGAGGCTGTTTCTCACTGCCAGATAGACGGATAAACCAGCATTTATTCAGGTAAGTGGCGGCCGCCACTTACCCGGATAACCTGTCCAGGATGCCTCCACCCCCTTCCCTAGTTAAAATGTGGGTTCGACCTGTGCCAAATGCACATTTCACAGTTTTAACTTGCTTTTCAACTCCCAATGCATTAGCATATCATTAGTATGCTAAAAACCAGCACACATTTTACTAGTGCCAAGATTATTGCATTGGCCTTTCAGTTTGTACTTGATGCAATGTAGAGTAAAATGACTTGCCCAAGGTCATAAGGAGTGGCAGTGGGATTTAAACACTTGGGGGTAGATTTTTAAAAACAGCGCGTTCGCGTACTTTTGTTCGCGCACCAGGCGCAAACAGAAGTACGCTGGATTATATAAGATACGCGCGTATCTTCTAAAATCCTGGATCGGCGCGCGCAAGGCTGCTGATTTTGGGCAGCCGGCGCGCGCCGAGCCGCGCAGCCTCTCTCCGTTCCCTCCCCTCACCTTCCCCTCCCTTCCCCTACCTAACCCACCCCCCCAGCCCTATCTAAACCCTCCCCCTAGCTTTATTCATGCATTATTCCATCTATTTCATGGTACCCAAGAAAGAGGGCACTTTCCGACCCGTCCTGGACCTCAAGTCAGTCAACCGATACTTGAAGGTCCGAAGTTTTCGCATGGAAACTGCGCTCAGTCAAGACCACAGTACAGCCAGGGGAATTCCTCACGGCCCTGGACTTGTCGGAAGCCTACCTGCATATCCCGATCCATCGGGATCATCAGCGCTACCTACGCTTCAAGGTTCTGGACCGGCACTTCCAATTCCGGGCTTTGCCCTTCGGGTTAGCCACAGCGCTGCGGACCTTCACCAAGGTGATCGTAGTGGTAGCAGCGGCGCTTAGGCGGGAAGGAATCCTCGTCCATCCCTACCTAGATGATTGGCTGATCAGGGCGAAGTCATGAGAGGAGAGCCATCGGGCAACCAACAGAGTGATCTCCCTTTTGAAAAGCTTGGGATGGGTAGTCAACCTAAACAAGAGTTGCCTACAGCCTTCCCAATCACTGGAATACCTGGGAGTCCAGTTCGACACCCAGGCAGACAAAGTCAGCCTCACCTCCAAGAGAAGGTTAAAGCTCCAGACTCGTCTCCGGGCCTTGCTGAGCGCCAGCCGGCCTACAGCTTGGGATTACCTGCAGGTCCTCGGTCTCATGGCATCCACCTTGGAAGTGGTGCCATGGGTGTGGGCCCATATGAGACCTCTGCAACGCTCCCTCCTCTCTCGATGTAGCCCCCGCTTCCGGAATTACTCCGTGCCTCTCCCTCTACCAGCCAGGGTCCGGATCCAGCTAAGGTGGTGGTTGCAGTCAAACCACACGAGCCGAGGGGCGAAGATGTCCTCTCCAACGTGGACCCTGCTCACCACAAATGCCAGTCTGAGCGGATGGGGAGCACACTGCAAAGAGCTCACCGCCCAAGGACGGTGGAACAGAGAAGAGTCAGGGTGGAACATCAACCGCCTAGAGGCTCGGGCAGTCCGGTTAGCCTGCCTGCGATTCGGGGAGGTAAGGTCTCGACTGCGGGATGGGATGCAGCAGGAGTAGAGTATTGAGAGAGAGAGTGGCCCCAGGAGGCGGGAATAGTAGATGATGGCAATACCCGAGGAGCGGGGAATGCCAAGATAGGTACAGACTCTGTAAGTCTGAAGTCCGTGGAACAGAGTATGTCAGCGAGGCAAGGTGAAGTCACGGTAATGGTCCGCGGAGCGGGGTTCACCTTAGGGAGTCCTCAGTGCTGTCACGGTAGTGGTCCACAAGGCGGGGTACACCGGAGGTAGTCCTCAGCATTGTCATGGTGGTGGTCTGCAAGGGGGGGTACACCGGAGAGAGTCCTCAGCTTAATCATGGTAGTGGTCCGCAAGGTGGGGTACACCGGAGAGAGTCCTCTCGTTGTCATAGCTGTGGTACTCACAAGGCTGTAGAAATCAGGAAGGTTCCGGGGAAGACCTCAGGAACAGAGGCAGGAAGAAGTTCAGGTGAAAGCCCTCCGAGGAGCGGATAGCCGAGAGACAGAAGGGGGCCCCCCGAGGAGTGGGTACCCTGGAAGTCTCATGCCATGGAAGAAGGAACCAGAATGACGTCCAATGGAGAGAAGGATTCCAAAGAATGAACTCGTTGCCAAATCTTAAGTGCTCTGGAGCTGTGGGTTTAAATACCCGAGTTGAATGACATCATCTGAGGGGGATGCCCCCGAGGTTCACGAGGTTAAAGCTGGCCGGGAGCATGTGCGCCTAGGGAACCCCGAGGCCAAGATGGAGGTTGGCAGCGTCCATGCTGCCTTGGGACGCCCAGGAACGGAGGGAGGAGGGTCGATGACAGCTGGCAGAGGCTGCGAGTTCCCCCAATGGAGCCAAAACTGAATAGAAGGAGGTGAGCTACAGGGGTTGCATGCACTGGTGACCATGGGGCGGAACAGTACCCCCCTTCTTAGGGCCCCCTCCTGGAAGTTTGGGTTTCCTAGGATGAGACCTGTGGAACTGCTTGATCAGTTCTTTATCGAGAATATTAACTGCAGGCTCCTAGCTATTCTCTTCGGGTCCAAAACCCTCCCATGAAATCAGGTATTCCCATCATCTTCCACGCTTTTGAACATCCAGGACATCCTGAACTTGATAGGTGACGTCCTCCTCTGACACCAGATGTTGGGGTTCAGGTGGCTTTTTGGAGAATTCAGAGAGGATGAGCGGCTTCAGCAAAGAAATGTGGAAGGCATTATGGATCTTGAGCGATGTAGGGAGGCATAGGCTGTACATAACTGGGCCTAGGCGACGAAGTACGGGGAAAGGCCTGATGTATCTGGGAGCAAATGAGCAGAAGGCAGCATCAGGCAAATAAAGTGCGTGCTCAGCCATACCTTGTCACCAGGATTGAATTGGGGAGCTGCCCGATGGTGGACATCATAGCATTTCTTTGCCCTCTGGGCAGCTAATTGTAGAAGTCATTTAGTGTCCTCCCAGAGTTGATACAACTCTTGGGCAGTGGTCTGTGCCGCGGGTGATGATATTGACAGAGACAGTGGAAGCGGAGGCAGAAGTTGTCGTCCGTACACAATTTGGAAGGGAGAAGACCCAGTGGATGCGGGAACAATACTCTCCCTATTGGAATACAGAACAAGCTGGACATCTACAGCTTGCTACACAGAAACTACACCAATAGAATACCTTATCTTGATCATACAGACAGAATATGGATTAACCCTCAGACGAATACAGAATAAGTCACCACTAATTATAGATAGAAATATGCAGATGAAAACTGAACTGGAAACCCCAAGAAGCCGGACTTTGCATGCAGAAACTGAAACAGAAACACATTTCCTGTTATACTGTGCAAAATACAAAGATATGAGAGATGCTGCTTATTCACATTTTGAAAGCTGACAAATTAAAATCACTGCACCAAAAGGAAAATGATTTTGACACTTTATCTTGACATTTTAGACCTTAACATAACAACCCCTCTCAGAACAACAATGGGGGCTTAGCAGCTCCAACATAAGACTGCTCCTATACACAAAAATGGAAAATGATGAGTGCTCAGTGGCCCCAATATAAGACTTCCCTCCTATAGACACATAGGACACCCTGCGTTGACCAGGGTGTCCAGCCAGTTTAGAGTCGTGAGCTTTTTCCTAAGATTCTTGGGTACAATGGTCTTGTCCACAGTTATCGGATTGTAGCAGACAAGATAACTCTTTTTGGATCGATGATATGCTGAGATTCATTGGGTACATCCTCGGAGAGGAATGAATGAGAAAGGGCATCTGCTCTGACGTTCTTATCTCCAGGGCGATACTTTAGCACAAAGTCAAATCTGTTGAAAAACAGGGACCATCTCGCCTGTCAATGGTTTAGGCGCTGAGCGTGATAGAGGTACTCCAGATTTTTGTGATCTGTGAAAACAGTGATTTGGTGTTGTGCACCCTCAAGCCAGGGGCGCCATTCTTCGAATGCCATCTTTATCGCCAGTAGTTCTTTATCCCCAATGCCGTAGTTCTTCTTCACTGGCGAGAAGCGTTGGGAGAAAAAGGAGCATGGAAACAAGGTCTTAGAATCACCAGACTGGCTTAGTACTTCCCCTACAACCACATCTGAGACATCAACCTCTACGATAAAGGGCCGGGTTGGATCTGGATGTCTGAGGCATGGCTTACTGGAGTAGGTGTCTTTCAGTTTCTGGAATGCAGTCACTGCTTCCGTAGACCAATTGGCGATGTTTGCACCCTTTTTAGTCACTGCTGTTAGCGGAACAGTTACAGAGAGGAGTAATTCTTGATAAATGTTCTGTAGTAATTGGTAAATCCCAGAAATCGTCTAAGAGTCTTTAGACCTGTGGGTTGTGTCCATTTTTGAATGCTCTCCAGCTTCTGTGGGTCCATCTGGAAACCTTTATTTGAAAGAATGTACCCTAAGAAAGGCACAGATTCTTTGTGGAATTCACATTTAAACAACTTGGCGTATAAGCGGTTCTCACGAAGTCTTTGTAGCACCCTTTTGACATCCTCCAGATGGGTGTTCATGTCCTGGGAAAATATCAAGATATCGTCTAAGTACACAATGACACATTTGTAGAGAAGATCATGCAGAATGTCGTTCATCATGTTTTGGAAGACAGCCGGTGCATTGCACAGGCCGAAGGGCATCACTAGATATTCAAAGTGCCCGTCTCGGGTATTGAAAGCTGTCTTCCATTCATCGCCAGAGCGGATGCGAACTAGGTTATAGGCTCCTTTGAGATCAAGCTTGGAGAATATCTTTGCTCCTTGTAGTCTACTGAATAGCTCTGAGATGAGTGGTAAGGGATAGCGGTCTTTCACAGTGATCTCGTTTAGACCTCTGTGGTCAATGCATGGACGCAATGTTCCATCCTTTTCCCCACAAAGAAAAAGCCTGCGCCGGCAGGAGACTTGGAGGGTCTTATGAAGCCTTTCTGAAGATTCTCCTGAATGTATTCATACATAGCTTTATTTTCTGTTATGGAGAGAGGATAAACCCTTCCTCTGGATGGTTCTGTGTTAGGCTTTAAATTGATGGTGCAGTCGTAGGATCTGTGTGGAGGTAGTACGTCTGCACCTTCTTTGGAAAATACATCTTGAAAAGATGCATACTGAGGCGGCAACCCAGGCATCAACAGGGTAGTTGGCATGCAGGGTATAAGAGAGACCTCCATCAGACATTTACCATGGCAATCTGGACCCCAACGAGAAAGTTCCAGAGTGGCCCAGTTGAATTGAGGTATATACTGCTGCAGCCACAGTAGCCCCAGTACTAAAGGGTGCATGGCCTTCTCTAACACAAAGAAGAAAATAGCCTCTGTATGGAGAGCACCGGTCTGTAGTTGCACTGGTTCGATGAGCAAGGTTACTTCGCCCGGTAAGGGCTCCCCATGAATTGAAGACAGGAGTAGTGAAGACTTCATGGTAGTGGTGGGGATCCGCAAGTTTTCCACTAGTCACTTCAAGATAAAGTTGCCTCCTGCCCCAGAGTCCACAAGGGCAAGAGTCTGGTATTATAAAGGTCTGCAGATCAAAGATACAGGGAGAGAGAGTGAAGGAGAGGGTGCAGTTAGACCTAAGAAGAGTCCTCCCACAGGACTTAGGTCTACCAGTTTCCCAGACATATAGGGCATGTTTACACAGAATGACCAGCTTGTCCACAATACATGCACAGGCCCAACCTCTTTCACGTTCTTCTCTCTTTTGAAGTCAGGTGACTGCGGCCTAATTGCATTGGTTCTTCTTCACCAGCAACTGGGAACGAAGGAGTAGGCCTGGGAGTTGACTTAACTCAAGTTTCACCCTGAAGGGGTCTTCTGGGAGGCTTGGTCTCTTGGACCTTGTCATGAAGTCGATGATCAATCCTAGTAGCCAGCTTCACTAGTTCAGCCAAGGTCTCAGTCATCTCGCGAGCTGCCAGCTCTTCTTTCAAAAGGGAGTTCAGTCCTTCAAAGAAGAGGGTCCTCAGGCATTTAGGGTCCCAATGTAACTAAGATGCCAGTGTCTTGAATTCTATGGCGAAGTCAGATAAAGGTTTGTTACCTTGCTTCAGATGAACCACTGAAGATCCTGCAGTCGTGTGCCAGGCAGGTTCATCGAATACTGATCTGAACAGTTCAAGGAACCCGGCAAGGTCGTGTAGGATAAGGTTATCGCGCTCCCACAGCGAAGAGGCCCAAGCCAACGCTCTTCCGTCCAGATAAGACAAGATGTAGGTGGTCTTGGCATAGGCTGTAGGAAAATGATTAGGTTGCAAGGAAAAATGCATGCAACATTGGTTGAGAAATCCTCTACATCTCCAAACTTCCCTTGTGAAGTGAGTAGGAGCAGATAGAGGTACAATAGTTTTGACCGTTACTTCTTGCGTTGTTACTTCTTTACCTGAAGTGGTCAATGAGTTCATCTGTGTGTGTGGCTGATTAAATACAGCCGTCAAGTTCTCCAGCGCATTCTGCTGTTCGGCGATTCGCTGGGCCAGGCCTGGAATGGCCTGCAAAGCAGTGAGCTGAGCCGAATCCATGGCGTTAGCAATCTGTTATGGCTTCGAGGTGTTTGAGTGGATTCTTGGGTACTGTGGAGATAACCAAGCCGACAGGGAGGAGCCCCGTGAGGAGCCACAGTACCGGACTAGACTCAGGATGCACAAACACAGAGATTTGTCTTTATTAGTACAGCTAAGTATACCACCAGAGGTGGCAGTTTTGAGGCAATCCGTAGACAGCAGTCCTGGGGCCCTCGGCAGAGGAGACCCGTCTCGCTGAGATGGTATAGGGATCCAAATGCAGGTTCCCAGCGCAGCGGAGCTGTAGGTGAGATAGACTGAGAAGTTAGATTACTCACAGAGATGTAGCTGTATGGTGAACAATCCAGCAGGCAGAAGTAGTAGTAGTACTCCGGCACCGAGTCAGGGAGAGCAGGCCCTCGGAGCGAGTACCTAATTCCAGATGGATACCTGGAAGAGAGCAAAGGGCCCCCGAGGAGCAGGTGCCCAGGTTAGAAAATAGAGAGCTTCCAGCAGCAGCAAGGAAGCGGCAGAGTAGCTAGACCAGAGGCGATCCAATCCGAGTCCTTGTCTAGATAATGGTCTTTGCTAACTCGATTAGTTAGCAATCGCGGGCAGGCTAAATACCCGGATGGCGTGATGTCACTCGAGGGGGACGCCCCCGAGGTTTCCGCCATGACGTGGATAAAGACGTGGGTCGCATGCACCCTAGGAGGCCCTTAGGAGAAACATGGCTTGAGGCTACGCCATAGCCATTCTGGAGACGCTGGAGAGAGCTGCTTGCAGACGCGGCGGTGTCCATCTTCCCAAGGCTAGCGGGGAGAGCAGAGAAATAGGTGAGGCACAAAGGTTGAAGCCGTCTGAGACCGATGGACGCAACAATAACGATGTCTGTATGCTTCTCCTAATGAAGCCAGACCTGCAAAAGCACTGCTATGCCAAGTTGACTTATAAAAATGTCAAACAGTAAAGAGCATTCCAGCTACTATTATCCTTGTCCAAAGCAATATGCCACTGGGAAAAAAGAAAAGGGCATGGAGACAAAAGCAGATCATGTCAAAGGTAAAATCAATAAATTAATCCCTGCAGGTTTTGTGCAAACCCCATTACCATGTAGAAAATAAAAAAATAGAAGATAATCCAGCTACGGTAACTACAGTTTGAAGCCAAGGAAAACAAAACAATCCGTGCAGTTAAAGTATAAGCCACAGTCTCTGCATAGAAAATCAAAAGGTAACGAACAGTCCAGCCGGGCTTACCACATACTGTATCCAAGGAAGGGAGCTGAAATACCATTCCTCACATCTCCTTAAACTGTAATTGCTTCACATACTGCTGGGCTTCCTCAGCAACTCAGAAGTCATGCCGTTTTCCTTGATACCATATTCGAAGTTGAGCAGGGTAGTGCAAAGGAAACTGGATATTATATTGAGCCAGACAGGAACAAAAGGAGGAGAATTTGCATCGTTGCAGCATCACACAGTTAGAAAATCTTGGAAGATCAGCACTTTGTGTTCCTTGTAAAACAATAGTTTGTTTTGTTTTTTTTATAAAAGGCAAGAACAATCAATCCGTTATTTGAGAATTGAGACAATTTAGCGATGACAATTCTGGGCCTGGATCTCCCTGGCACCTTAGGCCCCATACGGTGAGCTCTTTCAAAAATCATTTTACCTTGAAGTTCAGAAAGGCCCAAATCTGTTAATAGTCAGTTTTCCGATAACTTTGCCACATCAATAGTGGAATCATCCTCCACTATACTAACAAAAGGTAGATTCTTCCTGCGTGCTCAGTTTCAAAATCATCCAGCTTCACGTTTTTTTCTTGCATGTCTTTTTCAAGGCTGTGCACCCGTTTTTCTAACTGCAGGACAGCATCTTCCACATTAGAAATTCTGCCCTCGGCATGATCCAAACGAGGATCTAGCTCTGAAAGAGAGGACTTTAATTCCTCTATTCGTGTGGAAATTTGAGCGAAACGATCATCTAAGGCCGACACAACAGCCTCTATTAGCTTTGTCACAAGTATGGCATCCAAATCCTCTGTTGACACAGTTCCCATGCCATCGGCCATTTTGAGAGATGTGGGTTTTAGCCTCCCTTTTTCCCGTTTCACGGAGTGAAAAGCCATTCCCGCTGAAAAACTGTCCAAAAACATACCAGCATGTACTGTACCGTGTCCCACAGCAGTAACCCACAAAGGAGCGGATTGCACTCTAAAAAAGTGAAAAAAGGCTCAAATGAGGGAGGCGGCACCCGGCGCTGTGTGATGTATCTTACCAAGCCCAATACATCATGTGACCACACTCATGCTGGGGTTTTAATTATTTTTCTTTTTTTTTTTTTTTATTTCACACAAATACCAAGATAGGTTCACGAGTTTATGCTAAGGAAAGATACACAATTTGCTAAATAAAGCTTGGCATACAATTCTTATCATGTCCTATAGAGTTGTGTCTTATAATGAGTGTCCTGGGTTTGGGAATTCTAATCTCGAGGGATAATTCCAACAATATGATCACCCCCAGATTCAGCTCTTATTTTGCGCACAGAAGAACTTCATCCCCTGGATTATATTCTCCCTTGCAAGAAAATTTTAAAAGGAGCGTGCATGCACCCATAAAGCGAGCATTGAGCATGCAAGGAAAAATACACTCAGTTTTATATCGTGCAAGCATATCATTTAAAATATCCCTACCACGCGTATATGTTGGAGCCTTTATGCGAGTCCTCACAAGTGACCAGGGAAGGGAGAGGGAGAAGGTGAGAGAGAAAGAAAGGGAGAGACTCTGACACTCTATAAATCTTCCACTGTAAGAGGGGCACTTTCAACTCAGGGTTGGTTTTGGGGAGGGGCAGTGTTACAAGGGTCTACATACCCTTGTGCATTATGCAGGCAATGTAACACCACCCTCCCAAAACCCATCCTGAGTTGAAAGTGCCCCTCTTACAATGGGAGATATATAGAGTGTCAGATTGTTTCTCTCTCTCTCCCTCTCCTCTCTTTCCGTCCCCCAGTCAATTATGAAGACGCACATAAAGGTTCCAACACATACTCTCTCCAAGATCCATCTGGCCCAAAGTCTCCAGACTTGTTCCTCATCAGGACCAGTAGTAAAGTGATGTAGGTAACATGGCACACATTGCCTGGCCAGCCTTGAAAAATTTGTGGGTTATGCATGTAAGTCTTGGCCCCACCCTTTTCTGCCTTCTTATTCTTGACACATGTACTTCCCACCTTCTTAAAATACATGTGTATGGGGCCGTTTTTGCGTGAGCAACACTTTTAAAATCTACCGAGGAGTCACGTGATGTGGTGAGCCGAGAAGGAGGGTTTCTTGTCGGCTCCAAGTGCCTGCTCCCACAATCAGATAAAATCCTCACCGATTCCTCGGACTCCAGCGGAAAGCTTTACAAATCTGAGTTAAGCATATGTCAATAGTGCATTATATACAAAGAACCTCCCTAACGATGACAACTAAAGGAGGTAAGAAAGAAAAGGAAAAACCTCATGGCCCAGATCCCAAAATGGCAGTCGGCAATGATATTATGAGTGATAACCCTCCTTCAACGGTAACTATTGCTGACATAAGAGACAATCCTAGCAGCGTAAGACAAAAAAATTGGCTGGAATCGCAGCCCAACTCTCTGAAGTAAATGCTACACTTACCAAGTTAGCTCCGTGACTGGATCAAGTCGAAGACCGCATATCTGTCCTTGAAGATGATTCTCTAGCATCTGCCAGTAAGATGGTGGCCCAGGAAAAAAAGATTACAGAGTTCAGTGATAAACTAGACGACTTGGAGAACAGAGACAGGCGTTCGAACTTGTGTTTTCTGGGCATTCCAGAATCTGTTGAGGAGAAATGAAATACTTAGGTATTAAAATCCCAATCAATGTAGATAAGGTTTATAAAGCAAATATATTGTTGCGTTCATGCCTCTTCTCGCCCCTCACTCCACCCTCTCTACCTTGGGAGCGACTCCATTCGGCTCTGACGGACAGATGCAGCGGTGGCTTCTCCCTGCCTCTTGGTCCCGGTGTCCCCGGGCTGGCTTGACGCTATAGATCCATGTTCCCGATGACGTAAGGGCGCACGCACTCCAGACTTTGTACTAGCAAGGGCACGAACCTCGGGGGCATCCCCCCGTAGTGACATCATCCAATTTCACTTTAAAAGGTCTTTGTTTGCTAATCTCTAACGAGTTAGCAAGGAACTCCAACAGGACTTGCTTCGGCAGTCCATGATACTTGCAACAACTATCAGAGTCAGCGAGGGGAATCCTTCTCCACTGCTCGGCCTTTTCAAACTTACCAGGAGTACCTGCTCCACGGGGGCTCCACTCTCTCTTCTTGATTTCAGATTGCCGGAATACTCAGAAGACTCCTCATTGCCTGGAAGCAATCGCAGACGAGAACTCAGTGAGTTCTATTGTAGATAGGAATTGGTACTCGCTCCACGAGGGCCTACATTCCTATAGCTCTGAAGACGCCCTTCCATCCAAGACGTTATCACAGGTACGGAGATCGAGAGTTATATTGGCAAGATTGCAGATAGGAACTGGTACTCGCTCCACGAGGGCCCATGTTCCTAGAATCCTTTACAGACTCTCTTCTACTCTAGAAGCCATTTCATATACAACTATTGTGAGTTCTTATTACAGACTGTTTATAGGAACCAGTGCTCGCCTACGGCTCCTGTTCCTAAATGTATTGAAGACTCTTTGTGGCATAGAGACCATTGCAGACATCTACTATTGTGAATGTACCGTCTTGTATCCAGTATATCCTGTCTACTCACTATTCTAGTCTCTCTCTACAGCTCAGCGACCCAGAGACTATATTCCAGTATCAGAAGGACTTCAGCCCCACTGGACACATCGACTCACTACTGCCACCACTGGTGGTTCAGCTTCCAGCCTAATAAAGAACTATTGTGTTTATTTCATATTCTAGCCTAGCCAGTGGTTCCTCTCAGGATCTCCTCCTGGGGGTGCTGTCATCTGCCATTGGCCCAGGGATTCACCATTTCCTCCAAGTGGTTATTCCTTACACTACTGTCACTCTGTGGGAGCCAACCACTACTGACCACTACCACCGCTTACGGAAGCATTATATAGATAGCTACCTTCTCTTTTCTATGGGACTTGCCAGCAGCCTATATACAACAGATTGCTTCTCCGTAGCGGAGGCATGATAGATTGCTATCTCAGTAGTAAAGTACAATATATCTATTGTTAGCTCCTCTTCTCAGAAGAGTATCATCGAACAGACTGCCAACTCCTCTTCCCTGGGGAGTTGACCCATAACAGATTGCTACATTCTTCCCTTACAGAAGCATCTAAAAGAAAATTAGGTCCTTACCTTTTGCTAATTTTCGTTCCTGTAGTACCGAGGATCAGTCCAGACTCCTGGGTTTTGCCCCCCCCCCCCCCCCTCTAGCAGATGGAGACAGAAGTTTACAAACCAAACTCCACCTATATCTAGGCTGGTGCCACCTACAGTCTGGCAGTATTACTTAATGTCAAAGCAGAAAACACCGCCAATCTACGAAACTCCATAACAATTCACCTCAACCGCAACGTTAACCCCCCCAACTGGGGAACCGAACTCGAGGTATGAACAGTAACACATCAGAAATGAAACATATACGGACTAGACAGGCCCTCCGGCACCACCTGAAACTTGGGCGGGACTCTGGACTGATCCTCGGTACTACAAGAATGAAAATTAGCAAAAGGTAAGGACCTAATTTTCTTTTCCCTGTACGTACCGGGATCAGTCCAGACTCCTGGGATGTACCAGAGCTTACCTTACTTGGGTCGGGAGCCGGAGAGGCCTGCTCTAAGCACCCCTTCTCCAAACCCCGTCGACCCTGGAGCGTGAACATCCAAACGATAGTGCCGTGCAAACGTGTGGACCGACTTCCATGTGGCCGCTCTACGGATCTCTTCTGTAGGAATGTGATGGCATTCCGCCCATGATGCGGCCTGAGCGCGAGTAGAATGAGCTCGCAACCCAGCTGGCAACGGCCTACCGTGCAAAAGGTACGCCGACCGAATGGCCTCCTTCAGCTACCGAGCAATTGTCATCTTGGAGGCTGCCTTCCCACGCCTCGGACCCCCATAGAGAACGAAAAGGTGGTCCGACATTCTGAATGCATTGGTGACTTCTAAATACTGCATCAAAGCACGTCTGACATCCAACTTACGGAGATCTTTAGCCATAGGATCCGAAACCTGCGCCTGCCCAACCGCTGGCAGCTCAACCGTCTGATTCATGTGAAACGACGAAACCACTTTGGGCAAAAAGGAAGGCACCGTCCACAACGAAATGCCCGAGTCTGAAATCCTCAAAAACGGCTCCCGACATGACAGAGCCTGCAATTCAGAAATCTGTCGCGCCGAAACCATGGCCACCAAGAAAACCACTTTCAGTGTTAGATCCTTGGGCGTCACCCTACGAAGAGGCTCGAAAGGCGCTGTACACAAAGCTTTAAGGACCACATTCAAGCTCCAGGACGGACAAGGCTGCCTAAACGGAGGCCGCAATTGTCTCGCCCCTCTAAGAAAACGCACAACATCCGGATGCGCAGCTAATGTTGTACCATGAATCCGTCCCCTTAGGGACCCCAGCGCTGCCACCTGTACTCGCAGCGAACTACAGGAAAGACCTTTGGACAAACCTTCCTGTAGGAAAAGAAGTATGTCCGGAATGGCCGCACGAGTGGGCCCCACTCCGTGCTCAATACACCAGGACTCAAAAACTCTCCATACCTGGACATAAGCCAAGGACGTGGACTTTTTACGGGAACGTAGTAGAGTAGCGACCACCGGCTCTGCGTATCCCTTCGACCTCAACCGTTTCCTCTCAAAAGCCATGCCGCTAGACAAAAGCGATCCACCAGGTCGAAACAAACGGGCCCCTGATGCAAGAGATCCGGTAGAAACGGAAAACGAAGTGGCCCCTCGATCGCTAGATTTAGAAGATCCGCGAACCATGACCTTCTTGGCCATTCCGGAGCGACCACTATCACTTCCGCTGGGTGCTGCTCGATCCGACGCAACACCCTGCCGATGAGAGGCAATGGAGGAAACACATAGAGGAGCACATCTGTTGGCCACGGTACCGCCAGGGCGTCCACTCCTTCCGCCGCCGTCTCCCGACGACGCGCAAAAAACCTTGTAGCCTTGGCATTCTGAAAGGTAGCCATCAGATCTACCGCCGGTGTGCCCCACCGAGCGCAAACGAGTTGGAAGGCTTCGTCCGCGAGCTCCCACTCTCCGGGATCCAGCCAGTGGCGACTGAGAAAATCCGCCTGGACATTCTGTACCCCGGCTATGTGAGAAGCCGCAATATTGGCCAGGTGGGACTCTGCCCACTTCATCAACACCCAGGCTTCGGTCGCCACTGCCCGACTCCTGGTTCCCCCCTGCCGATTGATGTAAGCTACCGTGGTCGCATTGTCCGACAGGATCCTGACCGATCGACCTCGGAGCACCAGAAGGAACCGTAAAAGAGCCAGTCTCACCGCTCGAGTTTCTAACCGATTGATGGTCCATGACGCCTCCCGCAGCGACCACTGGCCCTGGACTAACTGTCCGCCACATACAGCTCCCCATCCGGACAGACTGGCGTCTGTTGTGACCACCGTCCACGCTGGTGTCTCCAACGAGACCCCCCGACTCAAGTTGTCCGGACAGAGCCACCAGGTCAAGCTGTCCCTGGCATCCTGGGTCAGTGGCAATGGGAGGAAGAAATCCTCCGATACCGGTCGCCAACGGGAGAGCAACGCTGACTGTAACGGACGCATATGAGCGAATGCCCATGGAACCAATTCCAGAGTGGAGTTCATAGACCCCAATACTTGTAAGTAGTCCCACACTACTGGCATCGGTAGGCCCAACAACCTTCGAATCTGTCCTTGCAACCTCACCATGCGCTCCTGCGTAAGTGACACCGTGCCTTGACACGTGTCGAACGACGCTCCCAAATAATCCAGGGATTGTGACGGCTTCAGATGGCTCTTGGCCACATTGACCACCCAACCGAGTGATCTCAGCAGCTGGAGGACTCGCTGAACCACCGCCTGACAAAGTACTTCGGTCTTGGCCCGAATCAACCAGTCGTCCAAGTATGGATGCACCAACAGCCCTTCCTCGCGAAGTCTCGCCGCCACCACCACCATAATCTTGGTGAACGTGCGAGGGGCCGTCGCCAGACCAAATGGCAACGCCTGAAACTGGAAATGCTGACCCAGTACCGCAAACCGAAGAAACTGCTGGTGGTCCGGCCGTATGGCAATGTGGAGGTATGCTTCCGTGAGATCCAGGGAAGCCAAGAACTCCCCCTTCCTTACTGACGCGATCACCGACCTCAATATTTCCATTCGGAACCGAGGAATCCTGAGACACTTGTTGACCGCTTTGAGATTGAGAATGGGACGGAACGTTCCTTCTTTCTTGGGCACTACGAAGTAAATGGAATACCGACCTTGTCGGAGCTTGTCGGGAGGTACCGGAACAATTGCCCCGAGATCTCGTAGCCGAACTAGGGTTGACCGCACCGCCTGATGCTTTTCTGAAAAACCGCAAGGCGACACCAGAAAACCTCGGGGTGGCCGGTGTGAAAAATCTAACGCGTAACCGTGTCTTATCACTTCGAGCACCCACTGATCGGATGTGATTCTGGTCCATTCCTCGTAAAACCGGCATAGCCTGCCGCCAATCTTGAGTACGACGGAACGGACCGGCTTCACATCATTGTGCAGGCTTCCCACCTTGCACATTCGGACTGGCTCCCAGACGACCGAACCGGCGCCCACGAAAGGACTGAGAATACGACTGTTGCCGGGTAGCACTATGTCGAAACGAGGAGGCCGAACCTCGAGCTGTCCGTGGTCGGCGACCACCACGAAAACGCGGACGAGAGGCTGGTGCCCCACGGTACCTGGGCCTATCCTCTGGCAAGCGATGCACCTTATTCTCTCCTAAGGATTCAATCAGATCCTCCAACTCCTTGCCAAATAACAACTTTCCCTTAAAGGGTAAGGAGCCCAACCGTGCTTTGGACGTCCCGTCCGCCGCCCAATGACAGAGCCATAGCAGCCGACGCGCCGCTACCGCCGACACCATGGTTCTGGCCGAAGTGCGCAACAGATCATAAAAGGCATCCGCACTATAGGCAATGACGGCCTCCAAACGACTTGCCTGTCTTACCTCATCCGACAACAAGGACTCATTGGCCAAAAGCCCTGCTCTCAGAGAAAAATTACTGCAAATCGCCGCACGAATACCCAGCGCCGAAACCTCAAAAATTAGTTTAAGCTGAACCTCTAACTTTCTATCCTGCAGATCCTTAAGCGCAGTACTGCCAGTCACCGGGATAGTAGTCTTTTTTGTTACCGCTGCCACCGCCGAATCAATTTTCGGTAAGCGTAACAGCTCCAGCACGTCCTCCGGTAGAGGATATAATTTATCCATGGCCTTAGCCACTTTCAGACCCAACTCTGGAGTATCCCACTCCTTAAATAGTAAATCCGACGCCGAGAAATGTAATGGAAACGCTGAGGAAGGACCCCTGAGCCCCAACACAACCGGATCCGTCTGCCCAAGACAAGATTCCACCTGCGGAAGCGGTATTCCCAGCTCCCCCAGTATTTCCGGAATGAGGGGCCCCAGTTCATCTTTCCGAAACAACCGGACAACCTTTGGATCATCCCCCTCAGCTCCGTGAGGTACTGCCGAGTCTTTGGACCCTGTGTCACCGTCACCTCCCACCCCCCTCGGGGGTTGGGACGGGAAATCCTGGTCCTCCATTGGCTCTTCCGGATCTTCGGAGTCCATAGAGGAGTCTTGTTGGCCCCCTGCCCCCCGGGAGCGAAGGGGCCGGACCCTGGCCTGGCCCTCCATCCCCGGCCCAGACCGAGCTCTTTTCTCTGTCGTGGGTCCCAGGTCCGAGGGCGAATTCCCCTGGGTCCGCTTTCGGGCCATGCGACGGGCCTTAAAGGCTTTGTGCATAAGCAGCACAAAGTGGGAATTAAAGGAGGAGTCAGAGGACCCCTCCTCTTCTTCCTCTTCCAGGGAGGAATCACATCCGGTGGGCCTCGCAGGCCTCCTCCCCCCAGCAGGTCCCTGCTGGGGTGACAAACGCGGCGGGGCATCCCCGACCCCGCTCTCCCTCCGGCCCGCGCTTTTCTCGGCTCCCCGAGGTGTCAATATGGCCGCCGTTCCCGCCAAAAAATCATTCAAAATGGCCGCCGCCGCCAATCCCCCCGATCCTGCTGAGGAAGTCGGCGTGGACCAGGGACGATATTGCCTACCGGCCCGGACCCCCGACGCCGACGCCGATCCTCCCTCACCCCCTCCTAGGCACCCGGAGCCCAGGCTGTCCCTGGACAGCCGCACCGCCGCGGACCCGCAGGCCCGGCAAGCTGATTGCCGAGGCATGATCGCGATCACCATGAAGAGAAGAGCCGCGCGCTCCAACGAGCCCCGAACAGCCCCCCTCCCCGCCGCGATCGGAGAAGAGAGCAAGAGAGAGAGCACCACGGCGGAACGGAAAAGAAAAACACAAAACAGAAATTTTAATTTTTTTTTTTTTTTTTACCTTTACATCGGGTCCGGAGTCAGCTGGGGGGAGTGAGCCGGCACCACCGGTATCACCCCCAGCCCTGCAATGCCGGTATGGGGCTCCCCCACTCCTCGGCTGCCTCAACCAGGGGGAACGGTCCCCTCAGGACCTACCCTCCCCTGGGAGGCGGGGGCAGGGACCAGCAGGCAAGCCTCTGTGGACCTCCCCCTCTATTCCTAACACCTACCTTTTTTTTTTTTACTCAAAAATTGTCTTTCTTCCTATTTCTTTTTCTTTTTTTTTTTTACAATTTCCTAAGCCCTAGGCCGAAAAAAACACACAGACTGTAGGTTTTGCACCCTCTCCACCTGCTAGGAGACAGAAGAATACTGCCAGACTGTAGGTGGCACCAGTTTGGTTTGTAAACTTCTGTCTCCATCTGCTAGAGGGGGGGCAAAAC
The DNA here is from genome assembly GCF_901001135.1 of Rhinatrema bivittatum. Lineage (NCBI taxonomy): Eukaryota > Metazoa > Chordata > Amphibia > Gymnophiona > Rhinatrematidae > Rhinatrema > Rhinatrema bivittatum. The sequence goes on along the minus strand of NC_042616.1, from coordinate 134,364,615 downwards.
CCAGGAGTCTGGACTGATCCCGGTACGTACAGGGAACAGCAGTTCACTAACAGATTACTAACTCTGCTCTTCTGGCGGGGTAAGCACTATAGATAGCTAACTCCTCCCCTCTGGAGGAGCAGATCATGACAGATTGATACGCCTCCCCCTTTCAGGAGAAAAGTAGAACAGATTGCTAACTCTGCCCTCCTGGCGGGGTGAGCGATAACAGATTGCTAATTCCCCCCCCCCCCCCCCCTCTAGAGGAGGAGAGCGTAACATATACAACCATTACTCACTCACACAACAGAAACACTAGAATGATGGCAATCGTTACCCCTCTCCCTGATTGGAAGAATTCAACTTTTTAAAATGGTGCTTCTCCCTAAATGGCTGTACATACCACAGATGATGCCCCTCTGGATCACCAAACGGGACCATAAATTATTCCTCAGAGCTCTCCGTTCTTTTCTTTGGCGGGGGAAGCGAGTTAGAATATCTATGGAAATCCTCATGAGACCTACAAATGTGGGCGGACTTGGCTGCCCCAATTTACAACTTTATAATTCAGCGTGCAGCCTGAGATATGTGAGAGATTGGCTCTTTACTATCTCTAACTTTATTCCCTGTCAAAACCTCTTGAAGTGGTATGGAGTCTCCTTGCTAAATTCCCTTCTACAAGTGGAACGTCATCTAACCCCTTCAAATATCCAACATATCTCATTTAGTACATGTAGGAATGCATGGAGATAACTTTGTAAAATTCACCATCACCCAAATAGGTTAACATCCCTAATAACAATAGCCAATTATTCACTTTTCCTACCAGGCCTGAATGAAATGCCTTTTAGCAGATGGTGTTGACAAGGACTCATATACATTTACCAATTGTTTGATATGTCCTCCGAACGATTTCTCTCTTTCGTTGACCTATGCCAAAAATTTGCATTTAATTGAATATAAACAAAAGCTGGGTCAATGGTCCTTGGCTAAGATGGAACTTTTCAAGATTAGATCTAGGGGTATAGCTATGGGGAGGGGGGTGTCTTAGGGGCCTGTGCTCCCTCACATTTGGCTCAGGACTCCTTCCCTACAAGCAGGATCATGTCATATCCGAGTTAGTCCTTAAAGATGTAGCAGTTATAGGGCCTGGAGGCAATGGAATCACTGTCAGCTCATGATCCTCTGCAGCTTTAAAAAGGCTAACTTGAACAGAGAAACACTGTCCTTCGGGCTAGTCCTATAAAAATTTGATGCCTTTTGTCAGGTAATTATCCATCCTCCTCTCAGCACCTTAAAAGTTCAAGAATGCCGGGTGTGGCTGGAAGTCAGTTTACATAGAAACATATAAAATGACGGCAGAAGAAGACCAACTGGTCCATCCAGTCTGCCCAGCAAGCTTCACACATTTTTTCTCATACTTAACTGTTTCTCTTGGCTCTTAGTAACCTTATGTTCTAATTCCCTTTTCACCCCCACCATTAATGTAGAGAGCAGTGCTGGAGCTGCTTCCAAGTGAAATATTAAGTTTGATTAGTTGGGTAAGCGGCAGCATAGCTCTCTGCCATGAAGCAGAGGGCAATGCTGGAAATGTGTGAAGTATCAGTTTTTCTTTTCCCCTGTCATTGAAGCAAGGAGTCATGCCGGACATGCACCGAAAGTGAAGCATGCCTTGAAAGTCACATTAACTATCATCAAATATTGAAAAGCCTAATAATTGGTAATACCTATAGCCCATGAACCCATCCCTGTTTTTTTTTTCTTTTTTTTTTTTTAATTGGGAGATGGATGCCCTTCATCCTACTCTGTGAAGGTGGACACCTACCACCGGCCACTGGCATCCCGCTCCGTTAATGCCTCTGTGGCCACTGCCGCTCCATGCAGTGTTTTACTACCTGCTCTTTATATGCGTCCTCTAGAACTGATGGATCCCATCCCTGGGTTTTTTTATTATTTATTTAATTGGGAGATGACAGCCCTCCATCCTTCCGCTCCGTGAAGGTGGACACCTACCACTGGCCACTGGCATCCCGCTCCGTGAATGCCTCTGTGGCTACTGCCGCTCTGTGCAGTATTTTACTACCTGCTCTTTATATGGACACCTACCACTGGCCACTGGCATCCCGCTCCGTGAATGCCTCTGTGGCTACTGCCGCTCCGTGCAGTATTTTACTACCTGCTCTTTATATGTGTCCTCTAGACCTGATGGATCCCATCCCTGTTTTGTTTTTTTTTTTTATTTAATTGGGAGATGACAGCCCTACATCCTTCCGCTCCATGAAGGTGGACACCTACCACTGGCCACTGGCATCCCGCTCCGTGAATGCCTCTGTGGCTACTGCCGCTCCGTGCAGTATTTTACTACCTGCTCTTTATATGCGTCCTCTGGACCTGATGGATCCACAATGTTTATCCCATGCCCCTTTGAAGTGCTTCACAGTTTTGGACTTCACCACTTCCTCCGGAAGGGCATTCCAGGCATCCACCACTCTCTCCGTGAAGAAATTCTTCCTGACATTGGTTCTTAGTCTTCCTCCTTGGAGCCTCAGCTCGTGACCTCTGGTTCTGCTGATTTTTTCTGTTGGAAAAGGTTTGTCATTGTCTTTGGATCGTTAAAGTTTTTCAAGTATCTGAAAGTTTGAATCATATCACCCCTGCTCCTCCTTTCCTCCAGGGTGTACATATTTAGATTCTTCAATCTCTCCTCGTATGTCAACCGATGAAGACCCTCCACCTTCCTGGTCGCCCTTCTCTGTACCGCCTCCAACTTGTCCTTGTCTCTTTGTAGATACGGTCTCCAGAACTGAACACAGTACTCCAGGTGAGGCCTCACCAAGGACCTGTACAAGGGGATGATCACTTCCCTTTTCTTACTCGATATTCCTCTCTCTATGCATTCCAGCATTCTTCTGGCTTTTGCAATCGCCTTGTCGCATTGTTTCGCCGACTTCATATCATTAGACACTATCACCCCAAGGTCTCTCTCCTGCTCCGTGCACATCAGCCTTTCCCCCCCCATCGAATACAGTTCATTCGGATTTCCACTCCCCAAATGCATGACTTTGCACTTCTTGGCATTGAATTTCAGCTGCCATATCTTCGACCACTCTTCCAGCTTCCTTAAATCCCGTCTCATTCTCTCCACTCCTTCCGGCGTGTCCACTCTGTTGCAGATCTTAGTGTCGTCCGCAAAAAGACAAACCTTACCTTCTATCCCGTCCGCAATGTCGCTCACAAAGATATTGAACAGGACCGGTCCCAACACCGATCCTTGCGGTACACCACTTAAAACCGCTCTCTCTTCAGAGAAAGTTCCATTTACCATCACGCATTGTCTTCTGTCCGTCAACCAGTTTGCAATCCAGGTCACCACTTCGGCACTCACTCCCAAGCTTTTTGTTTTATTCACCAGTCTCCTGTGCGGAACCGTATCAAAAGCTTTGCTGAAATCCAAGTAGATGACATCTAGCGCTCTTCCTTGATCCAATTCCTTGGTTACCCAGTCGAAAAAGTCAATCAGATTTGTCTGACAGGATCTTCCCCTGGTGAATCCATGCTGCCTCTGGTCCATCAATTCTCCGGACTGTAGATAGTTCACTATTCTCTCTTTCAACAGTGACTCCATTACTTTTCCCAAGGGATTTGTAGCCACTGCTTTGAAGATCCACAAAGAATTGGGTAAAGGATTGGGGAGGCTAGAAACAGTGCCCTCCTCACATTTTAACCTTGAGACACCCCCCCCCCCCCAAAAAAAAAAAATAATTCAGTTCTGGCTATGCCCGATTGGCACTACTGATTAAAAACTTGCTAATTTAACCCAGTGTTTCATCAGTTTTTCAAGCCCAAGGCACCACTCCATTAACAAAACTGTTGTGTGTCATACCAGCTTCCACAGGGCAAGCCATGCAGACATGGAGAGGACTCAGGTGGTCAAAAGAAGAGCTAGGGAAGCACTAAAAGATCTACAAGTCTCTCTTTTAAATTTTAAAACAAGGGGGAGAGAGGGCAGAAACACACATTAACCCATCACAATGGAGCAGTTCCCTCTATATACAACTGCACAAGAATGGAGGAGTCGGTGTGATGGAGGCAGCCGGCTCGCAGGCCAATGCAGAAAGCTGAGTGTTCAAATTGTGCCCATAGTTTCCTAGTGCATAAGCTACTTTATTTTTTAAATTCCCTATGCAGTATGCTAATGTTATGCTAATGCATCAGGAATTAAAATGTGCGCATACACAGAAGCTGAATGCACATTTTAAATGTGTTTGGCATTTTGGGTACAGGGAGGGAGGGGGGGGGATAGCATAGTAATGACAACAGAAAAAAAAATAGTCCATCCAGTCTGCCCAGCAAGCTTTTTATTGTAGTAACTGCCGCTCTGTACAGATTACTCCTATGTTTCTGTTAAGAGTAGTAACTGCCGCTCCATGCAGGTTAACCCAAGCCTTTTGATAAGGGTAATAACTGCCACTCCGTGCCAGTTACACCTAAGCCTTATGTTAAGGTTAGTAACTGCCACTCTATGCAGGTTACCTCCAAGCCTTATGTTAAGGGTAGTAATATTTACATTCAAAACCAAACAACGGTCAAATCCATAACAAAATTACTGCTAGAACCATTTTTATGGGGTATAGAGTCTTCTTGATAATTCAAACAATGCTGCTTGATCATGCTTTGCTTTTGGACTTGCCCATAGAAGCAGTCCTGTGCTTTTTTCCTTAATGTCTGCATATCAGTAGTCCAGACCATAAAAGTCAGGGCCCAGTGTTGGCTATCGTCTGAATCCAATTCCCCCCCCCCCACCCCCCCCCCCCCCCCCCCCCCCCCATCCATTGAAATGGACAACGATGTTGCAGTTGCATCAAAAGCATTAAGGCTGATTGGTTAAGGGTAGTAATTGCCACTCCATGCAGGTTACACCCATGCACCCTTTTCTTCATTTCCACCTCTAGCCTTTAGGGATATGCAGTGTTTATCCCACGACCTTTTGAATTTATTTATTATTTTCATCCTCACCATCTCTTCCAGAAGTGCATTCCAGGCATCCACCACCCTCTCCATAAAGAAATATTTCCTGATATTGGTTCTGAATCACTCCCCCTGGAGTTTCATATTGTGACCCCTAGTTGTACAGTTTCCTTTCCAAAGGAAAAGGTTCAAAGTTCATGCTTCATTAAAACCTTTCAGGTATCTGTACCTCCTTTCTTCCTTCAGCCTCTCTTCAGAAGTCTTCCAATACAGACCCCCACATAAATTTGGTCGCCCTTCTGTGGTCTGCCTCCATACTGTCTCAAACCTTTTTGAGATACGGGCTCCAGAACTGAATACAGTACTCCAGGTAAGGGCTCATCAAGGACCTGTACAAGGGCATGATCACCTATTTTTTACTGGTTATTCCTCTCTCTATGCAGCCCAACATTCTTCTGGCTTTAGCTATCACGTTGTCACATTGCTTCACTTGCTTCAGATCACCAGACACTATTACCCCAAGGTCTATCTCCCAGTCTGTGCACATTAGTCTGTCACTCCCCATCGCATACAGCTCTTTTGGATTACTGCACCCCAAATGTATGACTCAGCACTTCTTGGCTGACAAATCTTCAACCACTCTTCAAACTTTCTTAAATCACTCTTCATTCTCTCTACTACTTCAGGAGTGTCCACTCTGTTACAGATCTTAGTATCATCCACAAATAGACTAACTTTACCTTCTATCCCTTCCACAATGTCCCTCACAAAGATATTGAACAGAACCGGTCCCAAAATAGATCCTTGTGGCACTCCACTTAACACCATTCTCTCTTCAGAGTAGGTTCCATTTATCATTACACACTGTCTCCTGTCAGTCAACCAGTTTGTAATCTACTCTACCACCTTGGTGCCCACTCCCAAGGTTCTCATTTTATCCATGAGCCTCTTATGGAGGACCTTTGAGTCTGAGGGAAACCGAGAGGCTGATAATTCGAAAATATTGATTTCACAGTACTGGCACCATCTAAAAAGATTTACTGAAACTGATCTCTGGACAGCTTTGGCCCTGAGTGTTTCTGACTCACTAGTTCTTCTAGTTGCAAAAGAGGCTCCCTCAGACCGAGTAAAATTTCCATTGCTCTGCATTGGGGAGTGATACTTAATGCCTTCATTTGCATGGGATTTCCATGTGAGGGCACTAATTAGAACTTACAGTTTTATATGCACATTTTATGTGTATAAAACTCCTTGCTGGATTGGCAATAAGGTTTATGCACACAAAGGGTTTGATTTTAAAAGGAGCGCGCACGCGTCCATGTACACACCGTTCCTGGTGCGTGCACATGGCCGTGCCGATTTTATAACATGCGTGCGCACAAGTTATAAAATCCGATGGCTGCATGCACATGCTAGTCCTGGGGGAATTCTGTGCTACTGCGTAATGCAGAATTTGCGCAGAATGCTCCCCCTCCCCCCCGCGCAGAATTGCCAAATTCTGTGCAGAAAATGGCAGAGGAGACCCCGGCATGCCGCGAATGGAGCACACGCCGTTTGCGGCGAATATGAAGGCCCCGGCATGCCGCGAACGGAGCGCGCCATTTGCGGCAAAGGTGAAGGCTCCCATGTGCCTTGGGACCCGCTCCACTCACAGTGAAGATGAAGGCCTGATGACAGTGAATGTGTGTAGAGAGGTGTGTGTGTGAGGAGGGGGAGGGGTGTGAGAGCGGGGAGGGGATGTGAGAGGAGGGGATGGGGTGTGAGGGAGGGGAGGGAAGGGTTGGTAGAGAGGAGGGGGAGGTAAAGGGGGAGGGTAACAGAGAGCAGGGGGAGGGAGTGGGAGGAGAGGAGAACAGGGGGGTGAGAGAAGAGGGGTGTGAGAAAGCAGGGGGGGTGAGCAGGAGGGTGTGAAAGAGAGCAGGGGAGGTGAGAGAGAGCAGGGGGGGGGGATGCTTGAGTATGGGTGCCAGAGAGAGGGAGCCTATATGAGGAGATTGTGAAGGAGTGTGTATGTGTGTGAGAGATTGGGAGCTGGTGTGTATGAAAAAGGGATCGTGTATATGTGAGGGTACTAGCCTGTGTAAAGGGATTGTGTATGTGTGAGAGAGAGCCTATGTGAAAGAGTGCATGAGAGAGAGACATAGGTAGCCTGAGTGAGGGTGTATGCGTAAGAGAGAAAGGGAGCTTGGTGGGTGTGTATGCAAGAGAGAGGGACCCTGTTTGAGGGGATGTGTGTGTATGAGAGAGTGAGGAAGACTGTATGAGGGTGTGTGTAAGTGCACTAAAGAAGAGGGAGCATGTGTGTGAGAGAGGAAGGGACAGAGGGCGCCTGTATGACAGGCTGTACTGAGAACGGGGTCAAACTCTGGGAGTGGCAATAGAGTGGAAGGGGTTGAGCTTAGAGGCGGAGGGGAGAGATACTGGCAGGTGGAGGAGTTGCGGCCTGAGAGAGCAAAGTGGCCAGGGGAGTAGGGAGAGCGAGTGGAAGGGACACTCTTACAGTGACTTTCTAGGAAAATTCTGCTCAAAATATTTAAAATTCTGCATCTTTAAATAATAACTCATTTCTGTATTAATTTAAAATCTAATTACTTAAAGACTGTCATCTAAATTGTGTTATTTTAACCAATATAAAGTTTGCAGAATTTTAAGTTTTTGTGCACAGAATTCCTCCAAGAGTAACATGTGCGCTGGATTTTAAAATCTGCGTGTGCATGTGCGGGTGGCCCACGACTCATGCATGCGCAAGGGGGGGGCGGGGATTTTGCAATCTATGCGCAATGACGCAATCGGGCCTTTACCCAATTCCCTCTCAGTGCACTCCAATTAAGGAGTGGACTGGGAGGGACCTTTCCTTTACCCTCGTTTACCCTTCCTCCCTTTTCCTCTCTCCTCCCCGCCCGATATACTAACTATAACTAGGATTTGGTTTTTTTTTGTTTCGTAACTTACCTGCTCCTTTGGAGCAGAAGTTACGCATGCTCGCCAGCTGCCGGCGTGTGCTTGCCCAGGACAGGGCCTAATGGCCACTGTCCCGGCCAGCTCCTGCCCTGCCCCCTTTTTTAGGCTCGGCACTTCTGCGCATATTGGTGGTTCTGCGCATGGTTGGGCCTTTTAGAAAATGCACGCAGCGCGCAGGGCCCAGCCACACCCATAACCCCCACTTTTTATGCGCGTGGCCTTTTTAAAATTGGTCCAAAAATGTGCACACAACTAAAGGTAAAACTGTGCATTCTGCTGTATGCACCTTATTGAATCAGTCTGTCAGTTACTTACCTGGGCTGCCACAGCTCCTCCATTGCTGCTGCTCCCAACACTCACTGAGTTATATCTTTTGCTCAGTGCACACTCAGGCGGGGGGGGGGGGGGATAAGAAAGGCTGGAAGAATTCAAAGGAGGAAGTTCAGGCAGTGTTGTATGCACTGCATATGCCACAGAAAATGGGGCCTGGCTATCCATGTCCTGAATGCTGTTCATTAATTACTAAACTCCAAGGCTCATGCTATAAATAGGGAAAGAGGTATGCAAGATTTCATATATTCTCAAAAGAAGCTCCTACACGTTAAGAGCCACCACTGGTAACTCCAGTTGCTGAGTGCAGAGCCTAACTGCCGGTCTAGATCTGCGCATTTAGGAAGTGGCACACCTAATCAGGTCTAAAGGCACACTGGTTGGAAACACTCATTTAATTCTTTTTCTTGCATGTGCAGAAGCAAAGCAATTTAACAACCTTTCTTTTATAGTATTGTTTACTCTCTCCTTCCCCCCCCCCCCCCCCCCGTTCAACACATAGTGTTATCTGTTTACCCCGAAGTGTTTTCTGTTAAAACCATACTAGAAAATCAGTATCAAAACTTCCATAGACACGAAGCTATCAACCAATAGCGACCAGCGTCCAGCGCCCAGCTACTCAGCGTCAGCCACGCAGGCGCAATGCAGATACTCAAACATTATTCGCGAAAGAGAGGCGCGGAGAGGCAGGCACTGGTTGGCGGGGGCGCGCACGTATAAGCGGACGGCGGCGGGGAGCGGCACGTCAGTTGCGTAAAGCGAGGTGGACTGCAGGATGGAGGAGGACGTATTGACAACGCTAAAGATTTTAATCATCGGGGAGAGCGGGGTGGGCAAGTCCAGGTGAGGGGTGCTGAGGAAGGGCTGGGACGCGGAGGCGGGGTAGGGCCCTGGTCATTGGGTCTTCGCCTCCTTGGCACGGTTTCAGCCTTGTTTGTCCCTATCGCGTCTTGGTCTCTTGCCTGCTCTGAGCCTTGCAGGCCGATGGGCATGGTGGGGTGGTGGTGGTTCTGTGAGGCCGGCAATGTTTTCTTTGCTTTACTATTCCAGTGACGAGGAGGTGGTTAATGCTGCTGCACGAGGACTGTGACCCGAGCTAATAGTCTGTCTTATTCACAAAGCATTCTATTAGCTACAGAAGTCCGCTTAGATCAAAATGGCTGTGTGGACAAATGCTTGTAAACATACCTCAGTACTGCAAGTCATTTCCTGTAATCTGGATAGTTTAGAGTTTTATGGTGAGGGGGATGGTGGGAGTTGAAATAGTTTTCCTTATCTTTAAATAAGTCCTTTATGTGGGTCAAGTATTGTCTCGGGCTCGTTTTTCGAGTTGCGATGTTGCTGTGTATGCATGTTAGTTTTTAGTACAGTCATTTGACTTTGAGAAACCCGAGATGAGGCAGAGCTTATAGTGGCTATCTTAAATAGACGGAGTAGCACCTATTATCTTAATGATAAAACATCTACAAGCCTTGTGCTTGTGATTCTTTTCAGAGTTACTGTAGGTAAAAGTTCCCTGATGCTTCACTGTGAATGCTGACTGAATAAAATTTAGACATGGGGACTTGTTAGTCAATTGATTGTCTAAATGCTTTCTGCTACTTTAATCTTGTCCTAAGTTTAATAATTTTGGGATTTGTGGGTGCCTTTTTGACGTTCATCTAGTAGGTGTACATAGCATTAGTGTTATACATAATATTGTTAATGTGATCCAGCAGCTGGAAATAAAACTTTATTAGTATTTTGTATTCCATGCTCTTAGGTAATTTTCAAAGCAGGTATGATGGTAAAAGCATATCACAGTAATTTTCAAAAGCCCATTTATGCATGTAAAACCTTTGACAATTCAACCCTATAGAATGATTTTTAGAGGGATTGTGCATGTAAAAGCAGTTTTTAAAAGCCTCTTTATATGCATAAAATTCTTAATCTTGTGTATGCCACAGTTTATTATTGGAGTATTAAGTAATTTTCTAAGAGGTGCAAAATAGATGAAATTCTTTATTTAGCATATCAAACCCCAAATTAGCCCCTTTTTTCTTTAATATAAAAGTGTGTCCAGAAACAAGCAAAAATGTTTTATTTTTTTATCTGATGCCCCACAGTGAATTTGTGTTAGGTTCCTCAGGCAGCTGATGTTGACAGGGAGGTGATATTGCCCCTTTATAAGTCCCTGGTGAGACCTAATTTGGAATACAGTTCTGGAGAACCCCTTCAAAAGGATATAAATTGCTTAGTTGGTCTAGAGGATGGCTGCTAAAATGATCAGTGGTCTCTTTCTATTCTCATATGCTTTAGAACACTTAAATATCTAAACGTATACTCTAGAGAAAAGGGTGGATATGTTAGACATTTAAATATTTCAAGTGTTTTCATGCTAAGGAGACTAGCCTCTTTTTTTCAACAGAAAGGATGCTCTAGAACAGGGGTTCATGGTATGAGGGTAAAAGGGGAGAGTCACGAGTAATCTTAAAAAATATTTTTATATAGAGAGAGCAGTGGATGCATGGAATGGCCTCCCAGGGAGGTGGTGGAGACTAAAATGGTATCTGAATTCAAGAAAGCATGGGATAAAATACAGGGGATCTCTGGAGTGATGGGAATTGAAAGGGTTACGTAAATTGGAATGGTAGGTTAAATGGGCTATATGGTCTCTTTCTTTCTGCCATCATGTTTCTATGTACTGTTATAGCTCAGTTTCCACAGTGTCTTGGTGCTTATTTTGTAAGGTTATGTTGAATGTGTGAGATGGTGCAATAGTCTTGTGATAACATTCCAGAGCTGAACATTCTTCAGTAACTAGGTCATGTATTGGTCTAAGTGCCAGATCAAAGTTGACAACAGGCAAACAATACTTCATAAAATGGTACTGCAGCTGGTCAAGAGTTTCCAGAGAAAAATTACACTTCTGGAAATTGTATATAACATAGTATGTGGTGAGCAAACATTTTCAGCCATGACCTGCTTCATTCATGGAATTGGTTAGGGCCTTTTCATGATGGGTAGGGTGTGTGTGTGCCCAAAAACCCCATTCTGTCCAGGTCAGATGAATACATATACATGAAGGGTATTAACCTGACCTGGACAGAATGCTTTTTGCAAGTGTGTGAAAAATAAGGTTGTCTAATAAAATAAAATTCACCAGGCAGCCATACAGTGGCTCAAAGCCCCCATTTTTTGTTTTTTTAAGTTGTTGAAAGGAGTAATTTTATACACTCATATAGTACAGAGGCACCTGTACCCAGAAGGAAAGGCATAGGCAGACAGATTACAACACACTCTCCACGCTATATCCAGACACACAGGCTATGACTTACTCTGAGGTGTAGTTAAGTTCTTGCCTCACTGGTGGGTTAACAGAAATTGTAGAACTTTATATGGTTTGCATTAATTCCATTTAATACTGAACTGTTGTGTATGCATTTGCATACAAAGCAACTCAGTAGCATGAACTAATGTGATAAAATTAACTCAGACTATTACATACAAACAAGTATGTAAAGCCTAGTTCAGTGTCTTAAACTCGGGTTTAATGCATGTTAATACACTTTTTTTTAGGCTCATTGCACTTTAATACATTGGCCTCTGTCATATAAGTTTAAGAAAAGTAACAGAATATCAGGAATGGGTAACAAGTGTGACATACTAATGAGATCATTCAAGTTCAAGCAAACATTTTGTGTATCTTTTACAGTCTTCTTCTAAGATTCACAGATGATACATTTGATCCAGAACTTGCAGCAACAATTGGTAAGTCAATCTGTATTAGATACAAAGATATGTATACTATAAATGATTTTGACACAGTCTGAGTAGCTCACTTAATGGGGGGTGAATCAAGCAGTGGTAGTGCTAATGCGCATGATATTTTGTATCTCCCTGCCCAGGTTTCCTCTTGCAATGACCTTCTTTTCATGCATGAATAATGCAAATGCTTGCAAAGAAGATCATTACTAGTCAATTCAATATAAATATTTTATTGTGGGTTGACCAAGAAGGTGGTCAGCTGTGGTAAAATAAGTACACCTATTTGAAATGTGTTAAATATGCAGTGGGAGGCCTGGGAGTCTAATGCAGATCCTGAGGCTCCCACCCACATTTAAAGTGGCAGGAAAAAAACAAAACATAGTGGTGAATGAGGAGTTTGAGTGGGGGGTCAGTGCTGACCTCTGTATAAACCTGCAAGGGAGTCTGTTGGATGTTAGATGATTGAGGGGTTAAAGGGCCACTTTGGGAAGATAAGGCCATTGCGGAAAGATTAAAGGATTTTTTTGCTTTGGTGTTTACTGAAGAGGAGGTTGGGGGGGGGGGGGGGAATACCCTTTCCGAGACGTTTTTTAGAGGGTGGTGATTTGGTTCATTTCTTCTGAATCATGGTGAACCTGGAAGATGTGGTAGGCCACATTGACAAACTGAAGAGAAGTAAATCAGTTGGACCGGATAGTATACACACCAGGGTTCTAAAAGAAGTAAAAAATGAAACTTCAGATCTATTTTACATTAATTTATAACCTAGTATTAAATCATCCGTTGTACCTGAAGACTAGAAGATGGCCAATGTTATCCCGATTTATTTAAAAAGGGATCCAGAGGTGATCTAGGAAACTATAGACTGAGAGGCTGACTTCAGTCCCGGGAAAAACAGTGGAAACAATTATAAAGAATAAAATCACAAAACATTTAGATAAGTTCTAGGACACAGCCAGCATGGATTTACCCAAGGGAGGAAGTCTTGCCTCACAAATCTTACACTTCTTTTTGAAGGGGTGAATAAACGTGTGGATAAAAGTGAACCTGTTGATGTGTGGTGTATTTGGATTTTCAGAAGGTGTTTGACAAAGTCCCACATGAGAGGCTTCTAAGAAAACTAAAAAGTCATGGGATAGGCATTTTGTAGACTACAAGCTGGTTAAGACAGGGATCAGAATAGGATTAAATGGTCAATTTTCTCAGTGGAAAAGGGTAAACAGTAGAGTGCCTTAGGGACCTGTACTTGGACTGGTGCTTTTTAATATATTTATAAATGATCTGGAAAGGGGTACGACAAGTGAGGTGTTCATATTTGCGGATGACACAAAATTATGCAGAGTGGTTAAATCTCATGCGGAATGAGATAAATTGCAGGAGGGCCTTGTGAGACTGGAAGATTGAGCATCCAAATGGCAGATGAAATTTAACGTGGACAAGTTCAAAGTGATGCTTATAGGGAAAAATAACCCATGCTGTAGTTACACAATGTTAGGTTCTATCTTAGGAGTTACCATCCAGGAAAGAGATATAGACATCGTAGTGGATATAACTGAGAGATACAAGAATCACTACAGGTTTCACCACCCCTATTTCTTTCTTCTTGTCGCTCTCCCTATACATCCTCACTATTCATTGCTATTGACTTTCACATATAACACACAAACAACTTTGTTTGGTAATAAAAAGGCTGCAGTTTATTGTAATACCCAAGCCCTCAAACTTTTAACACAATACAACAATACCCCATTCTTCTGGTCACCTGATGGTGCACCCCACCTCTTCCAGTGGTAGCGCTCCTGGTGCCATAACCCCCCGAGCATCGGCCCCCCTCTTGCTCGTTGTCCATCTAGTGCAACAGCCCCCCCGCGTTGCACGAGATCCCCCCTTATTTTTCAATTTTACCAGTACAACCAAAGCAATAACATTTCTGGGCTCGGGTTTTCCGCCATAGAACAATCGACAACACCGTTGTCATTGTCCCCCCCCCCCCCCCCCCCCCACTGCGGCCCTTAATTTCCTTAATAACTCGTTCCAAACCTTCTTGCAGTGTATTATTGAACAAATCAATACCCACTGCAGATAAATGTATGCCATCAGACCTGAAGTATCCTGGAATGACCACCCTCGCCCAATCATGTGGCACCCAAAACCCCCCTTCTTTCACTAACCACTTTCCTATTTGCCTGTTTAACTTTTTCACTCCTCTATACCATAGCGGACATCCCAGGAATTTTAACCTTATTATGATATCAGACCACCCCAACCGAGTGACTGGCATCACATTCAACAGTTGGCTAAAGTCTTTCTTGATTTTTACCAACAACTCTTTACAAGAGCCCTTTTCCACATCATTCCCACCCAAGTGAATCAGCAAAATTGCTGGAAGATCATATGCCAAAACGCATATTTGCAAGAAAGGTAACAGTCCGTCCCAGTTCATTCCTCAGTGACTCAGCCATCTGATCTTCCAGTTATGCTTGTCCAATTCCAAATTCACTCCATACGGCCTCATCTCTGCTCGGCTTGCCGCCCAGTGTATGAAAGAATGGCCCACCACCCATACACATTCTTGTTCCCCTTGCCACTTTCGACTTTCTGTAAAAAACAAACAACAATTAATAACTGTGTCCCCCAACTCCAATCCCCCAAAAGCTGCAACCGCTACAGCTCGCTTGCTCTTCCCTCCGTCATTGATTGATTTTTATTTTATTTTTTATCTCCTCACATACGACAGGAATGCCTTGGACTTCCATCTTCCTATATTTTGTATTGCTCTGCTTGATAAACCGCTCTCTGCTGCCGAAGTCGCAGCCCCGATCCGAAAAGAGTGCGAGGTAAAACGATATGCATCCCACCCTAATAATCGCACTACTTTTTTCAAAATCTGCCCGAACTGAAACACTGTCAACGGCGACCCATCGTTATGCAACAAAAATAAACCGCCCAACTGAGGTCTCCATTCCACGAAACGCCGCACATTCAAAACAGGACACACCTCCGTATCCAAGGCTGGCACTAAAGTGACAAACTGTCCCCTTCCGTATTGATCCGTCTTGGAACGATGAATACAAATAGTGACTGCCTTATTGCTGACCCATACGTTTTTTGCTTTTAAACCAGAACCCTCCACGTTTATTCTAGAAGAAGCAACCAGCTCCCTCACCCTCATTGCCTCGAAAAATGCCAACATAAATGCAGTTTGAAACAAAACCACTTCATAATCGGACCAGCATACCTCATGCAAACAACTGACTATCGTCCGCAAGTCATCATACCTGATTGGCAACCTCTTATCTGGCAAAACGCCATTATCCCTTCTCCATCCTGCTAGAATTCTTTTAACCAGGAAACTAGATACCGGAGACCCCCATCCCTTCAATTTCTGAAAGAAGGAAAACCCCGCTAGATAAGAACGCACCGCAGTTAACGAGTATCCCATATTCCTGGCCCACAAAATAAAGCGCACGATACAGTCCACTTTCGCATCGCCATCCGTCCAACCTTCCCTTTCCAAATATTGCGCTACCATTGTGTAACCTCTAATATAAGAGTTCCATGTAGATGGAGCCAAAGACTTCTTAATCAGCGACCACACTTCCCCCGACCCAACAGCCACAGATGCTTCGGAAACCGCTCTCCTTCGATATTCGCTTCCGGCGCCAGATCTCGAAATTCCTGCCACTTGAAACGAGAAAGTGCATCGGCTATTACATTCAATTCCCCTGGCACATGTCTCGCCCTAATGGTAACGTTTAACTCCAAACACCTAAAAACCAATTCCCTCAACAACTCGGACACCTTCGCACATTTAGCGGATAACCTGTTAATAACCTGCACTACACCCAAATTATCGCACCAAAACAAAACTTTCTTATGCTCCAACTTCTCTCCCCATAAGCACAATGCCACCACTATCGGGAATAGTTCCAAAAAAGTGATATTCTTCGTTAAACCTTCCGATTCCCACTCCGCTGGCCACTTTTCGGCACACCATCTTCCCTGAAAATACACTCCAAAACCAATCCCCCCGGCCGCATCTGTGTACAATTCCAACTCTCTGTTTGAAACCTCTGCAGATTGCATGACACACACACCATTAAAAGACTCCAAAAATGCCTCCCACACTCCCAGCTCTTCTTTTATTCTACGAGTCACTCGAATGAAGTGATGGCCAGCTCTCACTCCCACAGTTGTACTGGACAACCGTCGAATGAACGCCCTCCCCATTGGAATTACCCTACAAGCGAAGTTCAGTACCCCTATGAGGGACTGCATCTGCCGCAATGTCACTCTTACCGCCCTTCTCACTACCCTCACCAATTCTTTTAAACGACAAACCTTTTCGTCTGGCAACCGCGGCTCCAAGGTCTCCGAATCGAGTTCTATGCCCAAAAATACTAAACAGGATGCCGGACCCTCTGTCTTCTGACGCGCTACCGGTACTCCTAGTTCGTCTGCCACCTGCAAAAATCCGTCTAATTGTCTTTGACATACATCCGAACCAGCTGGCCCAACAAACAAAAAATCATCTAGATAATGTAGCACCCCTTTACACCCTGTCTTCTGCTCTACTACCCAATGTAAAAAGGTACTAAACGCCTCAAAAAAGGCGCACGATACCGCACAGCCCATCGGCAAACACTTGTCGAAATAAAACCTACCCTCGAAAGAAAAACCCAACAATGGGAAGCAACTCGGATGAATCGGCAATAACCTAAAAGCTGACTCAATGTCTGCTTTTGCTAACAGTGCTCCCCGCCCTGCTAATTGCACTAAACTAACTGCTTCGTCAAACGAAGCATAACGAACCGAACAGAATTCTCTGGGAATGAAGTCATTCACTGACCTACCTCTCGGATGGGACAAGTTCAGAATGAAACGGAACTTACCCTCCTCCTTCTTAGGAATAACTGCAACTGGGGACAAGTGCATGTTACTAAACGGCTGAAAACCAAATGGCCCTGCCACCCTTCCTAAACTAACTTCCGCCCCAATTTTTTCCCTTGCAATATCTGCATAATCCCTGGCTGAAAGAGCATTCCTCCCTTTCACTCTGCCCAGTGGGCCTTCATAAGGAATTACAAAACCCTCTTTAAACCCCTCATATAAAAATTTGGCTATGTCTCTCTTAGGATAAAGATCTAACCAATAACTCATTGCCCCAAGAGACACTGGCGACCTTGCTAACTGCAACCATTCGCTAGGATTTTCCCCCTCTACCTTGCTGTCCGCTAACTCCTTGCCCGCACTTGATAGCTGCATGTGCCCCCCCACATATGGCACATACATGTCTGAATTTGCAATCGGGAAACAGGCAGACCGCTTTGTTAAATCTCCAACAGGTATCATTACCACCCCCTTTTCCCTTTCTACCCTGCCCCCCCATGCTACCCTGTCATCCCGCCCCTTTTGCCGCAGGGAATCCTTTATATGTCATTTGTGTGAGCCACAAATTGATATCCTGTCCTCCCCAAGACATTGCTTTATTCCCGGCCATTTTGTCTCGGAATTTCTCATCATAGTTGAGCCATGCCCAACCTTCGTAATCCCGAAACGCTCCCAATATGCTGTCCGCATAGGACAGCAAAGCCCCATATTGCGAGGAATCGTAATGCCCCACCACACTAGCTAATCTTAAAAATCCCCGCACCCAATTAACAATATTCTTAGCTACCTTTACCTTTCCAGACTTACTATGCTTCTTCTTATCCTCCTTCTTACTCTTCGTCCCTCCTCTCCTGCCCTCCAGTAAGCTGAAAATATTCACGTACTTCCTCTTACGTATTTTTCCCCGTATCTTCCTGGGAACTCCCTCCCATAACTCAGCTAATGTTGCACTAGCTGAATGTCCCACCCCATGTACCGGGCCCGCTTCTAACGCAGATTTATATCTCGGGCCAGACTCTGATGAGTCCTCAGAGGAATCCGAAGTGCTAGATGAAGAACTGGAAGATGAATCCCTCTTTCTCTTCCCCTTCCTCTTTTTTTTTTCTCCCCATACTCTCCTCCGCATTCTCACCTGGACCTATTGACACCGTGATCCCCGGATCCACCGCCACCTGCCGTCCGCCGTCCTCCCTTCCAAACTCCAGCTGAGTTAACTCCCTCCGTAAATCTCTCTCTCTCCAAGCATCTCGCGCTGACGTACCCGGGCCATCGTCCTCATCTGCATCTGCAAGGAAAGACACCTCCCTGCCTATGCTAGTGCCCCAACCCCCTCCCCCGCTCTCAATATACTTACCACCAGCACTCCAACCCTTGCTAACATTAACCTTCAAACTCCTGCCAGTAGTAGAATAGGAATCATGCACCTGCGAAGTGCTTTGACCTGCCCCACTCATTCCTGTGACACTACCCAGCCTGGTAGGCAGTCCTCCAAAACCCTGATCATCCCTACGCACACCTCCCGCACTTACCCCACGCTCCTGCTGCCTCTGTAACTCAACATCCCCGCGTATGTCTCCACCCATAAAGGCTTCCCCTGGTCTCACCCCTATTGAGGCTCTGCTAACTGCAAAAGAGGCCCGCGTTGTGCTGGGGGCCCCAGCTCCCCTGAGACCCCTAATGACCGGCTGCACATACTCACCTCTGGCCACTTTCCCGCGAGGAGGAGAAATGCTCGCTTTTTTCCAAAGTGCCTGCCCACCGCGAGCAGAAAACGCTGCTGGGGAGACCCTGCCGCGCGCATGTGCCCTGGGTCGGCGAGAAATGCTCGCGCTCGATCGGACGCGAACCCATGCGGACCGGAGCAGCAACAACAGACACAATCCCCAGGAGGGGTTTTTTTTATTTAAGCGAGCGCTGCCCGAGGCTGGGGCCGCGCGCGCGTGACCGGAGGGGCCAGGCAGAGGCGGCGCCGGGGCAGGAGGAGGAACTCCCTCCTCAAGGAAGCTGAACTCCATGGCTGAAGCATTAAGGGAGACCTCAGGGACGTCTCCCGGCGAGATGCGAGGGGGCCACTCTCCCCCGATTCCGCCGTGAATAAGGACGGAGACGCAAAACCGCCAGCCTGGGGGAAATCACCAGGAGGGGGAGGAAACCGGCGCGAAGGAGCCGCGAGGCTAAGAACCGGCGACGCAGCTCGCAGCAGCAGGTGAGGAGAAGCGGAGGCATTAGAAGGAAGGGGGGGGGGGGCAGAGGGCGGGCTGGGCCGCAGGAGAACGGCTCCCCAGGAGGCGGGGGCGTTCTCTGACTTTTTTAGGCATGGCCCCGGCCAGAGGCTGGCGCAGGGAAAAAAGGCCGACTATAACTACCAATATAAAACAATTTTATCCCTTTCCCGTTGAAATATCCCTAAATAACTATCCTATATTATTTATTTATTTATTTTAACAATGAGTAATCCACTGTCCCCTCCAGGTACAAGATATATCTCCAAACAAGACCCTCCTCAATTTCTAAATGAATTAACGACCACCTTGCCCTCTTCCCTTACCAGGGTCCCCTGGAAATCGTCCTCTGTGCCTCAGCTGTTCCTCACCCACTGCCCGCCAACGGTCGCCCATCAATACCTTATATTATCTTCACCCAATCCCTATGCTCCTTTTGAATCCCCTCTCTTCTATTGGATGACCTGTCTTTCACCTCTCTTATCCTTCTTACCCATCCCCCCCCCTTCATCAAAACTTCCATTCTCTTGACTCCAGTTATCATCGCAGCCCAAGACAAGCTTGCGCTGCTTCCCCATACATTGAAATCATTGGCTCAGTGTGCTGTGGTGATCAATAAAGCAAATAGAATGTTAGGAACTACTAGGAAGGGATTGGCAAATAAAACGATGGATGTCATAATGCCTCTGTATCGCTCCTTGGGAGATCACATCTTGAATACTGTGTACAATTCTGGTTGCCACATCTCAAAAAAGATATAATTGCACTGGAGAAATTGCAGAGAAGGGCGACCAAAATAGGGCAGCAGTTCCATGTCCCTTATGAGGAAAAACTAAAGAGGTTAGGGCTCTTCAGTTTGGAGAAGACGACTGAGTGGGAGGGGGCGGGGAGATATGATAAAGGTCTACAAAATCATGAAAGGACTTGAACAAGTTAATGTAAATCCACTTATTTACTCTCTCAGAAAATAGGACCAGGGGGCACTCCAAGAAGTTAGCAAGAAGCTCATTTAAAGCAAATCGAAGAAAATGTTTTTTCGCTTAGCATGTAGTTAAACTCTGGAATTTTTTGCCAGAGGATGTGGTTATACCAGTTAGTGTAACTGGGTTTAAAAAAAAGTTTGGATAAGTTCTGAGAGGAAAAATCCTTAAACTGCTATTAATAAGCAATAGTAGCTTGAGATTTATTTAATGTTTGGGTACTTGCCAGGTATTTGATGTGGATTGGCAACCTTTGAAGATTCTGGGCTTGATGAACCCTTGGTCTGACCCAGTATGAAATATATTATATTTATTTATATTTATTTATTTAGTGCTTTTCTATACCGGCATTCACGGTTGGTCGTATCATGCCGGTTTACATTGAACAAGGTGTGAACAATAATAGTATAACATACAAAACTATAACATTAGCATAAACAGTACAAAACTATAACATTAGCATAAACAGTACAAAACTATAACAAGTGCACAGAAAAGATGAAGTTACAATAAAACAGGGATGATTCAAACTGGGAGTAGAAGAAGAAGATAGCAGATTAACATAGCTGGTAGAAAGTTGCAGTAACTAGTAGTGTCTGGATCAGTTTGAGGAGGGCAAATCATTAAGGGTCCGGAAAGGCTTGCTTGAACAACCATGTTTTGAGTCTTTTTCTGAAGGTTAGAAGGCAGGGTTCCTGTCGTAATTCTAGGGGGATGGAGTTCCATAGTGGGGGTCCTGCTGTGGAGAAGGCCCGATCTCTCAATGTTATATGTTAGGTGGCTTTGGCGTGTGGTACTTGTAGATATTCTCTGTAAGCTTCTATAATGGGTCTGGAGGAGTGTTTTTTGAGAGTTATTTGTAGATGGAGTGGAGCAAGTCCATGAATAGATTTGTAGATTGTGGTGAGGGATTTATGGATTATTCTGTAGTGGATTGGCAACCAGTGCAGGTCTTTGAGGATGGGAGTAATGTGGTCTCTTCTCCTCTTGTTTGTTAGTATTCTGGCTGCAGTGTTCTGGATCATTTGGAGAGGTTTAGTATGAGATGATGGGAGACCTAGTAAGATAGCGTTACAGTAGTCTATCTTAGCGAAGATTATTGCTTGCAGAACTGTTCTATAATCATGAAAATGAAAGAGGGGCTTTATTCTTTTTAGTACATGTAGTTTGTGGAAACAGTCTTTAGTTGTTTGGTTAATAAATGATTTTTAGGTTTAGCCGGTTATCTATAGTAACTCCTAGGTCTCTTACTTTTGAGATTTGCAAGTTGGCTGGCGGGTTCATAGTGATGTTGCTGTTTTCTGTAGAGATGAGCAGGAATTCGCTTTTTGATGAATTTAGAATTAAGTTTAAGCTGGAGAGTAGGCCGTTGATTTCTTGAAAACAGTTTTCCCAGAATTCTAGAGATTTGGTGAAGGATTCTTTGAGGGGGATCACGATCTGGACATCGTCGGCATATAGGAAGTGTTTTAGGTTCAATTTGTTTAACAGCTGGCAGAGTGGGAGAAGGTATATGTTGAATAGTGTGGGTGAGAGTGAGGAGCCCTGCGGAACTCCTAGCGAGGAAGGGTACTGGTGGGATTCTTTATTATGGATTCTAACCTTGAACCCTCTGTTCTCTAGGAATGTCTTGAACCAGGTTAGTGCTGTTCCTGTAATACCGATGTTCACCAGTGGTTTAGTAGTGTGGCGTGGTTTACGGTGTTGAATGCTGCCGAGAGGTCCAGTAAGATCAGTAGGAAGGCCTGTCCTTTGTCGAGGCCCATAGTGAGGTAGTCTGTCAAGGAGATGAGTAGGGATTCAGTACTTGAAGCTTTTCTGAATCCGTATTGAGTAGGGAATAGAATTTTGTGTTCTTATATATGTAACATAACATATATATTATATATGTTATGTTACTGTTAACCACTTTTGGCAAAAAGGAATTTTGGATTTTCACTTGAATCAGTTAATTTCCCTGCCATCTGTGGATAGGGAGAGAGATGTCAATATTCCTCCACTGTTGTGACCCTTGGATGTCAAGACATCGTGAGGTATCTGGAGGTTCTTAAAACTCTCAGGAAGATGGATCGCCTGTTTGTCCTCCACGGAAGAAGTAAACGGGGCAAGCCAGCTTCGTGGGCTACAATAGTTCGCTGGATTAAGGAGGTAGTCACAGTTGCATATATGGATGCTGTGCAGGTTAGGGCTCATTCCACTAGGGCAAAGGCTGTGTCATGAGTGGAGGTTAGATTGTTGGGCTCCCATCAGTGTTTGCTGAGCTGCGACGTGGTCCTCCTTACACACCTTATCCAGGCATTATCTGGATCTGTAAGCCCGGGAGGATGCAGCCTTTGCCCATGCGGTTTTGACTGGACCATGGGCAGCCTCTGCCCTGTTCGGGAGTAGCTTTGGCACATCCCACTTGTTCTGGATCCACTTATCTAAATGCTAAGAAATGGGAATTCACTACTTACTTGATGATTTCCTTTTCTTTAGTATAGACAGGTAGATCCAGCTTCCTGCTCTTGGCTGCTGGTAGGTCGTGCTGTTGTCCTCCTGTGTGGCTGCATGTTTCCAGGGATTACTGGTAAGTGTTAATACATTCTTGGTCTGAGCTCTGTGTTTCCTGTTGGCTGAGTACTGGAATGGTTATCTGTTAATCACGTTTTGTTAGTCTGCCCACCGTTGGTTTTTGCAGAGAATACTGGTGGGCTGATGGCACTGCAGGATGCTGTGATGTCAGCTTTGCTCAGTTTCCATCTGTTGGTAGAGGTGCATAACCTATTTGTTCTGGATCCACCTGTCTGTACTAAAGAAAAGGAAATTATCAGGTAAGTAGTAATTTCCTATTTTTCTTCATCAGCCTCTAAATCATCCCGGTTACTTCTGAGTCTCACAATGCACTTTTGCCCTTCCTTCTATCATTACAATATTAGTCTTCCTGTTTTACCCTATTTACTATTTTGCTTCTATTTGAATTTTTGCATTCCTGATTACTTTCCCAGCTTCTCTTCATTTTTTTCAGATATTGTCACCTGTCTTTCTCTTTCTGCAATCTCTTTAGTTTATGAACGCTAACCTTTTCTCTTACCTCTTCAGCTACTTCTTTAAAAAAGTATAATGACCTCTTCCCTTTATTTTCCTAACAAAAAGATTAGTTGCCCTTTATGATACCTCCTTTTTAGTTTTCCCATTGCTCTTCTATTTCTCCTAGATTTTCTCATCCAGTTGACGACTACTTGAAGTACCCTGAAGTCTAGGACTCTTACCTTTTTTATAATGAACTTTCACCTCTTGTCCTAATATTGAACTACACTATCTTTGGATGGTGGATCCCATATGATCATCCACTACAACATCAGAAATACTGACCATGTGTTAGCCTTAGATCCAGTGTTTCCCCTTCCCATGTGGGTTCTGTTACCAGTTGACTTAACAGTTCTTGCAGAGAATCTAGGATATCCCTACTTCTAGAAGATACTGCAGTTAGGATGTCCTGTTCAATATCTGACAGATTGTAATTCCCTAGCAGTAGCATCTTCCCTTTTCCAGCAATCCTGTGAATATCCTCAATTAATTCTCTGTGCATCTAGTCTGTTTATGATGGAGGTCTGTATACTACACAGTCGTTAAGTCTACATTCAAAACACAACAAAATGATCTCGTTGTTGTCTGTGGTCTTAATGACTGTGTATGTTTCACTGTATTCTGACAAGATTTGTGGATTGGCAGACTATACCTTTTGTAAATAAGGTGACCTGAAGTAGAGGCCCAAGGTTTATAAGTACTGCTGTCTTGTTTTCACTCTTACATTTGTACTGGAGGAGGCTTTCTGAAGCTTGGTACAAATAGCTGCGGGGTGCCCTGTGGATTATTTCCTTATCTGATTAGTTTCTGGCCATGTATAGAGTTTAGCCAAGTCAACCTTAAAGTAGCTGCGTGCTATGTGAACCAAACAGAATTGAGGAAGACAAAATGGATGCTACAGAACTGTATTGAAATGGTCCTGTTTGTTCAATAGCAGTCAGTCTGTACAGCTGAAATTAGATGACATAGCCAGACATAAACTTGTTGAAGCGGCTGATGCTTTGACAGGCGTATCCATCTAAGCAGCATATGCTGGTCAACAAATTCTCTGCCAGTTGATATGTCAGTGGACATGTGCTATGTGCGAATCTGCCTGCTAAGAAGAAAAACAACTTCTAAACCTATCAGTTATGTCTACTTTGGTTGCCGGGCATTCATGTGTAGAAATCCATATGGCCCTTAAGTCTAAAGAAATAATTAAGACAATGGACCAGGCTCCCTGTTTTGCAACTGCTTGGGGCCCCTGGCCTGTCTGTAACTTATTGCAACCATCTAGTTGCAAAGTCCTGCCTGTAATCTTATTGGATTCTGCCTTCAGCTTGATGAAAACATATCTTTAAGTCTCTGGTCTGCTGTACCTGATTGATTGAAGACACCTCTGGACTACATGGCATTTGTCTGTTGCATAAAACATGGTTGTAGCTGGAATCCCTGCACATTAATGGTCCTGAGACCAGACTTTGAATCACACAGCCAGGACTGCTTCAAAGAGAAATTGCTGTACTCCTGCAAAGCATGCATAAGATCTGGCTAGCTTTTTTTCTTATGCTGGGTATTCAGTTGGCAATGTATCAGTAAAGTACAAGTTAACACAACCTATAGCAAATTAATCTTAAGGCATATTTGGACCAAAAATGCTTCCTTCATGTAAAATCAGTGCCTAATGTAATGTGAGCTATTGATTGCCACACTAAAACTCCTAGAAACCATGAAGTGTAAAATAATCTAGTCTCTGAGAAGTCAAGTTTTTTGTTTTGTTTTTTTCTGGGATCTAAGCAGTGTCGGATATCTGTAAGCACATCTACCCTGCACATAAGAGTATAATATATATGCCATACTGGGTCAGACCAAGGCTCCGTCCAAGCCCAGCATCCTGTGTCCCAGTGTCCAATCTAAGTCACAAGTACTTGGAAAGTACCCAAATATTAAATAGATCCCAACTATATCTATATGCAACTATTCCTTATTAATAGCAGTTTATGGACTTCTCCTCAAGGAACTTATTCAACCCTTTTTAAACCCAGTTACACTAACTGCCATAACCACATCCTCTGGCAATTATTTCCAAAGCTTTAACTATTTTCTCCGTTTTGTTTTAAATGAGCTACTTGCTAACTTCATGAAGTGCCCCTAGTCCTTCTGTTACCTGAGAGAATAAATAATTTACATTAACCTGTTCAAGTGCTTTCATGTTTTTGAAGACTCTTATCATATTTATTTATTTATTTAGGGATTTTATATACCGATTTTCTTGATACAGATCAAATCAACTCGGTTTACATAGAACGATAGTACATTAACAGTAACTAGTCAAACCTCAAAAGAGGAGACAGATTGGGAGCAGAAGGTAAAAGTTACATTATAACAAGGGTGAATAACTTGGAATTGGAAATGAAGAGACAGATAATCAAAGTAGAGAGAATAACAGAGAGAAGGGGCTTGAAGCCAACCTCAGGAGAATAACTCTAGCATTATAACGTGATTATATGACATTCTGCTAGTTATTGAAGTTATTATATCCCACCTCAGTCGTTTCTTCTCCAAACTGAACAGCCCTAACTTCTTTAGCCTTTCCTCATAGGGCAGCGGTTCCATGCCCCTTATTTTGGTCGCCGTTTTCTGTAATTTTTCCAGTAAAACTATATCTTGAGATGCAGTGACCAGAATTGTACACAGTATTCAAGATGGGGGGTGTCTCACCATGGAGCTATAGAGGCATTATGATATCCACTGTTTTATTTGCCATTCCCTTCCTAATAATTCCTAACATTGCTCATTGTGCTGTGCTGATCATAAAAGCAAACAAACAATTTCAATGTATTATCCACTATGACACCTAGTTTTCTTTCTTGGATGGTAACTAAGATGGAACCTGACGACATGTAACTACAGCAAGGGTTATTTTTTCCTATATACATCACCTTGCACTTGTCTAAATTAAATTTCATCTGCCATTTGGAAGCCCAGTCTTTTAATCTCATGAGATCCTCCTGCAACTTCTCACAATCTGCTTGAGATTTAACTATGCATAATTTTGTCATCCGCAAACTTGATCACTTCACCTTCCAGATCGTTTATAAGTATACTAGCCATTAAGCCCGTAACCGGGCTACGTTAACATTTTTTTTCGGTCCATTTTCGAACACAGCACCCTTCTACACTTTTTTCTCCCTCACTCATTCACTTCGGTCACTCATCCTCCTCTCCCACGGTCACTCACCCCTTCCCTCCTCTGTCTTACTCACCCTCTGTCTCCCCCTCCCTCCCCTTCTCTGTCTCTCCCCACCCTCTCTCAATCTCATCCCCTCTCAGCTCATCCACAACCCCTTCCCTCTCCCTCAGCCCTCCTCCACTCACTTTTCCTCTTCTCCACAACTTCTTACCCTTCCCACTTACTCACATCCCTCTGTCTCCCACTGCCCTCCTCCCCTCTCCTCTCCCGCATTCTCCTCTCCCGCATTCTCCTCTCCCACATTCTCCCTTCCCCATCCCCTCCCAGCTCATCCACAACCCCTTCCCTCGGATGGCGCAGAGGGAAGATCTCCGGGGGGGGGGGTGTCCCTCCCTCGCACGCGCCACTGCCATTTTTTTTTTTCAGGCACGCTCCGCTCTGACCGATGTGCTCACCCGTGCATGCGCAGTAGAGCTGCTCTCTACTGCGCATTTGCAACACGTCGGTCAGGGCTCCTTTATCTAGTAGATTAAATAGCACTGGTCCAAGTACAGATTCCTGAGGCATTCCACTGTTTACCTTTTTCCACTGTAAAAACTGACCATTTCATGCTACTGTTTACTGACTCTTAACCAGTTTGCAATCCACAAGGACATTGCCTCCTATCCCATTACTTTTTAGTTTTCTCAGAAGCCTCTCATGAGGGACTTCATTGAATGCCTTCTGAAAACACAAATACATCACATCTACCTGTTCACCTTTGTCCATGTGTTTATTCACCCCTTCAAAAAAAAAATGTAGGAGTTCTGTGAGGTAAGCCTTCCCTTGGGTAAATCCATGCTGGTTGTGGCCCATTAAACCATGACTAAATGTTTTGTGATTTTATTCTTTTATAAGTTTCCACTATTTTTCCCAGCACTGAAGTCAGGCTCACTGGTCTATAGTTTTCCAGATCAGCCCTGGAGCCCTTTTAAATAGCAGAATTACATTGGCCACCTTCCAGTCTTCAGGTACAATGAATGATTTTAATAATAGGTTATAAATTGAATTAGGTCTGAAATTTCAGTTTTTAGTTCTTTCAGAAACCCCAGGGTGTATACCATCTGGTCTAGGTGATTTACTACTCTTCAGTTTGTTAGTCTGGCCTATTAGATCTTCCTGGTTCATCGTGATTTGGTTCAGTTCATCTGAATTGTCATCCATTCCGGAGACAGTTTAAGGGAATCTCCTCAACATCCTCCTGTAAACACTGAAGCAAAGAATTAGTTTAGTCTTTCTGCGATGGTCTTGTCTTCCCTAAGTGCCCCTTTAGCCCTTTAATCAATCATCTGAAAGTCCAACTAACTCCCTCTCATGCTTTCTACTTTGGATATATTTTAAAAAGTTTATTTTTCCCTCTGTGGCCAAGCTTTTCTCTTAGCCTGTCTAAAGAATGTATTACATTTAACTTGCCAAAGCTTATGCTTTATCCTTGTAGACATGTCCACATTATTAATGCCACAGTTATGTTTTATACCATAGGGGCCATTATACTAAGGTGAGCTATTAGCTCATATTTTAATGCAATTTCTTAATATACACTGTTTTTCTTGAGTTTACTGTTAGTGCACTAAAACAAGTTTGTATACCAGGCATGCAAAATGCCTTGAAACTTCACACTTCTGTGTAAATGATCAAGCAAAAGAATTTTAATGGGGTAGACTTGGTATTTACTTCCTGAGAAACTCAGTGCATTATTTAGTGCTGTTCATTTAAATCTGAAATTTGAACTTTACTTTTATGCTGAAATAAGGTTTTTAAAAGATTTTTGTTATGAAAGTCGATGAGTAGAAGGGTACAAGATCCAGGGCCTAGTTGTGTAATGCTTTCTTTCAGCTTCACCTGCATAACCTTCTGCCTAGACTACTATTATCATAAAGTGCTCTAAGCATTACTTCCTATAGACCTTAAAACAAAGGCACTGGACTTTGAAAGTCAGTATTTTCCTTTTCACAGACACTTTCAGGGAGATAGCTGTGGATTATAAGTAGCAGCCTTGCCAACAAATATATTCAAAAGCAAGACAGTGTGAGAGCCAATCGGAACAGAGTTTCAGAAGTTTTTATCCAATTAGCAATGGAGAGCAAATGTTTAGAACAAGATTGCCTTCCATTCAGGAGGGAGATGACAAAAGAGAATGAGGGCCCACTGCTCTCTAGGATTGACAGTGTTGGAACTGAGACATAAGGAGAAAAGAACCATATTGATTTCCCAGTGCGGGAAACAGCCTGAGACATAGTAGTCAATCCAAAGACAACGACAAACCTTTTCCGTCAGAAAAAAATCAGCAGAACCAGAGGTCACGAGCTGAGGCTCCAGGGAGGAAGACTAAGAACCAATGTCAGGAAGTATTTCTTCACAGAGAGTGGTGGATGCCTGGAATGCCCTTCTGGAGGAAGTGGTGAAGTCCAAAACTGTGAAGGACTTTAAAGGGGCATGGGATAAACACTGTGGATCCATCAGGTCTAGAGGACGTGTATAAAGAGGAGGCAGCAAAACACTGCACGGAGCGGCAGTAGCCACAGAGGCATTCATGGAGCGGGATGCCAGTGGTTGGTGTTCCACCTTCACGGAGCGGAAGGATGGAGGGCTGCCATCTCCAAATAAAAACAAAAAACAGGGGTGGGTTAAGAGTATGTAAAATTAACGGTGAGTTCATAGGCTATAGGTATTACCAGTTATTAGGCTTATTCAATATTTGTTGATGGTTAATGTGGCTCTCGCGGAAATGGGGCTACTACCTGGAGATAATGCCTTGCCCTTGTTCAGTGTACATGCACAGGGTTGATGAGACTCTATCATGGCTCTGGGCTTCAACAGCAAGAGGTAATGTGGAAGAAAAATAAAATAAAAAAAAAATTATTCACAGGGAAGCGAGGTGTAGCTGGGCCGATACTTTACTTTCAATGCATGTCCAGTGTAGCTCTCTGCTTCAGCGAGGGAGAGAGTCTGATACTTCTCTTTCAAGCATGGCTCTCTGCTTCAGCAGCAGGGGGAATGTGGAAGGGAGGATCGGGGTGTGGACTGCAACCAACGGGGTCTGGATCATATAGTCTGGGTGGACAGGGGCAGGGGTGTGGCCTGCTTGTTGCAGAGGTTGCTACCCCTAATTGAGCTGGATGTTCACATGGATGCAGATCTGGCGATGCTCTCTACATTGGTGGTGGGGAAATAGGGCTGGAGGGTACTGGAAGCCAAGATTAACAGGTGTGAGAAAAAAGGAAGAAGAAAAAAATAAAGTGCGTAGCTTGCTGGGCAGACTGGATGGGTCGTTTGGTCTTCTGCCGTCATTTCTATAAGTCAGCACTGTTACTCCACAGCAACAGTATTAGGGTTCATGTACCCACAGCTCTCTATCTTCCTAAGGATCCAAATCAGCTAATGTGTGATTTCCCCCCCCCCCCCCCCCCCCCTCGCCAAGAAGCTGAACTGAAGGAAGGGGAAATATGTGCAGCCAGATTTCACTTTTCCCCTGCCCAATGTGGGATGAGTTTTGTAGCTTGCATGAGGAAGTGGCACATTATTTGAATTACAAGTACAGTATTTAAGTCAGGTTGCACAATAGACTAGAGAATTGTGTAGTGGGTAGGCTGACTGGTGGTTATGTCATAGAATACACAATGCACTTATAAGTATAGCAGCTTTACTTATTCTGAGAACAAGCAATGAAACATATAAGCTTAGTTTGATTAAGAATATATACAAAGATATTTCCACATCAGTTTCCAGAGTGAGTCTCTTGTATCTTGGAAAATCGGAAATGAAGCACTGGAGATTAGGAACAGGTTATCTGTCACTTTAACATTTAACAAGCTTTTCTTCTGAGCTGTTCTTTCTTATGATCTAACCAGTCTGTCTTGACTTAGATTAAGAAAGTTAGCATAAGACCAATGCCCCAATTTTTAATCTGGGCGTTGAGGCCTCAACTGTCTGTGCTAATGATATCCACCACAGTTAGGTGTGGTTAGGTTGCTGATGGCCTGTTTTCCCTATTATCTACACAGCCTCATGAGTAACTGCCAGTTAATATATCTGATCTCATGACTCATTTCTTGTTAAGCAAGCTAAGAAAAATAACATTTATTCTCAGAATTTATAAGCCTTTTGTCAAGCAATTACACTAGCTATATTAGTAATTCTTTGTTCCATTAATTTCTATCATGTTACAAAGCTCTTCACATTAAATAACTCCTTAATTTTTCCATAAACTAAAATATAAAAGCATTGCCAAACTATAGCTCTAACAGTTATCTTATAAAAATGTTTTGGACTTGTGTAAAACTTGAGTATATTTTCTTACCAGAGATTACAACTTTGACTATGTTGTCCTTTAATCAATTTATTGAATTACCGTATTTTTCGCTCCATAAGACGCACTTTTTTCCCCCAAAAGTGGGGTGAAAATGTCTGTGCGTCTTATGGAGCGAATATAAAAAAAACCCAACAAACCCATCCCAACCATTTAAAATTAATTAACTACTCCCCCCCCCCTCCCCCCACACACACAATGGATGGCACCGGCCATCCATTGCTCCTACCATGTGACGGGCTGACCAATGGCACCGGTAGCCCCTGTGACATAGTAATTGCAAAGGCTATCAGCACCATTTTGAATATGGGCAACTGATGGCCCGAGTGCAGGAGATCGCTCTCACACCCCTGCTGGACCACCAGGGACTTTGGCAAATCTCGGGGGGGGGGGGGGGGGGGGTTTGTAGTTAACTTTAAACGGTTGGGATTGGGGGTGTTGGGGTTTTTTTTCCCCCCAATAAAGAACGATAAAACATTTTCTGATCTGGGGAGTGGGCAGAAATGGCCCTCCCCAGACACGAAAATGAAATGGGGACCAAAAAAAATGTTATGCCCTCCCCTAATTTGCTCCATAAGATGCCCAGGAACATAGCCAGTTTAGCACACCATTATTTTTTTTTAATTTTTTATTTATGCTGATTTTAACAATCTTACATAGAAGAAAATAAACAATTGATTACAGATTTTCCATACTGTTATATCAATAATAATAACTTAGGTATATATATCTCTAATCTGCAGTAAGAAATGTGAGAGGTAATGCTCCAGGATTGAGAGAGAAATTTGAGCGGTTTAAGGAAAACAGGAATACCTTTTACAATTGAAAAGGAAAAGACAAAGCACACCATTATTTATCTTTTTTTAATTTTCCCGCTCTGAATCCTAGGTGCATTTTATGGTCAGGTGCGACTTACGGCACTCAGAGTTCATTCACCTCTGACAGGCCACAGTACAGCAGAGGCATCTGGGTATTTTTGGTTGTCTGAGCGGTCAGACAGATGATGAAATGCTAAGAGAAATCAGGGAAGCAAACCAATTTGGCAGTGCAATAATAATGGGAGATTTCAATTACCCCAATATTGACTGGGTAAATGTAACATCAGGACTTGCTAGAGACATAAAGTTCCTGGATGTAATAAATGACTGCTTCATGGAGCAATTGGTTCAGGAACCTACAAGAGAGGGAGCTATTTTAGATTTAATTCTTAGTGGAACGCAAGATTTGGTGAAAGAAGTAACGGTGGTGGGGCCACTTGGCAACAGTGATCATAACATGATCAAATTTAAAGTAATAACTGGAAGGGGGACAATAAGTAAATCTGCAGCTCTAACACTAAATTTTAAAAAGGGAAACTTTGATAAAATGAGGAAAATAGTTAGAAAAAAACTGAAAGGTGCAGCTGCAAAGGTTAAAAGTGTTCAACAGGCTTGGACATTATTTAAAAATACAATCCTAGAGGCGCAGTCCATATGTATTCCGCGCATTAAGAAAGGTGGAAGGAAGGCAAAACGATTACCGCCATGGTTAAAAGGTGAGGTGAAAGAGGCTATTTTAGCCAAAAAAACATCCTTCAAAAATTGGAAGAAGGATCCATCTGAAGAAAATAGGATAAAACATAAGCATTGTCAAGGTAAGTGTAAAACATTGATAAGACAGGCGAAGAGAGAATTTGAAATGAAGTTGGCCATAGAGGCAAAAACTCATAATAAAAACTTTTTTAAATATATCCAAAGCAAGAAACCTGTGAGGGAGTCGGTTGGACCATTAGATGACAGAGGGGTTAAAGGGGCTCTTAGGGAAGATAAGGCCATTGCAGAAAGACTAAATGAATTCTTTGCCTCCGTGTTTACTAATGAGGATGTTGGGGAGATACCAGTTCCGGAGATGGTTTTCAGGGGTGATGACTCAGACGAACTGAATGAAATCACTGTGAACCTGGAAGATGTAGTAGGCCAGATTGACAAACTAAAGAGTAGCAAATCACCTGGACCGGATGGTATGCATCCTAGGGTTCTGAAGGAACTCAAAAATGAAATTTCTGATCTATTAGTTAAAATTTGTAACCTATCATTAAAATCATCCATTGTACCTGAAGACTGGAGGGTGGCCAATGTAACCCCAATATTTAAAAAAGGCTCCAGGGGCGATCCGGGTAATTATAGACCAGTGAGCCTGACTTCAGTGCCGGGAAAAATAGTGGAAACTATTCTCAAGATCAAAATTGTAGAGCATATAGAAAGACATGATTTAATGGGACACAGTCAACATGGATTTACCCAAGGGAAGTCTTGCCTAACAAACCTGCTTCATTTTTTTGAAGGGGTTAATAAGCATGTGGATAAAGGTGAACCGGTAGATGTAGTGTATTTGGATTTTCAGAAGGCGTTTGACAAAGTCCCTCATGAGAGGCTTCTACGAAAACTAAAAAGTCATGGGATAGGAGGCGATGTCCTTTTGTGGATTACAAACTGGTTAAAAGACAGGAAACAGAGAGTAGGATTAAATGGTCAATATTCTCAGTGGAAAAGGGTAAACAGTGGAGTACCTCAGGGATCTGTATTGGGACCGGTGCTTTTCAATATATATATATAAATGATCTGGAAAGGAATACGACGAGTGAGGTTATCAAATTTGCGGATGATACAAAATTATTCAGAGTAGTTAAATCACAGGCAGACTGTGATACATTACAGGAGGACCTTGCAAGACTGGAAGATTGGGCATCCAAATGGCAGATGAAATTTAATGTGGACAAGTGCAAGGTGATGCACATAGGGAAAAATAACCCTTGCTGTAGTTACACGATGTTAGGTTCCATGTTAGGAGCTACCACCCAGGAAAAAGATCTAGGCATCATAGTGGATAATACTTTAAAATCGTCGGCTCAGTGTGCTGCAGCAGTCAAAAAAGCAAATAGAATGTGTTAGGAATTATTAGGAAGGGAATGGTTAATAGAACGGAAAATGTCATAATGCCTCTGTATCGCTCCATGGTGAGACCGCACCTTGAATACTGTGTGCAATTCTGGTCGCCGCATCTCAAAAAAGATATAGTTGCGATGGAGAAGGTACAGAGAAGGGCAACCAAAATGATAAAGGGGGTGGAACAGCTCCCCTATGAGGAAAGGCTGAAGAGGTTAGGGCTGTTCAGCTTGCAGAAGAGACGGCTGAGGGGGGATATGATAGAGGTCTTTAAGATCATGAGAGGTCTTGAACGAGTAGATGTGACTCGGTTATTTACACTTTCGAATAATAGAAGGACTAGGGGGCATTCCATGAAGTTAGCAAGTAACACATTTAAGACTAATCGGAGAAAATTCTTTTTCACTCAACACACAATAAAGCTCTGGAATTTGTTGCCAGAGAAGGTAGTTAGTGCAGTTAGTGTAGCTGGGTTCAAAAAAGGTTTGGATAAGTTCTTGGAGGAGAAGTCCATTAATGGCTATTAATCAATTATACTTAGGGAATAGCCACTGCTATTAATTGCATCAGTAGCATGGGTTCTTCTTAGTGTTTGGGTAATTGCCAGGTTCTTGTGGCCTGGTTTGGCCTCTGTTGGAAACAGGATGCTGGGCTTGATGGACCCTTGGTCTGTCCCAGCATGGCAATTTCTTATGTTCTTATGTTCTTATGGAGCAAAAAATATGGTCTCTATGTATAACTGAAGAGAATGGTTTGCTGTTATTGCATTTAGGTTTATTCCATGTTTTTAAGTCTGCAAATTTAAGTTGTTTTTCCTTCAAGTATCCCTGATCTTTTCTGTGTGTAAAATCTCCTGAATACATATACTGATGGCCAGTGTGCCTGGTGAATATAAAGTAAGATTTGTTCTAGAATAAAGGTGAAAACTTCAGCATCTGAATAGAGGGAAAAATCTGAATTTTTTTTTCCCTCCCTGGATCAAAGAATTTGTTTGCTATGTCTTTCATGTGATTTCCCCCCCCCCCCCCCCCCCCCCACCTGCCTGGCCTTAAATGTTGCTTTAATTGGATGTTTAAAAATGGGATGACTTAAAAATAAAACAAAAAAAGAACCCCAGCAGTTAGTACACCATAGAAAGTAAATATCTAATAACCCCGTTATAATTAATTTATATGATCTTTAGATATTGGTGGAAATTTTAAGGAACTTTTCCATTGTTGGCATTAGAGCACTTAATGCACTAATAGTATTGTAAGTCAAAGGCAAAATAAGAGAGAGAGTGCTAAAGGTGTAATTGTTTCAAAATTAGCCTTGAGTTCTCAACCAGGTCAACTTTGGCCCCTGTTACATTCTCTTCTTTTTCTGAAATCACAATGCAGGAAATTGCCCATCTTCTCCTTCACATGTTTTATTTGGTCCTCTAACCCAATTCCCACTCTGCTCTGTTTCCCCCAGTTATCTCTTCCATTTGTCACATCCTCACTCTATCACTTTCCACTCAAAGGCAAAGGATTCTGCTGCTTCAGTTCCAGCATCAAGGAGTTCCGATGCGCATTGAAGGAAGGCTGAGCAGCATCAGCAGTGGTCTTCATAGATGTACAATGCTGGGAGTGGGGATGTTCTGGCTACATTTTGCATTCTCGTGAAGAGAGCTCATCCTTGATGCAGACCCAGGAACTGAGACCTCTCACCAGGTGGCTGCCAAAGTTTTTATACTTTACTTCCCAGGAAAATGTGGCTGCTACTTCTATTCCCCCCCGGTCTGTGTTGGCATAGGCAGTCTTTCAGGAAGAGCTGGATAAGAAGATCCAGCAGGCCTTGGGCAAGGCATTGTGGTGCATCTGTGCTCTGGAATTGATGGGATCTGTATTGATGCAGGCTAATGTCCACCACTGTTTGTATCCTTACAGCTGTTGCTTGACTCCTTGCAGCTGCCTGGTGATCTTGTACCCAGTGGAAAATGAACTTCAATGTTGGTTGCACAATGGTGACTTCCAGTCATTTAGGGGAAGGAAAGGGAGCTTCCCTGAGGCACAGCTGTTCTCTGGTTCTAGGCTCCAACATACAAGTACGCACCTTTTTGGTTCTTCACCCCTGGCAGACCAGTCAGGCACAGATTCAGAATATTCCAGAGGTCTGATTACAGATCTGGAGATGTCTCTGAAGAAGATGAATCAATAGCTCTCCCCTCGCCTCCAGAAATAAGGAAGTCTCCATTGGAGGATCATTTTTTTATTTTTTTTTTTTTTATGGTGGAGGTCATTCTATTTCCTTTACTGAAGGAGAATGCAACCAGAAACAAGATGCTGAATATCATCCAATTCTTAGAACCTCCTGGCAGTACGAGTTCATGAAATACTTTGAGGTAAAGATGAGAATGGGGGTGACACACCCCCTCTTCCCCCCCCCCCCATGGCTCCACTTAAGAAGGCAGATGTGATTCTTCTTGTCCAGAAGGTTCCCAGATTCGAAACAGGGAGCTACCATAACAATCTGTGGTGGTTGATCTGCTTGTAAGGGAGCCAAGAGGACTAGAACTCGTTCTCTGCCCCAGAAAAGGATTCTAGAACCTTGGATATTCTTGCGAGAGAGGTGTTTCATGGAGAGATGCTCACATAGCTTCTTATTAGCTTTTCATGGGCCAATGTAAGAGGTGGCTGAGCAGCTGCCTTAAATGCAGTGTGATGACTTCAGTCACTGTTCGGTAAGGGAATGGAGGGTGGAAAACACATGGTCAGGTCGATCTCTGTTTTCGAGACTGTATCTGCTGTGGCGATGTTGCCCACAGGACTCGCTTAGCTGCAGGCCTCAAACCTTTGACCTGAGATCCAGGAAAGACTTGGGGACAAGTGGTAGTGCAAATCCATGAAACCTGTGTGATGCTTCCACAGCCAGCCACCCAGCCAAAACCCGGTGTGGGATTTTTACTGGATCAGAGCATAGCCTGTACCCATGTCAAAGGACCCTGTCAGAAGCAGGTTGATGTTTTACATAAACCATTGGCCCATTGTAACTTGGACTCGTAGGTCCTCAGCATAAATAAAGGATACAGGTTACATCTATTGAGTGTCCTTCCAAATTGTTCTCCAGACTCTGCTTGGGGGAAGTCGCCACATCAGGAATTGGTACAGAAGAAGCTCACAGCCCTCTTATAGACCAGAGTGGGTGAGCTCATTCCAAAGAGGACAGGGATTCTACTCCGGTGCTTCTGATGCCAGAGAAAATAAGAGGTCTCATCCCATTATAGACTTAAGGCCTTGAACCAGTTTCTGAAAAAAGTTCAAGATTTCTCTGAGCACATTAATTCCCTTTTTGCAAAAAAGGAGACTGGTTGTGCTGTCTGCATCTCAAGGATGCCTACACCCACACAGATATTTGCTGGTCAGAAAATATCTGATTTGTAGTAGGATCATCACCTCTTGTATCACATGCTGCCTTCCGGCGTAGCATCTGCCCTGTGTGTCTTCACAAAATTTAATGCCTTCGTGGCGGTGCATCTACACAAACTGGGGGTGTATATGCTCTCCTATCTGGATGGTTGGCTGGTGAAGAGCATGTTTCAGGTAGATACAATAGGATCAATATGCAGAATAATCCCTGTGTTGGAGTTAATTAGGTTTGTCATCAACTACTCAAAGGCCATCTTAGTCAGTCACCTCAATTGGCATTTATCTGAGTGCTGCAAGGTACAACATGGAGAAAAAGCTCGCTTTCCACAGCAAAGAGTTATTACATTGATATCCACAGTGAAAAGGATTCAAGCGGGTCAGCAGGCATCCACATGAGATGTTGTAGTTGTTGGGCCTTATGGCATCGATGCATGTTCCTCCCTTGGCTCATCTCCATGTGAGGAGAGCCCACTGGACCCTCCAATCACAAGCCAATCGGGAACCCTGAAGACAGCATTTGCATCACGCAGCTGCAGTTTGTGATTTTAACTTATTCACCTTCTCCCAAATTTTATCATCAGCTAAGTGTATAACCATACCCTAAGCTTCTGCCTAAGGTGGTGTCAGAATTCCATCTTAACCAGCCAGTCATCGTCCTAACATTCTTTCCCAGGTTATTTGTCCACCAGCATGAACATGTAGTGCACATTTTGGGCTGCAAGAGAGCCTTGGCCTTTACCTGGAGCAGATTGAAGCCAATAGAAAGGCCTTTTTGTTTCTTATGACTCCAACAAACTGGGGACTGCCATGTGCCAAACATGCTTTTTATCTAGCTGGCTAGCAGATTGCATTGCTTCCTGTTAAGCCCAGGCGGGTCTGAATCTGGTGGGTTATGTCAAGGCTCATAGTGTCAGAGCCATGGCAGTGTTGGTAGACCACTTATAATCTTATCTCCCTGGAGCAGATATGCAAAACTAGGATATGGAGTTCTCTCGATGCATTTACATTGCAATACTGTTTTGGATAAGGACTCCTGCTGTGACAAGTTTAGCTCTTTGAGGTGCAGAACCCAACTCCATCCCTCCTCGTTCTCTTTTGGAGCAAAAAAGAGAAAATATAGCAAAAAGGCTTGTTGCCAACAAAAATGGTTGTGCTCGTTAACCCTATTTTGTTTTCCCTTTTTTGTATTTGAGGCAGTTTGTAGCTAAGTATTCCCCACTTGCCATCCTGCTTGTCCTTCTAGAAAGCAGAGTTGCTTACCTGCATATGTTGTTCTCTGAGAACAGCAGGATATCACCTCATAAAACTCACCCACCTCTTGGAATTGGCTTCTTCTAATCTTTATTTAAGGGTTTTTATATACCGCAGTACGTAATGAAATACATCACCGCGGTTTACATTTAACAATAATTTAGCAACAGGCTTTACATTGACATTATTAATAGGTATTAAATATACTAAATTCCATATAACAGTTTTGACGGAAAACAGGCTGAACAGACTGTTCAGCCTGTAATCTTAGCTAAGAAATTAGACTAAGCATGCATCCATGCAGTGGCCCCCTATTGTGCCATGCTGCACATGCCCAGTAGATCACAAAGTTCTAAAAACTTTAACATAAAAGTTCCGGGCTAGGCTCCATCAGATGTCACCCACTTGTGAGAACAGACATCCTGCTGTCCTTGGAAAGCACAGTTTACATGTAAGTAACTCTGCTTTATGTACATGCTAAATCCATATATTTGTATATAGTTTAAATATTCATGCATTATACAAAATATTGTAAAAGATATGCAATAAAAATTGCCTATTCTGTGAATTTGAATGATTATAAAACTCTTATGCAAAAGCATCTGAACTTGTTGCAACATCTAGAGAAATCTTTTGCAGTTTGCTAAGGCAAAAATGTTGGACCAAGAAGTTACCTTCAAAGTATGTGAGCAAAGAAAAAAGCAGTGGTACAAATGTGCTTACAAATATATACCTTTATTAGCTATTTGTTTTTTCAGAGCATTTGTATCTGTCCATTTTCTTTGCAGAATTTGCTAATCTTTGTTGCAGAATCTATCCATAGTCTTCTGTAGAAAACTGGGGGCTTTGTTCGTAGTATCCTTTCTGTGGGTCCTTGAGGCAGGTTGTACAATTTTTCTTAAACTGTAACTTCTTTTCTTGCAGTAGACTGAAAATATCTTACTATTTCTTCATTTGTAGTAACCTTCCAAAACTTCTCTCTGTCTCTCGGGGTTGTCGCTTCAAATAGTTTAGTGTATACAATGATGAATAAACCTCACTCTTAAGGCAGGGTATTATGGGTATGTTTTCATTCTCATATTTAGTGCTCATGCTTAATACTTTCATTGTGGTAGGGAGCCACCTCTTCAGTATGTGCTCAGTGACTATAAAATCCATAGCTGTCTAGGTATGAAGTGTGTTCCAGCATGTTTGAAGTTACCAAAATGAGAAATTTTGCTTTCCTGGCGTGTAGCCAGATGGACTCAGGACAAATGGGATAGTATCCGCGTGCTAGCAGTTGGAGACGGATCTGACGTCAGCACAGGGGCGTGTATATATCCCCACAGGAAGCGCAGCTGTTCAGTAATTTCCGTCTCCAAAGCAGTTTGGAGTGCCTGCACGCTGGTTCAGCGTGCTTTCCAAGACTACTTTCATTTTTGTTTTCTTCTCTTCTAGATTCTACTTTTTGAGCCCCGCGCTCCTCAGGGGCCGTTCTGGCCGTGCCCCCCAGTTGAGCTTCCCGGGGTGACTGCCGTGGTCCCCCGGAGGTGTAAGTCCTCGGTTCAGCCGAGGCCCTCGCTCCCGGCGTGGACGAGGTAGCGGGTGCAGTGCCTCAACCGCGGCGGTGAAAGGTATCGGCCCTTTCCCCTCGCAGCCGGAGACCGCCTGTGATCCTGCCCGGCGGCGCTGAAGATTTGGTACGGCGTACGTCTCTTCACCCAGGTCTCCGCTATCTAGAGGACCGGCGGCGTGGCAAGCCGTGGAGGACGCCATTTGTGGCCTTACTCAGGTATTCCGCGCCTGTAATGGGCGCGGCTTTTATTTATTTTTTTTCTTTTTTTCCTCCTTGTTCTTGCTTCTTGGCTGCCACTGTGAGTATGTGCCGCATATTGCTGCTGTATGTCTATTGCCTGCCCTTACTCAGCGCTTGCTGCCGCTTACTATTGCTATTGTGCGCTTGTTTTGCTCAGCGCCTATTGCTGCCGCTTCCTATTGCTATTGTGCGCTTGTTTTGCTCAGCGCCTATTGCTGCCGCATCCTATTGCTATTGTGCGCTTGCTCTATTCAGCGCCTATTGCTGCCGCATCCTATTGCTATTGTGCGCCTGTTCTAGCCTGCGCCTATTGCTGCCGCATAGGAAGCGCATGCTTGCTATATTCTGCTCATGGATCAGCTCGCAGCCGCGGCCGCAGCTGCGCCGCCACTTGCCCTAGACGTTTTCAGCTCTGGGCCTATGCTCCGCGTGCCACCTTCGTGCCACGCGCGGTACTGACCCCGACTCCCTGTGTACCCAATGTGCGGCGGCCGGGGGACCCTCCGGCCAGGACCAATCTCAGCCGCAGTTTTTTGATAGTTCACCTGCGGCTACCCCGGATTTGGGAGGCGGTCTCGACCGCTCGGGAATCCCGGGGGATCTGGTACCCCGGCGTTTTGAGGCGGCTTCCACTTCCTGGGTGGATCTTTTTCAGGGAATTCATGCCTTTGTCCAGATGCAGACGGCTTCGCGTCCTGCCCCTACGGTCCTTGCTGCGCCTGTTCTTCCGGCGGTTGCTGCGGTTCCTGTGGGGGCGGCGTCTCCGGCGCATACTGCGGCTGCCGCCATGATGGCAGCCTCTAGGGATCCGGTTCCGGGACCCTCGCAGCCTTCTCGGGAGCGGGACCTCCCGCTATTGGACAGTCCCGATCACTCGGACCAGGAGATTTCACCGGACGAGTCCGAACTCCCGGACGAAGGGGACCTCCCCCCGGGGATTGCGCCATACAGGACTATGCGGCGCTTTTTCCCTAAGGAGGACCTCTCGGACCTCGTGTCTCAGTGTCTGGCGGAGTTGGAGATCACTGGACCCAGTGCTTAGATTCCTTCTGCGCAGAACCCCCTGCTGGAAGGTCTTCGTCCTACAGCCCGCCATTTTCCTTTCTTGCAGGCAGCTCAGCAACTCATTGATTTGGAATGGGCAGCACCGGCGGCCTCATTTCAAGGGGGCCGGGCTCTGAAAGGCATGTACCCATTGGCACCGGCTCTCCAGGACCTCCTGGCATGCCCTCAGGTGGACGCCTTAATTAGCGCTGTGGTCAAGCGCACTACCATTCCTGTGGAAGGGGGTTTGGCCCTCAGGGAGCCCCAGGACAGGCGGATGGACGCCATTCTGAAGCAAAATTTTGAGGTGGCAGCTCTTTCTTTGCGGATTGCGGCCTGTTGCACGGTGGTCACTCGTGCCTGCTTGTCTCAGGTCCGGAACAACGCTCCGGCGGCTGACATGGAGCCCGCTCTTTCCTTCCTCACCGATGCCGCATC
This sequence comes from Rhinatrema bivittatum, assembly GCF_901001135.1. Classification (NCBI taxonomy): domain Eukaryota; kingdom Metazoa; phylum Chordata; class Amphibia; order Gymnophiona; family Rhinatrematidae; genus Rhinatrema; species Rhinatrema bivittatum. Next base: position 134,323,108 of record NC_042616.1, on the reverse strand, counting down.
GGATTTGGTTCGAACCACGGCTAAGGGGATCTCGTCTTCCGTGGCCGCCAGGAGACACCTATGGATCCAGTCATGGTCCGCTGATACCCCTTCCAAGTCTCGCCTCACCAAATTGCCTTTTCAGGGCTCGTTTCTGTTTGGCAGTGACCTTGATAAGCTAGTCGCTACCTGGGGTGCCTCTCCTGTGCCTCGCCTACCAGAAGACCGGTCCAGGAGGGGACAGCGCTCCGGTCCCCGGCCCTCCAGGGGCAGGAGTTCTCAGCGATTTGTTCCATATAGAGGGCGCTACCAGACGCTGCATCCTCCGGCCAGGAATCAGTCCTTTCGGTCCAGGCTGCGCAGACGGGGGAACGGGCCGGGCGGGGGTCCCGGTCGCATCCCACAATGAGAATTTGCCGATTCATCTGGGGGACGAAGCCATAGGGGGCAGGTTGACCCTCTTCTACCCCAGATGGGTCGAGATCACGTCGGACCAGTGGGTCCTCGCAGTTATCCGAGAGGGGTATTATCTGGACTTTCATCATCTTCCTCCGGACAAGTTTGTGGAGTCTTCATGTTCCCCGCTCAAGAAGGCAGCATTGGAGGCCACCCTGACGAGGCTCCTGCCCTTGAACGCCATCCTCCCAGTGCCTGCCTGGGAAGTGAATTCTGGACACTATTCCATTTATTTCATAGTACCCAAGAAAGGGGGCACTTTTCGGCCTGTGCTGGACCTCAAATCCCTCAATCGGTACTTACGGGTGCCGAGGTTTCGCATGGAAACTCTGCGCTCCGTCAAGGCCGCAGTCCAGCCCGGAGAGTTCCTCACGGCATTAGACCTGTCCGAAGCCTATCTTCATATTCCGATACATCCAGATCATCAGCGCTTCCTACGCTTCAAGGTTCTGGACCGCCACTTCCAGTTTCGAGCTCTCCCCTTCGGGTTGGCCACCTCCCCAAGGACATTCACCAAGGTGATCGTGGTTGTGGCGGCGGCGCTCAGGCGGGACGGGATCTTGGTCCATCCCTACCTAGACGACTGGTTGATCAGGGCGAAATCCCGAGTGGAGAGCCTGCAGACAACCGACAGGGTGATCGCCCTTCTGGAACGCTTGGGCTGGGTCATCAACCTCAGCAAGAGCTGCCTACAGCCTTCCCAGTCCATAGAATATCTGGGGGTACGGTTCGACACTCGGGCGGACACGGTCAGTCTTACGACCAAGAGACAGTTGACACTTCGGCAGCGTATCCAGTATCTGTTGGGAACCAGTCGGCCGTTAGCTTGGGATTATCTGCAAGTTCTGGGTCTCATGGCCTCCACTCTGGACGTGGTGCCTTGGGCACGAGCCCATATGAGACCACTACAGCATTCCCTGCTCTCTCGCTGGAGCCCCCATCACCGAGCCTATTCCACGCACCTCCCTCTACCAGTCCATGTTCGGACCCAGCTGCGGTGGTGGTTGCGGTCCGACCACCTGAGCAGGGGGTCACGAATGTCCTCGCCCACGTGGATCTTGCTCACCACGGATGCCAGCCTAAGCGGCTGGGGAGCACATTGCGAAGAACTCACCGCGCAAGGGCGCTGGAACAAGGAGGAGTCCACATGGAACATCAATCGCCTGGAAGCCCGGGCAGTCAGACTGGCCTGCCTTCGTTTCGCTCCACGGCTGCGGCACAGAGCTGTCAGAGTGATGTCCGACAACGCCACCACGGTGGCCTACATCAACCGTCAGGGCGGAACCAGAAGCCGACAGGTATCTCTAGAAATCACCCCACTCATGGTTTGGGCAGAGGCGAATCTACGGGACATCTCCGCCGTCCACATTGCCGGGAAGGACAATACCACAGCAGACTTCCTCAGCAGGGGAAGCCTGAATCCAGGCGAGTGGCAGCTGTCCCCCACAGCTTTCCAGATGATTGTCGATCACTGGGGGGTCCCGGCCATGGATTTACTGGCAGACAAGTCCAATGCTCCGGTACCCAGATACTTCAGCCGCAGACGCGACCCGTGCTCGCACGGCATCGATGCTCTGGTCCAGCCGTGGCCTCCGGGGACTCTTCTATATGCCTTTCCCCCGTGGCCTCTCCTGGGTGCCCTCATCCACAGGATTCGGTCACACCAGGGCCTAGTTCTTCTGGTGGCCCCGGACTGGCCAAGAAGACCCTGGTACGCGGACCTCCGACGCCTGCTGGCAGGGGAGCCTCTCCCCCTGCCTCCTCTCCGGGACCTTCTACGTCAAGGTCCCATTCTGCACGGGGATCCGGCTCAGTTCTCTCTTACGGTCTGGCCATTGTGAGGGCTCGACTGAAGAAAAAGGGTTACTCGGGGCCTGTGATTAATACACTCCTCCGGGCTCGCAAGTTTTCCACATCCCTCACCTACGTACGGATCTGGAGAATCTTTGAAGCATGGTGCGCCTCTCATGGCACCAGTCCACATGCCGCCACTATTCCTATTGTGTTGGATTTCCTGCAGGATGGGCTTCAGAAGGGTCTCTCCCTCAGCTCCATCAAGGTTCAGGTAGCGGCACTATCGTGCTATGGGCCCAGGAGAGGTGGCAAGACTATCGCCAAGCACCCTGATGTTTCTCGTTTCCTGCAAGGCGTCAAGCATATTCGTCCGCCACTAAAGTGGCCTATACCTTTATGGAACCTTAATCTGGTTCTGGATTTCCTTGCGGGATCCACCTTCCGACCCCTTCGGGGCTTGTCTCTACGGTCTCTAACCCTGAAGTTGGTATTCCTGCTGGCCGTATGCTCCGCACGCCGCGTCTCTGAACTACAAGCGCTGTCCTGCCGTGATCCCTTTCTACGTATCACTTCGGAGTCTATCCATCTTCGGACGGTTCCCTCCTTTCTCCCTAAAGTGGTTTCACAATTTCATCTTAACCAAACCATATCCTTGCCTACCACGGTAGGTTTGAAGAAATCTGAAGACGGCCGTTTATTACGCCATCTCGACGTCGGCAGATTGCTGCCCAGGTATCTGACAATGACTCAAGACCTGCGGAAGACAGACCATCTGTTCGTCCTACACAGCGGGAAGAAGCAAGGTGAAGCTGCCTCTCGGCCCACCATTGCCCGCTGGATTAAAGACGTGGTCAGAGCCGCCTACGTGGCGGCTGGGAAGGCTCCGCCTCTACAGGTTAAGGCTCATTCTACCAGAGCCCAAGCGGCGTCTTGGGCTGAATCCCGGATGCTGTCACCGGCGGACATCTGTAAAGCGGCGACATGGTCCTCCCTCCATACCTTTTCTCGGTTCTACCGTCTGGATGTCCAGGCCAGGGAGGACTCTGCCTTTGCGAGGGCGGTACTGCATGGTCCTCAGGCAGCCTCCCGCCCAGGCGGGGTGTAAAGCTTTGGTACATCCCATTTGTCCTGAGTCCATCTGGCTACACGCCAGGAAATGTTGAGATTACTTACCTGGTAATCTTGTTTTCCTTAGTGTAGACAGATGGACTCAGCATCCCGCCCAGCTGCCTGTGTCCATGGGTTTCACTGATTCCGGGTACGCCTTTGACTTTTGTGTTCCTAAGAGCGTACACTCTGCCTATATCCACGCCTTCCGGTTGGGAAGGCTGGCGGTCTCCGGCCACTGTCAATCGGTCAGGGGAGGCCTGTTTTCACTTTTTTCTTTACTTTTCATTGAGCGTCAGTACACACATCCATAACAGCTTTTGCAAGGAAGATTACTGAACAGCTGCGCTTCCTGTGGGGATATATACACGCCCCTGTGCTGACGTCAGATCCGTCTCCAACTGCTAGCACGCGGATACTATCCCATTTGTCCTGAGTCCATCTGTCTACACTAAGGAAAACAAGATTACCAGGTAAGTAATCTCAACATTCATGTAAAGTGTGGCCATCTTGGAACCAGGGTACCTTTAGCGTGCTCTAATTCGTATATGAATTTTTTTTCTCATTTGTTTAAAAACCAGAGTTGATACACACTGTGGATTTTATTAAATTGATATAGGTTTGATATTTTAAAATGTTAGGTTTATAGATATCACAAAAGTGGCTTAAAAACCCTCACTGTTATGAATTCACATACAAAAAATTATCCAAGTGAGGAAACACACCAGATTGTTAATATAATATTAATATCGGGAATTAGTATCAGAATTAAGAGTACTTTTAATACAGTCTCCAGGCTCCTGCCCACGATGGGCTTCAACCAGTCTTAATTCTGATACTAATTCCCGATATTAATATTATATTAACAATCTGGTGTGTTTAGTAAGAGGTTTCCTCACTTGGATATTTTTTGTAGGTTTATAGATATACCACTTCTTTAAGATTTTACTCTACGGGAGTGTATAAAGGATAGTAAGAAAAATAGATCTTATCCTTAGCTTCAACATAGTGTTCATCCTATCCATTGTACTACTGGGTCTGTAGGAGGGCAGAGTATTCTGTAAGAAGGGACAGAATAACTAAATAGTCCAGGCTGTTAGGAACAGAGTAGCCTACCACTGAAAATCTGGGCCACAATTCAACCACCAGAGGATTCAGCCCAAAGTATTTGCCTAGTCTTTGGTTTGAAGACAAACTTAATCTGATTTGGGATTCTTGTGGAAACATTTAGCTGCCTTAATCTGGTTCCAGCCTGTTTATGAGAGACCTGCTTTACTGTTAATTTATGGGGGTAATTTTGTAATTGCCACATAGATTTTAAGGCAATTATCTACACACATTACAGCAAATGTTTTTTTTTGTTTTTTTTTAAACAAAGGGAAGGTTATGCACTTTTGAAATTATTCCACCAAAAGTATCTGCACACATTTACACCTAATAAATGCAGTGGGTTTTTGCATGTACTTCAGAAAATACAAAAGTGTGTGCAAACTCTTCCCAAGCTTTACCCTCAAACACATTTGCTTACAGCAAATAAACTGGTCTGCATATGGCAGACAGCTTTTTTTTTTGTTTGTAAAAAAAAAAGAGGGTAAAACTGTTTTACCTGTGGAAATAGCTTTGAAATTACCCTCTATAACTACGGCTGTGGTTTCTTCTTTTGTGTGTGATTATGATGTACTGTGTGTTAACTTGTTACTTTTTTTCTTTTTACATTTATTTTTCAGGTGTTGATTTTAAAGTAAAAACCATTTCAGTCGATGGGAATAAAGCTAAACTTGCAATATGGGTAAGTCTCTCTCTTTATTGGAGTACAATAAGTAGATAAGATTTCAGTTTGGTTATACTGTCAGCAAGGCTGACTTTTATATTCCGCTTAGAATGGTAACCTATGTGGAATATATAAATCTTTAAGTGATATCCAGGATTGGAGTACCTAATAAGAGAGGTAGACTTGAATATTGTTACTGTCGCAGAGAGATGGTGTTACAAATCCCATGGCTGGAATATAGCAATCGCAAAACTCAGGTATGCTCCACAATAACTAGTATCTAATCATGGAGGATCCTCATTGGGCAAGCTAAGACTGTTAACTTCTGAAAGGCTGTGCGTTCAGTATATCTTCTGGGCATTAAAATTAGCTACAGGGAGGGTAAGGGTCGGGGTGAGGCAAGAGGGCAGGCCCTGGTAGTTTTAAACACTAACCAAAAAACAGACGGGGAAGGGCTGAGATTGGCACAGGTCCTGACCCGTATATTTACAGAAGAAGCTTTAAAAGAGAAACTGCAGGCTTGGCCCAACAAGAGGAAGGACACCTTTTTGTTTTGGCCACAATTTTTTTTTTTTTTTTTTTTTTATCTGGCTAACTCCTAACTATCGGAATTAGCTGGATAAGTTATTCTGCTAACGCCCCAGAATACTCCCAACACATCCCATTCTTATTTGGCTGTATCTTCAATGGATGATGACATATCAGTCTAATTTCTTTAGCTCAATAAGCAAGGGAAATATTCAAAACCTAGTCATTTGAGAAGAATAACTTGAGTGATCCATCTAAATAGTTTTGAATATTGACTTCTCTATTTCTTAGACTTTACTAGAAACTGTTAGGAAATGGAGATCTCCTTTTATTTTAAAAAGCATTAGGGAATGATTGAAGTGTTGCAGTCTAACTGTGGGGTGGCAGGCTTAGAGCTTCTGGAGGCTTCTCTGTTGCCCTGAAGATGGTACATCTCTGGGTAGAACTGGCCTAAAGTAAAGATGCCTCCCCTCCAAATCCAGAGTCTACCAAGTTTGTCCTCACTCACACAAATGATCTGAGAAATAAGATCAGGGCTGTAAGTCAGAATAGGCCCCCAAAATGCAGAACACCTTAGTTTGAGCAATGTGGCTGTCAGAGGAGGCGGACAAGAGGAAGAAAAGAGAAAAAAAATCTAATTAAATCTTTGTTCTGATACTTTTTTTTTTCTGAAGAATTTAAAGTAATTTACTGTAATCATTATGAAAGCAAAAGAATAAGGTACAAGTCGAATTGTATGTCTGTATCTTACAGACAGTGCCCCTGGTCCCTGCAGCAGGTCTTAAGATCTGTGGCAAGAGTTTTGCACAATCTTAGGTACACATTTAAAATGTAGCTTTTTTTTTTTTTTCTTAAGTCATTTTCTAATGTGTCCAGTTTATTTGGTTCTTTACTAGAGGAAAAAGTATCTTCTTGATTGACAATGGAGACAGGAAAAAGGATCTGGAGGATGGGAAGAGGATTTTTTTTTTTTTTTTTTTAAATTTGAGGGATCTCAGGCAGGAGAGAGAAGGGATAGAGGCAGATGGATCTGGAATCTACTCTCACCACGTCCCGTCCCCCCCTTCATTAATCCTCTCACACGCCATGCTCCTTTCAATTCCACCACTCACATATGCTCTCTCCATACCTATCTGCTCCGATCCTTTGTCACCTAATTCATACCCATAGCTCCTTGATTCTCTCCCCCTCCCAGTTCCCTCAGTCACACTCGCAGCAACTCTGATTCTCCTACATCCTTTCTGATCTCCATATTTTCTCCCCACCCCCTACTCTTGACCCCTCGAAGATGAAGGGGCTGGTGGATGAGGGGAGGAAAGAAAAGGAGACTCATAGAAGGGGGGGGATCCTGGATCAGGAGAGGGAGGGGTGACGGATCCACTCATCCTTCCTCCAAAAGAACCCTTTACTCGGTCATTCTTATACCATACACCATCACTCACTCTGATTCACTCCTTGAATTACTTCCCCTCCCCCATGTTCCCCCCTCAAATATTTAGTCCGCACCACCTCTAATCCCCTCGCTCATACATATATTTCACATCCCCTCCATACTCTATCTTGCAGCTAGGCTGAAACCCTTTCTCTTTCCTCACCCATATGGGTCAATCCCAGGATCCTGATGCAGGAAAGGAGAAATGAAGGGCTGTTCTGCAGTACCAGCGAATATGGGAGATTGAGTTGACCCAACAGGTGGATACTGTACACTCGAGCAGAAGTTGTGTCTACTGATTTAAGAAAAGGTGGAGGGAACAAGCAACCAAGCAAAGAAAGATGAGATGAAAGAAGCTAGAGCAAGCCAAACGAGAAGAAAAACCTGAAAATGTTAGGAGTCTACTTGAAAGCAAAGGAGCAATTGTAGGAAAGAGAAGTGCATCTTCTATGTGATACTAGCCTTGGCTGAACAGAATTGCAGCATTCTTCACCAATGGGGTGACCAGGCCTGCTTCATTTTCCTGTGCAGCCTGGGACCATAGTATAGGATTTTGAACCATGAGGCTGCCATAGTGCAGAGCAGCTTAAAATGAGACTCTAGCTCCAGACTGCACAGGAAGAAAAAGCAGTCCACATTGTTGCTTTGTTGCTGCTTAAATGCTGTATGAATAATCTAGGAGGAAGGGAGTAGATTAGCAGTGGTTGCTATATTTTTGTGATCTGGTCCCTGGTCTCCTGCGGCAAATGCAGAGAAAAAGCAATTCCACAAGAAGGGCTGGATTTAATGTCCCTTGCTATGGAATCACAGGAGATTAAGGATCCTGCTTATAACCTGTATTAAACTTCCCCTGCTGTTTTGGTATGTGCAGTTCTATAGCAGCAGGTAATCAACAGGGTATAGGGTTCCCAGATATGATTTTTTTTTGTCTGCATTTCTGTATTTTTATGTAAAAGATACTTTGTATTTTCATTTTTGAAAGTGTGGTTAGGAGAGAAGTGAAGGTTTAAAGGACTTGAATACCACCTTCAGGATTGTGGATAAGCCAGATGAGCATTAAGTAATCACAGCTAGTGCTTTTAATAGGGAAGCAGAATAGCAGCAACCCTAACACTTAAGATGTTTTCATTATTTACCTGTGTAATTTTCTAAATGTGAATCCTAATGATTACATGGCATTATTATGGCATATAACTTCTACTTTAATTTGTGAATGATTTTAAAGAATGGATAATTTTTAGGTGGGGTAATCCTGCAGTAGAACACTACAGATTCAGCAGGGGGAGCTGTAAGCCAGTACAACAGATCTCAACCTTTTTGGCTAACTGTTCTCTTCAGATTCTTGCAGTAGAATGTTTAGTAAACTACTTCTGTTATGCAGCCGGCAATATAATTATGAAAATGATTTCTAATTTAATTTCAGGACACTGCAGGACAAGAGCGGTTTAGAACACTGACTCCCAGTTACTATAGAGGTGCACAAGGTGTCATACTTGGTAAGCGCACACTTGTATAGTACATGTACTGTTTTTTAAAGATTTTCTCTGATGTTCAGACAATCTTCTTGAGGAATTTTATGTAGTTAGAATGTTTGCATTAGCTAACAAGGGGCTTTTTGTTTTCTATCATGTACAGTCATTTCTGTAGCTTTGTAATGTTTAATGAAATAATTGTTTTAATATGCAGTTAATATGGTAAAATGCATTTTAGGAAGAAAGTCATTTGATCTCATAAACCAAAATTAATGCAATGCAAGTGTGTACTTGCATGACAACTTGAGAGTGGATTTTATGGCTCCATAACACCCCCCCCCCCCCCCCCCCCCCCCCCCCCCCCCAACAGTGCTTATGTGTTTACTTTGTCCACTTACCCATCACTACTTACTACCTATGACATCAGTGTCATGGGACAGATAAGTGGAGAAAGTGAAACTATAAATGCTTTTTAAGCCTAAAATGTGCTTAAAAATAAGTTGCATGCTTTTTAGTTTTGGTCGTTTCTGTTCATTGATTACAGAATACCATTGTTTTACTTCTCTCTAGATTTAATAGTCATTAGACAAAAATAACTGAGAAACTGTTTGCATTTTGTTGGGTTGCCATTACTGCAGTCTGACTAAAGTTAGCTTGAAAACTTTATATAGGACATCCTTCCCCCTCCCATTTATACATTTGTCAATCATGCATTTCCTAAAATAAGAGCAAGCTGTTGCATACTATTGAATTTTGTTTTGGGAAATTTTGGTGGTATTGTATTTTGAAGCATTTATTTTTTTATATTGGTTTAGTTTTATTTGATTTACATTCCACCTTTCAGTAACTTCAAAGCAGATTACATTCAGGTACTGTTGGTATATCCTTGTCCCCAGAGGACTCACAATCTGTACCTGAGGCAATGGAGAGTGAAGTGACTCTCCCAAGGCCACAGGATCAGCAGTGGGATTTGAACCCTGACTCTCCTGGCTCATAGACCACTATTCTAATCACAAGGCTGCTACTCAATTTAGAAGAAAAAACTGTCACCTGCTTTGTGGATAGTGGCCTCAAACAAGAAGCCTGGGAGTGAGTGCCAAGGTGGTGGCGTAGATTACAAAAAGGTTCACTGAAAGGAGGCAGAGTGTAACAGTAAATGGAACTTACACCGAAAAGAAAACAGCGTTAAGTGGAGTGTCACGGGGTTCAGTATTGGGACAGATTTCTGTTCATTATCTTTGTGAGCAACGTTGCGGAAGGGGTAGAAAGCAAAATTTGTCTATTTGCCTTTGATACTAAGGTTTGCAATAGAGTGGACACACCTGAAGGAATGGAGAGAATTAAAAATGATTTAAGATAGCTTGAAGAGTGGTCGAAGACTTGGCAGCTGGGATTCAGTGCCAAGAAGTGCAAAGTCATGCATCTGTGGTGCAGTAATCCAAAAGAGCTTTGTACGATGGGGGATGAAAGACTGATGTGCACGGCAGACCAAGAGAGAGGGATCTTGGGGTAATAGTTTCCAGAGATCTGAAGATGACGAAGCAATGTGACAAGGTGATAGCTAAAGCCAGAAGAATGCTGGGCTGCATAGAGAGGAATAACTGGTAAGAAAGGAAATGATATTGCCCTTGTATGGGTCCTTGGAGAGGCCTCACTTGAATACAGTTTTCCGTTCTGGAATCTGTATCTCATAAGGGACAAAGACAGGATGGAGGTGGTCCAGAGAAGAGCAACCAAAATGGTGTGAGGTCTGTATGAAAAGACCTAGGAGGAGAGGCTGAAGGAGCTAAACATTTATACTTCTGATGAGGAGGTGCAGGTAAGAGATGATACAGACCTTGAGATACCTGAAAGATTTTAATGATGCACAATCTACAAACCTTTTTCCAATGGAAAGAAATCATTAGAAGGTAAGGGTCATGAAACAGAACTCCAGGGAGGACAACTCAGAACCAATGTCAGGAGGCTGGTGGATGCCTGGAATGTCCTTCCAGAGGAAGTAGTGAAGACGAAAACAGTGAGAGAATTCAAAGGAACAATGTGTGGAGAGTAACAAAGAAATGGTAGAAATATTAAACAAATACTTCAGTTTGGTATTCACTAAAGAAGACCCTGGAGAAGAACCATTGCTGGTTAACAAGACCATAGATGGGGGTGGGGGGGGGATGGAGTAGACAAAACTCCCATTTACAGAAAGATGAAAGGATGGAAATGAGTGCATGGGGGGGGTAACTTGCTGGGGTGAGTGGCAGTTACTGCCCTTAACCGTCCTCGCTCTCTGCTTCAGAGGCAAGGAAAAAGAGGAATTGGATTCAGACAGCAACCAACAAGGCCCCCCAACTTTTACGGTCTGGGGAAACAAGCAAGGGGGTAACTTGCTGATGCGGCAGTTACTACCCTTAACCAATAAGCCTGATACTCTTCAATGCAATGCAACATTGCTCTCTGCTTCAATGGCAAGGGGTAATGGGGAATTAGATTCCAACAACCAACTAGGGCCTGACTTTTATGGTCTGGGAATTTAAGTGTGGGTGAACCTGCACCGCAGATTATGAAAATTCAGCCTTAAGAGGAGATTCCTCTTTCTTCCCTAATAGAACTTCAGATGCATTGCACGTTTGTGATTATACTTTGACATCTATCAACTTGTTTTTACCAACCCTCTTTCCCATTCAGAAGTGGTAACTATTTATTTATTTTTAATTTTGTACTGCTTCTTTTGATCTTTTAAATATTTTCCCATCATATAGGTTCTCCTTGAATGACAGCGGGACACATAGAAATAGTGAATTTATAGAAGGAAAAACAAGGATTTTACTTCATGGTCCCCATGGTGGCTCTGCTTCCACTTACTTGCAATTTAAAATTTTTTGAACAAACCAAAAGATATTTTAGACTATGTTTAGACTGCACAGCCAATTGCTTGCACTTAATAGAAATGACCAAGAATCTTTATTTTTAGTTGATTAGTGTCCCCATGTGGTGGGGGGGGGGGGGGCCCGCCCTTGCAGTCCTTTTCAGCAATGCAACATAATCTGAATATATATAAAATATTCCAAATGCAAAGTGTGTCTCTTTATTTAAACACACTCCACTAGAATTCAGCATATTGTCAGTGTTTAATTAGGAGACAGTACTAGCATATAACAAGCTGCTGTTGATAAACATGTGCGTGCAAGCTTACTGTATCGGGGGTGACTTTCCGAATGCATATCACAAGTGCTAAAGGCTTATGTAGTTTTGTGTGCCTGAACCTGTTCTGAAACAAATTTCCTTTAACTCTTTTTTAGTATATGATGTGACAAGAAGAGATACGTTTGTTAAACTAGACAATTGGCTAAATGAGCTGGAAACGTACTGCACGAGAAATGACATAGTTAAAATGCTAGTTGGAAACAAAATTGATAAGGTAAGAAAATAGTGAAAAATGTCCTTGCTTATTAGTTATGTTCTTCTACCATTGGTCTTATCTAATGTACTGTAACTTCTTCTAGGAAAATCGAGAAATAGACAGAAATGAAGGCCTGAAATTTGCCAGAAAACATTCCATGTTGTTCATAGGTAAGTTGTGGGGGGAGGGGCAGGGGTGTGAGATTTTTTCCCCCTCTAGATCTCATCAGTCTTTGTAACAGTAATGAAATAATTGTATGAATCAATCCATCATTTTTGTCTGCTTTTCATTTTCTTATATGTACACTCTCTCATCATTGCTATTTCATTTGCTAACAAGTGGGGTTTTTTTTTTTTGTTTCTTTTGTTTGTTTTTTTTAATTATGTCCCCTTCACAAAACAAAATCTTTTGTTTAAGGTGGTAGTGAATGCCCTACATGTTGTACAGATTTTTACTTGTTAACAGGGTTGATCTTTTGGGGTAAGATAGGGATATTACATAAAACATTTTGAAATCCATCATACATTTTAACCTGTTCTTGGAATCTGTCGTTTACTAACATTTAATATTTGAGTCTTTGGAGATAGTTGTACACCTAGCATGCTAGCTCTTGCATGCTAGCCACACTTAAGTTTCGTACAGTAAAGGAAAGAAGAAAATGCCCCAACCCGTTGTGGGCTCAGGCTGAAATTTTAATGTCAAGATACTAGAAAAAAATGAAATTGGAAGACTTTACATATCCAAAATGTTGAATACTCCTCTGGTACTGTTGTGATCAGGACTCTGCATTATTTGAGTGTTGCATTTTTGGGGGAAGTGGGTGTGAAGGTTTAGTTTAGTGTTTCTAAACTGTTCAGTCTGCAGAGAAAGCAAAACAGTTCCTTGCCAGGTTGGCCGGTTTAATGAAGTGGAAAAGAGCAGTTAGGTATTTCAGGATGTTTTGCATTGGGCCTAAAAGGGTTCAAAAATTGATGCTTCAAGGTAAATAAACTAATAACCTCTCTATCAGATCTTTAGATAGTTGTATTAAATTGAGCAAAATGATTTGAACGATGTAAAGTAAAAGACTATATTCTGAGTATGACACACAGGATAATGGAATGAAATAGCACTTTAACTCATTCTTGATGCAGTTGTGTTGACCTAGAATAGGTATAACTGTAAAAAAAAAAGAAATAGATAATACATGAATGTAACCTAGACCATGTATTAGCGGTTTATATTAACCTAGAATGGGAATGTTGAACTTGAAACCGAATAATGACTTTGTAAACAGGCATATTAAACACCTAAATACATAAAGCTCTTAAAAACAGACACTGTATTCTTTAAAGCTGTGGAAAGGCAGAATTTTGATTTGAACTGGAATTCAGTTAGGTTTGCATATCTAAGGACTACTTAAAAAATTTTATATCCCACACTGTCCTAAAATTATTAGGCTTTATGTTCCATTTCATGGCATCTATCTTCTTTGTTCATCCCAAAGATAAACATGTTTGGGGGGGGGGGTTGTCTTTATTTCAGAGGCAAGTGCAAAAACGTGTGATGGCGTGCAGTGTGCTTTTGAAGAACTTGTTGAAAAGATTATTCAGACTCCTGGACTTTGGGAGAGTGAATCTCAGAATAGAGGAGTCAGGTTATCAAACCATGAAGAAGGCAGCAGAGGAGGAGCCTGTGGAGGATACTGTTCAGTGCTGTAATTTCAAAAGTTCTACATCCTTTCTTATTTAATCGCATAGTAACATTTATTTCTGTATATAAATTCAGTAACTGCTCACTTAGGGGACTTGCAGTTTGCACAAACTTATTTTGTATCATGGTAGCAAGCTTTTGTAGGACAGTGTGTGCAGCAATCTTCCCACTTGAAAATGTCATGGTAAGCATGCAAAATTTCCAATATTCAGGATTTTTCTTGTAGCATACTTGGTTGTGTATTAGCAGGTGCACCAAGTATAAAACTTCTTTCCATCATGTATTGTCATATTTTGTTTTTTACATCTGTTTAGCAAAATCTACTGTTACAGTTTCTGCTTTGTCTTGTCTCATTTTTTTGTTATTTCATTAAATGGCTTTGTGTGCACAAATCCCGGAAATAATTAAAATGTTATCTGCTGCTGTTAAATTAATGCTTTTCATTACAAGTCTGACATAAACATGCTCAAAGAATTCTGTTTGACAAGTTGGACTTTTTTTTTTTTTTTAAGCAGTTGACAAGTGTTTTTTGGCTCGGCTATACCTCATTTCAAGTATCTACAAATAACTACAGCATCATTCTATCCTTTAAACCCTGTAAATTAATTTTTTTCTTAACAAATATTGTATTGCATTTTGTTTATACGTTCATAGGTTCTATCTGGTCCACATTACCTAGTACTGTGCTCCCTTGCTTTCAGCCTGCACAGGAGTGAATCTCCCTGTCCTTGTCAGCAGCTGCTAGCTACAGTATAGATGACTGAGGCAAGAGAGGGTGGTACATTTTTCAGGAATGTTAAATCTTGCAATATTTAAAAGGGATTATCTTGTATTTAATGGTGACTTTTATGCCCAAGTAAACACTAAGAAGAAACCATGCAGTATCACAAAAGTGGTTATGAGAATATTGTAGACCTGGCAATGCTGATTAAAACACTTGCTTGAAAGTGCTGTAGAAGCTGGCTGATTGACTTAATAACCATATGCAAGATACCTGTAAATTCATTGTTAATGCATCATACTTGAGGACCCATTTTTTTTAAATAGCTAGTTCACTAGACAGCTTGATGACTTAACTTTTATTCCTTTATGAAGATTTCTACACTGCTGTTTGGATACATGTCTAAAACGATTATTCAGTTTTACTTCAGAGGTGCTGAATGGTGTTTCTTACTGTAACTCTGCATCACTTTGAAGATATATTTTTGTGTGTATTGCTTGGTGGTTGTTAGTCATATGAATTGTATCTGTGTTGGACATATGAAGATATGTAGTTTGCAGCTTTATATTGATAAAATGTCTGATAAAGCTGAATTCCAGTTTTGTTTTGGAGGATACCAAGAAACCAATCACATTAGGCAGTCATATTGATAATACTGCTGCTGAAGCATGGTTCGTTTTTCAAAAATTGCAAGTATTTCATTTGGTTTACTGTGTAGCAAAATGTAATAATGCAGGCAGTTTAAAGAAAAGTTTACATACACAATACATTTTTGTCACAGTATTCAGCTTTCTGACTTCTTGCTATGCTAAACTTGTATATTGCCATTTACATTTTCATTACCGCTAATTCATAACATTGCAAATGTGTGGGCAGAAGTATTTCTGGTATTCAGACACTAAGGCAGTATGTTTAATGTGACTCATTAACACAGCATAAAAGGCATCTGGTGTGTTGTGGGGAAGGGGCTTCTTGCATGTATAGGTTATGGACCTTATTCATTCCTGAGGATCTAGACATATCTCCTGCATAGAAGGAATTTAGTATGCCAGAAAGGACTGAATTTGCTAAGCATTTTGGCATTCTTCAGCATGTAACTTTCATAGATGCAGAAGATAGGCAAAGGCAATTGCATTTACATTGTATATGAGCTAATTTGTTGCCTTTTGTGTACATACCAGCATTACACAAGTGTTTTTGTTTCACAGTTTTGAGTTTTCTTTAAGCAAATAAATGTGACATCAAAACACTTCATTCTTCTTTGTTTACATTTTGGTAGATTTGCATTAGTACTGTAAGGGTTACCAACTGTGTATATGTAACTTCTAAATGTTCATATTCTCTTAGGACAGCAGGATGATGGGTGACATCATCAGAAGCAGCCCAGCACAGAAAACATTTATCAAAAGTTTCTAGAACTTTTAACAGGCACACTGAACATGACCAACATGCCACTATCGGTGCATCCACACAGGCTCCCTCTTCATGGGGGGAAAAAAGACTGACTCATGGTAGTGGAGCTCTGCTCTTAGCTCATCCTTTCAAAGTATTTTCTTGGTCATTTTCAATGTTCTCGGGGCTGGGTCCCTCTTCTTTGGTCGGGAGTGTCTAATGTCCGGTAGGTGTTCAAATTTTCCCTCTGTGTGGTTGATGGCCACAGAGTGGCAACTTGCCTGAAGATGGCATTAGACCGTTTTGGCTATTTTTCATGGTGTGTCCGGTTTTCACCGATGTCCCCAGTCCTTGTGGACCATGTCGATTACTGAGCCACATGAGGTCAGTATCCTCTGCCTAGGGGCGTCATACGATGTCTGAGGATGCCATCTGTGACCAGATGACCCCCACACCCCAAAGGCCGTTGTGCCTGGCTGGATAAGATGGAAAAACTTTTTGCCAGAAATCCATCTACTCTGGCATCAGGGGCATCGATACCTAGAGGCTGAGGGGAGCCATTAGTTACGCCATCCCTCTCTATGCCTCTGGCGGGTCCCTCTTGTGAGAGGAGCTAGTGATGGCCTGTTTCTGGTGTCGTCACACTCTGATCTCAGGATCTTCACATTCCTCTGCTCCAGGGACAGACCTGGCCGAGCACCAAGGGTAGTCCCACAACCATAATCACTGGTTGCTGTCTGTGCATGGCTCCAGGACTGGTGCAGCATTGTCGACAAACCCCCCCCCCCCCCCTCCCATGGGGAAGAGGTACAGTCCTCTATCAGACCTGGGAGTCCAAGGTGTTTCCCCACCGGTTGTGGTACTGGGCACTGAGCCTGTGATAACACCACGTCTTCCATCTGTCCTAAATACAGCGGACTTTCAGGAGGAGCTGGAGCATAGGCTTCAGCAGGCGATGCTCTGAACCCTGAGGGATATTGAGCCGCTGTTGGCACCAGTTCCTGTGCTGGAGCATGCGCTGTCTTTTTTGGCGCCCCTGCTAGAGCCCTAGACATCCTTCTGGGCGTACATCCAACGCAGCTGCTGCTTGAGGGACCATCTGTTCCCCGATGGCCACATATTGCTGCGCCCCCCCCCCCCCCCCCCCCCCCCGAGCGATTCCCATTGGGTCCTCCAAGGAGGAAGAATCCATGCGGCCGTGCCCTCAGGGCCCTTAGTGCCACAGCTGGGCTTCCCTGTACCTGGGCCATCAGGAATCTGTGTGCCATCATTGCCCACAGTGCCCTAGATGCCAAAACAGGCTTGGGCAGGGACCTTAGCAAAGAGGAGCGCACGTATGATCCCTGGAGCGATGACACATCAGTCTTCCTTGGAGCACTCAGATGACCTTTCCAAGCCCTATCTGCTGGATGAAGGGTGTCTGTTTCCCCCGGAGGCTCTTTCCTTTGCAGGCTTCATCCGGGCGCTGGCCGAAGCCATTCCAACTCCTCGCTGAAGAGGACAGTCGGCACAAAATGCTTGGAGGTCTTCCAGTTTGAGGCCCCAAAGGAGATAGTTGCTGTCCTAATCCATGAGATCTTCAAGGAACTTCTCCTTAAGAACTGGGAGCACCCTGTTCTTCTAGTTAGTCAGAAGGCGGACACCATTTTCTTGGTGCAACAAGCCTTGAGAGGCGCCACTTCCTGCACCAGTCTGTGGTGGTGGTGGTGGAGTCTGCCCTCAAGAAATCAAAGTGCTTTCGCACTCATGCCTCTGTCCCGTCAGGTTGGGAACACCGGCCCTTAGATGCTCTAGGTAGGAAGGTCTTTCAGCGTGCTATGCTTATCGCCTGTATTATATCCTCCCAACTGTATATGACCTAATACCACCGGAACCGCTGGAAACATGTCCAGGAATTGCCCAAGTACCTACCCCAGCAGCAGCAGGATGCTTTCATGGCAGTAGTGTAGCAAGGCAGGCAAACGTGAGGTATGTCCACCTATGACATATTTGAAATGGCGGACAGGGTGGCTGCAGCAGGCATTGGTGCCCATAGAATGGCCTGGCTTTGTGCCTCAGACATTCAGTCAGAGGTCCAGGAGAAGCTGGCAGATCTACTCTGCACAGGGGCGGATCTCTTTGGAGATAGTTAGGGATGCAGTGGCCCAGTTAAAACCACCATGAGACTGTGCAACACCTCTCTGTGAGTACCTCATCTGCTATCCTCAATCAGGAAATCCTTGTGACAGGGCTCCAGGAAGTCCTTTTATTGCCAGAGAAGGTACTACCCTCCTGCCTCATGTCCACGCACACCACGTGCCAGCTCTCGGGATAGCTCATGTCAACAGCAGACACCCAGGCCTGATCCTGCCCCCCCACAGCAAAGCCCCACTACAGGGTTTTTATTGTGGGCAAGGGAGCATGTGCCAGATGACCATACCATCGGCTCGCGGCTACGTCTGTTTGCGGACCTCTGGGCCAGCATTACATCAGACCAGTGGGTTCTCACCATTGTTCACCGAGGGTACTGGCTGAACTTCAGGGATGTCCCTGCAGACTCTCCCTCATGTCCTTTGGGAGTGTGTGCCCTCCGAATGGCCATCACAGTCAAAACTAATACCCCCCTCCCCCCCCAGCGGGACTGGGGCGTTCTACTCTTGGTACGTCCTGGTACCAAAGAAAACAGGGGCCCTGAGCCCTATTCTTGATCTGAAGGCCTTGAACAAGTTTCTTCAAAGAGAAAAGTTCAGGATCCCTCCTGCAAAAAGACTGGCTCTGCTCCCTTGACCTAAAGGATACCTATGCCTACATGCAGATCTTCCTAAGCCACAGGAACTATCTCCACTTTATAGTGGCCAAGGACTGTTTCCAATACCGTATGTTTCCCTTCGGACTCACTTTGGCCCCATGGATCTTCACCAAGTGCCTGGCGGTTGTGGGGGCACACCTGTGCCAGCAAGGGAGTACATGTATTCCCCTATCTGGATGATTGGTTAATCAGAAGCAACACCCAGCAGGGGGTACTCCACTCCCTGACTCTAACTGCCCATGTGCTGCAGTCTCTGCAGTTTGTCAACTACCCCAAGTCCCATATAAGCCCATATCCACATCTGGGCTTTATTGGAGCCAGGCTGGACACTGTTCAGGCCCAGGTGTTTCTGCCCCATGACCGCGTGCTTGCCCTGGCATCACTGGCGGATTTGGTCTGCTGCAGTTGTCTCTGGTTTCTGCTAGCCTGTTGCTCCATTTTCTGGGTCACATGGCTGCATCTGTTACCCTATTCACCCACTTGTGTATGGGCAGTTCTCAATGGCCCCTGCGCTCTCAGTGGCTGCAGGCAACCCAGGACTTCACTGCATGTGTCTGTGCTGCACAGCCTCTTCAGGCGTCTGTGTCTGGGTGGCAAAATCTCTCCAATCTAGAGTGGGGACTTCCATTTCAAGCCCCCCCCCCCTTGCACCAGATTGTGCTCACCACTGATGCATCTAACCTGGATTGGGGGGTGCATGTGGACAGGGTCGATGAACAGCACAGGAAGCTTGCTGCCAGATCAATTTCCTGGAGCTCTGAGTGATCTGCTATCCTCTCTGGGCATTTCAGGATCGTTTTGTTTTGGATCAGGACCGTTTTGTGGGACAATTGGGTTGCGATGTGGTACATCAATAAACAGGGAGGCCTGGGCTCCTTCCTCCTTTGGCAGAAGGTGGTGCAAATATGGTCCTAGGTTCTATCCCACGGCATGCTCTTCTGAACGATCTTATCTGGCTGTGGCAGACCAACTGAGTCGGGCATTCCAGCCACAGGAGTGGTTGCTGAACCTCTTCGTACCGGCCTGCATCTTCCGCCTGTAGGGAATCCTGAATATGGATCGCTTTGCCTCCCCTTGCAGGAGCAAAGTAAACCACTTCTGCTCCCTGTATAGGAGTGATGGGAAGCCAGCCTTGGATGCCTTTTGCTTGCTACTGGGCCAAGGGTCTTCTGCATATGTATTCTCTGCTTCCACTGGTAATGAAGGCTCTCATGAAGCTCCAGCAGGACAAGGGGACCATGATCCTAGTGGCCCTGTATTGGCTGAGGCAGGTCTGATTTCCAGTCCTGCAGGACCTGTCTGATAGAGAGCCTATCTGCTTGGGGTCCTCCCCATGATCTGATCAGGGCAGGCTCAGCCATGCAAATCTCAGGTAATTGGTTCTGACAGCCTGGATGTTGAGAGGCTGGTCCTGCAGTCCCTCGACCTCTCTGATGCAGTGTCCTAGCTACTGGTAGCTTCAAGAATGTCTTCTACCAGGAAGTCTTAAGGTTCAAGTAGAGAAGGTTCTCAGTGTGATGTGGAGGGCATGGCATGGCATGGATCGGATCCATTTGCCTGCCCCATGCTGCAGTTGCTAGACTACCTGTGGCACATTAGAGGCTGGCCTGAAGACCAACTTGGTCAGGGACCACCTGTGTGCCATCAGCACTTATGATCAAGGTGTTGGTGGTATGCCCATCTTTATGCAGCCCGTAAAAGGGTGATTTATGTGAGTTGCTTCAAATGAAGCCCTCCTATGCATCGGCCTGTTCTGTCCTGGGACCTCAATGTGGTGCTAGCACAGCTCATGCATGACCCTTTCGAGCTATGTGATCCTGTGATCTGAAGTACCTAACCTGGAAGGTTCTCCTCCTTGGGGTGGCCACTTCAGCTCGCAGAGTTAGAGAGCTGATGACGTATTCGCCCTACATGCAGTTCTTTCATGATAGGGTGTGTACGCAGGACCACCCCAAGTTTCTGCCTAAGGTGGTGACTGATTAAGATGAAAATGAGTCTATTCTGCCCACCTTTTTCCCAAGACCTCATTCTCACCAAGACGAATGGGCTCTACACTGTAAGAGGGCTTTGGCCTTCTATCTGAAACATATTGCAGGCCACATGTAGTCTATGCCACTCTTCATATTTGCCAAGAACAGAATGGGGTATTGCAGTGGGAAAACAAACTCTGTACAAATGGCTGATGAATTGCATCTCCTTCTATGCGGAGGCGGACCTTCAGTTTGGAGTTAAGGCTCACTCGGTGAGAGCCATGGTGCATCGGTGATCCACTTATGAGCGGTTCCTATTGCTGAACTCTGCAGAGCTGCAACATGGCGTTTGCTGCTCACTAATGCCTGGACAAGGATGATAGTAGGTTCGGCTAATCTGTCCTCTGTAATTTCTTCCAGCCTTAAAAACCCAACTCTCCCTGCCTAGGGCCTAGTGTGTGGGTTCATGCTGTCTCCCTGTGTTGCCAAGAGCACCAGAGTTATTTTTTTGTGCTTGTTGGCACCTGTTTGTCATAAGCCTTACTGGGAGCAGCCTGTTGCTTGGTATGTACCCATCTGTGAGGACCACCATCTTGCTTGTCCTAGTAGAAAGCAGAGTTGCTTACCTGTAACAACTGTTCCAGGACAGTAGCATGTTAGTCCTCAGGAAACCCACCCGCCACCCTGTGGATTTGGGTTCTCGGGTAGTGGTAGTTGTGGTTTATTTTTTACTTGTGAATTCTATGTTACGAGACTGAAGAGGAACCCTGTGTGCAGGTGTGGATAGTGGTATGCTGGGCATGCTCAGGCTGCCAGTCAAAGTTTTTAGAGACTTTGACAAAAGTTGGCTGGGCTCCATCTGATGATGTCACCCATCTGTAAGGACTAACATCCTGCTGTCCTAGGAGAACACCTGTTACAGGTAAGCACTTCCTTCTTTCTTTTGAAACCTAAGATTTAGAATAATGTGTATTAGACAGTGTCTGCTACCTACTTATATATTTTGAGCCTTTACTTCTGTTAAGGTAGCATTAATTGCCAGAAGCTTGCTATAATTAGCTACTGAATTGGATTTTTGTGAATAATAATGAATGTTTTTATATTTAGTCCTAGTTTATTAAATAAGTTCCCACTGGCCTCTGCCTATTGAGCATTTCTTAAAATAATCAGAAGCTCAACTTCTAAATGGGAAGTTGTATATTTAAAAAAACAAAAACAAGAGAAAAAAAAACCCAGATGAATAAACAAGATACAGTGAAAACACAAAGGCCTGCTAGGAAGAGAAGGGAGCCTTAAGCAAAGTGAAGGGCTTTTGCCAATGTCTGGTATCCTTACCTAAAATACAGAAAGCATTTCAAATGTATTAAATTAAGTCCAGGCAATTCTGATACATGAAGGAAACAAGATTCTAGCAATAGTGTACTGCATTATGAATAGGGTTTCTGATTTTAAGGTATTTTTTAAATTGTAAATTTAGGTGTTTGTTTTTAAAAATGAGTGTCTCATTGGGGTTTATTGGTTAAAACCTAAAATCAGAAACCATAATTATGGGTTAATCATTCCACTTACTAGGGAAAATCATGGTCGATGGTATAGAGACCAGTGATGATGCTGGAGGTGATCTATACCTCTGTATATTTACATAGAGAGCTTGGAGTCATGTTGGGGTAAATCTGAGCTGCACCAACACATGTTCTTTTGCTGCTGCATGACCTTTTCCACATCAAGGAAAATGCAAATTTTAAAAGTTAAAAACAAAAAATATTTACATAGGAAAACAAAGCTTCCTTCATCCACTCCATTTAGCATTCAAGAAAAAAATTAGCTGGGAGCGTTGAAGACACTTTTTTTTTTTTTTCCCCTCTGATTTTTCTCTACAGCTCTCAATCCAAGCAAAGCAAGACATTTGTTGGATTATAACGTAGTTCCTAATGGGAGGAGGTAGGTAGTATGCTGTAGAGACCAGCGGGCATGCAGTGGCAGGAATTTTTAAATTTTCAATTAAATTTTTGAGCAAAAGCAGAGGGGGGGGGGGCCATGTAGCTGTTCTATGGAAGTTGCTAAATTGTAAGGTATAGCTTCTAACCACATTTTTTCAATGCTCTAGTTTTATGAATCAGTAAAGTGTCTTTAATAAGAACACTTGTTAACCTGAATTTTGCATAACTTAGGCCTGGATTTATCAAAATGCACTAAATATCGCATGGGATAGGAAAAGGGGCATGTTTTATGGTAATAGGCTGTTTATCAAAGAAGTGTGCTATCTTACTGCTTCGCATAGGTATTGCCGCAGACTGCGATAACGTTTTTTGCACTTTGCGCTAAGTACTACAATTGTTGCAATTCCTACCTACAACGGGTGGGGTGGGGGGGAGAGAGCCTAGCTGTAAGGCCCATCAAGCGAGGTTGAGAGAACATTGCACAAATCTCATCTTTGCGTGAGTTTCCTCACGCCAAAGGTCATCAAATCTTCACAAGAGGTCACTGTTCTGTTTGTACGTCGCACTCTGCATGGCAAAGTGGCCCCTAACCCCTACACTAATACCTAAACCTCACCTTGAGTAGCTAGGTGGGCCTCATCTAGAAGTATAAATACCTACCAAGTATGAGGGCCTTATAGCTAGTGCCTGTGTGTGTCTCAACTTAGCATTTTTAGTATTTTATTTGTGATAACATCACAAAGTGCGATAATACCATATCGCATTGGTTAATGCAAATGAAAAAGGTGTATTTAAAATCCACCTTAAAACTGTACGATATGGCATTGCAAATTGCGAAACCAGCCCACTTGGCAAGAAATCCTGCCCTAAACTCCTCCCCTTTTCCTAATTTGCATTGCAACATGGGTTATGGTGTTTTCGCATGCGTCAAAGTGCTTTTCACAAGTGAAAACGCTATATAGCATGTTGATAAATGACCTTAGTTTATAAAGACTCCAGATGCCACTTCTGCTTGAAGATCTTAACCTCGGGATCTTTAAATTCATCAGACCATTCTTGCAACTAATTTGAGAGTCTGCTTGTTCCCAGTTATGCAGTTGTTATAGTGCTGCTGTCTATCCCAGATCCTTAAGATGTGATCACCTTCGATCTTACTAGGACATATGGTACAGAGACAGATGTGTGGTAATGCTATCCTACATGGATTACCTTTATTCTCTACCAGTGGCAGAGAAATCTTCCCCATTACCTAAATTGTTCCTCTTCACCATCCCAGCTTATCCCTTCTAAATAGCATCTTACTATGCATAGTTTTTTCACCCACTTTGGCCAATACTTGTTTTGCTCCTGCCTCAGTGCCACCAGCAGTTCCCACCTTTGTAACATTCCACTGTCCTGTCATTGCTTGGTGCTCGAAAGATCATCTTTGGCTGGCATGGAGGGGGGGACCCATAGCTGTAGATTGAGGTTAATTTCTAATTTCCCAAGAAACATCATTCCAGGGTTGCTGTAGAGATCCACTGGTTTTCACATAACTGTAACCAGAGAATATACAGCTGTTTTCCAGTGGTGGACCTTGGGGCTTCCTCAGATAAACTGGTTTATTTTAGTGCATGGGTTTAAATATATGTAAAACCTTGAAACTACTACACAGAATCAGAAGTGTATGTAGAGATATGTAATCCAGTTGCTGGGTAGGCCTGAGAGGTGACAGTGCTGTGCTACCATGACAAGATCTGCATGTCATTCCCAAATCTAATTTTGCTCCTTGAGCTGGGGATGCTGTGGTGACAGGTTCACAGTCCCCTGGTACAGTGGTTCTCAACCCAGTCCTAGAAATAGACTTAATCTGGTTTTCAGGATAGTCATAATGAATAATGCGTTTAGTAGGTTTGCATACACCAGGTTTTCAATAAATGCAAATATCTCCCTTATCCATTATGGCTGTTTGTTCCATTTAATACCCTGCCTTTCATGGCATCAAAGTAGCTTACATAAAAAAAATAAAAAAAAATTCAATAGAAATATAATTGTACAACACTGGTTAGCATCTTGTGGTCTGTAGGACCCATAGAGGTCCACCAGAGCATAAAAGTGCCTGAGGAACATGCAGCTGCTCAGAGTGAGTTCTGTAGTAAGATGGTTGCCTGTGTGAGAAGAGGGCAAGGAATCCCCCACATAAAGAGCTTGGGGCTAGATTCAGCAAACTATCGCATGTGATAGGAAGAGGGGTGTGTGTTATAGTAATAGCTCACATTGCGATAAATAGGCTATCTTGGTGCTTTGCATTGGTATTATTGCAAAGTGTGCTAACTTTTTGCATGTTGCAGTAATATCACAATTATTGCATTTCCTACCTCCAACCAGTGGGGGGGGGGGGGGGGGAAGAAGAGAGAGAGAGACAGACTATCTATAAGCACCTTGGAGTAGTTAGCTATTTATGCTTCTGGGTAACATCAAGCTAGGTTGAGAGAACATTGTACAAATCTCATCGTTATGTGAGTTTCCTCACTCTGAAGGACATCAAATCGTCACAAGAGTGTACTGTTCTGTTCGTACGTCTCACTCTGCATGTCAAAGTGGCCCCCTACACTACTACCTAAATCTCACCTCGAGTTATTAGGTGGGCCTCCTATAGTGGCATAAATAGTTGCTTACTATGGTGCCACCCTCAGAGTGTCTCTCTCGCTCAAAACAAAAATGTAAAAACTATCAATGTTTGCGTCATGGCCGTATCGCACAGCTTGATGCCAATGAAAAAGGTGTAGTTATTTTTGACGATATTGTGTGTTATGGCTTCGTCCACCTTTACAAAATCCCACCCTGACTCCTCCCCTTTTAAAAAAAATTAGCATCGCACCATGCGTTATGGTGCTTTTTGCATGCGAAAACGCCATAATGTGAGTTGGAAAATAATCCTCCTGGTTTGCACAACTTGAGGGTGGAATAGGCTTATCCCATGGCAGTCGAAGGAAGCCCAACAGGCTGCTGTGGCCCCCCATCCCTTGCCAGCCAAATAAGGATCTGAAGAGTGGAAGGCCCAGAGTGAGAACCTATACAACTATGTATGTGTGTGTGAGTGAGAGTATATGGGAATGAATGTCAGTGTGAGGGGAGGGGTGTGTGTGTGTGTGTGAGAGAGAGAGAGAGAAGGAGCCTTTGTGGGTTGAAAGCATGTGTGTATATGAGAGAGGGAACCTGTGGGGGTTGAGCGGCATGTGTGTGGGGTGGGGGGGGGTTGAAAAATGTGCATGCTAAGGGTCTGGGGGTTGAGCATGTGTGTGCTAGAGGGAGCATTTGGGGGTTGAGAGTACGTTTGTGTAAGACAAAGCCTGTGGAGGTTGAAAAGCGCGCGCGTGTGTGTGTGGGGGGGGGGGGGGGAGGAATCTGTGGGGTGACAGCCTTTGGGGGGGTTGAGAGCATGAGTGTGTTGAGAGAGAGAGAAGGAAGTGTGTGCAAGTACGACAAAATTTGTTCAGCCCTGTCCCACCCCACTAATCCAAGACATCTCAGGGTGACTGGAAACCAAAAGTTTCCAGGTATGGAAAGTGGAGGATTTGATTATCTATTTTAATTATCTGATGTGTCTGCTGTGTTTGAAATATTTTATTAGTGTTTGATACATTTTTTTTAATTATTGTGTTTAATTATTGGATGGTGTTCTATTCATTAGCTCTTTTTTGAAATAATTATTCTTATTAGTATGCTGTTAAAATATATTTTGTGGTTTTACTGTTGTGATGTTTTATGAGGAAAGATTATTTTTCTGTTTTCCATTGTTGCTTTGCATATAGGTTCTGGCTTTATGTGGTTTCCAGTTCAGTTTTTGTCTATACAGCTGTATTTCTACTTTATGATCTCTCTATTCTGTATTTGATGAAGGTCTGTCTGTGTTCTGCATGTGTGACTTGGGGTGTAGTATTATACTGGCTTGTACTTCCTGTATAGGGATTTGTACTTTTCCTAATAGGAAGTGTATTGGTGTTTTAGGACCTTTTGTAATATTTGCAGTGTTGTTTTTTCATAAGTAAGGTTATTATTGTTTTGAGTATGGCAGTTAAGGTATTATAGTATAGCAGGTTTCCTATAGGTTCTGAGAACATTTTTTGCATGGCTTTTTATTATACAATATTAACACAAGTTGCCATACTGTGTAAGACTGAGGGTCCATCAAGTCCACCATGCTGTTTTCAACCATGGCCAATCGAGTATACAAGTACCTGGTAAGTACCCAAACATTAAATAGATCCCATTCTACTAATGCTGGTAAGCAGTGGCTATTCCCTAAGTCAACTTGATTAACAGCAGTTTATGGACTTCTCCAGGAACTTGTCCAAACTTAAACATATCTATGATGACTACCTTAGCCACATCCTCTGACAATTCTGGAGCGTAATTGTGCATTGAGTGTGAGCATTTTCTCTGCTTTGTTTTAAATGTGCTACTTGCTAATGTCATGGATTGCCCCGAAGTCCTTCTATTCTCGGAAAGAGTAAATGAGTCCTTTCATGACTTTTTATAGACCTCTTATTATATTCTGTCTCTTCTCCAAACTGAACAGCCTTAACCTCTTTTATCTTTCCTCATAGGGGATCCTTCCCGTCCCCTTTAGCATTTTGGTGGCCTTTCTCTGTACCTGTTCCAGTACAACTCCAATCATTTTTTTTTTTTTTTTTAATTTTATTTAAAAGGGATTTATATCCCATCAAAGTTCAGGGCGGGTTACAAGTAAACAAACACAATAATCTTCCAAAGTACCAGACTAGGTAAAGCAGAGTAAGAACAAAAAATAATAGTTTAAAAATTATTAAAATAAAATAACATAAGGATAGAATAAACAAAGGTTAGATGCATAACAGAAATTTAGTGGTTTTGTCTACTAGAGTCATAAAGGTCTGTGAATGCCTAAGTAGATATTGTTTTCAGGCTTTTTTTTTTTTTTTTAAGTCTTTTGAGTTGTTTAACATTCTTAGAGAAAGTGGGATTGAATTCCAGAGAATGGTCCTGCGATGGAGAATGTCCGTTCACGAGTTGTAACTAATCTCGTCAGTTTTGGTGAGGGAATTTGTAGTAGGAATTTGTTCTTTGATCTTAAGTTTCTAGCAGGAGTGTATAAGTGAAGGCTTGCTAATAACCAATCATCATTATTGTTATAGATGAGGTTGTGTTGATAGTTAATATTTTGTATTTTATCTGCCATTTGACTGGTAGCTAGAGCAGATTGAATAAAATAGGGGAAATGTGTTTGTAGATTTTGGTGTTTTGAAAGTAATCTGGCTGCTGCATTTTATATTAATTGTAGAGGCAGTATGGTGGATAGAGGAAAACTGTCATAGAGTGAGTTACAGTAGTCAATGCCAGTTAATATTAATGATTTGAAGAATTGTATGGAAGTTGGAGGCATTAAATAATGGTTTAATGTGTTTTTGCAAACAAAGTTTTATAAAAAGATGATTTTACTATACTTTTGATATGAGATTGCATGTTTAAATTGAGATCCAGTATAATTCCAAGATTTCGAATGTTTTCTTTTATGGCAATTGTGATGTTTGAGAGAGAAAGTTTTAGGGATGTCATCAAATTGAGGATGACCAAGAATCATGATTTCAGTTTTTGATAAGTTGAAACAGTTTGTTGTATTGATGGTGTTTAGACACAATGATAGGTATTGAGCTGTGGATTTCCAGGTATCTCGAGTGGGAAAATAAAATTGAACATTATCTGCATAGAGTCTGTAAAAGACTCCCAGGGTGGAGAGGAGTTAACACAGTGGGATGAGAGAGATGTTGAAAAGGACTGCTGAGAGAGCAGAGCTTTGAGGTATCCCAGTATTTAGTGGAAATTAGGAAGAGCAAGTACGATTTATGTATATCTGTTGTGTCCTATTGGAGAGGTATGATTTGAACCAAGAATGAACTGTTCCTGAAATTCCAATGTTTGGTAGTCTAAATAGTATTATTTCATGGTTAATAGTATCAAAGGCTGCAGATAAATCTAGAAAAACTGAAACATATGATGTACCCTGATTGAATCCACGATGAATGATAGTAAAAGCATTTCAATGCTGTGATTTTGGCCTGAAGCGAAACTGATATTGATCAAGTATGGAGTATCTAAATATTCAGTGAGTTGTTTTAGTATAACTGATTCCATGATTTTGGCAAGAAAAGGGAGAGAAGAGATTGGACGATAATATTTGAAATCTGGAGTGTTACTGATTGAGTTCTCTGGAATAGGTGTAACTATTGCATTTTTTAATGTGTCTGGGAAAAATGCCTGTGGTTAAGGAGGAATTAACTATATTAGCAATTGGTAAAGCAATATAATCTTTGATTAGTTTGAGAAGTACAGTGGAGCATGGTGAAAGTGGATAAGTAGAAGGTTTCATTTTTTTTAAATAATCTGAAGGATTTCAGTGCTGGCAATGATCTCCAAGGTATTCCAAGTATAGTCTGGAGGAGCTGAAGGTTTGATTGGTAGTGTAGGTGGAAATTTGTCAATTCATTTTTGAATTTTGGAGGAAAAAAAGGCTCCAAATGAGTTGCATAGTTCTAAAGTGGAATTGGCTTCTGGAAACTTGTTTTTATTAGTATGTTGAGTGGTGAGAGATTTGATGGTATCAAATAAGATTTTTGGATTACTATTGGCTTGTTGAATATGATTTGGATAATAGGTTTTTGCAAGGTTAGTTGCTAAATGATAAGAATTTGGCTGAAGTTTGAAGGTATCTAAATTAGTGGTGGATTTTTGCCTTTTCCAATCAATTTCGGCTTTGCGTACTTTTCTCTTATGTAGGCAAGATTTTGAGTGTGCCAGGGTGCATAGTTAGATCTGGATTTTCTTTTTTGTTGCATATATGAAGGAACCAAGCTTATTCATGGTATTAGACAGTGCTTGGTTCCAGGTGTTTAGCATTTCAATGGTATTTGTATCTGAGATATCAGTTAATAAAGGAACGAATGTATCTTTAAAAAGTAACAGATCTATGTGTTTGCGTTTAGCGTAAGAAATCTGTGAATTGTCTGGATGATAAGGTGACTTCAATTTAATTGTAAATTCAATTAGGTAATGGTCAGACCAAGGTACAGCACAAATGTCATTGTTATGCAGGTAATATTGGTAAGTTTGTTCGTTGATGCAGCGACCAGAATTGCACACAAAGTGCAGTCTTGCCATGGAGCAATGTAGAGGCATTATGATATTCTCAGTTTTACTCACCATTCCCTTCCTAATAATTCCTAACATTGTTTGCTTTTTTGACTGCTGCAACACGCTGAGCTGACAAGTTCAATAATTATGCGTAGATCTTTTTCTGGGGTGATAACTGCTAATATGAATGTGTAACTATAGCATGGTTTATTTTTCCCTATATCCATCCCCTTGCACTTGGCCACATTAAATTTCATCTGCCATTTGGATGCCCAGTCTTCCAGTCTTGCAAGGTCCTCCTGCAATTTATAACAATCCGCTTGTAATGTAACTACTCCAGATTTGCAGATGACACAATTATTAATCGCCTCACTCGTCATTCCCCTTTCCAGACCATTTATAAATTTAAAAAGCACCAATTCAGGTACAGATCCTTGAAGCAATCCACTGAGAAAACTGATCATTTGTCCTACTCTATTTCTTGTCCTTTATCCAGTTTGCAATCCAAAAAAGTACTTAGCCTCATATCCCAAGACTTTTTAATTTTCTTTGAAGCCTCTCATGGGGGACTGTATCAGATGTAGTGTATTTGGATTTTCAGAAGATACCTGCTGGCTCACCTTTATCCACATGTTTAACCCCCTACAAAAAAATGTAACAGACTTATGAGGCAAGACTTCCCTTGGGTAAATCCATGCTGGCTTTGTCCCATTAATCCATGTTTGTTTATATGTTCTGCTATTTTGTTTGACTAGTTTCCACAATTTTTCCCAGCACTAAAATCTGTCTATAGTTTCCTGGATCACTCCTGGAGCTCTTTTTAAAGATTGGGGGTTACATTGGCTATCCTCCAGTCTTCAGGCACAATGTATGATTTTAATGATAGGTTACAAATTACTAATAATCTAAAATTTCATTTTTGGGTTCTTTCAGAACCCTGGGGTGTATGCCATCTACTTTGGCAATTTGCTACTCTTCTGTTTGTGAAACTGGTCTACTACATCTTCCAGGTTCACTGTGATTTGGTTCAGTTCGTCTGAATCAACATCTTTGAAAATAGTCTCAGGAACGGCTAATCTCCCAACATCCTCATTAGTAAACGCCAAAGCAAAAAATTAATTTAGTCTTTCTACAATGGCCTTATCTTCCCTAAGTGCCCCTTTAACCCCTCTATCATCTAATGGTCCAACCAACTCCCTCAGATATATTTTAGTAAGATTTTTAGTTTTTGTCTCTACAGCTAAATACTCTCTTAGCTTGTTTTATCAATGTCTTATATTTAACTTGCCAGTGCTTATGCTTTTTCCTATTTTCTTCAGATGAATCCTTCAAGTTTTTGAAGGAAGCTCTTTTGGCTAAAATAGTTTCATCCACCTTGCCTTTTAACCTTGCTGGCAGTCATTTGGCCTTCCTTCCACCTTTCTTACTACCGGTATATGGAAGATATCTGGACTGTGCTTCTAAGATTGTATTTTTAAACCATGTCCATGCCTGTTGTACTTGCTTATCCCTTTATAGCCGCACTTTTTTAGATTTTTTTTTTCTGTTTTCCTCATTTTATCAAAGTTTTTTGTTTTTGAAAGTTTAGTGCTAGATCTATAGATTCTTATTGTTCCTCTTCCAGCATTAAATCAAATGTGATCGTTATGATCACTATGGGCAAATGGCCCTCCACTGTTACCTTTCTTGAGGAAATGCAGGATTTGTTGAATTAGATCTAAAATAGATCTCTTTATTTTCTGTTCCTGAAGCAGTTGTTCCAGGAAGCAGTCATTTTATTCCATCCAGGAACTTTAACTCTCTAGCATGTCCTGATGTTAGATTTACCAGTCAGTATTTGGGAAATTGAAATCTTCCATTATTACTGTGCTGCCAAATTGGTTAGCTTCCCTAATTTTTCTTAGCATTTCATCATGTGGAAGGTAGAATATTCCGATCACTATGTTCTTCTCCAACACACTTGGGATTTCTATCTATAAAGATTCTACTATCCATTTAGTCTTTTGCAGATTCTCTGTCTTGTTTGAATCTGCCATCCCAAACATAAAGCACCACCACCCCCTCTAAGTTGATCCACCCTATTAGTGCAACTGTATCTTTTTTGAGATGCATTGACCAGAATTGTGTATAGTAAAGTGACTGATATGGAGGGAGTTTGTGTTGCTATTACTGAAATGTCACTAGTTTTGAATGCTTTTCTATGGTGAGGGATAAGAGGAAATATCCGTGTTCTATTCTGCACCCTTTCTGGGGGGAGTTTCTGTGAATGCTGGGTATTGTAGAACTTGTAGTGCATATTTTATAGTGTGATCTAGTCCTATCCTGTACAGACTCCACTCTCATGAAGGATTTTTATTCATTGCTCTTGAATAATTTTAGTGGTAGTTTTACTGGATGCTTGCAACTAGCCACAGTTTTCTTTGTTACTTAGAAGGCTCTTCTGGCTAGAGACACCACTGTCATGCATATGCAGCACGTTATGACAATGCTGCAAAATGGTTGTAGTGGGGAGTGGCCCGTCTCTGCATGTATGAAATTTGGTAAGAAGCAGGTATGAAGAGAATCATTGTACCCTCACCAAGAGTGAACTAACGGGATGTTTTCCCTTTCACAGGTGATTTTCATAAAAAGATAGCAGGGAGGAAGGAGGAAAATATGTGCACGCCTTGAAGTTAGCATATTGCACATTTAAAACTAATCGGAGAAAGTTCTTATTCACTCAACGCACAATTAAACTCTGGAATTCGTTGCCAGAGGATGTGGTTAGTGCAGTTAGTATAGCTGTGTTTAAAAAAAGATTGGATAAGTTCTTGGAAGAGAAGTTCATTACCTGCTATTAATTAAGTTGACTTAGAAAATAGCCACTGCTATTACTAGCAACAGCAACATGGGATAAACTTAATTTTTGGGTACTTGCCAGGTTCTTATGGCCTGGTTTGGCCTCTGTTGGAAACAGGATGCTGGGCTTGATGGACCCTTGGTCTGACCCAGTATGGCATGTTCTTATGTTCTCTCCACCTCCCTCTCCCATTTAGTGATGTAGGCCTATCACAAACATTCCCCCTTCACCACCAGTCTCTCTCTCTCTTTCTCTCCTTCTCTACAGTCCACTTCTCTCTCCTCTACAGTCCATCCTCCCTAATTATTCTAGATCCTAACAGATCCAGCTGTGTAGCTGCCTGTAATTACACTGTTTAACTTACTGAATACGAGTATATTGTGGAGTACTTAACTGCTGTGCTTTACAAGTATAAATATTCAGTTTAGATCAGTAATCCATTATTTAAAAGCTTTATATATTTGAGTCTGTGCCTATTTGTTATATTAACTTTTCTATATGTGGTGCATAGAATGGAACCAGGTTGCTGCCAGTAACCTTTTAAAAGGAGAGAGAACAACTTTTAAACTAAATGATTGGGGGGAAAGCAGACAGAAGCACATGCTTTGGAATAATGTAACTGAAAGATACTAACAAAACAGGGATATTAGGGCATCCTGCCAGGTTGCAATAAATGCTCAAGTGCCTTAAAGTAAAGAGCAGATAGAAAAGAAAGATTACAAATGACCCCTCTCAACTGATAAGGTTGTTAATACAAACTACATACTGTAAAATGTCTGCATAAAAATGCTTGAAGTCTTATAAAAAAAAATATGTCTGTGTTAGAATGCAAAGTACTAAATGAAATGGTAGACAGAATTAACTTCATGGAGACCTGGTGCAAGGAGGTTAACCAGTAGGCCATTGTGCTACTAGAGTATAAATTATATAGCACTGCTAGGAGGGATCAAAGTGGTGGAGAGGTGGTGCTTGTGTTAAGAGGCATAGAGTCAAACAGGATAAATGTTCTTTAGGAAACAAAATGCACTGTGGAATTTCTATCCATAAAGATTCTATGTGAGAAGGGGAATAGAATAACAGTGGGGGGGAGAGGGGTATATCATCCACCTGGCCTGAATGAATGAATGAACAAATAATAAAATGCTAACAAAAATAGCAACGTAGTAATGGATGACTTCAATTACCCTCTTATTGACTGGATACATATCAAATCAGGATGTGCTCAGGAGGTAAGGTTTCTAGATGAAATAAATTACTACTTTATGGAGCAGCTAGTACAAGAACCAAAAAGGGGAGGGGAGCTATTTTAGACTTGAGCCTTAGTGGAACATATAACTTAGTGAAAGAGTAATGATAAAATTTGACTTGATAACTGGATGGAGGGCACAAAGGAGATCTACTGTGATAGCATTTAACTTTCAAAAGGAAATATTCTGAGAAAATGATTAGGAAAAAAATGAAAAAAGCAGCTGCAAAGGTCAAGTTTGCATCAGACATGGATGTTTAAAAATACCATCTTGGAAGATCAGATGGATTCCAAACATTAAAAAGGTAGAAGGAAAGCCAAAAGACTGCTAGCATGGTTAAAAGGTGAGATATGAGAGGCTAATCTAGCCAAAAGAACATCTTTTTCAAAAAATGGAAAAGGGATGCAAAGTATTGATAAGGAAAGCAAAGACAATTTGGAAAGAAGCTTGTTTTGGAAGCAAAAACTCATAAAAACTTTCAGGTACATTTGAAGCAAAAAGCCTGTGCGTGAGTCAGTTAAACTATTAGATAATCAAGGAGTAAAAGGGGCACTAAGGAAGAACAAGGCCATAGCTGAGAGCTTAAATGATTTTTTTCCATTCTTTCTGGAGGAAGGTGTAAGGTAAATACCCATGTCAGAAGTGGTATTTAAAGGTAATGATTCAGAGGAGCTGAAACAAATCTCAGTGAATGTGGAAGCTGTACTAGGACAAAGTATTAGAGTAGCAAATCACTGGACTGGCTGTCATACATCCCAGGGTGCTGAAAGAAGTAAAAAATGTAATTCCAGACCCACTGTTAGTAATCTATAAACTATTTATTAAAATCTGTTTTGATACCTGAAGATTGGTGGGTGGCCAGTGTAATGCCAGTTTTAAAATGATTTCAGAGGCAATCTGGAAAGCTACAGACTAGTGACCCTGACATCCATGCTGGAAAAAATGGTTGAAACTATGCTAAATAATAAAATTACTTAACATATAGCTAGACTTTATCCCAATAAACTAAGACAACATTGATTTACCTAAGGGAAGTCTTGCCTCACTAATTTGCTACACTTTTTTTTTTTTTTAAGGCTGAATAAACATGGATAAAGGTAAGCCAGTTCCTATAGTGTATCTGGATTTTCAGAAAACATTTGACAGAGCACTTCTTGAGAGGCCCTTGATGAAATTAGTCATGACATAGGAGGCAATGTTCTATTGGTGATTGAGAACTGGTTAAAAGATAGAAAACAGAAAGTAAGGCTAAATGGTTTATTTTCTCAATGGAAAAATGGTAAAAGTTGAGTGCCCCAGGGAGCTGTATTGGGACTGCTGGTTTTTTTTTTAACAATTTTATAAATGACCTAGCTCGGGGAACAGCGAATAAGGTGATCAAATTTGCTGCTGATGCAAAATTATTCAAAGTTGTTAAATCACAAGAAGATTGTGAGAAATTGAGATTGGGCATTCAGATGGCATTTAATGTAGACAAGCACAAAGTGAAGCATATAGGGAAGAGTAACTCAAATTTATAGCTACACTGTGCAAGGTTTCACATTGCAAGTTGCCATCCAGGAAAAGGATCTAGATGTCATTATGGATCATATGTTGAAATCCTCTGCTCAGTGTGCAGTGGCAGCCAAGAATGCAAATAGAATGCTAGGGATTATTAGGAAAGGAATGAAGATTAAATAAAGAATAGCATGATGTCTCTGTATTGCTCCGTGGTGTGACCGCATCTTGAGTATTGTATGCAGTTTGGGTCGCAGCATCTCAAAAAAGCTATAGCAGAATTAGAAAAGATACAGAGAAGAGCAACCAAAATGATAAAGGGGATGGAAAAATTCCCCTCTGAGGAAAGATTAAAGTGGTTAGGGCTTTTCAGCTTGGAGAAGATGGCCAAGGTAAGAACATAATAAATTGCCATGCTGGGTCAGACCAAGGCCTCTGTTTTCTCTGTTTTGGCCTGTTTCCAACAGGGGCCAAAACCAGGCCACAAGAACCTGGCAATTACCCAAACACTAAGAAGATCCCATGCTACTGATGCAATTAATAGCAGTGGCTATTCCCTAAGTAAAATTGATTAATAGCCATTAATGGACTTCTCCTCCAAGAACTTATCCAAACCTTTTTTGAACCCAGCTACACTAACTGCACTAACCACATCCTCTGGCAACAAATTCCAGAGCTTTATTGTGCATTGAGTGAAAAAGAATTTTCTCCAATTAGTCTTAAATGTGCTACTTGCTAACTTCATGGAATGTCCCCTAGTCCTTCTATTATTCGAAAGTGAAAATAACCGAGTCACATCTACTCGTTCAAGACCTCTCATGATCTTAAAAACCTCTATCATATCCCCCCTCAGCCGTCTCTTCTCCAAGCTGAACAGCCCTAATCTCTTCAGCCTTTCCTCATAGGGAAGCTGTTCCATCCCCTTTATCATTTTGGTTGCCCTTCTCTGTACCTTCTCTGTAAATTGATAGTCTATAAAATGAGTGCAGTGGAACAGATAAACATGAATACATAAAGGACATTCAATGAAGTTACTAGGTAATACATTTGAAAAATGTTTTACTCAATGCATAGTTAAACTCTGTAATTGGCCAGAATATGTGGTGAAAGTTGATAGTGTAGCTGGTTTTAGAAAAGGTTTAGACAAGGTGGATTTGGGAAAATCTACTGCTTATCCCTGGGATAAACAACATGGAATTTATAAACCTTTGGGGATCCTGCCAGGTACTCGTGACCTGGATTGGCCATGGTTGGAAACAAGATTTCCTTCATTGGGTCAGATCAAAAAGTTCATCAAATCCAATACCTATGTTATTGTTTGTATAGGAACTCCTGATGTGACAGTAGGTTTGGCCAGTCTGACCTGAGGAGTTTTTGTGGCATAGAACCCTCCTCCATGCCTAGTTATTTTCTTTAAAGTATGGTCCTGAAGGGGTCTGAACGCTTCAACCTGACAAAGGACTTCATGTACCAGAATTCCCTGCTTCATGACTGGTTTACTTACAGTCTGCAATACAGCTGTAATTAGGACATTGAGAAACTCTCTGTCAGCACATTGCACATTTTCATTTTTTTGGCTTCGCTGTTCTTATTCTCTGATAAGCTTTCACTGCTGTAACCTAGATTAGAACAATGGATGTATTATGTGATGGGCTGTATTACTGCAGACTCACGAATTCCTTTCCAGAACTGCAAGTCCCAGCAGCCTCTCCTGCAGAACATGGGAGAAGTTTCACGAAAGTTCCAGGGTGTCTAGGGAGGGGGTCAGTAGCCCCTTCAGCCGGAATATGCTTGCTCAGCAATGCTTAGAACGCATGTGTAAAAGATAAGAACTGTAAAGTGCATAAGAGTCTGCTCCTGGAGGGGAGGGGCATGCAGTTGTACTGAGCCTTTGTCTTAGCTGCATCGTGCTGGCAATAAAAGTCTATCTTTACGGATCAGTTGTCTGGACCTCCTTACTGACTAAAAAGAGACGGTTACAGTCCTACATAAAAATGTTTACATGAAAATAAAATGACCTGTTGCCATAAAAAACAGTTTTTGGTCATTGGCACTGTTTTATGGTCATTTAACCTTTTGCATTCAGGGCAGTCTGTAGCTAGGGATTCCCCATACGTGAGGACTGAACATCCTGCTTGTTCTTGGAAAAAGCAAAATTACTTACCTGTAATAGGTGTTCTCCAAGGACAGCAGGAGGCGAGACTTTACAAAACCCTACCTCCTCCCCTTGGAGTTGATTCTCCAGTTGTTAAAGCTTTACACAGACTAAATGGTGCCCTACACCACACAGTGTTGTGGGTTGGGCTGCTTATGCTCTACAGAGCATGTTGAAAACTTCTAGGTTTGATGAAATTTTCCTACGCTGGACTAAGTCAGATGATGTCACCCATGTGTGAAAACCTGACATACTGCTATCCTCAGAGAACACCTGTTACAGGTAAGCAACTTTTGTTTTATGTTAGTTCTTTGTTTAAAGAATAGATATAAGAGAAGAATTAGAATATCTTCATTCCTAATCTTAACTTGACTATTACATCTTTCAACCAATCTTAATTTTATTTCTGCGATCGGAATTCAGTTACAATCTTTATTTTGCATAACCTATATTTTAGATTCATAGAAAAGTGTTAATGCCATAAATTTATAAAATTTAGTGGGTCATTTTACTAACCCATGGTATTTTTCCCCAAATACTGTGGTATTTTACGTGCTTCCAAAACTGCAATAGTGAGTGTGGCAAATTTGGAAACCATGCGTTTTTTACCACGAGAAAAATTCGATGGGGAAATTTAATGTCATGGAATAGTGACAGGGTGATCCTGAATTTTCTGTAAGAAGAACTGTTCTGTCAACTAGTAACAGAACTCACATGGGAGCACCGGCCCTGGAGCTTGTCAACAGGGACAGTATTTCTGATGTTGTAATGGATGATCATCTGGGAACCAGTGATCATGGGATGGTGTGGTTCAGTCTAAGGCTATAGTCCTAGCCTTCAGGAGAACTAACTTACTCACAATGGAGTATATCAAAGAGTTAGCCGGATGATAAAATGTAGAGGAAATAGAAGAGCAGTGGGAATAACTAAAAGGAGATATAAAGGCAACTAATTTTTTTGTTAGGAATGTAAATAAAGGGATGAGGAAAGACCATTAAGGTTTTCTAACGTAGCTGGAAAGGAAATGGAGAAAAGGTTAGCATTCAAAAGCTACATGAGATCGCAGAAAGGGGAAGACAAGTGACAATATCTGGAAAAATTAAGCTGGGAAAGTAGTCAGAAATGTGAAAATTCAAATAGAAGAAAAAATAGAAAATATGATAAAACAGGAGGCCAAGACTTTTTTTTAAAGATACGGTAGTGATAGAAGAAAATGCAAAAGTGGCATCGTGGTACTCAAAGGTGAAGGGGGAGGAATAGGTAGAAACCTATGAGGAAAAAGCAAAATAGTTTAAATATTTCTGTTCAGTGTTCACTGTAGAAGGAACTGGAGCAGGACCACATAAAACAAACACAAATAAGATTGGAAATGAGATAAACCTCAAATTGATTTTCAGAACAGTGTGTTCGTGAGGTGTAAACTAAACTTAAAGTAGATAAAGCGATGGGGTGGATGGGATACATCCAAGGGCACAAAGGAAACTTAGAGATGTCCTGGCAGCTCTGCTGGCTGACCTTTTCAATGCTTCTTTAGTCTGGAGTGGTTCCAGAGGACTGGAAAAGGGTGGATGTGGCTCCTCTTCATAAAAGTGGAAGTAAGGAGGAGGCTGTGAACTATAGGCCAGTTAATCTTTCCTCTTGGTGACCAAACTAATGGAATTGCTGCTAAAACAGGTTAGTGCAATTTTTGGAATTCAATGAACTGCAACATCCGAAGCAGCAAGGTTTTACTAGGTGTATATATTATCAGACTAATCTGATCAATTTCTTTGATTGGGTGACCAGAGAGTTGGATCAAGGAAGAGCGCGAGATGTAGTGTACTTGGATTTCAGCAAGGCCTTTGATGCAGTTCCGCACACAAGACTTGCAAATAAAGGGGCGGATTTTCAAAGGTGCGCGAATAGCCTACTTTTGTTTGCGCTCCAGGCGCAAACAAAAGTATGCTGGATTTTAGTAGATACGCGCGGCTCCGCGCGTATCTACTAAAAAACCTGGGTCGGCGCGCGCAAGGCTATCAATTTTGTATAGCCGGCGCACGCAGAGCCGCGCGGCCTACCCCCGTTCCCTCCAAGGCCGCTCCGAAATCGGAGCGGCCTCGGAGGGAATCCTCTAACACCCTCCCCTAACCTTCCCCTCCCTTCCTCTACCTAACCCACCCGCCCGGCCCTGTCTAACCCCCCCCCCTTACCTTTGTTGGGGGATTTACGCCTCCTGGAGGGAGGCGTAAATCCCCGCGCGCCAGCGGGCCTCCTCTGCGCCGGGCCGCAACCTGGGGGCGGGTACGGGGGGCGCGGCCATGCCCCCCGTACCCGCCCCCAAAACGCTGCCGACACTCCCCCAAAACGGCGCGCCGACAGGGACCGCCCCCCTCGGAGAACCCCGGGACTTACGCGAGTCCCGGGGCTCTGCGTGCGCCGGTGGGCCTATGTAAAATAGGCGCACCTGCGTGCAGGGCCCTGCTCGCGTAAATCCGGGCGGATTTACGCGAGCAGGGCTCTGAAAATCCGCCCCAAAGTGTGCGCCCTTCACATGGATCCTAGAGTGACTGACTGGATTAGAAACTGGCTGAGTGGGAGACAACAAAAGGTAGTGGTAAATGGAGTTTTCTCTGGGGAGTTGGTTGCTATTAGTAGTGTGTCTCAGCAATCAGTCCTTGGATTGTGTTTTGTTTTTTTTTCCAACATTTTTTGAGTGACATAATGGAAGGGTTGTCAGGAAATGTTTATCTTTTTGCCGATGATACCAAAATCTGTAGCTAGGTGGACTGCCAGGAAGGAGTGGAAAATATGAGGGATCTAGCATAACTTGAGGAATGGTCTAAGGTCTGGCATCTAAGATTTAATGCAAAAAAAAAATGCAGAGTAATGCATTTAGGATGCAAAAACCCAAGGGAAAGGTACAGTAGTGGAGATGAATTTCTTCTGAGCACAAAGGAATAGTGGGATCTGGCAGGAATTGTATCTGATGAACTTAAGGTGGCCAAACAGATGCATTATGAAGCAGTAAAAATGAGAAAGGGCTGCACAGGGAGAGGAATGATCACCAAAAAAGGGAGGTGATATTTTCCCTATATAGGTTCCTGGTGAGACCTCATTTGGAATACTGTGTACAATGCTGGAGACTGCACCTTCAAAAGGATATAAATAGGATGGAGTTTGTCCATAGGGTGGCTACTACAATAGTCAGTGGTCTTTGCTCTAAGGCATATAGGAATACACTTAAAGACCTAAATATGTATACCCTAGAGGAAAGGTGAGATAGGGGAGATATGATAGTTATTCAAATATCTCAAAGGTTTCCATGCACAAGAGGTGAGCCACCTTCAGTTGAAAGGAGGCTGTAGAACAAGGGGTCATGAGATGAGTTTGAAAGGGGGTAAACTCAGGAATAGTCTTAGGCAATATTGCTTTAGAGAGAGGATGGTGGATGTGTGGAACAACATACCAGTGGAAGTGGTAGAAACAAAAACTATCTGAATTCAAGAAAGCATGGGATATATATAGGGGCTCTCTAAGGAAGGTGAAGAGAATTATAATGCTAAATTAATTGCACAAATGGGCAGACTGGATGGGCCATATGGTCTTTTTCTGCCATCATATTTCTAAGAGCCTCCTGAACATGTGAAAGACCCCACCAAGGGTTTTGTGAGATATTCACCCCCCACCACCACTGCCTCCTAGATGTGGCCAAGTGAATAAAGAAAAAAATGAAAAATTAGAAGTCACATGACAGTACCCTGCCCCCCTTTCAAATATATACCCCTCCCCTGGCATACCTGCTGGTCTAGTAGGGGCCCGGAGTGCTCCCTATACTCCAGGCCAGCTGCTTGCTCTTGGCAAAATGGCACTGACCAGCCATCATACTAGTTATGCCCATATCATGTGATGGGGCACACCTAGTATGATGGCTGACACCATTTTACCAAGAGCGAGCGGTCTGGAGCCGAAAAGCAGCTCATTACCATATCTGCGTTATTTTGGATTAAATAATGTGATATTTAAAATATTGTACCTTTTTTCATATTAGACATTTATTGCTTGGTATGCAGCTTAGTAAATAGACCCCTTAGGGTTTTTCTTTATTTTTCCCTTTAATATTTTATTGATGGTGCCAGCTTAATAGGCATCAATATAATTTATTACATTATTGTCATAACCAAAAACAAAATCACATCCAAAGAAATTTACAAAAAATAATTTTGATACTGTCCCACACTGATGACTCATAATAGCTGAGCAATCAGGGAATGGACCCCCGGGTGGTAGACTAGATTAGAGACTGAGGGATAAATGACAGATTAGTGGTAAATGGAATTTACTCTGGAGAAGGAAAAGTGATCAGGGGCATGCCGCAGACCTCGCCTGTGGTCAGTCTTGTTCATTATCTTTGCAAATGCTATTGCAGAGAGATTAGGAGAAAAATGTTTGCCTTTTTCCATGTATTGCTAAAATTTGCAACATCATGGACATGTGCGAGGGAGTAGAAGGAATGGGAAGTGATTTAAAGAAGCTTAAAGAATGGCTGACTGACAGCTTAGTTTCAATACAAAAAAATAAGTGTCATACATTTTGGGCACAGAAATCCAAGGGAGCAGTACATGATAGGAGGTGAGACTACTGATGTCTACAAAGCAGGAAAGAGACCTTGATGTGATTATATATGATGATTTCAAGGTAGGGAAACAGTGTAACAAGGCAGGGGCCATAGCCGGCGGGGATGCTAGGGTACGAGAGTGACTAGTATAGGAGAGGAGGTGATTTTGCCATTGCATAGAACATTGATGAGATGCCACCTGTTGCATTGTTGTCCCAATTTGGAGGTCTTATCTCTGGAAGGATTTAGATAGAATGGAAGCAGTCCAGAAAAGGGCTGCCAAAATGGTGTGGGGTCTGCAGCAGTAGCCCTCTCTGAAACTTAGAAATCTAAACATGTATACCCTAGAGGAGAGGCAAAGCAAGGGAGATATAAGAGAGACAGACCTTTCAATAATGGAAAGGTTTTAATAATGCACAAGCAGCAAACCTGTTTCAAGGAAAAGGATATTTTAAAACAAGGGGTCATGCTATGAAGATTCCAAAGGAATGGACTGAGGAGAAATGTCAGGAAATATTTTTTGAATGGAAAAAGTGGTGGAAGTGTGGAATGACCTAGAATTGGTGGAGGCAGCTAAAACAGTCGCTGAGTTTGAGGCATTGGGATAAGTAAGTACATAGGCTTCCTAGTTAGTAAAGGTGCAGAGAATAGAAAACACGACTTAGTAAAGCACATTTAAGCACTTATTATGTATTCGCCTGACTCAAATGGGTATTCTGTCTGGCAAAATATATGGCAAAGGTAAATAATAAATGTTAAGTCTTAACAACACAGGCATGCATGTGGCCAGGTTGTCTGGTAGGCTGTTTGATAGGACTGATTAGCAGCTGGGTCTGTCTGGCAAATACATGTTTTGTAATAACTGAAGTTCTAATGGAAATGCATAGACACTCATGTAGCCAACTTTGTCTGGCAGATTATGCAGAGGATCTAGGAATCCAGATGTGTGGGCCATAGCCATGTTGGTATCTCTGGCTATTTACATTATGGCAGAGTTTTGAGGTTAAGCATGGGCGATGTGGGTGCTGGAGGGAGCTAAGTGTGGGTCTTGCATGCTCTTCTACATGAGGGGGAGTGAAAAGGAGAAAGACAAAAAGACAGTTCTAGATAAGATTTACAGATGTTCACACTCTGACTGGCAGCCAGGATGTATCTTTAGTAGTGTGGACAGGATGACTGGGTGGATGATCTTTTTCTGCCATCATTTACTTTGTTCAAGAATAAGATTGTCTGAGTTATGACCCACAGGCCATACCCCAGCTGCTCTAGCATTGAACAGCAAGACACAAATGGCTGGAACAAAATAGAGAGCAATTAACTTCAAAGCTTGCATGCTTGGCTGCCTTCCAGGTCTACTTCTAGTTGCCTGCAGCCAATCTGCTGACTCTGAGTGAGTTCCCCTCACATACATACTTCCTCCCGTAGTGAATCCGCAGAGCCTGAGTAAGTTCCCTTCCACTCCTATCTGCTTCCTGAAGTACTGGGGTAAGCAGGGGGGGGGGGGGGAAGAGCAGTATAGAGGCAGAGCATGCACTCTTTCTGTCTTCTTCCTGCTCCTGCCTGCAGCTAATCAGATGAGTCCGGGGCAAGGGCAGTTCCCTCCTCGGCCACTCCGATTTCGCAGCGGCCTCGGAGGG
Organism: Rhinatrema bivittatum; assembly: GCF_901001135.1. Lineage (NCBI taxonomy): Eukaryota > Metazoa > Chordata > Amphibia > Gymnophiona > Rhinatrematidae > Rhinatrema > Rhinatrema bivittatum. Next base: position 134,279,557 of record NC_042616.1, on the reverse strand, counting down.
AACAGGGAAAACCAGCTGCTCTTCCTGAGGGCTCGGCGCACGCAAGTTACACTAGTGTGCACCCCCTTGCGCGCACATGTTATAAAATCGGGCATACATTTGTGCCTCCGGGCAGCACGCACAAATGTAGGCACACATGTAACTTTTTATGTTTAAACAATTTTTATTGGATTTTACAATAATAATACATATAATAATAACTGAGGTGGGAGGAGCTCTGATTTCACCCCAGAGCCGTATCAACCATAAAAAACAGTTCCCATTCAGCACCCCCCTAACCCCCCCCCCCAAACCAAACCAACCCCCCTCCCCCTCTTTTCTATAGAAGTGAGTAATGCTTTAGCGCCACAAAAATAAAAAAAATAAAAACCCCGAAGTAAGCTACATCCGTTACAGAGGAATAAAGAGAAAAGACAAGTTAATCGTTGCCAATGAGACTGCGAGCTCGAGGGGTCAACGACTGCAGGTACGGCTGCCATACTGCCAACATTCTTTTGTGACGTTGGGGGGGGGGGGGGTCCCTCAAGCCTCCAGACTCTCCATGGTCATCATGTAATATAGGCTGTTTCGCCATGCCCAAAAGGAAGGGGGCTCGACTGACCGCCACACCGACAGAACAATATTTTTCCCCACTAAACAGGCCTTATCAAGAAACGGGCGTGAGCCCGGATCCGAATCGGGGAAATACAGCCAAAAAGCAACTACATTGGGGTAATTGGAAAGGCAACATCCAACTGGTCTTCTAGATAAGTTGCCACACGATACCAAAATCGTTGGATTGGAGTATAGGCCCAAAATGTATGAGAAAGTATTCCCCGACTATGGCCACATTTAATGCAGGCCACCGTAGTGGCTATAGCATAATGACAGGCCAGCACAGGGGACACAAAGGCCCAGCATAGGAATTTAAACTGTAACTACCGGTAATATTGATTCTTCGTGACCCTGGCTATACGTCTAAAGCAAACCAAGTCTGAAAAATAGAGGATTGGGTTTCCGGGCTAAAATCAGCATTCCCCCCTATCGGTAAAAAATAGGCATTAAGAATAGGAATCTATAGCTGTTTAGTAAGACGCTTCCAAGTCTGCCGCAACGGGGCCACCATAGCTGTGCGGGCTAAGAAAGAAGGCAGAGATGCAGAGTTAGCCTGCAGCACATATGAAGGGGCCAAGGGGTACATCAAGGCCCTATCCGCATAGAGGGATGTATACATGGACTCATCCACCAACCAGTCTCTCACAATTCGCAAATTACTAGCTAGATTATACTCAGCCAGGTCAGGCAGCCCAAGGCCCCCCCTCCCATTTATACCCTTTAACCAGGATAGAGGAACCCTTGCCTTCCCCCCCTCCAAATAAAGTTTCTAATAGCTCTATCTACCGCTTTGATATCTCTACGTTGAACCAGTATAGGTAGATTCTGAAAAAGATAAAGCCATCTGGGCATCAGAATCATTTTAACAAGATTTATCCAGCCACTTAGGGAAAGGGGAAGTCGGCGCCAGCCCGCCATGCTGTCAATCGTCATCTGTATTTGCCGAGGAACATTAAAATGGTATATACGTTCCGGATCCACTGGAAGCTGCACTCCCAAGTATCGCAGCGACTCCCCCGCCCACCGCAGTGGAAAGTTATCTGGCCACGTATCTCTCAAATTGGGAGGATATGCCAGTGTGGATGACTTGGTGGCATTCAAATTAAAGCCCGAAAAAATTCCAAAGTCCCAAATCACCTTCATTAAGACCAGAAGAGATTTCTGAGGGTCAGTGATGAAAACCAGTAAATCATCCGCAAAGGCCACTGTCATGAAGATGTGACTACCCATGCGGACCCCCCTAATCTCTCGAGTGCTTTGAATAGTAAGAAGGGGCTCCAGCTGTAGAATGAACAAGAGTGGTGATAAAGGACAACCTTGCCTGGTCCCCCTAGCTACCTCTAAAGGTTCCGACTGCATCCCATTGGCTATAATGACTGCCTCAGGCCATGTGTATAGAAGGTGCAATGCCTGCAAGTAAAAACCTGCGAACCCCATCCTTCCCAGTGTTGTAAAAAGATATTTCCACTCCACTCTATCAAACGCCTTCTCAGCATCAAAGCTAATAGTAAGATAGGAGCTATCCATTTGACGACACATCGTCATCACGACCAAAACCCGCCGAATGTTAGCTAGCGCACACGCTGTCTGACGAAGCCAACTTGATAATCCCCAACTAAAGAGGGAAGCATGACTGCCAACCTATCCGCCAAAATTTTGGCTAGGATTTTAACATCTACATTCAATAGGGAGATTGGTCGATAGGATTCTGGGAGAAGGGGGTCCCTCCCCTCCTTAGGAATCAATGTGATATGAGCCCGGTTTTCATAAGCAGGGAAAGATCCCTGGCTAATAAGTTCCATAAATCCCGCCGCCAAGGGACCCAACAGCTGTTCCTGCAACAGCTTGAAAAATTCAGCTGTGTAGCCATCTGGGCCCGGGGTCTTTAAAGGGCGAAGCTGGCTGATAACCAACTTCACTTCATCCTCTGTGATGGGGCCATTCAAGCTCTGCCGCTGCTCATCTGTCAAACACGGGAGAGACACCTTAGAACAAAATCTGTCATATACCTCTTCATTACCCCCCCCCCCCCCGCATTTGTGTATAAATCAGCATAATAATTACGTAAGATTTGTAAGATAGAGGGAGTGTCTTTCATGAGTGTGCCCGTAGACGTGCGAAGCTCAGGAATATGTCTACAACCTCGAGCCGACCAGAGAAGATTAGCCATCATGCGGCCCGTTTTATTGGAGTATTGGAATAGCTGGAATTTATAATAGAGAATCCCTTTCTTTGCTCGTTGATGAAGCAGGGAGTTTAACGCCACTTGAACCGAATGATAGTGGCCCCGATTGCGGGGTGTCCCTGCCACATTTAAAGCTGCCTTAGCGGTATTCAATTGCCTTGTTAACTGCAGGATCCGTTTGTTGAGCATTTTGCGTGTATGGGCCATATATGAAATTATCTCCCCTCGCATAACTGCCTTTGTCGCATACCAAAATAAGACTGGTTGTGAATTGTGAGACCGGTTACTAGCAAGATATTCCGCCCACTTGGCTCTGACATGCTCTTGAAAATGATTGTCACTGGCCAAAAAATAAGGATATCGCCAAAATCTCGTTTCCGGTTGTGTACCCCGAAACTGAAAATCTACCCAAACGGGTGCATGATCGGAAACCACAATGTTATCTATTTCTGCTCCCTGCACCTGTGCGAAGGCGTGGCTACTAATTAAGAAAAAAATCTAATCTGGATTGTGAGGCATGAGCATGTGAAATATGTGTAAAGTCTCGTTCCAGCAGATGCAAAGTTCTCCAACATCTAACAAATGCAATGTATCCTCCAGCATTATAGGACCTCTCCCCAGACCTGGTTCTCTCTGCCGTGCAGGGCGAGCATCCAGTTCTCTATCTTTAACTGTATTAAAATCTCCGCCTACTATGAGCATATCAGTTAAATGTGGTAGTAAATGTGAGTATAGGCGTCTGAAAAAAATAGGACAGTAATGATTAGGAGCATATACATTACAGAGCACTACAGTTTGCCCATATAACTCAGTGACTAAAATAAGATAGCGCCCTTGTGGATCCGCTATTTCCTGTAAAATTTGCAAAGATAAGCTTTTATGTATTAGAATAGCAACTCCTGCAGATTTAGATGACACCCCTGCTCCCCTGACCTCTCCCACCCAGTCTCGCTTCAGGTATTTAAGCTCCGCTAAGGTAAGATGCGTTTCTTGCAGGAACACCACCGACACCTGCTTTCTTTTCAATAAAGTTAGAACTTTGGAACGTTTAATTTATTTATTTATTTGACAGTTTTATATACCGACGTTCTGGTAACATAGTTACTAATCACTTCGGTTTACATTGCAACAAATAACTTGACAATATATAGAATAATGTCTTACAATGAACAAGGTAGGATGAACTTGGATAAATAAATAATAATAATAAATTAAAATGAACATGGGAATTATAATTTAAATACAATATATTTTTAAAGAAAATGAGTATAAATGCTGGTATAATTGCTGGTACTGAATATGTTGAGGCTGATGTCGATAGTCATGAGGTTAAGAGCTTGGTTGTTGGGGTTAAGAAAATGCTTGGTTAAACAACCAGGTCTTGAGTCTCTTTTTAAAAGTAGGTGTTGATTGTACAATTCTAAGGTCTGGTGGGAGAGAGTTCCAAAGTTTAGGACCAGCGATGGAAATAGCTCTTCAACTTAGTGATGTTTTGAGAGGATGGGCCTTTAGGGTGTCTCTCTGGGCTAGTCTAGTTGGACGGGAGGAGGTGTGAAGCTGTAAAGGAATGGTGAGGTCAATTAGAGTAGAGTTATTGATGACTTTGTGGATTATTGAAAGAGTTTTATAAAGGATTCTATGTTTGATAGCGAGCCAGTGAAGGTTTTTTAAGATGGGAGTAATGTGGTCCCTTTTGCTAAATTTAGCTAGAATCCTCGCAGTGGCGTTTTGTAACAATTGTAGAGGTTTCAAAGTGTTTGCGGGTAGACCAAGCAACAATGAGTTACAGTAGTCTATTTTCAAGAATATAATTGTTTGTAATACATATCTGAAATCTTTGAAGTGTAGGAGGGGTTTTAGTCTCTTTAATACTTGAAGTTTAAAGAAACCTGCTTTTATAGTTCAGTAGATTATCCATGGTGACGCCATGATTTCTGACCTGGGTGGAAAAGGCTGGAGGAGATAAGGTGTGAATATTAGGTGAAGTGTAGTTGCCATCTGGAGTGATGAGAAGGAATTCTGTTTTGTTGGAATTGAGTATCAAATTAAGATTTGTTAGGAGGTTATTGATAGATAGAAGACAGGAATTCCAGAATTGTAAGGTATTTTGCAATGAATCTCTAATCGGGATAAGGATTTGGACGTCATCTGCATAAACATAGTGTGTAAGATTGAGTTTGGAAAGGAGCTGACATAGAGGGAGAAGATAAATGTTAAATAATGTTGGAGATAAAGAAGAACCTTGTGGGACTCCCATGGTGGATCTGAAAGGTGGAGATTCTTTGCTGTTGATTTTGACTTTGTAAAACCTATTCTGGAGGAAAGATGAGAACATCGGGGAGTGTAGCCCACAGACATTCCATGAGATCACTCTTGTGGGATTAACCATTCTCACAGTGCCAACATCTACATATGTACCCAGTATCCCACTTTATAAGGGTAAGGCCCCCACCCTCCAATGCCCGTACACTCCCATTCTAAAGATAGCCACACATTCCATATTCCATCCAAACACACAGCCATTCATACGCACTTCTACAGCATCCCCTTCCCACCCCCTTCCCCTCTTAGCTCACCTATAAGGGTTTCCCTCCAATTTCCCAGGTTATCTTCACCCACCAGACCCCCTAAATGGAGGTAAGGATCACGCTTTCAGATGTGTCCAGGCCACGTCTCTGCGCTATACCTAGGATTATGTTCGTGTTTTCCCCAAACCGCTCGACCACACATAGAGAAAAAGAAAAGAATAAAAACATCACTAAACCAGAGGGCAGCTTAAACATGTGATTTCCCCACACCACTAAGTCCAGACCAACGAAACTCTACTGAAGCATGTAAAATAGAAGTGCACAGAGATGTATTCCTCTGCGAAAGGCATCCTTCACCATCCGCCAGTAGCACAGCAGTTCCGCTCTGCGCGACTAACAGCAGTCCCGTGCTTAATCTTCAGGGATGTAGTCATCTAGACCCATAAGCCGTCCGCAATTGACACTGGAACCCCCAGATGAAGAGAGAAAAATAAATAGAAAACAGAAATAGCACCGAGGGGTGCTCAAAATCAGCAAAAAGAACTATATGGTCCATAGTCCCAGAGATGCTTCAACAGGATACAAAAAAAAAACCCAGGTGAACATCGGAACCAGGCAACAAGCCTCTTAATTATAAGCCACTGTCAGCACTCAGCTAACGCCAAAGGTAAATTTGTAAGTAACAAAGGCGCTGGACTCCCACTTGCCTTTAATAAAAACACAGGCTGCAGGAGCCCTCACTGCTTCCCTCCTGATGTACCAATGGTTATCAAGTAGCCAGGGTATCCACAAAGGCCATAGCCTTCTCCACCGTGTCAAAGTAATGCACATGCGCTTCATGCCAGACTCGCAAACGTGCTGGGAATAGTAGTGCAAATTTAAGGCCCTTATTGTGAAGCGTTGAGCATATCTGTGAGAAGCGACGTCTGCTCGCTGATACTGCTGCGGAGAAATCCTGGAACACACTGATAGTATGAGACTGATACTTCAGCTCCTTTTTCTGGCGCGATGCCCTCCACAGCTCCAACTTATGAGCTGAATTGAGAATTTTCGCTATAACCAGCCTTGTTCGGTCCATGTTCTGCTGTTTAGCACCCAGCCGGTGCGCCCGCTCCACCACCAGCCGTCCCTTGAGGTGTGGCAGAGCCAACACCTCCGGAAGCCAGGTCTCAAGTACATTACACAGAGAGCCATCCTCCAAACTCTCAGGAAACCCCAGAAAGCGCAGATTATCCCTGCGTGCTCTATTCTCCAAATCCTCCACCTTCTCTGACAGGGCCTGAATCGTGGCTGCCTGTGCTGCCATCTTGGCCATGCTTTCTGTGCCTGCATCCTCCAGCGCTGAAATGCGTGTCTCAGCTGCAGCTAATCGCGGTGGCAAAGCTGCCAGGGTGTCCCTCACCTCCCCCAGCTGCTCAGTCAGCCCGGCCCAGTGTTTATCTAGGGCCTCCCGAATCGCCAATTTTATATCCTCTATAGTAAGAGGTAACGGGGGGGGAGGGGGACTCACCCGTCGGCATGGCCGCCATTTTGTCTTCAGCCACCTTAGCCTTTTCTTTATCTTTTTTCCCTTTTAATGTTGCCATCAATCCCGCGGTTTTTTCTGCTAGCGAGTCGCTGGGTCCTGCTATGCCTCCTGACACACCAGCTGCCCAATTCAAGGGTTTCCACGTGGTCTGGGACAGCGCGATCGCTGAGACGGGGCCCGGAGCAGAGCTAAAGCACGTCTGATCCGCTAGCACATCACTTGATTCTCCCCCGTGTAACTTTTTTAATTTGCCCCATTGTAGATAAATGCAAGGTGATGCAAATAGGAAAAAAATAACCCATGCTGTAGTTACACAATGTTAGGTTCCATATTAGGAGTTACCAACCAGGAAATGATCTGGGTATCATAGTTGATATTACAATGAAATTGGCTCAATGTGTTGTTGCGGTCAAAAAAGCAAACAGTGTAGAGTATGGAGGCATCGAACACACTTGAGGCAGCTTTCATCGCAGGCAGGAAGAGAAGAGAAGGGCTGAGCCCTCACGAGGCTCTTCCTTTTATTGTACATTCATACAAAGGCAGATGATGTGCATTACATGATTGGCTACTTTCCCATAGCAACAGACGAGTCCCTACACTATTGGCTTTGGCTCAGGGGGTGTGCATGGATCATTTCATTGGCTGCTGAAATCTATACCTCCTGACTTTGTCCTGCCTCTGACTAGGGAACACCCAGCCCTACTTTCAGGCTATCAGGATTAATTATAAGCCAGAGAAATACATGAAGTCAGGTATCCTCTCCTTGGCAGAGACTTAAGCACAAGTGATGCTTTTATTCAGGCAAATGTCAGGGAGAAGGGAAGTTAAGTGTTTAAACCTCATGAAATGGCTTGCTGGCAAGCGCATATTTCCCACAAACAGAATGTTAGGAATTATTAAGAAGGGAATGGCAAATAAAAAGGAGGATGTCATAATGCCTCTGTATTGTTCCATGGTGAGACTGTACCTTGAGTACTGTGTGCAATTTTGGTCACCACATCTTAAAGATATTGTTTCACTGGAGAAAGTACAGAGAAGGGTGACCGAAATGATAAAGGGCATGAAACGGCTCTCCTATGAGGAAAGGCTGAAGAGATAGCTGAGAGGGGATATGATAGAGGTCTATAAAATCAAGAAAAGATTTGAACGTGTTAATGTCAATCAGTTATTTACTCTTTCAGTTAATATAAGGACTAGGGGGCACTCCATGAAGTTAGCATGGGGCACATTTAAAGCAAATCGGAGAAAATTCTTTTTCATTCAAAGCAAAATTAAACTCTGGAATTTGTTGCCAGAGGATGTGGTTAGTGCAGATAGTGTAGCTGAGTTTAAAAAAGGTTTGGATAAGTTCCTGGAGGAGAAGTCTGTAAACTGCTATTAATTATGAGGCACTAGTCCCTGCTTGTTGCCGGCATTAGTAGCATGGGATCTGTTTAATGTTTGGGTACTTGCAGGCACTTATGACTTGGATTGGTCACTGTTTGAAACAGGATATTGGGCTTGTTGAACCGTTGGTCTGACCCAATATGGCATTTATGTTCTTTTGTTATGTTCTAAGAACATGTATTACAGATAAGCAACTCATCTCTTTTTTTTCTATTTAATTAAAAAAAACATATGAGTACTCCTGTTTAAAGCCATTTTGTTCTTCTAACACTAGAATATTTTAGATTGAGTCTTTTAACTATTTTGCTTTATTTATGCTGTATTTAGTAAGCTAGAGCCTCTATATTTTTCACAACTTCAAACGTCTTTTTTAAATAGAGAGATCTCTCTAGCCATCCTCCATTCCATTTGAATTGGATATCACTTCTAACAAAGATTAAGCAAATGCAATAATCTTTGAGATACATTTTTCCATATTTCCAGTGTTTTATCAGAATCATGGGATGGAAAATGTTCCATTTCCAAAAATTAATTGTTTCATAAAAATTTTTTAGTAACAATGAGTAGATACTAATGTAATAGGCAAACTTGGCAATTTCAAAGTTGTAATTAATGTTTTTCAGGTGATTATTCCTGGGAAGTATGGGAAAGGGCATGCGTTGTTTTTTTTTTTTTGGTTTTTTTTTATTGATTTGTAAGCAGTAGGGAAAACAAATTCACATAATAATCCAAACCAATAATCAAGTTCAAAATTCAACTAACTGACTATATAGGTAAAATCAAAACAAATTCCAACTGCATGTAAAAGCAAAACTAAAACTGTCATTAATTGTGCTATCAAAAGAGAAACAAACAATAAAGAGCAGTGACTCATTTTATTTTCTGACTTTGGGAAACTATAAGTGTTTATATAAGAATTGTTAGCTTTAGTGCTTTTGGTTTGAAGTAATACTAATGCCCAATGAAAAAAAATTGTGTATGGCATTATAGTGAAACTCGTATCGCTGAAGGAAGAAGGTTGGTAAATGTAAATATGGTGAATAGGAGTATGCTAGCAATTCAACAAGAAGGAAGAAATATTTAATACAATGTAGAAACTATCCTAAAAGAGCACATGCCATATAAAGAAGGCTAATACAACAAAAAGGTACTTCAGGAGTCTCATTTAAGTAAATACTTTATTCTCTGTTTATTAAACATTACCATACATATTGTTTTAAAACTATGATCATCAACATTTTCAGACACAAGACCCATCATTAGCCTGACTAAAGGAACATAAGAATTGCAATACTGGCTCAAAAAAATGTCCATCAATCCCAGTATCCTGTTTCCAGCCATGGCCAGTCCGGGTCACAAGTATCTGGCAAGATCCCAAACAGTAAATGGATCCCATGCTACTATTGTGCAGCGATGATTAGTGGTTGTTCCTTAAGTCTACTTAGTTAATAACCATTTTCCTAGCATATAGCAGATGAACTCAGGACCAATGGGTATAGTGTATGCCTGCTAGCAGTTGGAGACGGATCAGATTTCAATCTGACGTCAGCCCCTAGTACATTTACCCCTGCAGGAAGTGCAGCTCTTCAGTATTTTCCGTCTCCATAGCAGTTAGGGACTATCTGCACTCTCTCACAGCATTAGAACCAAATTCAAAGAAGAAAACCAAATTTTAAAGGAGAAACCTACCTGAAGACGAGCCCCACTCTCCTGCGGTGATACCCTTGGGTCCCTCCCCCAGTTGAGATTCCTGAGGTGATTTCCGTGGTCCCTCGGAGGTAAGCCTCGGTCCGGCAGCGAGGACCTAGCTCCCGATCCTCAGGCACAGCTGAGAGGCAGCGGGTGCACCCTCGAGTGCGGCGGTGAAGGTATTTGCCTTCTCCCCCCGCAGCCGGAGACCGCCCGGGACGAAACCGGGAAGCGCCGAAGACAAGGTAAGGAAGAAATCTTCTGCTTTAATCCTGTCTCTGAGGATTGAGGAGAAGCACCGGCCACCGGGTTGATCCGCCCTAGCAGGGCTAGGCCCCCGTTATTTCCAAGGGTCTACCCACTTGGAGACCCTCCGAAGGGGTCGCCATCTTGGCCCGTTTCGCCGCGCCGTTCGCCATCCGGCCAGAGCACACAAAACAGTTAGGCGCACAGAACCCTTGTGCGCATAGACTTACATGCACATAAAACCTTGTGCGCATAAGTTGCATGCACAGAGCTGCGCGCATATCTACGGCTGGACACACAGCTACACGCACAACTCAGAGTTTACCTGCCGAAAGCATGGCACCATTAGAAATAGGGATAATAGCTCAAGGCCTCTGCCCAGCATGCCACATCAGAGCCGCACAAAGCGAGGAGGCTGATGCCCTGTGCACGCAGTGTGAGGAGGCCCTGGGAGATCCAGTTTAGGGCCAGTCCCACCCAGGGCCGAGTACTAGCTCCTCAGGGAGTACCCCAGACCTAGCAGCTCCCAGTGGGACCTCCCCACAGACGGGGACCCCCAGGGAACCAGCGCCCCTCAGCTTGGATCCAGGGTCGATCTCATGGATGGAGTTCTTCAAGGGGATTCACGCCTTTGTTCAAATGCAAACCAAACCTCCAGCTGGTCAGCCACATGCTCTGCCAGAGGACCCTCAAGCCCCAGGCCCTTCAAGACCTAGGCACAGGCTTCCACTACCCAGAAGCCCCACCTATGGGGACACGGACATCTCTGAAGAGGAAGCCGAGCCCCTAGAAGAGGGGGAGCTCCCCCCAAGAACAGAGCCTCACCGAACCATGAGACGCTTCTTCAAAGGACGAGCTCCCGGACCTGGTCACCCAATGACTGACGGAGCTCGCTATCCCGGGCCCAGGTACTTCAGGGGAACCTAAACCGAACCCCCTGCTGGAGAGTCTTCGTCAAACCTCTCGCCATTTCCCGCTGTTACAAGCGGCACAACAGCTGATTGACCTGGAATGGAATGCCCCGGAGTCCACATTCAAAGGGGGCCGAGCTTTGGCAGTCATGTACCCCCTGGACCCGGTGACCAAAGATCTTCTTGCATGCCCAAGAGTTGATGCCATGGTCTGTGCAGTCTCTAAGCGCACCACTATCCCAGTAGAGGGATGAGCAGCGCTCAAAGATGCACATGACCGGTGTCTGGAATCCATCCTCAAACAGTCATTTGACGTAGCCGCTATGTCTCTACAAATTGCGGCCTGCTGCACAGTGGTGACACGTGCCTACTTATCCCAAACCAGGAACAACACCCCGGGAGAAGACATGGAACCAGCAGTATCTTTCCTCGCGGACGCTACCTCTGACCTAGTGCGTAGAGTGGCCAGAGGAGTGTCACCTGCGGTGGCGGCCAGAAGGCAACTCTGGCTCCAAAGCTGGTCGGCCGACGCATCTTCCAAAACGCGCCTCACAAGGATGCTCTTCAAAGGATCCCTCCTGTTTGGCAGCGAACTAGAGAAATTAGCTGACAAATGGGGCGAGTCCCCTGTGCCGCGCCTGCCGAAGGATAAGACGAAGAGAAACCAGCGACCCTTTCCCAGGTCGTCCAGGGGCAGAAGTTCACAGCGCTTCAATAAACGCCCTGCCCTACGAGCAGGAACCAGTCCTTTTGGAACAAGCACAACAAGAGGGGTACCAGCTTGGGTACAGGCCCCAGCCGCACCCCACAATGAGATTCAGCAGACCCGTCCAAGGGAAGAAGCCATAGGGGGCAGACTAGCCCTATTCTACTGCAGATGGGTCGAGATAACTTCGGACAAGTGGGTCCTAGCCATCATTCGGGAGGGGTACTACCTGGATTTCCTACGTACCCTTCCGGACAAGTTCGTGGAGTCCCCCTGCCATGACCTCTCCAAGAGAGCGACAGTGGAAGCTACACTATCCAAACTACTGGCCCTCGAGGCCAGAACCCCAGTGCCTCCACAAGAAATAAATACTAGACATTATTCCATCTATTTTATTGTCCCCAAGAAAGAGGGAACATTCAGGCCCATTCTGGACCTCAAGTCGGTCAACTGCCACCTGAGGATTCCCTGTTTCCGCATGGAAATCCTGCAATATAACCGGGAGAGTTTCTCACATCCCTGGATCTTTCGGAGGCCTACCTACACATCCCAATTCATGAGCAACACCAGAGCTACCTATGCTTCAAAGTTCTGAACCGTCATTACCAGTTCCGGGCACTACATTTCGGGTTAGCCACAGCACCCTGGATGTTCACCAAGGTAATAGTAGTGTGGTAAAAGTAGTGGTGGCGGCAACACTGAGGAAGGAAGGAATCCTCGTCCACCCTTACCTAGACGATTGGCTGTTCAGGGCAAAGTCACCGGAGGAAAGCCACCAAGCAACCAGCAGAGTCATAACTCTACTGGAGAGCCTAGGATGGGTGGTCAACATAAACAAAAGTTTCCTACAACCCTCACAGTCGCTGGAATACCTAGGAGTCCAATTCGACACCAAAGAAGACAAGGTCAGCCTGACCCCCACAAGGAGATTAAAACTGTGGAACCGGCTACATACCTTGCTGAACGATCCTCGTCCTACAGCATGGGATTACCTGCAAGTCCTCGGGCTGCTGGCATCCACACTGGAAGTTGTGCCATGGGCGCGAGCCCACATGAGGCCCCTACAGTGCTCACTTCTATCACGGTGGAGCCCACGGTCCCAGAACTACACCGTACGTCTATCACTCCTGGGCAGAGTCCGGAACCAGCTACGGTGGTGGCTGCAGGCCAACCACATGAACCGAGGATCAAGACTACCCTCTCCAACCTGGACCCTACTCACCACAGATGCCAGTCTATGAGGATGGGGAGCACACTGCGAGTGGTTAACGCAGACATGAGAAGACTGCTGGCAGGGAACCCCCTACCCCTGCCTCCACACAGGGACCTACTACAACAAGGTCCAATCCTCCACGAGGACCCAACTCAATTCTCTCTTACGGTCTGGCTATTGAGAGACCCCGCCTGAGAGAGAGCGGATAGTCGGGGGCTGTAATCGACACCCTCCGCCGAGCAAGCAAGTTCTCCACATCGTTAACGTACATAAGGATTTGGAGAGTATTTGAAGCCTGGTGCAAAGAACACAACATCAAGCCACGCTCATTTAAAGTTCCCATGATCCTGGAATTCTTACAGAAGGGACTACAGAAGGGACTGTCCCTCAATTCCATCAAGGTACAGGTGGCCGCATTGTCATGCTACGGCTCCAAGAGCGAGGGTGACAGCATAGCCTCTCATCCGGTCTCATAAGAGGAGTCAAACACATTTGTCCACCACTAAAGTGGCCGGTACCTCTGTGGAATCTCAATCTCGCTTTGGATTTCCTAGCGGGAACCGCCTTCAGACCCCTCCAAGAACTGTTTCTCCTCCTGTTAACCTTAAAGACGGTGTTGTTGCTGGCAGTTTGTTCAGCCCGCTGCATCTCGGAACTACAAGCACTGTTCTGCTGTGAGCCATTCCTCAGGCTCACCCCGGGAGCCATCCAACTACGCACAGTTCCCTCCTTCCTCCCCAAAGTGGTCTCACACTTCCACCTTAACCAGGCCATCTCGCTACCAACGACGGATGGCTTGAAGAATTCAGAAGAAGCCCGTAGTCTACGCCACCTCAACATGGTAAACTCCTATCCAGATACCTGGAAATGTGGGAACCCGTACGAAAAACGGATCACCTTTTCGTCCTGCACAGCGGAAAGAGACCAGGGGAAGCGGCGGGCAACCATTAGAGATGTGCAGGCAAAAAGTTTTCGTTGCGTACGCAATACGTATTCGTAGGGGGTCAATTCCGTTCAATGCGAACGTATGGCGAATTCAATAAGTTGTCAATCTGTAAATACGTTACTACTAAATTAACTACACCCCCCCCCCCCCAAGACTTACCAAAACTCCCTGGTGGTCCAGCGGGGAGTCAGGAAGCCATCCCTGCACTTGTTTGTGGTTTCCTCACGGCGCCGATAGCCTGTGTCACAGGGGCTGCCGGTGCCATTGGTCAGCCCCTGTCACATGGTCACCGGCGCCATCTTGTACTCCTACCACGTGACAGGTCACGTGGCAGGAGGTCGCTCCGGGACCCTCGTTGGACCCAACCAGAACTTTTGGCCAGCTTGGGGGGGCCTCCTGACCCCCACAAGACTTGCCAAAAGTCCAGTGGGGGTCCGGGAGCGATCTCCTTTCACGCCGTCCGTCCGATCCCAAGTCTCAAAATGGCGCCGATCGCCGCCATTTTGAGTTTTGGGATCGGACGGACGGCGTGAAAGGAGGTCGCTCCCGGACCCCCGCTGGACTTTTGGCAAGTCTTGTGGGGGTGAGGAGGCCCCCCCAAGCTGGCCAAAAGTTCCGGTTGGGTCCAACGAGGGTCCCGGAGCAACCTCCTGCCACATGACCTACCTGTCACATGGTAGGAGCACAAGATGGCGCCGGTGACCATGTGACAGGGGCTGACCAATGGCACCGGCAGCCCCTGTGACACAGGCTATCGGCGCTGTGAGGAAACTGCAAACGAGTGCAGGGATGGCTTCCTGACTCCCCGCTGGACCACCAGGGAGTTTTGGTAAGTCTTGGGGGGATCAGGAGGGTGGGGGGTTTAAATGTGTATTTAGGAGGCCGAATACAACGGATATCTGTCGAATACGTGGGGAATCGCGATGCGTTTCGCCTCCCCACGTATTTTTCAGATTGCAAAAAATAAGTTGCGGATTACAAATACGTGGAAAACGGATGCACACCCCTAGCAACCATTGCCCGCTGGATCAAGGAAGTCATCAAGGCAGCCTACGTAGAATCTGGCAAGCCACCACCTCTGCAGGTCAAGGCCCATTCTACCAGAGCCCAGGCAGTATCCTGGGCAGAAACTAGAATGCTTTCGCCTGCCGAGATCTGCAGGGCGGCGACATGGTCCTCTATCCATACCTTCTCCAGATTCTACCGTCTGGATGTTCAGGCTCGGGGGGACACAGCATTTGCAAGGACAATTCTATGTGGGTCACGGGCAGCCTCCCACCCAGTTCGGGAGTAGCTTTTATACATCCCATTGGTCCTGAGTCCATCTGCTACACGCTAGGAAATGGAGAAATTACTTACCTGATAATTTCGTTTTCCTTAGTGTAGACAGATGGACTCGGCATCCCACCCTTGGCTGCCGTTACGCATGGTCTTTCAAATGATTCAAGGGTACGCCAAGTTTTCATTTACTTAGGGCATCCACCCTGCAAGGTATCAACGCTTTCCGGTTGAGTACTCTGGCAGTCTCCAGCTATAGTCAGTCAACCAGTTAAGTTAATCAAGTTTTAATGTTAACCAAGTTATGAAGTTACTCAAATTATTAAGTTAATCAATCAGTCAGTCACACATATATCCACAATGCTTTTCGAGGAGAGTACTGAAGGGCTGCACTTCCTGCAGGGGTATATGTACTAGGGGCTGATGTCAGATTGAAATCTGATCTGTCTCCAACTGCTAGCATGAGTACACTATACCCATTGGTCCTGAGTCCATCTGTCTACACTAAGGAAAATGAAATTATCAGGTAAGT
This sequence comes from Rhinatrema bivittatum, assembly GCF_901001135.1. Taxonomy (NCBI): domain Eukaryota; kingdom Metazoa; phylum Chordata; class Amphibia; order Gymnophiona; family Rhinatrematidae; genus Rhinatrema; species Rhinatrema bivittatum. Next base: position 134,263,815 of record NC_042616.1, on the reverse strand, counting down.
AATTTCTCCATTATTGATTTCTCCTCCAGAACTTGTCCAAACCTTTTTTAAACCTAGTTGTGCTAACTGCTTTAACCACAGCCTCTGGCAATGAATGCTAGAGTTTAATTGTGTGGTGAAAGAGAATTTTCTCTGATTTGTTTTGAATGTGTTATTTACTACCTTCCTGGAGTGTGCTTTAGTTTTTGTATTTTTTTGAAAGAGCAAATAACTTATTTACATTTATATGTTCCATTACACTCATGATTTTTTAGCCCTCTATCATATTCCCCCCTCAGCTGTCTCTTCCCCAAGCTGAAGACCTCTAACCTTTCCTCATAGGGGAGCCATTCCATCCTCTTATCATTTTGGTCTCCCTTCTCTGTAACTTTTTCAGTGCAACTATAACATTTTTTAAATGTATGGGACCTACATTTTAATGTTTTTTTTACCTATACATATCAATGGAAGTAGTGCCAATTGGTGCAACTCATCTTAGACCAGGTTGACACAGTGATGTGTTGCTGAAGGCCAAAGTTCTAAATCATATTCTTAAATTATTATTGCAACTTTGTAATATTAAAACATTTGTACACTGCTTTTCTGCTGTCACTAAGCACCAAAAGTGGCTTAGGCTTAATATTTTTTTGAATTGCATAATAGTTAACTATTTCAACCCAGCAGAGTGAATGTAGTCCTCTGGCAGATGGCAAGGGCCAGGCTATACCTTTGGTTCTGTAATCTCAGAGCACCTGAACGGCAAGTTGAGCAGCAGAGATTTTCAGAGGGGGAGGGAAGCAAGCTCCCTGAAACTACTGCTTCTGATGGATGAGGCCAGACTAGAATCGGCTAAAATAAAAATATCTTCCCTTTTTGTTGAAAGAACTTGGTAGCTGAAGGGAAAAAAACAGATTTACAAAAGATGGAAAATAAAGCCATTATGTTGGGGAAGGGAGGCAGGATCCTTGCTTTCAAGATCACTGTTACCATAATCCACCATGAATAGTTGTTCAAGACAGACAAGATTTTATTCGAGGTTTGCAGACAAAATATGAGAAGATCAAGAAAACACATGAGATATTAGTTCAAGACTAGGTAACTCGGTCCTGGAGTGCCACAAATGGGTCTGGTTTTCAGGATATCCACCGTGAATATGCATGATGTATATTTGAATTCAGTGAAAGCAGTATATGCAAATGTCATGCATATTCACGGTAGATATCCTGAAAACTAGACCTGTTTGAGGCACTCCAGGACCAGCGCTTCCGACCTCTGCATTATCTCAAGCAATTGCTAAAACCCTTTCCATAACTGCAAATCAATACTGGAAGAAATATTACCATCTAATTTGCCCATCATATATTACCATCATGTTATTGAATATCATTCCTTTTTTTCTCTTTTTTTTTTAACGATTATATAACAATGTTTATTCAAAGGATTGGTCAAGTCGAATCACTGACTCTGTCAGACGGATAAACCGATATACAAGGAAATCTTTTCTTGAACGTTTTGTTTACAACACCTGAAACCAATATTCCTGAAAGCGACTGATACCAAATCTTCTCGTCATTCAGGTGAATACATAGCCCAATTGCCGAGTGAAGAGATTGAAAATGCAGGTCCCTCAACCCTTGCAACGGATAATGCATGACAAATATTAAAGACAAAAAAAATCCCCTCATTTTAATAGTATTTGGTTGTCTTGCTCATGGGTTGAATCTTCTGGCAAAGGATGTGCAATCATCATGTTGCTTATCAGAGTTTGAAGAAATTACAGAAAGTGAAGCAGGGGATGGAACATGCACCTTTATTGCCAGGAGAAAGATGGGGGCTCAGATATAGGCCTGGATTTTCTAAAACCGTATGGCTTTCTGAATCCCGCGGTAACAGGGGGCGGGGGGGCGGGCCTGCGAAAGCCGGCAGCGATCACACCACCGCGGTGTGATCGCTGCTGGCTTTCGCACCCAATAGCGCCACCGTGAAAGGTGGTGCTATTGGGCGCGCTACTGGCAGCGATAACGGGTCTTACCTTCTCGCCACCAGCGAAGTTACCACTGCGTCCACCCCGATGCCGCCCCAACTCTTCCTCTTCCGGTCCCGACTCCGCCCGTATCTAGTTATCGCACGTGAAAAGTCCCTTTTTGCGTGTGATGTCGATAGAAAATGACCCCCATGGTTTGTTATACACACTGTTGCCAGTGTGCTTCAGTAGACGACATAATATTCCAGATTATTTCTGTGAACATCCAGAAGCAGATTCTTAACAACAATGTACTCTAGTTCAAGTTCACCAAAAACTCACTTTCCTACTACCAGTTTCAGTGGCTATCAAAATTCTTGAAGGAGATACACCAAGCATTCCAGAGCTATTCAGACAATTAAACAATTTAAGCTTTTGCTTTCACATTTATCCAGAAAGGAAGAAATAGTAAAACATGTTTTCGAAGGCCTCCACTCTATCTGGCAGCAAACCTTTTGGATCTTTACCTCCTTATCTCTCTCTCTCTGTTTTTTCTCAGACTATTCTTATATTTTAATTTTAATGTTGCCACAGTACTTTTTCAGTGCTCCCTTCAAAAAAAAAAAAATAAGTAGGAAGAAAAGGCATTTCCTTCGCTGAAAAAAAAAAAAAAGCCATGCTAAGTGGGTTTAAGAACTGCTCCTTTTTGTTTTTTTTTTCTACTTTGCTGCCTCGACAATCACTCAGTAACATTTTAGTGTAAAATAAGAAAAGAAGAAACTCTTTAGAACTATCACAACAATCTCCGTTGCTGGTGCATCATTCTTCAATTCCCTCCTCTAGCCTCCCATTCCGTGGCAGTTCCTATCTGCTTTTAGGGTTGATCAGGAAGCTGCACCATGGGGCACCACGGCCTCCTACCCTGCAAGGGGTCCCAAGGCTCCGGAGAATTACAGCCAGCCTCTGGTTTTGGAACTTCTGGTGCTGGAGTATCCGGCTCTGATGGGCATGCAAGAGGGCATTTATGCCATCTGGCACCTCATGCCGTCAGCATAAATCAGACACTTTTTTTTTTTAAGGTCTGAGTGCTCTGGCACCCTCGATACAATCCGGCACCTGAGGGCTTAACCTAAGGGGAATGGGGGCTGGTATTGGTGAAGTTCCTGTTGGTCCTCTGCTCCAGCCAGCTCTGCCTGCTGATAAGAACATAAGAAAATGCCATACTGGGTCAGACCAAGGGTCCATCAAGCCCAGCATCCTGTTTCCAACAGTGGCCAATCCAGGCCATAAGAACCTGGCAAGTACCCAAAAACCTGCAGGGCTCCTCCCTGTGGGTGGCATCAACCTCACCTTGGTCCAAGGGTCCACTTCTGCAACACACTAGTGACAGTACCCACTGCAAGAAAGTTTTGATGAACAAGATGTATCCTGATTTTTCAGAAGGGACTACTGCTTAAACTTTGCACACTTTGGATAAGGATCCCCCTGACACAAAGGATAAGGGCTGAAGACCTTTGAGCAATAATCTACTCCCTAGATGGGAGTAAGCACCAGTGACAGTGAAGCAACAGTCACTGAAATATTTTTATAGAAAGCAAGTAACTGTATATTGTTTGTGGGGAAGTTTTTTTTTTTACCTCCCCCCACCTCACAAGGGTTCCAGGATTGGGATAGCCTGGTTTCCAATTCCTAAGACTTTTCTTGCAAGAGACGTCACTGACACCAAGACTAAGGAGGAGGATCAAAATCTATAGAGTTTCCCCATTGGGTCTCCCTTCTATGGTCTCCCCTCCACCCTGTTTGTACACTGAGAGCCGGTAAAAGAAGACTGCCATCCTCTGGTTCATCTTGCCTCTGATGACCCAGATGAACCCAATTTGTTGCTCCAAACCACACCCTTCTGCTGTGTCTCAGCCTTTCTATTGGCTGGCAGAGCAGAAAAAGGCCCACAGCAGCAGCACTGAACCCAGGTAAAAGAGTATATCTGCGTTCTACATTGCTGCTCTCCTGTCTTTATGACTCCACAATGTTGCTGACTCCTATGTGTGCTACCTCATGTAACTGCACAGATTGCACTCCTGGTAGTGCCGTTCCTGCTGCCTACACACTAAGATTTGGTGCATAGCCCATTAAGTAGCATTTTAGCCTGCATGTGAAACATTTATCACTGCCTGGCTAAAATATTTTTAGTATGATTTTGTAACCGTCTCTTTTTAGTCAGTAAGGAGGCCCAGACAACTGATCCGTAAAGAAAAACTTTTATTGCCAGCAAGATGCAGCGAAGACAACGGCTTAGTACAACTGCATGCCACGCCCCCTTAGGAGCAAACCTTTATACACTTTACAGCTCTTATCTTTCACACATGCGTTCTGGTTTTGCTGAACAAACAATTTACAAACTGCTGAATAAGCAATAGCTAGCGTGGTCTTCAGGAGGTGTAGCCTATCATCAGACTATTGTTTCGTCATTTAATTGACAGGTTAGACATTTGCAGCGGCGTTCGTATTAATACAATACAAATTATAATTCCAAAATGGAGTTACGTTTCACTAAATGTTAGTGCGTGAGTACGTCAGTACGTTACTACGTATTAGGTTCCATTTGCGTTGCAAATGTTAGTGAATCAAGATGGCTGTGCGTTTCACTGCGGGGATGATGAGACGAGGAGCGTCTCCGCGGTGCAGTCTCCAAGGGTTCATGGAATCGAACTCCTTCATTCCCCCCTTTGATACTTCAACGTTGTTGAAAGGTAGAAGTATCATTAATAGTTGTTGAGTGCAAAAATTAATACATAATAGGTGTAAGGTGGACCCTAAGAGGTTGCCAGGTCGTTGGTTCCTTCACGGGTTTGAGACGGATGGACCCTATTGGTGTCACCCCCCTTTGTAGCCCGGCTTACCCTAGCAACCATGTGGTCCAATGGGATCAGTTACAGTTTAGTGTCAAAGTAATCATTTTCGTCATCAGAATCAAATGTGACATCAGAATCGGATGATTCTTCAGAAGTAGGGAAGGAGGAGATAGACACATACTTTTTGATCATCATGACATGAGCAGCTGCTCTGCGATCAGCTATGGTTTCAATCATGGATCGTAGATTTCTGAAAATGAGAGGTAAACAAAGAGGGAATAAAATGCAAGATAAAAGAAAAAACAGCAGAGGGATAAGAATATCTTTTAGTCCTGGAATTGAAGTAAGCCAATTGGGTAAGGACCCCGTCCAGTCAAGGACACCGGTCCATGTCTGAACAGGAACGTGGGCCAGACGGATCATCCGATCAGTGATCTCTTCGATGACTTTACTCTTATCATCAATCTGTAAACAACAATTAGAGAGATTAAATTTCCCACATACACCTCCTTCTTGAGCTAGGAGGTAGTCTAAGGCCAAACGGTTTTGGTATACAGCTGTGATAATTTTTGTGTTCTGCTTGGCAAGGATATTGAGAGCCAGGGCCGAATCATTGGTCAGGAGTTCCAACACTGCTTGTAGTCGGATGATGCGGTTTAACATATAAATTGGAGTTCTATATCCATAAGAACCATCTTCAGCCCAGGTAGCAGGGCCATAATATTGTACAATTCGTTCAGGAGGCCACTCCTGATCCGACCAATCTCCAATAGAAACTTTGGTAGCTCTACGACGCTTGCTTGGCTTCATAGGACTGTAGACAGGCACACCTAAGGTTTCTCCAGCGGTGATTGGTAAGAGGAAAAAACTTGGCCGAATGGTGGCCAAGAAACAGGTGCCGTACCAGTTGAGTGGTAACTGCTCATAAGCTCTTCGGCCACAAACAAAGTAGTATCCATCTGGAGCAGCGAAGAGGGTGGTGGGTACCCCAGCGGCAGTCCATGTTTTGTTTAAGGTTGATTCAGTCCACAAGGTTGTGGGCATAGTCAAATTCTCCGTTTGCCACCAAGTGAATTTGGTTAAGTTTGCAGTGAGGACCCCTGTACATGGTGAATTGCCAACAGAAGTGGTGTAGATTCGGGAATGTTGTCGTGATATACATTGTCTGCCAATAACATCTGTTTGGAGAGCCCACTTGTATGGATGCGTCTTTCGTTTGTAAGATATAGTTGTGTTTAAGTGATCGAGGTCGGGTTGGAAGACCTCCTTGGCTTCCCACGGCCATTGCTCTCCTGTGTGTGTACCTCCGCAGACAAAACAATTCTTAACTTCGAGAGAGAGAGCTATGTTCTCCGCCAGATTCACAAACATATTCTTTGCTTGATTTGAAAAGGCATGCTTCTTCAATTCTTCCGATGCGTGGGATATTTCATCAAAGAAGGATTGGTAACCAACCACAGTGGTCTGATGAATAACTGGGCGAGGCTTGTCTCTACGCTGGGTGATCGTGATGTAGGTCATTGGGTCTTTTCCAGTTCCGTCGATGCCAAATCCCCAAGTATCTTGCCAGGGGGAACCTTCACCTCGTATGGGCCATTGTATGGACACAATATTACCAGTTACTGCCATCAATCTGCCAATGCCGTGGCAGCCATGATAGCCTCCTCCTGTGTAGTCACACACTAGAGCCCAACCAGACAAAATCAGGTCTCCCTGACACGGTATCCAACCGGATGGATTGGCGGCTCGGTTGTACGGGCAAAGGTACTTGTGGTTATGAACATAGGAGTTTTTCCAGGCTTGAGACCCGCAATGAAGTGCATTTGGATGTTTATCAATTGCTTCGCATGCGTCAAAGGTGATGGTAGCGCTTGACCCACTTCCCATGAGGATTTTTGTTGAGTTGATGTAATATAGGATTCCCTTGCCTTCGGGAATTATAGTGGAAGTGTAGCTCTTTGGCAATCCAGCAGTTAGGGTGATGTTGTAGTACTTTGGAGTTGTTGGCGTATGACAAATGACTTTGTCACCCTCTAGACACCGATGGAAAGACTGATATCCTTGAGTAGTATTTAATGCGCATGCAGGTTGCGTTGCACAAGAAGTGGGTGGCTGAGATTGGTGTATGATGGTAGAGACAACCTGGAATCCATCTGGAGTTGTGGTACGGATTAATTTGATGCATTCTGAGCAATTTTTGCTTAGTGGTAAAATAAGTGAAGTAGTTGAGGAGCAGGAGATCAGTAGAATAACTTGTAGAAGACTGTGTCTCATGGCAGGAGAGATTTAGTAAACACCTTATGCGTTGCCTTGTTAGTAGTTCAGTTGATTGATTCTGAAAGGAAGAAAAATGTATATGTTAGTACCGTTGTGGCAAAGTACTAGAGTCAAAGTCATTTACCCCGGACTAATTTGCTGTCTGTAGTGGGTGAACTTTAACTTGTTGTCCCCTATCCTGGAGACCTGCCAACTGGAGGCAGCAGGTTTCAAGCGGGTCCAGTGAATCCACGAAGGGCATCCAGAGACCTTGACAGCAGTAGGAGTAGTTAATAGCACTGTGTATGGACCCTTCCACCGTGGTTTGAGGAAATCTGATTCATCCCAGTCCTTCACCCATACAGAATTTCCAATTTGAAATGGATGGGTTGGGGTTAGCAAGACAATTGGTTCAATGTCACAGGTGTAATTCTGGATGGCAATGACTGTGTTGTATAGCCCTTTGAGCTGGTTGTTAAGGGACAATTCCCCTTGTATCTGTAGTGATTCAGGAAAAGAAGGAAGAGGTGGAGGTCTTGCATACATCATTTCATATGGGGTAAGACCGGACCTTTTTGGACTACACCGTACATGCAGCAAGGCTAAGGGTAGGATATCTGGCCATTTAGTCTTTGTCTCTTGGCATAGTTTAGCTATCTGGTTTTTCAAAGTTCTATTAGCTCGTTCAACAGCTCCACTACTTTGTGGCCGCCATGCGCAGTGCAGATGCCATTTGATACCCAGAATTCGACTCAGCTGTTGGATAACTTCACTGGTGAAAGCTGGTCCATTGTCTGAGTTTATCTGCCTTGGTAATCCGTAGCGTGGTAAGATTTGGTGAAGTAGCAGAGACACAACTTCTTTAGCAGTCTCAGTTCGTGTCGGTGTGGCTTCGATCCATCCAGTATAGGTACAGACAGCCACCAACATTGCTTTATATCCTTTAGATGGAGTCATGTGAGTAAAGTCGATTTGGCAAACTTGAAATGGTGTAGTCCCTCTTAGAATATGTCCAGGTATAGGACCAGGTCCGGTTCTAGGATTATTTCTTGCACATGTGATACACTGACTGATAGCATGCTTTGTTAATTGTACGATTTTATTGATGTAGTACGTTTTTCCCAACAGTTTTATTAATGCATCTCGACCAAGATGGGTTTTGTTGTGGGCTTCCTTGACAATAGTCCAAGCTAATGCTTCAGGTATCCATATTTTGTTATCTTGCAGTATCCACCAGCCATCACGGTTGTGGAACTTCTCAGTCTGTGCCCACTCATTCTCTTCCGTTGAATAGGTAGGAGTTTCTGTTGGGAATTGTAGAAGTGGATAGGTTGTAGCTGAGGTGTATGGTATATGGGCATGGGCTGCTTCTTTCGCTGTTTTGTCTGCCCATTGGTTCCCTTTTGCCACGGGATCTGATTTTCCTGTGTGGGCTTTGCAATGCATAACAGCTACCTTTTGTGGTGCCCACACGGCATCTAGCAATTGATGTATTTCGGATGCATTGGCCAATTGCTTTCCTTCGGCAGTGAGGAATCCTCGCTCTTTGTATAGGGCTCCATGTACTTGGATGGTGAGGAAAGCATATTTGGAATCTGTATAAATATTCACAGTCTGTTCTTCTGCCAATTGCAGAGCTCGAGTGAGAGCGATTAATTCAGCTTTTTGTGCTGAGGTCCCGGGAGGTAGGGACTCAGCTTCAATGATGTCATCTTCAGAGACAACAGCATAACCAGCGACCCGAATTCCATCAATTACTTGGCTACTTCCATCAGTAAATAGAGTCCACGCTCCCTGCCAAGGTTGATCCCTCAGGTCGGGTCTACTGGAATGTATGGTGGTCATGACTTCCTCACAGTCATGAGAGATTGGTTCAGGTGCCGGCATAAGAGTGGCCGGGTTCAAGTTTTTACTGTCTTGTATTTGAATTTCAGGCGTTTCACATAGCAAAGCTTGGTATTTTACAAGACGTGAGTTAGTCATCCACTTTGGTCCATGCGTTTCTAGCAATCCTTGAATGGTGTGAGGAGTTGTTACGTTCAGAGTTTGACCAAAAGTTAGTTTGACTGCTTCTGGAATGAGTAAGCATGCAGCCGCAATGCTTCGAAGACAACCTGGCCATCCTTTTGCAACATTGTCCATTCCTTTTGACAGATATGCAACAGGTCGTTCCCATGAGCCTAGAGTTTGAGTCAATACCCCAATGGCCATCCCTTTCTTTTCATCGACGTATAGATGAAATGGTTTCATTACATCTGGCAACCCTAGGGCAGGGGGTTCAATCAAGGCATCTTTTAGTTGTTGTAAACTTGTCAATTCATGGGTTTCCCACTGAAAAGTCTGAGATTCCGCCTCCTTTCCCCGCAACTTGTCGTACAGGGACTGGGCAATGACAGCGTAGTTAGCAATCCACAGTCTACAGTATCCTGCAGCTCCAAGGAACGCTCGGAGCTCCTTCTTGCAAGTGGGTACAGGTTGACCTCGTATTGAACTGGTACGGGATATTCCAAGACAGCGGGTACCTTCCCGAATTTGGAATCCCAAGTATTCTACTTCCAATTCACAAATTTGCGCCTTCTTTTTACTTGCACGGTATCCTTTTGAGTACAACGTCTTTAACAAGTGGAGTGTGGCTATAGCACATTCGTGATACGTGTCACGAAACAACAGAAGGTCATCCACATATTGTATGACTGGCCCATACGTGACTTGGTACATCTTCAAGTCTTTTGCCAGTTGCTCCCCGAACATCGTGGGTGAGTGCTTAAATCCTTGCGGTAAGCGAGTCCATGTGTACTGCTGCTTGATTCCAGTTTGTGCATTTTCCCATGTGAAGGCAAAGATCTTCTGGCATTCTTCTGCTACTGGAACGGAGAAGAAAGCATCTTTGAGGTCAATAACACTGTACCACTTGGATGTAGGGGAAACTTGAGCCAAGATTGAGTATGGATTTGGTACGAGGGCTACTAGATCTGCTACTTGATTGTTTACTTTCCGTAAATCTTGTACAGGTCGGTAGTCAGAAGAACCGGGTTTCTTTACGGGCAGTAGAGGGGTGTTCCAAGCAGATCGGATTCGCCTGAGAATACCCAAATCATACAGTCTTTGCAGATGTATCTGGATTCCCTGCCTGGCCATATATGGAATGGGGTATTGAGGTTGATTGATCACCTGTGCATTCTGTTTCATCTCTATCCATATTGGGTTGGCGTCGATGGCTACTCCTCCTGGATTTTGCTCGGACCATACTTTGGGCACGCTATCCATTAGCTGTCTTCGTTGTTCGTTCAGAGGAGTATTCACTTCATATCGATGTTGGGTGATTTGTTCGACAACGGGGAGATGTAGCCTCCATTCCTCTTGGAGTGGACAAATGAGAGAGACTGGATTATCGGCAAAGGATGCCTTGATTTCACCGGTGGGTTCAAATTGCAGGGTGGCTCTTAGTTTACACAGGAGGTCTCTCCCTATCAGTGGTACTGGGCACCCTGGCACGTAAAGGAATTGATGGGACACTAATTGTCCTCCTACTGTAACCTGCCGTTTCTGGAGGAAGGGAGCGATTAGTGGTTTTCCAGAGGCTCCAACTATGGAGATATTTTTCGACGTAGGTATAGTGATGGCTGTGGTCATCACGGATCTTTGTGCCCCCGTGTCTAGCAATCCCTTAAATGTTTCAGCCCCAACTTTTATTTCCACCAGGGGGTCAATGGGAAGTGCTCCCCTGTCTAGTCATGCTTCACTATCTTCGCCGGAAGTTTCGCCTACGGTCATCTGCCATCCTGTTTCCTTAAGTTTGGACAGAGTATCTCCTTCCTGCTTTGCTTGCAGGGACTCCGGACACTCAGCTTTCCAATGTCCTTCTTGTTTACAATATGCACATTGATTGGTTCCCAATGGCATTCTTCCGCCTCTAAACGATCCTCCTCTATTAGCTCGTCCTCTTGGCGGCCCTCTAGAGGGCGATCTGCCCCTTCCTCGGGGTCCGGGATACCCGTGATATTGCTTGGACGGGTTCCCGAAATTAGTTTCTTCCAACGCTGCGGCTAACAAACTGACACTTTCTCTTAACTTTCTAGTTTCTTTCTTTTCCTTCCTGTCTCCATCCGGTTCTCGGTTTACATAGACTTTATCGGCCATGGCTTTTAATTGGCTAATATTCATTCCCTCGAACCCTTCCTGTTTTTGCAACTTCCGGCGAATGTCTGGGTAGGACTGCCCAACGAAGCTCATCACTATAATGGGTTGATACTTGGAGTCCTCTGGATCAAATGGGCTGTATTGGCGATATGTATCCATTAATCGCTCCAAAAGGTTTCCAGGGGACTCGTCTTTCTTCTGCAGAACATCTTGGATTTTACCCATGTTTACAATTTTCTGCTTTCCTTTCCTTAAAGCTTCAAGAAACGCGGTCTGATAGGCGGTGATTCGCTCCCGCCCTGCCGCGGTCTGGAAATCCCAGTTGGGATCTGCAGTCGGGGCTAAGTCTCTCACTACGTCTTCGGGACGTCCATCTGACCCGGCTCCTAATCGGGCTGCCTCTTCCATGTTTAATTGTATTTGTCGGCGTTCTTCAGTGGTAAAAAGAATGGAGGCTAGATGCCGAACGTCAGCCCAGTTGGGGTTGTGGGCTGCAAAAATGCCCCGTAAAAAGTCTATCATCTGTTCTGGTTTCTCAGCGTATGATGGCCCAAGCTGTTTCCAATTGAAAAGATCGCTGGATGTAAAAGGTATGTAAGTAAATAATTTTATCGTTTGCGTAGTGCGATGTTCATTTTCTTCAGTCGGGACTACAGGAACTACAGTTGATGTTTCTCTAATTGGTAATTGCAAACTTGCTGCGGCTTGGGTTTTACTGCGAGTTCCGTCGGCCATGGACGGCTCGCTGCCGCTTTCTACCTTCGCGGTTGCCGCTTCAGGTTGTTCTTCATGAGCCGGTGCGATTCTAGGATCAGCTTGCGCATTGGAGGGGGCTTGAGGGTTTGGTGGCGTAGGATATTTGAGGGGACAACTAGGGGCATATGGTGGCGGCAAGATATTTTCAGCGTCGGGCAGTGCTGCGGACGGCAGGGGTTTAATTTTTTTTTCTGGAGTCCGTGAACTCCCTTGCACTACAAATATGGCCGCCGCAGATGACGCATGCTCTTTAGGTTCCAATATGGCCGCCTTTCCCCTTCTCTTCCGGATTGAGGACTTCCGGTCCTCCATCTTGCGTACTTGAGCTTTCATTACCAGGGCGGCTCCCTCTACTAGCTTTTTTGCCCACGTCGGAGGATTTTCAATAACTGCAATCCAAGCGGTTATGTACGGTATATCCTCAGGGCAGCCCGGATTCCCTTCTCGAATGACTATTTTCTGGACCCTTGTGGCCGTTTGGAAATCGAAAGTTCCTACCGGAGGCCAATTTACACACAAACTGGGCCACCTATGGGTGCATCGTTGAATCATTCCGGGCTTTGTACATTTATGTCTATCGAACACTTCACTATAGTGTTCCGTCATGACTTTTAATGGAGTCGAGCCGCCCCCTCCCATCAGGATAGAATTCACAGACAAAGGAGGGAAGGGAAGACGGATAGGTAAGGGGTCCGTACCCGTCAGACACAAAAGGGTCACAATCGCCCCGACTAGGACGCGGTCAGCCCGGCCTAGAACTGCGAGGCCATTCACTCTCTTTCACACAACAAGAAACCTATTCCCACTAGCATATGCTTCACTTGTACTTTTTCCTGTTCATGCGCGTGGTCTTCAGAACGGGGTTCCTACTAACACACTGCGTGGGGTGTGATCAAAGCCCCCTCGGTCCGCCGGGGATGGACCGGTTATTTCCTTAGCTAGCTATTCTTCACTTATTTCCATGTACCCATAATACTCGCCTGCAGGGGTCTTCCGATCGTCGTGAAAGCCTTCTTCCCGAATCATCAACCCAGAGGTCCCAGCAGAATTTCTGTGGAACGGTCCCCTCAGAAACCTGATCGCTGAACTCAGCGGTGGCCACTCACCAGGTATGTCTGGGGGACTGCTCCGCCACCAAACTACCGGACCTTCTGGAGAGCTAAAATAGCGTCTCTGGTACCTCCTGGCTGGCTCGCCAATGTAACCGTCTCTTTTTAGTCAGTAAGGAGGCCCAGACAACTGATCCGTAAAGAAAAACTTTTATTGCCAGCAAGATGCAGCTAAGACAACGGCTTAGTACAACTGCATGCCACGCCCCCTTAGGAGCAAACCTTTATACACTTTACAGCTCTTATCTTTCACACATGCGTTCTGGTTTTGCTGAACAAACAATTTACAAACTGCTGAATAAGCAATAGCTAGCGTGGTCTTCAGGAGGTGTAGCCTATCATCAGACTATTGTTTCGTCATTTAATTGACAGGTTAGACATTTGCAGCGGCGTTCGTATTAATACAATACAAATTATAATTCCAAAATGGAGTTACGTTTCACTAAATGTTAGTGCGTGAGTACGTCAGTACGTTACTACGTATTAGGTTCCGTTTGCGTTGCAAATGTTAGTGAATCAAGATGGCTGTGCGTTTCACTGCGGGGATGATGAGACGAGGAGCGTCTCCGCGGTGCAGTCTTCAAGGGTTCATGGAATCGAACTCCTTCAATTTTAGAGCATAGGCTTTTATTTTGGGAAGACAACCTAATTAATTATTTTCTCATATATACAGAGAGAAAGGCAGTGTGCTGTTAGCTTTTCAAAACTAAAAGAATTTTAAAACAGCTAAAATAAATTATTTTGAGCCTTAATAAAGATACTTCATGTGTACAGCAGCTTTTCGTAAACAATACGATAAGATAGTTTTAAACAGTAACTTTTCTTTTTTTTAATCAAATTAGGTTTGTGTTGATGTTGATAATTTTACTAAAGATTGTTTGGATTTCATTAACAAAATTAAGCAGTTATGAATTGCACGTAGTAAGGCATTCAGCAACTAAAAAGTTAACTTTTCACTACTTTTCCAAAATCTTGTATTATTTCAGTAATACTTTCTGCATAAACTCTTTATCATCACTGACAAACATGCTGTGAAATTTTAAAATGTGAATTATTCATATTCAAATAAAATTATAATGTCTATAACAGACATCATTACACATGTTACACAATTAAAATGCCCTCACTGATTCCAAAGCATGTATCTGTCAGATCTGCTTTCAATCTGGTCTCTTTCTTTTATAATCATAAAATAAAATGTAGTTCTAGGGCCCTGTGATAAGAACCACATGGAGTACCTGGCTATCTGACTCAGATTTTGAGAGGTTCTTGGATTATGTTCAGCACATCTACCTTTTAAATGGTATTGTAATCTGTGATAAAGACAGACTACCCCTCAGCATTCTGAAATCAAAACCATATTGGGTAAATATAAAATCTTGCTATACATGTAATGGTCTGCGCTGAATGATCCTTTAGCATATTTTGTTTAGAGTAGATATAAATAGAAATGGATGTACATATGGATAAGATCAATCAATCACGTTCCTAATAAATCTGTTTAGAAGGTAGTCAGAAATGATACAAATTAAAATACTAATTTGATTTACTGCTCAAATGAAAAATTGGATCTACCTTCCACTCCTCTAAGATTTATACTCTATTTCCACCTGGTGTTTTTAAACAGGAAAAACATGTGGAAGGCAATTTTCAAAGCTATTTTCCTGTCTGAAAGTTTAATGATTCTATCTGGCTAAAAGTATGCCCAGGCTTCCATAGTGCTTGTACTTTTAGCTGAGTTTAAAAACAAGCTGTTTCTGCTGGTGAGGAGTTTAGGTCAGGGGAATAAAACAGCTTGCATACATTGGATTTCAGTGTATGTGAGCTATTTTAATTCCTCTTCCCCCTGCTGGCAATACAAATTGTAGATGGCAAGTACATGGGCATTTTTTTTTAATAAGCCTACCTTATACTAGCTATTTTTAAAGATAAATTATTTAGGCAGGGTCTCCGAAATATTTGCTTGGTTTGTCCATTCATTTGGCACAAACTAAATTTTCATAGCTAAAAATTAGCCACATACTATTTAACTATGCGTGGCCTATTTTAAAATTGTCCCTTTAAGCCATAGACAGGAGTGGAGGAGTAGCCTGGTGGTTAGAGCAGTAGGGCTGGAAGCCAGGGTTCAAATCCCCACTGCTACTCGTTGTAACCTTGAGTAAGTCACTTTACCCTCTGTTGCCTTAGGTACAAACTTAGATTAAAAGCTCTATGGGGATAGGGCAATAGCTGCACATAATTCACTTTGAAGCGCCAAAAGGTGTAATAAAAAAATAAAGGTCAGCTACTTATGTGCAGTAAATAAATACTACAAAACTTCATGCTGCTGAAATGAATATATATAATTTTTTTTTTCTGAAATATGGTCAAGTAAGTCTCAGAGTCAATAGGGATTCCATTTTGTGAAAGAAAGCTATTACTAAATTACAAAATACCAGCAGATATAAAGGCAATAAGCTGAGAGGACAAACATGCTGAATAATTCTTGTGCATGCACATCGTAATTTTCCTCTTGCCATTAGGGAAAAAATTGTAACTCATACAGGAATGGAGATGTTTCCCTTTCTCTAGTTCAGTGTAGACTTAAATAAATCTGTAACTAAAAGAAACAAGGCAATGAAGAAAGCCTTAATAATTAGACTGAATATGACATATTATCATAGAATTTATTTTTCTTATTCAGAAATGTATTATGAATATTTTAGTTTCAAATGACTTTTGATACCGAGCATATGTAGGCAGATTTTAGATATTGTAAATAAATAAAATGTATTATTTTAGGCCAGTAGTTCAAATGTTTTAAAATGATGTATTTTCCTTATAGCTTCATATGAGTTTTATAAATCTGAAAGTGAAATATTCTAAGCCAGATGATCAGATGTAATATATACCAAGAAAGAGGATATAAAGTAGAGTGAAACTGTTTATTCAAATAAGCAGCAAAATAAACTACTCTGCTTAGTAGGCTGATGTAATTTATTTTATAAAGTTTTCAGCATTCTTCAGGCATGAAGTTTAAACATACGTGTTCACAATTTCTGTGGTGAAACAGGGTTTTTGCATGCTTTGTGATTTGTTTTGCCCTGTGAGTATTTTCCCCAGAGAGCTTATTTCTTCTAAGGTGGCCTGCAGGTGATGTTCGACTTCTGCACTGTAGTTTAAATGGAGGTGTGTGATACTGGCATGACTCAGAATGGAGCTTGGACAGCATACATATCCCACTATCCTTGAGGAAGCTATAAGACTAATATTCTGCAGTGCCATTGGCCAGAAAACTATTACCAATCAGAAGGCCATTAGTCAGAGAGCAAATGCTAGTACTTTGTGCCCTGATTGGCCCTACAGCCAGAGAACCAGCCTTGAAGATGCTAGAATTCACTAGTCTCAGCTGGGAGTATAGTCAAAACAGATCTCTGTGCTAAGACCCTACTCCAACTTTGGTGGATAGCACATTTCCTGAAGCTCTCCAGGCTCTGATTAGTAGTAAAAATTGTTTAGCTAACTTTTATTGTTTAATTCTTGTTATTTTATCTGTTGCTGGTTGCAAATTAAATCTTTTTCCATTCACTGTTTCCACTTTTTGTTAATAAACTCAATAGTTTGTTACCTCTGTCTGTCTTGGACTGATTGTTGTTCCTAATGTTTTTGTATTTGGTTCGTGGGTACATATCTAGGAACTGTGTGACCGATGGATTATCCCTAAAAACCACCAGGGGATAGCTTGTGCTTGGGGTAATTACCCAGAAGCAAGCAGGACCTACTTGGCAGGTGGGAGGTTGCCAGCATAGGAGCATGTGCACAGGTGCAAGTGAGCCTGGGAAATGCTCGGCAGGACCCTGTGATGATTAGCCATGGCGTTAACCCTGAATTGGTGTTAAGATGGTGCTGAGACATTATGTGACAGACAGTGATTTGTTTCTGGTGGCAAGAGTGGGATGGTCAGGCTCAGTGCATGGGGTGAGGGTCACCACCCACTGAGTGGTAGAGTCATTTTTGCTTTGTAATCTCCAGTCATAGAGCACAGAGAACGATTGCAATAGCCCTGCTAATAGCCCAACAGCCTGATTTAGAATTATCATGCCTCCCTCCCATTCTCCATTGTAAATAGTATTTTATTTATTGTATATAGTAATCTATCTCCCCCTCTTTTTTTCCTTCTCCCAGTTAAGGCAACCTTGTTAGAATGTAACTTTTATGCTCCTTCAAATTGTCTCTTGTTATATGGTTGGTTATAGTTCTGCTTCGTTCGATGTAAACCGAGTTGATTTGATCTGTATCAAGAAAGTCAGTATATAAAAGCCTTAAATAATAATAAAATAAATAATAGCAGCATGGTCCTCATCCCCAATCACCTTTTGTTGATAGTGTTAGGAGATTAGCTGCATGCTGATGGATGTCCACCTGCTGATGGCAGATGACCACATGCTGATAGTGGGCAGCAGTCATCATCATAGTTTAGACATGCCTGTCCAATCATAGGAGTATCCGGATAACCATAGTGACCAGGAGTTTCTGGGCCTGCTTGTTCCAGTGAGGGAGCAAGATCATGTCCTGAGTTCCACTCCTGGTGGGAGACCAGACCCTCCCTGATGGCACAAGCCAGGGAAATTTCAGGGCCTGATACCACATTGGCTGAATCCTGGTATCATCAGGAACAGCGGGAAGACTTTTGGCAAGAGCAGCAGAAAGAGCGAGACCAGTGGTGACAAAATAAGAGGAACAAGAAATGTAAGCTGCAGAGAATGAAATTTGAGCTTGAAATGCCTTGTATCCAAGGCTCCAGCCCATCCTCTGTACCAAAGACAGAGGTTGGCTTCACAGCTCTGATAGCCCTAACTTGTTTGCACAGTTCGACAACATCTGAGGTGACATTGATGGGTATCTCACTTCCTTTAAGAAAATCAGCCACCTCAATGAGATTCCTGAGAAGGATTGGGTGTAGCATTTGGGAGGAAAGCTTACAGGGAGAGCACTTGAAATGTTCCAAGCAAGCAGTGTTCCCTCTAAGAGTTGGGTTGCTGTGAGCAAACATTTTTGTATATATTTATTACCCTGTGAGCTCTTTGGGCCGCAGTGGGATGGAGCCTGCTGCAGATCTGCCAGGCCTTCTCTATTTTCAGGCAGTGGCGCCCTAAGTTAAAATTGTTAATGGTGCCCCCTTCCAACTGGTTCTAAGGGGCAAAGAGTAAGGAAGTCAGACTGGGAGGATAAGAGAGAAGGGCTAACATCTGTCCCCACCCCCCTTGACATTAGCAAGGGTGGACACACTTTTATCTTTCCCCCTGACCTCAGCATTCTCCCCATTCCCCTCCACCTCTCCAGTGCTGATCTTAGAAATACATAAATACACATTTTCTAGATACAGAAATGCTGCATCTATAGAATAAAAAGTCATTTTTTCATTTTCTATCAATCATGTATGTATGGATCATACACCAGCAGCAGAATTGAACCATAACATCAACAGAAATTTCAAATTTTGTCTAAATAGCCAAGAAATAGAACACACCCCAGACTATGCATACACGGACCTGCCAGTAACTGTATCTGGCAACTTGGTGTAAGGGTGTTGGGTGGATCCCTGGACCTGTGACAGATGACCATGCCCACAGGGGAAAGTCCTGTGAGGGGCCACAGGTCAGGCTCAGCTTAGGAGACACACACACACTAGTTCTTCTATTATACAGGATTGGTGAGCCACCAGAGGTGGCAGTAGTGAGCTGGAAAGTAGCTCGGTTGGGCTTGTAGTCCCTCAGGCTCTGGAACAGTGATCCCACAGTGGTTGTGCTGTAATGGAGAGAACTGATATAGTGAGTAGCAGCAGGATATGTAGAGTTCAGGAATAGAGCCTCATTGGTAATGTACTCACGCAGCGGTCTCTCAGTGTGGAGCACAGGAGCTGGAGTAACGTCAGGCCCTCAAGGAGCGAGTACCTGGTTCCAGGGAATAGCTCTGAGAGATAGAGTTGGTAACTCACAGATGTTACAGGCAGCGGTGTCTTCCATGCAGAAGTGAAGTCCAAGTAGCAAGTCCAGGAACATGGGCCCTCGAGCGAGTACTGGTTCCAGACAGCGACCTGAAAGATAAGAAAAGAGAGCAAGGCCCCCGAGGAGCGGGTACCCCAAATAGAGTAGGTCCAGAGGAGGCAGAATTGCAAGGTACGGAGAGCGAATCCCATCCGTTAGGAAACCTTTGCTAACTCGACAGCTAGCAATCATTTAGGCCTTTTGTATCCTGGATGCATGACATCATCACAGGGGGACGCCCCTGAGGTTCGCGCCACTGAAGGTACTTGAAGCAGGGCCGCACGGCGCGTGTGCCCTAAGGCAGTTGAACAGCAAGGCGGGAGGCGGCACCCAAGCCGGTCCAGGGACGCCGGAGAGGACGGCAGGCAGACGCCGCGGCAGCCAAACATCCGTCAACCACAGGAAGAGTCGCCAAAGAGGTAAGGAGGGCGGAGTGGAGATGTCGGGCAGCGACAGTCGTAACACTTGGCTATAAGATATAACTCCTAAGGGCCTTATATGCAATAAAGAAAGCCCTGGTCAGTTGTAGCCACCCGGCAAAGCTATTTTTAAAATTATTTAACAGCATTTAAGAAAATGAATGCAAGATCTTATTCAGATGATATTTAACACCTCATAGATTTTACAAAATATACCCACAAGTGTCAGTTAACTGTTGAAGACAAAATATATAATAAAAAGACCATAAAGCATAAATAGAAATGTGCAGACAAAAACTGAATTGTAAATCGCAACTAGCCAGACACTGTATGCAGTGCAGCATGACTATTCCTTATAAAACATCAAACAACGAAATCAAAAAATATAAATCATGAGTCATAATAGTAAAACCATACTAATAAAAAATTATTTCAAAACATCTGATGAATAAAGCATCCAATAATTAAGAAATGCTATAAATTTCCCAAAATGCCAATAAAATATTTCAAATCAACAGAAACATCATAAAAAACCCAATAATTAAAATTAGTAAGGATTAAAAAATCTCCTGTTCTCCACAGTTAGGATCTTTTGATTTCCAGTTACTCTGAGATTGTTGTCGATTGGGGGAAGTGGGACTGCACAAACTTTATCTTCTCTCTCTCTCTCTCTTGCTATCTCTCTCACACATACTCTAACACACTCATTCTTTTACACACTCCCTCTTATATACATGCCCATGCTCACACACACACTTTCTCTCTTTCTCGCTCCTTCACACAAACACACATATACACACAGGCTTTCAATCTCTCTCACACATACATGTTCATTCTTTCACTTCCTCTCTCATACAGATGCTCACGCTTTAACACACACTCCCTCTCTCTAACATACACAGCTCTACCTATAATGTGTGTGTGTGTGTGTGTGTGTGTGTGTGTGAGAGAGAGAGAGATTATGTCTCACATAGGGTCCCATATGCTCTCACACACACATACACACTCTCAGGGCCTCCTGCTCTTTTCAGGCCGCAGGATGGGCTTCATGCAGCCCATCTGGCCTATCTGTCATCTTCAAGCTGTGGCGGGATGGGCTCCATGCAGCCCCGTCAGCCTTTCTGTCATCTTCAGGTCATGATGGGATGGGCCTCACACTCTTCTTGCGCTAAAGGGGAAAAGTTGTGCATGAGCACGCATGCGAGCTGCTTAGAGGAACACTGGGGTTCCAAGGATTGTCCATATTGATATACTCCCAGTTTGAGAAAGTACACAAGGGTTTTTGAATGGTTATGCTATTACACTTCAGACCTACAGAACCATTTTCTGGAATTTGCAGAAAGGAGCAGAGTTTCTGATCCAGCTAAGATACCAGTATAACTAGTGGCCAGCCCTATCTTTGTCAATAGTTACCCATTATGTCTGTGCCTAGAGCAGCAAATACTTAAGGGAAACGGCAGCAGGCCTGCCTAAGAGTTTCTGCCTTTCAGCTCTACTGAATCTCATTCAGAAGAGAATAGCCCTCTGCTACTCTGTAATAGACCTTTACAGGAGGTGGGGGTGGGGGTGTTGAAAGCAACAAAAGTGACTAGGAGTGGCAAAATCCTATATCTGTTCCTGCCCGGTGGTAGCATAGCATTTTCTATAATATCCTAGTATTGTCGGTGTTGCTCTAAATTCCTGAGACCTGACATGCATGAGCTCTGATGGGATCCTGACACAGAGGGGAGGCCCAACTGTCTGTGGCGTCGAGGTGAATGCAACAGACTGGCAAATGTCACAGGACCCCTCCTCTTAAGCTCCCTCCGGGGCTTAGGCTTAGAAGGATATTGATGGTGGATTTTATTTTACAGCAAAGGTTTGTTGAGATTGGCTGCTGGCTCCCAAGCCTTCTCTTCTGCTCCATAATGCTTCCATGCAATGAGGTATTCCAGTCTCTTGCCTCATCTGAGAGAGTCTAAAGTTTCCTGTACCTCATATTGTGTGTCTTCCTCTGAAAAAACTTCTGTGGGTTTGAAAGGTAGTCAAGATGGCCAGGAGAGAATCAATGTCTTCAATAAGGACATGTGGAATATGTTGTGTATCCGCAAAGTGGCAGGAAGTTTAAGTTGATAAGATACTGGTCCAATATGATGCAAAACTAGGAAAGAACCTATAAACAAAGTGCCAGCCTGAATGAAGAGATGCAGAGGCACATGTGCTGTGAACTTAACCACGCAAGTCTCCTACTTGAAACTGAAGGGCAGGTCAGTGTTTGATGTCAGTGTGTCTTTTGGCTTGAGTTGCGGCTTTGGAGATTAGTGAATATCATTAGATTCTTTTTTGACAATCCACAATATCTCTGACTTTTGAGTTTTTAGTTTCAACTTGTTTTGGAATGGCCAGTTTGATATTTCCTCTAGATAGTTGTTAAAGTTGGTGAATGGTTGATCTGAATTTGGGCTGAGGGTAGTTGACTGTTATCTGCATAGGAGAAGTATGTAATATAGTGGCTCCTGATGAGTTTGCCAAGAGGGGGCCATGTGTATGTTGAAAAGTGTTGGTGAGAGGCTTGATCCTAGTGTCCTTTCACAGAGGAGAAGGTAGGGATGTCATAGTGCTAGTCTGATTGAGATGGTTTGGGTTCCATTTTAGAGGAAGTATGATAGCCTGTGTTATGTTTGCCAGCCTGCAGCATGTCCCCATAGACCATGGCACTCACCCCTTTTGCTTCAGACATCTGGGCCTCCCCTCCGCAGCGGGTCCACATCAGAGCCTACATGGGCTGCTCCTCCATAGGCGTACGCGCGCCCCCTTGACTCCACTTAAATGGTTTGCGGCAGGAAAAGGCCACGATGCCCTTAGATGACATCACCCATCCGCTGTCCTACTTAAGAGCCTCCGGGATGCTCCTTCCTTAACTCAGCAATGGGTTGCCTGCACCTATATTTAGTGTGAGTTGCTGCTTCCTGATTCCTGCTTTCCTGATCCTCTGCCTGCCTTGTCTCTCCACCCTTGTCTCTCCAGTCCAGGCCACTTTGTCTTGTACAGCCTTGCTTATTCTCCACCTTGCTGTGTCAGTCCTTCTTCTTGTCTCTAGGCTGCCCTCAGACTGACTTATGGATCTGACCCTGTACTAGAGATGTGAATCGTGTGATCGATCGTCTTAACGATCGATTTTGGCTGGGGGGGGAGGGAATCGGATCGTCGCGGTTTTGTTTTTTTAAAAATTGTGTAAATCGTAAATCGGGGGAGGGCGGGAAAACCGGCACACTAAAACAACCCTAAAACCCACCCGACCCTTTAAAATAAATCCCCACCCTCCCGAACCCCCCCAAAATGTCATAAATTACCTGGGGTCCAGTGGGGGGTCCCGGTGTGATCTTCCACTCTCGGGCCACGGGTGCGTTGATAGAAATGGTGCCGGCGCCATTTTGGTTCCTGTCCCCCGACGTCACGAGCGTAGGAGATCGCTCCCGGACCCCCCTCTGGACCCCCAGGGACTTTTGGCCAGCTTGGGGGGGGGCCTCCTGACCCCCACAAGACTTGCCAAAAGTCCAGCGGGGGTCCGAATACGGCAACACGATTCGAGTGCAGAAGGTCATTCCCGGACCCCCGCTGGACTTTTGGCAAGTCTTGTGGGGGTCAGGAGGCCCCCCCCAAGCTGGCCAAAAGTCCCTGGGGGTCCAGAGGGGGTCCGGGAGCGATCTCCTACGCTCGTGACATCGGGAGACAGGAACCAAAATGGCGCCGGCGCCATTTCTATCAACGCACCCGTGGCCCCGCGTATTGCAAAATGGCACCGGCCGTATGGCCGTATTGCTGTATTGCAAAATGGTGCCGGCCATATGGCCGGCGCAATTTTGCAATACGGCAACACGATTTGAGTGCAGGAGGTCGTTCCCGGACCCCTGCTGGACTTTTGGCAAGTCTTGAGGGGGTCAGGACGCCCCCCCAAGCTGGCCAAAAGTCCCTGGGGGTCCAGAGGGGGTCCAGGAGCGATCTCCTACGCTCGTGACGTCAGGGGACAGGAACCAAAATGGCGCCGGCGCCATTTCTATCAATGCACCCATAGCCCGAGAGTGGAAGATCACACCGGGACCCCCCCACTGGACCCCAGGTAATTTAAGACATTTTGGGGGGGGTTCAGGAGGGCGGGGGATTTATTTTAAAGGGTCGGGGTCGGTTTTAGGGTTGTTTTAGTGTGCCGGTTTTCCCGCCCTCTCCCTTCCCCTCCCCCTTCCCCCGATTTACGATTTTTGATGATAAATCGGGGGAATTCCTATTGTATATCGCCTCTAATGATTTTTGACGATTTAAAATATATCGGACGATATTTTAAATCATCAAAAAACGATTCACATCCCTACCCTGTACTATTATTTACTTATTGTGATCTGATCCTCTTTAGGGTAAGGATTTGCTTTTGTTTACAGAGGGCCTTCCAGTATTTTTCGGTAAACTGAGGACCCCAATCTGACGTAATGTGGAGTGGCAGTCCATGGGCACGAAATATGTACTGTGAAAAGAGTTGGGCTAACTCAGGAGCAGACGGAAGCTTATGTAATGGGACAAAGTGAGCCATTTTGGAGAATCTGTCCACAGTGACCCATATGACTGTCTTTCCTTTGAAGGGGGGCAATTCCATTATAAAGTCTGTAGATAAGTGGGTCCACGGCTCAACCGGGATGGGAAGTGGCTGGAGCAGACCCCAAGGATGGCCTGGTATCGGTTTCTGTTTCGCACAGACCGGACAAGAGACAACGTAGACTCGAATGTCCCTTCTTACTTGAGGCCACCAGTAGTAGCATGTGAGCAATTCCAGCATTCGTACTCTACTACGATATCCTACAGTAAGGGAATCGTGGGCCCACGTGAGAACCTCCCTCCTCAAGCGAAGGAGCACTACCGTCTTGCCGATGGGAGCTATGTCTGTGGCGGCCAGTAGGACCTTTGCAGGATCCAAAATATACTGAGGTGGAGTAGGTGTGTCCTCTGTCTCCGTAGTACAGAAAAGAGCATCTGCACAGATATTCTTAGACACTGGTCGATAGCGTAGGGAGAAGTGGAACCGACTGAAGAACAAGGACCAGCGAGCCTGTCTCGGATTTAGTCGTTGGGCATGGCACAGGAATTCTAGATTTTTGTGGTCTGTGTATACCACTATGGGATATTGAGCCCCCTCTAACCACTGATGCCACTCCTCGAAGGCTAGCTTGATGGCCAAAAGCTCCTTGTCACTGATTTCATAGATTCTTTCGGCTGGGGAAAATTTTCGAGAAAAGTAGGAACAGGGGAGTAGCTTGCCCTTGTTGTAGATTTGACTGAGTACAGCACCCACTGCCAGGTTAGAAGCATCTACCTCTACTATAAAAAGGGTCTGGGTGATGTAGGCAAGTGTCCTGTAGAAAGGCCTGTTTTAAGTCTTCAAAAGCTTGCCGTGTTGTTACAGACCACTCCTTGGCATTAGCTCCTTTCTTTGTGAGG
The DNA here is from genome assembly GCF_901001135.1 of Rhinatrema bivittatum. NCBI lineage: Eukaryota > Metazoa > Chordata > Amphibia > Gymnophiona > Rhinatrematidae > Rhinatrema > Rhinatrema bivittatum. The sequence goes on along the minus strand of NC_042616.1, from coordinate 134,238,849 downwards.
GCTGTAAGGGGTGCTACTTTCTGAGAATAATGAGGTATAAATTGCCTGTAGAAATTGGCGAAGCCAAGGAATCGCTGGAGAGCCTTGACCCCACAGATTGTGACCAATCCCTAATGGCAGACACCTTGACTGGGTCCATGTGGAACCCAGTGGAAGACACAATATAACCCAAGAAGGATAATGACTCATGTTCAAACAAGCATTTCTCCAATTTAGCGAACAGGCGATTGTCCCTTAGTCGCTGTAGCACCTGTTTCACTTGTTGCCAATGCGTAGCCATGTCCTTAGAATAAATTAGAACATCATCTAAATAGACAATGACAGACGAATAGAGCATATCTCGTAGTACCTTGTTCATCAAGTTTTGGAAGACCGCTGGGGCATTGCATAGCCTGAATGGCATGACGAGGTACTCGTAGTGCCTATCACGAGTATTGAACGCGGTCTTCCATTCGTCCCCAGGACGAATCCTCACGAGCTTTTAGGCCCCACGGAGATCGTGTTTTGTGAACACCTTGGTCCCTTGCAATTGGTCCAGGAGTTCTGGGATAAGCGGCAGAGGGTATCTGTCTCTGCGCATGATGGCATTGAGGCTGCGATAAATGATGCAAGGTCTAAGAGAACCATCTTTCTTTGCGACAAAGAAGGCTCCTGCAGGCGAGTTCGAGGGGCGAATGAAGCCACGTTCCAAATTCTCCTTAATATATTTGGACATAGCTTGTGTCTACGGGAGGGACAAGGGATATACCCGACCCCTAGGTCGGGTATATCCCTAGGTGGAGTTGTCCCAGGCAGTAGATCGATAGCGCAATCGAATGATCGATGTTCCAGCAGCAGTTCTGCCATCTCCTTGGAGAATACATCTTTGTATTCTGAGTACTGAGGTGGCAACGTGAAGGGAGGTCACCAACAACGGTATACTAGGTTGAGGTAATTCTGGTAAACAGGAAGAGAAGCATTGTGGGCTCCAAGCTGCTAACTGCAAGGTGTCCCAGTGGATGATAGGAGAGTGTCTTTGAAGCCAAGGCAGGCCCAGGGCAATCGGATGAATGGCCTTCTCGAGTACAAGGAATGAAATATCCTCAGTGTGCAAGAGGCCTGTACGGAGAGTTAAGGGTTTAGTGCTGGTAAAGATGCTCCCTGGGAGGGGAGTTCCGTGAATCGAAGAAACTCAGAGTGGAGGAACACGAGGTTGTACGGCAAGCTGTAGTTGCCGAACGAGATCGGCGAGGATGAGGTTTCCCTCGGCTCCCAAAGCCAACGTGTCGAAGGAATCACCATGGAATTTGAGAGTAACTGGTACGGTACATTGAGGAGCAGAATTCATACTACATAGGGTCAGCTCACCACATTGGGCTAAGAAAAATGCCCCTTATTGCCACAGTACAGGCAAAGGCCTAGCGAGCGTCGATGTCTCCTTTCTTCTTGAGAAAGAGGGCTTCGCCCCAGCTGCATAGACTCCACCCCTTGGTTGCTTGAAGAAGTGGCGAGGGGGCGGGGACAAAGGTCAAGAGAACATAGGTGCCAAGTTAACCAGTCTACGAACCGATCTCCCTTCACGGAACCGTTGCTGGAGTCGGCGGTCGACCCTTCCTGCTAGATCGATCATGCCATCTAGGTCGTCCGGAAGGTCCTTTGCCGCTAACTCATCCTTGAGGTATGAAGACAATCCTTCCAAGAATATACCATGAAGACTGTCTTCCCTCCAGTCCAGCTCGGTGGCCAGCATGTGGAATTTGACCGCATATTCGGTAAGAGAATGAGAGCCCTGGCATAGTCGTAGCAATTCGGCAACTGCTGTGGACTTACGAGCAGGCTCATCAAAGATGTGTCTAAATGTGGACATGAATTGTTGCAGGTTTCCAAGGATAGGATCATTTCGTTCCCATAATGGGGAGGCCCAGGCCAGGGCCCTCCCATCTAGCAAAGACATAATATAGCTGGTCTTTACCAGATCTGTCGGGAACTGGGTTGGCAGTAATGTGAAGTATATGTAACATTGGTTAAGGGACCCACGGCACTGTTTCGCTTCCCTGGAGTACCTGGGTGATGCTGGTAGTTGCGTGGTGGCCGCAGGTCCAGGACTAGGCATAGGAGCCAAGGCAGGGGGTGCTACTGGGGGCGTGGAGTCCAAATGGTTTGCCAGTCTTTCTACTGTCGCCGTCAGGACATCTAAGCAATGCTGCTGCTGCTGCTGCTGCTGCTATAGCCACTGGCGATTCCGGAATGGCCTGCAGTCCGGCCAAGTCCACCGGGTCCATGGCCTTGCAAACTGTTGAGTTTGTGGACCCTTGAGCCGGCTAGAGATGATGACGGCGCACTGTGAGAAGGCCCACAGTGGAGGTTGTAGCTGGGAGGCGGTTCAAATCAGGAGACCCACCGAATCTTCACCACTGAAAGCCCGAGATCCTCCCAGGAGGAGCCCTTGAGGATCTGAGCCGCTTGGACTTATGTGCGGTCTCCTGATGGTGAGTACCAGAAGAGTAGTCCAGAAGTTGCAGAGCGGAGGAGTAGCTGGAACCAGGAGACTAACTGGAACTTCACCACTGGAAGCCCGAGGTCCCCTCAGGAGGAGCCCATGAGGACCTGAGCTGCTTGGACTTAGGCGAGGTCTCCGGGACGGAGCTAACCAGGAGTCAGGGCAGGTGGCAGACAGAAGAATTCCAGGAGATGAGCCGAAGTCAGGAGCCAGGAGACAAACCAAGGAAGGGCTGGAGAAGGAACAAGGCAGGAACAGGTAAGGACTGCAATTGGAAAGACTCATACGAGCGAACCTCATTGCAAGGCAAGGTATGAAGAGAGTAGCTGGGTTTAAATACCCAGCTGCGTCTGACGTCATCCCAGGGACCGGGCCAGGATTTCCCACCATGGCCCCTTTAAAGACCGAACCCCTGCGCGCGCCTAAGGGGCAGGGCTTGGAGCAGGAGCTTGGTGGCATCTCCCTCGGGGAGATGCCGCTGCGGAAAGGCCACGCTGAGGCCTGAGAGCGGCCGGGGAATGCCGCAGCTCGGCCAGCAGCCGGAGAGGTAAGGGACCTCCGCGGTCTGGATTTGTAACACACGATGCCTTCCTTTTTATACTTTATCTCTGACTATTAGGGTTGTTCATATCAGCTTTTAAAAGGGCTAGGTTTTTTATGCAGCCTTTTGGGACTCTACCTCTGCCCATTGGTTGGTTCATAGCATGGCTCCCTCCATCACTACTCCTATGCATCCCTATTTTCAACAGTAAGAGCAGGAAGTATGCAAGGCATCTTGACTTAATGCCCCATGCCAACCAATATGTGTGATGGCTATAATATAGAAGGTGTTAGAGTGTCTACAAGAGAGGGATGAATCAAAGCAGCACCCCATGTATTTGGCATGAATGCTAAGAATGCAGGGTAAATGATACAATGATGGAATCCTCATGAGTGACAAATGAAGCTCCAGTGACTAGTACCCTTAGCTTGCTGATCTGCGTGGAAGGGGAGTGGAAAATAATGAAGGCATTACAACAAAGCAGAGATTGAGGATTTTGCAGTATGTGTAAAGAAAAGGTTTGTGGCTAGAATCCTATGAATGGTGTCCTTGCATACAAAAGACAGCAGTGAGGGAAGGATGCAGAAGAAATATTGCTTAGATGGAAACAAGTGGTTTTGTTTACTTATAAATACATGCTAGCTTTGAGTGCCAGCACCTCTTCATGTCCCACAGCTTGCCACTCCAGGAGAGAGGGGTTGCCAGCATGGCCATTTGGCTAGGGCCTACAATGTTCAAGGGGCCTACTTTTGTTGGGTAAAATTTAAAAAAAAAGCTAAATATATCTATTTCTAACATGTATAAATAAAAATTTCAATTGTAATTGAAGAATTTGCTAACAAAAAAAACTCATAAAGCCTTCTTAAATAAATAAAAATTATTTGGGAAATTTAGAAAACGATTTCTCTTATTAAGTATCACATCAGAACCTTACATAGGGGCCTACTTTTCTTAGCTGGCACGGGCCTAATTCCTGCTCTCTCCGGCCCTGCAGCTTGCTAAGGTACTTGTGGTTTGTTTAATGATAGTAATACATGTTTTTTGACATGTATGAGTGTTGTGATTCCCGAAATCATTCCTATGAAGCTGGGCCAATTAAGGGGCTGATGGAATGATGTGCGCCCAGCATAGTGCACAGGTTTACGTGCAGTTGGATGCACGTTTTGGATGCACTAGGCTAGCATCCGATGCAATAAGGAGATTAGCGCATCCAAAATATGTGCCCAAAAAAACACATAGTCAATAGCGCTCATCACATGTAAATTCAATGTAGATGAGGCTATTAGCTATTTCTCCCCGATGCAGAAAATCACCCAGGACCCAACACACACTTTTAACTTGCTTGAGAAATTGGGCAGCAGACTCCACGTTGAAGGCCCAGGTTGGACAAACTTCCTTTTAAAGGGAGATTGCTGTTTGGAGAGGAATTGGAGAAATTAGGAAAGAACCTAGGGGCATCCAAACCACAGAGGTTGCCAGAAGACAGAGGCAAGAGGAATGCCAGCGGCAGCACCATAAGGCAGAAACTCAGGGATGGACGGCAGCATAGATGGTCCAGGACTCAGAATATAAGGAATGTGAGGCCATCAGGGAGAGGTCAGCCCTTTCAGTGGGGGGACAGATGAAGCATAAGAGATACCAATGGCAGAAATCCACAGGCCAGTAAGAGTCCCCAATAACAGCGTTCAGGCTCACTCAATACCCCTGCCTGTGGGCGGAAGATTGCAGAAATTCTTTGAGAAGTGGGCCAAGATTATGGAAGATCAATGGGTCCTCAATCAATATTATAAAGAAAGGGTATCATCCATATCTAAAATCTTTTGGTAAAAGAAGATTTCATGCCATCTCTATGCGGAACAACCATAAGAAGAGCAGTACAGGACACACAAACTCCTCCAGCTACAGGCGGTAGTACTGATACCAAGAGGAGAGAGAGGAAAAGGAGCTTACTCCATTTATTTCATGGTACCAAAGAAGAAAGAGACCTTCCAGCCAGTGCTAGACCTAAAGAGAGTAAATTAATCCCTGAAGATACCACACTTTCACATAGAATCTTTGGGGACACTAAAAGCTGTAGTAAGAAAAGGAAAATGTCTTTCATCACTAGATCTGAAGGAAGAATCCCTACACTTTCCCATTAGGAAAGATTTTCAGCTATTTTTACACTTTGCGGTACTAGGGCAGCATTACCAATTTCAGACCCTGCCCATCAAGGTGGCAACAGCTCCGAGGGCATCCACAAAGGTAATGGTGATAGGAAGGAATTGGGGTCTATCCATACCTAGATGATTGGTTGAAAAGAGCAGACACATACCAAGAGGAGTGCCAAGTGATGGACAGAGTTCTCCAGGTGCTGGAGAACTCAGTCTAAGTTCATCTGGCCACAGAAAGTTCATCTGGCCACAGAAAGTTCATCTGGCCACAGAAAACAGAAGCAACAAGCTACAGCAACAGTGTCACAACTGAAGGTAAGGCTAGAGCTGGGGAACTCCCACAGGGGCAGCACAGGACTTCAAGGCAGGGGAGAGAGGATTTTCTACCTGAACCAGCGACATCTCCTGCAGATTGAGCGCTTAGATTCTTGTGGCCAGATGAACTTAGACTGAAGATGAAGCCAAGGTGCAGGCTGGAACTTAGAGACACAGGGCTAGAACCTGCGCATAGTGCAGGATTTGAGACAAGGACTGGATACTGAGGCAAGGCAGGACTGGAGACAAGGGCTGGGCATGTATGAAACTAGGCTGGGCAGACTGGGACAAGGCAAGGCACTGGATACCAGGGTCAGGGCTAGAAAGAGTAGGACAAGACTAGACATGACAGCCAAGGACAGGACAGGACAAGGAAAAGACAGAACAGAGCACAGAGGCCCGAAGGTAGCGGATCAGAAGGCCCATAGAAACCAAGCATAAGGTCCGGAGGCCTGCTAGAAGGCCCACAGGACTAGGTAAGGTAGAACTGGAAGGGCCAGAGGCCACAGGACTAGGCAAGGTAGAACAGGGCCAAGTGGAAGCCAAGTGGACTCAATGACAAGGCATCAGGTATTGCAAGAAGCAAGGCTAAATAGGCCAAGTCCTGCTGAGTCATAAGCCCATGGAGACTATGGCTGGAGCAAGAGCAGGCATAGCTCCATGGGGGACTTCTGGTAGCAGGGAGACTGCAGAGCAGGCTGGATCCTAATAGTATCCCCCGTTCTCAAGCCCCCCTCTCCCCCGGGTCCCACCGGCAGGTTTATCTTGGGCATCAGGAGTATAGGCAGAGTGGAACTGGATATTAGGGGTCATAGGAGACAGGGTCTGAATGAAAGACTTTGAAGGCCCACTGAGAATACCTTGGACTCTGGGTACTGAATACCAGATCCTTCCTAAGTAAAGGTTTCCTTGCAGGAGAGTGAGGTAGAGGATCCGGGGTGGAGTGTATCACTGGATTCTGTTTACTGATAAAGTCTGCTTTAAATCTAGGCTCTCAACAGGTTATTATCCTGGCTGGTTGAGATATTGCTACAGAATCAGAGCTGGGAGTGGTCTCCACTGCTGAGACGGTCTTTAGGGTATCACCTACAAACTCAACTTTAATTAGAGCAGGATTACCTGTAGGTGTAGGTTCAGGGCTTTAAGCAGCAGAGTTGGGTTGTGCAGAATCCTTCCTATTAGAGATGGATTCCAAAGGTACATTAGTCCTAGCTGGAGATGAAATACAGACAACAGGTGTAACAGTTAGCCTGGCAGAATCAAAAGTTCCATTGGTGTTAGAAAAAGCAGAAACACAAGAATCAAAAACAGGTACCTCTGGAACCGAATGGTAATACTTTTCTCTTTTAACTTGATTGTAATGTTTCTCCCCCACTGACTTCTGCAAAGAGATATTGCTTTCAAAAAGAGTCAAAACAGGTATCTTAGGAGCTGAGTGAAACTTCTTTTCCTTTCCCAACATCTGGTGCTGTGGATTAACTTCTGTGTAATATAGAGGGTTCTGTGAATGTGCGTTAACTGAAGCCAAGATGCAAACAGGTTTCAGTTGCAAGGCTTTCCTCTTGCTTCTAATGACAAGAGTCCTCTGGTATAGAAAATACCTTCTTAATTTGATTGCAGTGTTTCTCTATCACTGCTTTCTGCTGATAGATGTTGCCTTCAGAAGGAATTAAGACAGGTAGCTTTAGCAATCGATCATGATGTTTTACTTTTTTCAGTGTCTGATGCTGCAGATTAACTTTAGGGTAATCTAGAGATCTCTGTGAGCCCAAGGTGGGAACAGGTGTTACTTACAAGGCTTTTTCCTTGTTTCTAATTGCAATGGACAGACAGGAGTCCTTTGATACAGAAGATACCTTTACCCCTTGATTGTAGCATTTATCTTTCACTGCCTTCTGAGGAGAGAGGTTACCTTTAAGAGGAACATTGAGTGATTGTAAATCAGGTTCAATAGAATCTAATCTAAACACTCACTTAACTGGCTTGATTTTCACCTTCTCATTATGGGGAAAGGAGATATCAGAAGTTTTTAAAATAGATGATAACCTAGCTTGAAAGTTACAAGGACTTACCTCAGTTGTGCTGAGACTCGATCTTGTGTCTTAGAAGCTGGTTTAGTAGCAGTACAGTGAAAATAGACTACTTCAAAGTGATTGTTTTCTTCATAGCATTTTTTCACATTTCCAAAAAGGGGCTGCAGAATTAGGAAGACTACAGTGACGACATACCCATTCAAATGGTGGATTCATGCAATGGCAACATCTAAATTCCCAGTAACAAGGGATGTAAGGCAGTGTTCTAGTAACTGGAGCTTTTGGAGTAATAGGTATTTGGTTAGAAATTAGTTTACATACCTTACAATAAAGGTAATCCTCTAAAGACATGGAATTCACACATTTTTACTCCCTGTATTCCTATAAGGCAAGATTGGGGAGTTTACACATGACACACATTGTGAATTCTGAGGGGCTATGACCTTGGCATTGAAAGCAAACCCAATATAGAGCTGGGCGTTTAAAAGGATAAAATAATTTTCACTGGGCTTACTGGGTAGGCAAGTAGTCCTGAACCCACTCCTGTAGGAACGGTATGGCCTTGTCATTCTGTCACAGCTGAGGGTCCAGCTAGAGCTGGGGAACCCCCACAGGGGCAGCATAGGACTTCAAGGCAGGACAGAGAGAATCTTCCTTTTGAACCAGCCACCTCCCCTACAGGTTGAGGACTTGGGTTCTGGTGGCTGGCAGGATTTAGACTGAAGCTGAAACCAATGTTCAGGCTGTAACTTGAAGACACAAGTTGGAACTTGGAGGCACAGGTTAGAACTTGGGGGTAGTGCAGGGCTGGAGACAAGGACTGGATACTGAGGCAAGGCGGGACTGGAGACAAGGGCTGGGCACTTGTGGAACTAGGTTGGGAAGACTGGGACAAGGCAAGGCACTGGCAATACAGGGAACGGATACCAGGGACAGGGCTAGGTAGGGTAGGACAAGACTAGACAAGACAGCCAAGGACAGGACAGGACAAGGAAAAGACAGAACAGAACAAAGAACACAGAGGCACAAAGGCCTGTAGGTCATTAAGCATAAGGCCCGGAGGTCTCAAAGGGAGATACTAGGAGACTTAGAGGCAAGAGGCTAGGCAAGGCAGAGCTAGAAGGTCCAGAGGCCACAGGATTATGCATGACAGAGCTGGAAGGCCCGTGGGCCACAGGACTAGGCAAGGCAGAGCTGGAATGCCCAGAGGACACAGAACGAGAGAATGCAAAGCTGGAAGGCCCAGAGGGCACAGAAAAGACAAGGTAGAACAGGGTCAAGCAGGGAGTTAAGTGGACTCGATGATAAGGCATCAGGTTTTGCAAGAGGCAGGGCTACATAGACCAAGCCCTACTGAGTCATGATCCCATGGAGACTATGGTTGGAGCGAGAGCAGGTGTAGCTCATTGGGGACCTCTGGTGGCAAGGAGACTGCATAGCAGGCTGGATCCTAACAAACAAGTATAGGTGCTGATGACTGCCAGAGCTCTCAGAGTGAGGGCCTATCTACAGTTACTAGGATCAATGGCAGCAGCAGTCAAAACAGTGCCTTGGGCAAGAGCCAAGGGTGGCTCTGCAATGCCAAGATCTCAAGAGGAAGCTACCAATGAGCAATCAAACAAGAAAGAGACTAAAGTGGTGGCTAGAGAGATAACATCTATCAAAGGGCTCCAGCCTGGAACCTCCACAGTCGACCATATTAACCACAGATGCCAGTAACATAGGTTGGGGAGTGCATTGTGAGAGGCAGGTGACATAAAGACCCCGGTAGAAGAAAGCTGGTATTCCATAAACAGATTAGCGACCAGGGTGGTAAGGCTAGTGCTTCTGTACTTTGGGCCAAAGTTGGGAGACAAGGTAGTCAAAATTCTGTCCATCATTGCTACAGCAGTAGTCTATGTGAACCAGCAACAAGGGACAAGGAGCTCATAGGTAGTGAAGGCAGCAGTTTGGATAATGAATTGGGCAGAAGAGCGACTTCAAGAAATATCAGCAGTGCACATAGTAGGGATGAACAATATACAAGCAGTTTTCCTTAGCCAACAAGAATTAGACCCAGGGGAGTGGGAATTCATGGAGGACTCTTTCCAACAAATAACAGAGTTATGGGGGCCAACAGAATGGAACTTAATGGCAATGAAAAAAAAGTCAAAGACAAGCAAGTATTTTAGCTGGAGGAAAGAATGGGGATCCCAGTGAATAGATGTGCTATCTCAGAAATGGCCTAAAGAAGTATTGCTTTACGTTTTTCCCCTGTGGCCAATGGTAGGAAGAATCCTCACAGACAAGGGATCTTAGTGTTATGATAGTGGACCCTTGTGTCGAAGGGCGAGGCCTTTTGGACTGCTGAGACTTGCTAGATGACTTCACCCTGGAAGCACGTGATCCCCCCAGGAGAAGCCCGTAGGGACACGGCCACTGGGACTTAGGCAACTCCCTGAAGACTGAAGATGGTCTGGATGCAGGCGCCTCCTGCAGATCGTGGGTTCCAGATGGCTGGTGCCTCCAGCAGGTCGTAGGTAGTCTCTGTAGAGAAGTTGAAGAAAATCCAAAAGCTGGTCCAGGAGTCTGAGTCCAAAGAGCGGTCCGCAGCCAGTCCAGGGTTCGATGTCCAGAGAGCGGTCCAAAGCCAGTCCAGGGGTCGATGTCCAGAGAGCGGTCCAAAGCCAGTCCAGAGGTCGGAGTCCAGAAGAATCAATCCAGCAAGGAGGGCAGAGCAGAAGTGGGACGAAGAGCCAGGATACCAGGAACACAGGAACCAAGCGTAAACCTCAATACCAAGGCAAGGACTGAATGCTCAGCCCTTGCCTTAAGTACAGGAAACCGGGGGAGGAGCTTCAGGGGGAGCCATGACACTTCCTGTCATGGCTCCTTTAAGAATTCTCTTCAGCCGCGCGCGCACGGCCCTAAGGGGCAGAGGAGGAGGAGCCAGATTGCCACGGAGCCACGCTGCTGACAGCGATGGCAGCGGCCAAGAGGGAGAGAAGAAGAAGGCTGCCTGCGTCTGCAGGCAGCCTCAACCATGCCGGCAATCCGGGTGAGTGTTTACTGCGGCCGTCGGCCTTGCTTCAATCGCGGCCGACCGCGGCCGACCGCGGCCGACCGCGGCCAGCGGCCATGACACCTGGTTCCGGTCGTGGTCTGCCGCAGCCGACACCGCTAACAGTACCCCCTTCTTTAGGCCTCCCCCTAGAAGGTTTGGGTTTACCAGGGTGTTTTGAATGAAAGTCTTTGAGCAACGATTTACCCAGTATATTCTTTGCCGGTTCCCAAGAGTTCTCCTCAGGGCCAAATCCCTCCCAAGCCAGGAGGTACTCCCAAATGGTGCCTCGTTTCCGGACATCCAACACTTCCCGCACTTGATAAATAATCTCATCCACAGCCTGATGGTGCACAGGCTCAGGCGGTTTCCGACTGGGCCACCTGAGGATCAAAGATTTTAAAAGAGACACATGGAAAGAATTGTGAATGCGCAATGAAGCAGGTAATCGAAGTTGGTAGGTTACGGGACCTAATTGTCTCAATACCGGAAATGGACCAATATACCGAGGAGCCAGTCTCATGGAAGGAACCCTCAGCCGGATATGCCGGGTGCTGAGCCACACCTTCTCCCCGGGATGAAACTGAGGAGCCTGGCGACGATGCGGATCAGTGAATTTCTTAGCGGAGCGGGCTGCCTTCTGTAGCATCTTTTGAGTATGGGCCCAAAGTTGTTTCAGTTGTGTAGCTGTCAACTGAGCTGCTGGCGAAGGCACAGGTAAGGGTACCGGCAAGGGCGGGCGGGGTTGACGACCGAAGACAATCTGAAAGGGGGATGCTCCCGTATAGGTCCCAGCATGCGAATTATGCGAAAACTCTGCTCAGGAGAAAAGTGATGCCCAGTCATCTTGTCGAGAGTTGACTTAAAAATGTAGGAACTGTTTTAGTGTTTGATTAGTGCGCTCTGCCTGACCATTAGCCTGAGGGTGGAAGGCCGTAGTGAAATCCAATGAAATCTGGAATTTTTTGCAGAGGTTGAGCCAATATCGAGCCGTGAACTGCGGGCCCCGGTCTGAGGTGATGTGTTGAGGTAGTCCATGTAGACGGAAGATGTGCAGCATGAATAATTGAGCCAATCGTGGAGCAGACGGGAGGGAGGGGAGTGGAATAAAGTGAGCCATTTTAGAAAAGCGATCCACCACTACCCATATCACTGTATTGCCATCGGATGGAGGAAGTTCCACTATAAAATCTGTGGAGATGTGTCCTCGGTCTAGTGGGAATGGGTAACGGTTGTAACAGGCCACAAGGTTTCCCGGTGAGGACTTTATGTTGTGCGCACACTGAACAGGAGTCTACATAAGCTCGTATATCTTTATGCATCTCTGGCCACCAATAATACTGCTGTAAGAGCGCCTGTGTTCGCAGTCATCCGGGGTGTCCTGCCAATCTGGAATCATGACCCCAAGCCAAAACTTTATTGCGAAGTCGCTTAGGCACCACCGTCTTCCCAGTTGGTACTGTGAAGGTAGCGGACAGGATGATGCGGGCTGGATCAATGATGTGTTGTTCCGGATCCTCAATATCTTCTGTGGAGAATGAACGAGATAAGGCATCAGCCTTAATATTCTTATCGGCAGGGCGATATCGTAATTCAAAATTGAAACAAGTGAAAAAGAGGGCCCAACGGCTTGACGTGGGTTTAACCGTTGAGTTTGTTGTAAATATGTTAAATTTTTGTGGTCAGTAAAGATGGTTATGCGATATTGGGCTCCCTCCAACCATTGTCGCCATTCTTCTAGTGCCATCTTGATAGCAAGAAGCTCCTTGTCTCCAATGGAGTAATTACGTTCTGCCGCTGAGAATTTCTTGGAAAAATATGAACAAGGATACGCTGCTCCCGATGTGGTCGTTTGACTCAGAACAGCTCCAACTCCCTCAGCCGATGCATCAACTTCAATAACAAATGGACGCTTGGGGTCGGGATGTCGAAGACAGGGTTGTCGAAGAAAGGAGTTTTTCAGGGCTTGAAATGCTTCCTCGGCCTCCACAGGCCATGCCTTGATGTTAGCTCCTTTTCGAGTCAAAGCAGTCAGAGGTGTGGCTAGTTTAGAAAAATTCTGGATAAAACTGCGATAATAGTTCGCGAAACCCAGAAAACGCTGAAGCACACGCAGTCCATTAGGCTGAGGCCATTCCTTAATGCATTTCAGCTTAGCGGGATCCATTTGAAATCCTTGTTTAGATATAATGTAACCCAGAAAAGGTAAAGATTCTTTTTCAAAAATACATTTTTCAAGCTTAGCATACAGTCTGTTCTCCCTAAGCCGCTGTAATACCTGAATGACGTGTTGTCTGTGTGCTTGCAAATTGGCCGAAAAAATAAGAATGTCATCCAAATAGACTACAACGCAGATGTAAAGCAAGTCTCAGAATATTTCATTAACAAAGTGTTGGAATACTGCAGGGGCATTAGTCCAAATGGCATAACCAAGTACTCATAGGGGCGGATTTTCAGAGCCCTGCTCGCGTAAATCCGCCCAAAACCGGGCGGATTTACGCGAGCAGGGCCCTGCGCGCCGGGAAGCCTATTTTACATAGGCCTCCCGGCGCGCGCAGAGCCCCGGGACTCGCGTAAGTCCCGGGGTTCTCGGAGGGGGGCGTGTCGGGGGCGGGCCCAGTCGTTGCGGCGTTTCGGGGGCGTGTCGGCAGCGTTTTGGGGGCGGGTACGGGGGCGTGGCTATGGCCCGGGGCGGTCCGGGGGCATGGCCGCGCCCTCCGTACCCGCCCCCAGGTCGCGGCCCGGCGCACAGGAGGCCCGCTCGCGCGCGGGGATTTACGCCTCCCTCTGGGAGGCGTAAATCCCCCGACAAAGGTAAGGGGGGGGTTTAGACAGGGCCGGGCAGGTGGGTTAGGTAGGGGAAGGGAGGGGAAGGTGAGGGGAGGGCAAAGGAAAGTTCCCTCCGAGGCCGCTCCGATTTCGGAGCGGCCTTGGAGGGAACGGGGGTAGGCAGCGCGGCTCGGCGCGCGCCGGCTATACGAAATCGATAGCCTTGCGCGCGCCGATCCAGGATTTTAGCGGATACGCGCGGCTCCGCGCATATCTACTAAAATCCAGCGTACTTTTGTTTGCGCCTGGAGCGCAAACAAAAGTAGGCTATTCGCGCGCCTTTGAAAATCCGCCCCATAGTGTCCATCTCTAGTGTTAAAAGCAGTTTTCCATTCATCACCTTCACGAATTCTGATTAGATTGTAGGCCCCTCGGAGATCTAATTTGGAAAATATCTGGGCCCCCTGTAACCGATCAAACACTTCAGCGATCAGAGGCAAAGGGTAGCGATCTTTGATGGTGATAGCATTGAGTCCGCGGAAATCAATACATGGTCTCAGAGTTCCATCCCTTTTTCCTTCTCTTCAGCCGCCCGCGCGGCCCTAAGGGGCAGAGGAGGAGGAGCCAGATCGCTACGGAGCCACGCTGCTGACAGCGATGGCAGCTGCCCAGAGGGAGAGAAGAAGGCTGCCTGCGTATGCAGGCAGCCTCAACCATGCCGGCGATCCGGGTGAGTGTTTACTGCGGCCGTCGGCCTTGCTTCAATCGCGGCCGACCGCGGCCGGCGGCCATGACACCTGGTTCCGGTTGCAGCCTGCCGCGGCCAACGCCGCTAACACTTAGTAGAACCAGATTGGCCAAGAAGATCCTGGTACACGGATCTCATGAAAATAAAGATAGCAGAACCAATCAGATTCAGGATGGAGCAAAGACCTCCGAGGCAAAGACTGGTGGTGGTGATGAAAAACCAAACTCAGTTCTCACTTATGCATGGATATTGAGAAGAACAAGCTCAGAAAGAGAGGGTATTTGAGTCAAGAAATTGCAACCCTGCTGAAAGTAATGAAAAGATCTACCTTACTTACCTTAATTCTCTGGAGAATTTTTGAGAAGTGGTATAACAAAAGGACAAAATTACCCTGGAGAGCATAAGAACATAAGAACATAAGAAATTGCCATGCTGGGACAGACCGAGGGTCCATCAAGCCCAGCATCCTGTTTCCAACAGAGGCCAAAAACTAGACCACAAGAACCTGGCAATTACCCAAACACTAAGAAGAACCCATGCTACTGATGCAATTAATAGCAGTGGCTATTCCCTAAGTATAATTGATTAATAGCCATTAATGGACTTCTCCTCCAAGAACTTATCCAAACCTTTTTTGAGCAAAGGTACCATCTATTCCATTCTGCAGTTCCTGCAAGAGTGCCTGGATAAGAGGCTAACAGTAAATTCTCTGAGGGCTAAGTTGCTGCCATTGTATACTACAGGGGTCAGGTGAATGGATCCTCGAAAAAAGCACAGCTGGATGTAGTCCAGTCGTTGAGGGGAGCAAAGCACTTCCACTCTCCATGTAAATCCTTAATACCTCCATGTGTTATGCCTGTCAGTCGCAGATGGCTGAAACCGCAAGTACTCACTTCTTGTACTGCTCTCCTCCCCTCCCCGGGTCTGCTCGCAATGCGGGCCTGCCTACATCATTGCGTCCTCGGGACTCCTCACAGCGATATGGACGCCACTACTTCCTACTTCTAGGTCAGGCCTTCCTAGGCACGCGCATGCATCACAGGCCCTGCCTTTGAAGCCTCTTCGGGAACCTCGGGGGCGTCCCTGGTTGATGATATCATCGGACTCCTGTACTTAAGCTCCACCTTTGCCCCCAGCTAGCCGACTTGGCAACAAGTTCCGTACGAGTCCACAACTCCTGCCTTGTGTTCCTGAGACGTCGCTACGTGCCTTGCTCCTAGACCCTGTCTGGCATTGCTCCTCGGGGGTTGGTGTGTGCTCCTACAAGGACTTGCTCCCCTGGCTTACCCTGCTCCTCGGGCTGGCTCTGCGCCTCCTGGGTCCTACTCTGCAACCGTTTCTACTACTCGGGTCTCCCTTGGAACGCTGCGGCAACCAGTGAGTTCCTTGGCTAGCCTTCCCCGCTCCTCAGGGTTGTGCCTGTATTCTAGCAAGATTGTCTGCGCTCTCCCGCTCTTCGTGCCGTGCTTACTATTCAAGAGACTACCTAGAGCTTCCCCACTTCTCCTGTTTATTCAACGAATGTCAGCTGTCCCACTCCTCGGGCCTGCTTCATTAATAGACTGCTGGCAGTCCTCCGCTCTCCGGGTTCCTGCCTACATCAGCAGCTGAGACCTGGCCCAGGCTTCCCTGCCTCATGGGTTGGCCTGTGCCTCCAAGTCTACGCCCACTATGCTGCAGCTCCTTCTGCATGGTTAACCTGCGCCTTCCGCTCCGCGGTCTGCCTGGTGCCTCTCTCTTCAGGGTCTCACTCCAGGTACTACCTACTGTCTGTTGCCCCATGGGGGTTACCTCCTGGTTCTTGGGGATCTCTCCACTACTGTGCCCAGAACTCCCTGCTGTGCCTGTACCTCACTTCCTGATGGTGCAGACCTATGGGGCTCCTCCCCACGGGCTGTTACAACTCGACCTCGGACCAAGGATCCACATACCCACCAACCATAACAGATTGCCAAGTCCATGGACCCGGTAGAGGTCTCGGCTCTCCATGCCATTCCTGGCCTGGCACAACGGATCAGCGGACAACAAAAATTCTTGGTGTCCCTGGCCACTGCCATAGACAACTTGAGCTCTTGTTTAGACGCCACTGTGAATGCCACTACTACGTTTATCAAACTCAATACCTATATCTCTTCACTGGCTCCTCGGCTGACTGTGCCATTGCCGACACCACCACGCTTCTCAGGAAATCCTCTCATGTGTCGGGGCTTCCTGAATCAATGCAATATGCATTTCTGCTTGCAACTCGCATACTTCCCAGACATGATCACCAAGACATTCTGGCCCTTCTGGAAGGCAAGGCCCTGGCCTGGGCATCACCTCTCTGGGAGCGAGCAGATCCCATCCTTTGGGACCTTCCAGGGTTCCTAGCCCTGTTTTGGTCCGTCTTTGAAGTCCCCAGCCGATGTGCCATCTCCGGGTCGACTCTTCTTCATCTTCTGCAGGGCTCTCGCCCTTTAACGGACTATGTCATTGAATTTCGAACTCTTGCATCAGAGTTGAATTGGGACTCCGACTGTCTGTGCTCCATCTTCCTGGAGGGGTTGAGTCTTCGCATAAAGGATGAGTTGGCTGCTCGCGAATTTCCCACCTCCTTGGACTCTCATTGACTTCACTGGGCGCATCGACCGTCGATTACAAGAACACTCACTTGAGGCCAGAGCATCCCAGAAACCAGCTTCAGGACCTTCCCGAGCCCAACATTCATCCTTTATTTATTTATTTATTATTTAACTTTTTTTATACCGACATTCGTTTGCACATCACATTGGTTTACAGTAAAACATTCTGAAGCAAGAAAGGAAGTTACATCTTAACAAATTTAACAACTTCATAGAATTTTCGGGCAGGAGGAATACAGGAAGGGAATAAATTGTTAAGGAGATTGGAGGCAAGAAGATAATAGGAACAATTAACTATAGATTTCAAAAACTGTAAGAATAAACGTGTTATAGGAGAGAATAATAGGTTTAAATAAGGGCTTTCGAGTGGGAGGAAGTGCTAGTGGGTTTGGGAGGGGGATTGTGTGAGAGTCAATGGTAGGCTTGTTTGAATAGCCAGGTTTTCAATTTCTTTTTGAAGTTATGTGTTTGGTTCAAGCCTTAGATCAATGGGCATTGAGTTGCAGATGACAGGGCTGGCAAAGGATAGGGCACGTTCCCAAGTCGAGGATAGGTGTATTCGTTTGGGAGAGGTAATTGGTAATGAGCCGTTATTGGAGGATCTGGTAGATCTTCAGGGGGATTGAAAGTAGAAGGAGGAGTTGAACCAGTAATGTTTTGATTGTATAGGGTCTTGTGAATTAGCATAAGACTCTTGAACCATATTCTAAGGTGTATGGGTAGCCAGTGAAGGTTTTTTAGTATAGGGGTGATATGTTCATTTCTTCTGCTGTTGTAAGGATTCTAGCGGTGGCGTTTTGTAGCATTTGCAGGGGCTTTAGTGATGTTGCTGGGAGTCCTAGGAGTATGGAATTACAGTAGTCTAATTTGGATAGGATGAATGCCTAGACTGACCACTCAACCAAACCTTACGGAGGAAGAACCCATGCAAATGGGAAGGAGTAGACTCTCTCCCAAGGAACGTCGTCATCGATAGCAGTCTGGCCTTTGCTTGTACTGCAGTCAGCCCAGGCATGCCATTGCCTCGTGTCCAGTCTGTCCGGGAAACTGACGGGCCTAGGTTCTGCTGGAGGACTTCTGCTAGGCCTGACTTCGCCGTCTCCTCCACTGACTGTCCCCGTTTCCATTCGGATGAACAACCAGGAATTCCATACCTTAGCCTTGGTGGACTCTGGGGTTGGAACACCTGCGGATCTCCACCATTCACTCTCCGGTTCTCTTGCTACTCTTGTCAATTCACGGGGAACCTCTGCCTAGCTACGCACTGGAATCTTGCACGTGGAGACCATCTCATTCCACATCTTAGACAAGGCCATCCACCCGGTTGTTTGGGATTACCCTGACTTCAGCAGCACATGCCACAGTTCGACTGGGCTACCCTAAAGCTCTCCCAGTGGGGCTCGGCCTGTCACCAGAACTGCCTGGAACCCGTCTCACCTTTACTTTGCATGACGACCGTACCCTCTCTGCCTGGCCTGCCACCGCAATATGCATCCTTCTCCGATGTCTTCTCAAAAAAGGCCGCAGACACCTTACAACCTCATCACTTGTACGATTGTGCGATGAATTTACTGCCCAATACTGAGCCTCCATGGGGTAGGACCTACCCTCTCTCACAGACAGAGACCCAAGCCATATCGGAATACATTCATGAAAACCTGGCCAAAGGGTTCATCTGGCCCTCCAAGTCTCTGGCAGGGGCAGGGTTATTCTTCGTGGGAAAAAAAGATGACTCCCTGCGTCCATGCATCGACTACCAAGGCTTAAACGAGATTACCTTCAAGGATCGCTACCCTCTGCCACTCATTTCGGAGCTTTCTGACAGGCTTCAAGGGGCCAAGAATTTTTCAAAATTGGATCTCCGTGGAACCTATAATCTGGTCCGGATCCGGGAGGGCGACGAGTGGAAATCCGCCTTTAACACAAGAGACGGCCACTTTGAATACCTTGTGACGCCATTCGGCTTGTGCAACGCACCTGCTGTATTTCAAAACTTGATGAACAAAGTTTTCATAGATATGCTGTACCAGTGCGTCATCATATATCTTGATGACATTTTAGTCTTCTCTGAAGTCCTTCAAAGTCATCGCTGAGACGTTTCCCAAGTTCTTCAACGTCTGCAAGACAATCAACTTTTCATTCAAACAAGAGACTGTGCCTTTCCTGGGTTACGTGGTATCCAGTCAGGGGTTTAGGATGGACTCCCAGAAGCTGAAGTGCATTTGTGATTGGCCTCAACCTATGGGTCACAAGGCCCTTCAGAGATTCCTTGTCTTTGCCAATTACTACTGCTCTTTTATTCACCATTATTCCACCTTGACAGCCCCACTCACAGCCATGACTCGCAAGGGCACCAACCCTTTTCAGTGGTCACCAGAAGCCTTGACCACCTTTCAAGATCTCAAGTCGGCCTTCCTTAAAGAACCATGTCTCCGACATCCGGACCCCACATGCCCGTTCGTGATGGAAATTGACGCCTCCGACATCGGAGTTGGGGCTGTGCTGAGTCAGTTCTCTACTACACATACGCTCCATCCCTGCTCTTTCTTTTCTCGACACTTTACACTTGCTGAATGAAACTACAACATCGGGGATAAAGAACTATTGGCCATCAAATTGGCCTTGAAGAGGCACAACGCCAGATTATGGTATATATGGACCATAAGAATCTCCAGTATCTACACCAGGTCCAGCATTTAAACAGCCGCCAGGCCCACTGGTCCCTCTTCTCTACGAGATTCAACTTCATACTACATTACTGCCCAGGAGATAAAAATGGCCGCGCTGACACCCTCTCTCAATCATTCATCACTGAGGATTTGCCTGATATCCTGCGACACATTATTAACCCCGCAAAGGTCCTTCTGTCAGCCACCTTTCCAGTGCCTCTGAGTAAAACAGTGGTTTCTCGCCTGCTGTGGCCGAAGTTTCTGCAATGGGCCCACGACTCATTGACATCTGGACATCCAGGTCAGTCAAGGACTCTCTCCACTCTTCAACGCTACTACTGGTGGCCTACTATGTGTAAAGATACTCAAGCATATGTAGAGTCCTGTCCCACATGCGCTCAGCATAAGCCTCCGGCAGGGAAACCACGGGAACTTCTACAGCCACTCCCCATTTCCAGCGAACCTTGGACCCATATTGCCACAGATTTTTTATGTGGATTTGCCTGTCTCCAATGGAAATAACACCATATGGGTCACTGTCGACCACATCTCTAAGATGACACACTTTGTGGCTCTACCAGGTCTCTCTACGGCACCTCAGCTAGCCAAACTGTTTTTCAAGCATGTGTTCCGGTTCCACGGTCTTCCCAGACATATTCTCTCCGACCATGGGGTCCAATTTACTGCACGCATCTGGAAATCTCTTTGCAAGAAGTTTAATATTTCCTTGGATTTTACCTTGGCTTAGCACCCTCAAGCCAATAGCCAAACCAAAAGGACCAACAGAACCCTTAAACAATTCCTGCAAGCCTACGTGAGTCTGTGGCAAGATGACTGGGCCAACCTCCTGCCTTGGGCGGAGTTTGCGCTGAATTCCCACGTGTCCACCTCCATTTATTTATTTATTTATTTATTTATTTTAAATTTTTATAGACCGAAGTTCTTGTAGGAACTACAAATCAATCCGGTTTACATACAACTTTTAAATGCCCAAAAAGAGTAGGGGGCTTTACATAGAACAGTTGAACAATAAAACAGGTAACAATAGAACAAAAACAATAATGATGGAACAAATACCTTGCAGCTGGTCTATGGACGCCAACCTTTGCCACTGCTTCCACTACCGCTGTCCATCGCCCCCCGGCAGCACAGGCAACTGCCCAAGAACTACATCAACTGCGGCAAAATACCCAACAGCTGCTCGAAAAGGCCACTCAGAGATCAAAAAGGGCTTTCGACGCCCATCAACGTGCTGCACCCCAATTTCAACCTGGAGGTAAGGTATGGCTCAGCACTAAATTTATTCGCTTTTAGTTGACCTCAGCCCGTTTTGCTCCAAGATACATTGGACCCTTTCCAGTGTTACGTCATCTGAATCCTGTTAGCTATCGGCTACAATTGCCATCATCACTCAAGATTCACAATGCCTTTCACGTTTCTCTACTCAAGCCTCTGATTCTCTCCGGATTCTCCAAGAGGCCACCAGACTCCGTTCCACTGTCTTCAGAGGCTGATGTCACATACTAAGTTCAGGAGGTCTTGGACATCCGGAAGCATGGAAGGAAATGGAAATACCTTCTGTCATGGGATGGTTTTGGTCCTGAGGAGACCAGCTGGAAACCTATGGCTAATATCCTAGACAAGGATCTTTTTTGGCATTTCCATTTCAACCATCCCCACAAACCCAAACCCCCGGGGAAGGGCCTTAAGAGGGGGGGTACTGTTATGCCTGTCAGTCGCAGATGGCTGCGACCGTGAGTACTCACTTCTTGCACTGCTCTCCTGCCCTCCCCGGGTCTGCTCGCAGTGTGGGCCTGCCTACACTGCCACATTCCTCAGGACTCCTCACAGCGGCATGGATGTTGCTACTTCCTACTTTGAGGTCAGGCCTTCCTAGGCGCACGCACGCATCACAGGCCCTGCCTTTGAAGCCTCTTCGGCGGGAACTTCGGGGGCGTCCCTGGTTGATGATGTCATCAAACTCCTGTATTTAAGCTCCACCTTTGCTCCCAGCTAGCTGACTTGGCAACAAGTTCCGTACGAGTCCACAACTCCTGCCTTGTGTTCCTGAGATGTCACTACGTGCCTTGCTCCTGGATCCTGGATCCTGTCTGGCACCCACTCCTTGGGGGTCAGTGTGCGCTCCTTCGGGGACTTTCTCCCCTGGCCTACCCCGCTCCTCAGGCTGGCTCTGTGCCTCCTGGGTCCTACTCTGCAACGGCTTCTACAACTCGGGTCTCCCTTGGAACACTGCAGCAACCTGTGAGTTCCTTGGCTAGCCTTCCCTGCTCCTCGGGGTTGTGCCTGTGTTCTAGCAAGACTGTCCATGCTCTCCCGCTCCTCGGGCCATGCTTACTATTCAAGAGGCTACCTAGAGCTTCCCCTCTCCACGGGTTGTGCTCCTGTTTTTTGTTTTTTTTTTTAATTTTTTATTTATGCATATTTTCAATATATTACAAGAACAATTACATCTCTTGTCAGAAATTACTGAACATGTACATAAAAGAATTAAACAAGTAGAAATAAATTTACAGAACAATAAGTAAATTATAATGCACATGGTCTACTAACCACAGGAAATTAGAGAAGCTTTTATAGCTAAAAGGAAAAGGAGCATTATTCTGTTATTTGAAACTTCTTAAAGTAAGATACAATGGAATCCCCATCTAACTAACTCATTTAACCGAATCCTTATTTTCAAGGAGGATTCTCAGTTGTTCTGGATCAAAAAAGGAGTAATCTTTCCCCTTGTACTTAACTACACATCTACAGGGATATTTTAATAGGAAAAATCCCCCTTTATCAACCACATCTTTTTTTAGAGTCAAAAATATTTTCCTACGTATCTGAGTATTCTTCTCTAGATCAGGGAAAATCCAAATTTTCTGCCCATAAAATGGATTCATTCTATTTCTGAAAAATTGCTTCAAAATGTTGTCTTTATCTGTTATAAAGGCAAGTTGAATTAACAAAGTACCTCTTTTCTTAATCTCAAGTTCTTCTTGGGATTTCTGTAATAAGTCTGATATATTAATTGACATATGTGCTCCTGTTTATTCAGTGACTATCAGCTGTCCCGCTACTCAGGCCTGCTTCTCTACTAGACTGCCAGCACTCCTCCGCTCTCCGGGTTCCTGCCTATGTCAGCAGCTGAAACCGGGCCCAGGCTTCCCTGCCTCATAGGTTGGCCTGCGCCTCCAAGTCTACGCCCACTACGCTGCAGCTCCGCCTCTCGGGACTGTCCTCCCAGAGAACCTTCTGCACAGCTATCCTGTGCCTTCTGCTTCGTGGTATGCCTGGCGCCTCTCTCTTCAGGGTCTCACTCCAGGTATCTCCTACTGTCTGTCGCCCTATGGGGGTTACCTCCTGGTCCCTAGCGATCTCTCCACTACTGTGCCCAGAGCTCCCCGCTGTGCCTAAACCTCGCCTCCTGACAGTGCAGACCCGTGGGGCTCCTCCCCATGGGCTGTTACAACTCGCACCTCGGGCCAAGGGTCCACATACCCACCAACCATTACACCATGGGACCTGAATCTGGTCCTAAAAGTACTAACAAGAGCACCCTTTGAATCTCTCAACGGAATCTCGATAAAGGACCTTACACTGAAAATAGTCTTTTTGATAGCAATTGGTTCAGCTAGGAGAATTTCAGAGTTTCAGGCCCTGTCATGTAGAGATCCATACTTGTCTTTTTTCGAAGGAGAAGTAAACTTTTAGGCCAGTATCTTCATTTCTCTTAAAAGTGGTTTCAAAGTATCATCTCAACAAAATAATTATATTCCAGGATTTAGAAAATCAGAATGCATCCATGAAAGAAGACAGTTGTGGTTTCTAGATGTTTAGAGAGCACTTCTGAGATATTTAAAGGTTACCAATGACTAGAAAATCAGTCAGATTGTTTATTCTGGAAACAGTAGAGGCAGCTTCCAAAGATTAAGGAGGCCATAGTGACAGCATATATACTACATAGTAAACCAGTACCTCAGGGCTTAAAAGCACATTCCACAAGGGCACAAGCAACCTCCTGGATGAATAGAGAGTAATGCCTCCAATCAACATATGTAAAGTTGCTACATGGGCTTTGATTCATATAATCTCAAAACATTATATATTGCACCTGCAAGAGAGAAAGGAAACCAGGTTCTCCAGAGGACTCCTAGAAGCAGCTCTGGGTATCTCCCATCCAGGATAAATACAGCTCAGGTACATCCCACTGCCTGGGCTGGTCTGCAGGAAGAAGAGGAAGGATTCAATTAGAGTTTACCTTCTAATTTTCATTCCTTGATTCCTGACAGACCAGTCCAGAACCCATCCTGAAAATAGAAAGGGACAGAAAAGTGTAGCTTTGTTGAAACCTGGAAGGACCAGGTGAGGAAGAGAAAGCAGCTGTTATACTCACCCATAATGGGAACTTTAGTAATGTATGCAAAACCTTTTAATTTTGTCTAGAGAAAAAAGAAAAAGAAGAAGGAAGAATGGATAAGCATCAGTATGCAGCCTGGGAGGCGGGGGGAGGAAGAGCAGAATGGATACTCAGTGAGGAGGACCCATGAGATATACTATTAGTATATGATTCAGGTATACATTTCTGTTTCAGCAAAAAAAAACATATATATATATATATGTATATATATATATATATATATATACATATATTTATTTATTTAATTCTTTTTTATACCGACATTCATGACTGGTCATATCACATCGGTTTACATCAAATGTTGGAAAATTACATTGAACAAGAGTTAGTAACTTGGATGGTAACAAGGGTAAAGACCCTGGAGGAGGCACCTTGGGCTGAGCAACCTCAGAGGAAGGTCCCAAGTGATAAGTGAGGGTAAAAGAGAAACATGAGTCATAAAACCAAAATTAACTTATAACATAAGAATTGAACGCTGTGGTATCCAGGGTGAGGGTAACCGGGTAGGAGGGGGAGGGTGGGGAGGGTGGGAGAGGGGTACCCGGGAGGAAGGAAGGAGGAACGGTGGGAAAGTTGAAAGGGTAGATTGAGCTAGCAGCATTCCGAGCTAGTGACAAAGAGCCAACAAACGTTTAGGGAAACGCTTGTATGAAAAGCCAAGTCTTAAGTTTTTTCTTGAAGGTCAGCGGGCATTGTTCTTGGCATCGATCTGGGGGTAAGGCATTCCATTGAGGGGGCCAGCTATGGAGAAAGCACGTTTCCTGATGGATGCGTGGAGGGAGGATTTGATAGGAGGAACGTGAAGGGTGTCTTTGTACGCTGCTCTGACCAGTTTGGAGGAGGAGTGGAGGAGAAGAGGGAAGTCTAGCTCAAGAGAAGACTGCTTGTGGATGGTCTTGTGTATGATGGTAAGGGCTTTGTGAAGGATTCTGACATTGATGGGAAGCCAGTGTAGATTTTTTAGAATGGGTGTGACATGGTCTCATCGGTTGGTATTGGTAAGTATCCTTGCGGCGGCATTCTGGAGCATCTGTAGAGATCTGGTGGATGAGGCTGGGAGGCCTAGTAGGAGGGAATTTCAATAGTCGATTTTGGAGAATAGGGTAGCTTGGAGAACCGTGCGGAAATCGTGTAGGTGGAGAAGGGGGTCTAAGCTTTTTGAGAACTTGTAGTTTGTAAAAGTATTCTTTAGTTGTATTGTTGACGAATTTTTTTAAGTTCAGATGGTTATCCAGTGTAACGCCCAGGTCTCTCACTTGGGCCGTTGAGATTGATGAGGAGGTGGGGTGGCAGTTTATAGAGGGTTTTTTTTCATCCAGTGAGATGAGAAGGAGTTCAGTTTTGGCTATATACATGTATAGCTAATAAGGCGAGAAGAGAAAGAAGAAAGAAGACCAAATTGGGCAAAAAGACTACTAGTGACACCTTCCATGCTGTACTAGCCTACTTAGGGAGGAATGTAAGAATAAAGAGTTTGGTACTCTGTCTCCACCTGCTGGGAGAAGAACAAATCCCACTTTCTGGACTGGTCTGTCAGGACTCAAGAAAAGAAAATTAGCAGGGAAGCTCTAATTGTACCTTAAGAGGTCTATTTATCACAACATAATATAGTAACACATATTAATGTACATCATTAACCAAGGCTCCCATTATTTACAATGGGACCTATTTATTAACAATGAGTATTAATGCATAATACTATGTGATATACAGACCCCCTAAATATGAAACTATTGCCTAATTAAAAATATTAGACTATTTTCATTCCGTTACTCTTTGTATCTCCAAGCTAAATACCAAGAATGTTTTACTGACATTTCAAAAAATTTCTTTACTTTAATTTTATCCTTCTGTACATTATTATTCATTGTCTGCACGCTGCAGAATTGCTAAAGTTCCCCTCCTTCTCTGCAAAGAGATTTTTTCTGGCCTGGCAAAATATATGCTCTTTTAATTTTTTCTCGTTAAAGAGTTCTCTTACTGCAAAAACTTTAAGGAATTGAGAAATTTATTTTTTGTAGAAGGGAAGTGGATTTACAGGATAGCTCCTTATTACTACTGAATGTGTTTTTAGCTTACTTAGAGAGGAAACTTTTTTTTATGGGACAGCCCACGTCCTGCCTATGTACATTATCTGCTCTTGCACACAATGTTCTTTTTGTAAACCTAAGGTAAACAATTATGCTGCATTTATTTTGTCTCACTGCTTCTGTGAACAGTTACTTAATCTGAGGAAAAATGACTTCCTGGAGCACAGCGGTATTAAAATCAGGTTTTAAAAATGCTAAACAAAAGACATGGGTGCCTTTTCCAATAACATCTTGAACTTGTAACTCTCTGTACTGTCTTTCAACTATTAATGAAATCCATATTTCAAAGATGGCCTTGATGGTGAGCGAGGAAAGAAAAGCAGCTGTATTTGCTATCCTTTGGCTCTGTACCTAAAACTTTTGTTTGTTTCTTTTGTATTTTCTTCTTTATGACAGCTTCTGAAGCATTAAATATCTCTAGAATTTTTCTTTTATTTTAGAAGAAATTCTTGAGAGGGAAAGGAAAAGGCCTCCGTCATCCTAAATATTTCAATAATTAAACATACAAAAAGAAACACTGGTTCAAAAGACTTTCCAACAGTTTATGCAAACAGTATCATCAAGTATTCTGCGCACACTGTACTAAAATGTGTGTGGGTGCATATATACATATGTGTGTGTTTGTGTGTGTTTGTGTGTGTGTGTGTGTGTGTGTGTGTGAAAGGAAAAAAAAACCCCTAAAGACAGCCAACACTCAGTTTAAAGACTAATTAGTGCCCAGATCAAAGGTTTTCACTGCCATCATAGGTGGCAAAAAAAACAAAAAAACTCTTTCAAATTTATATAAACACACTTTAGCATTTTTCAATCATACATCAAACTTGTGAAATAATTAAAGACCAGCATAAGAATGTACAGCACTTATCTCCACAAAAAGCTGATCTGGGCCACATTTTGCTCCAATCCAGCTGTTTCAGTGCCAGATAATCAGGTACTTCAAATTCTTTTAACGACAGCAATCAGGCAAAATGACCATTTTAATTCTAAAAGGAGAAAAATACGCCCTTATAAATCTTTATGCCTCAGAGGAGTAGCAACCAGAAGCTTAAATCTTAAGAGTCAAAGTATATAATAAAAGATCCCATTCACATCACAGGTCAAGTTCTGACCCTAGGGGTGCAATGACTGGAACCAATAATTGAATACTGCTCTCACTGAATTAATTGACAGTCCCGATCACCACTTCGTGGATGTCTAGGAATAATATCAGTTACACAATAACTGAGATCTGACAATGAATGCTGAAAAGTGGCATTTCAAGCCGCTGTTTAGCAAGAGGGCTCTTATATTCCGAAAGATGAATGTTTAAATTGTGAGTAGTTTTTCCACATACAAAAATTTGCAAGGGCATATAATTACATATACAACAAATGGAGTCATACGTTAATTGATATTTCAAAGGAAAGCAAAGATAGGATGTTCAAACACCGTAGTCTGTATCATAATCACACAAAAGATACAGTGACCACAGATTACATGTTCCAGAGGAGTGGTTTCAGAATCAGTCAAAGGTGCAGATTCCAGAACCCTTGAAGCAGAGATTTTAATCTCGAAACCCTGGTCAAGTGTTGAGCTTTTGTGAAAACATGTTTAATGCAAGGAAGATAAGTGGCAGTTTTGAGATTTTTGTGTGTAATTTATTAAGAATGTAAACATTTTGCAATTTTTCATTTCAATTCTTAAAAGGTAAAAATAATTACATTCTTGACCAGTGTTTGTAACTAAAGACATAAGCAACACTACTGAAGATTGGTGTGCAATGGCATGTGTGATGTTTATGGCAGTCAATTAAAAGTACTGCATATATATGCTCTGATTTTGAGAGGATTTCTATTATTATTTAAATTAAAAAGTAAACATACAAAAAAACACTGGTTCAAAATATTTTTCAACAGTGTATACAAACAATATCAAGTACCATATGATATGAGGCATAAATGTATGCTCATATTGCCTTAAAACCTTTTGGATTCAATATAGCCACGTCAGGCAGATTGGCGATGGAAAGGTCATGACTAATATTTGCAGCTTGAGCATGGTATTCAAGTTTAAAACTAGGGACAGGGAACCTTCCATCCCAATTCAAATCATCAAACTTGCTAAAATGTGCCTAACTAGAATACATTTAGATCTGCTTTAAATAAAATTCAGATAGTTAAAAAATGCAGATTTACTCAAATAAGGACAAAACCATGTGAATATATACAGAGGCAGAAAAAAACATTGAAATGTTGAAAAAAAATGTTTAAGTGGCTTTAAAAAATATACAGTATAATATAAAAACATCAACTGTAAACTGCACTGCATACTGTATATATAAAGAGATACATTTTCAAACAGCCTACATAGTCTAAAGTCCGTGGGTACTTTTTAACCAGAATTTTCAAAGTGGATTTAAGCGCATAATTCTACTTTGAAAATTCATGGGGTATATGGAAACTGATGTGACATACATGCTCAAAAATATATATGGTCATGAGCAGGTGTAACAAGTACACATGAAATCATATTCAGTGCATACTTTCACATGCATACACATGAAGGCAATTTTTAAAATGCCATTTATACAAAAGAAGCCTAATTTTCAAAGTTATGCTGAGGCCCCTTATGCCTGCATGAGTAAACCCACAGAGATCTTGGCAATTTTAAAACCTATGCAGCAGGAGCCGCACAGGTTATAAAATGCATGTATTTCTACCCAGAACAGTATATGCATACATGCAAAGGCAGAAAGTATGAAAAGAATATAGTTTTACATTCCATTCGACAAATCATTTGAAAATTCTGTATCGACAGTCAGTCCATATGAAAGCAATACAGCATGAACTATCTCAATTTAAATTAACATTAAACCCCAGCAGAAATTCTTCTATAGTTAAGCCTCTGACTCTTGACCTGGTTAATTTTTAAATTACTCCCTCAGATCAAGTTCGGGATTTAGTTATCCAGCTAGTTGAAAACCTGACAATGAAAAAACACATTAAAAAAATAATTAATGCAGGCTATGCCAAGTTACGCATATTACATCGACTAAAACCTTTATTAACTTTTGAAGACTTCCGGACTGTATTACAAACTCTACTTCTCTCAAACCTAGACTACTGTAGCTCCCTATTACTTGGTCTTCCTGCATGTCTCTTAAAACCATTACAATTATTACAAAATGCCTCAGCAAGACTTTTATTAGGAAAAAGGAAATTTGATCACATCACACCCTTATTGATTTCACTGCACTGGATGCCAGTACAATCCCGAATCTATCATAAAGTACTAATGTTAATATTCAAAATCATTCACTCCACTAACATGAGTCTGATAGGCGTGACATTACAACAATACACACCTCAGCGAACACTAAGATCTCAAAATAAAGGTCTATCGACTGTTCCTACAATATGAAGTACATATCTGTTGCAAGTAAGAGACTGTGTTTTCCATAGCTGGACCAAAGCTTTGGAATTCTTTACCTGAGAAGTTACACTTGATACCTGAGAAAGAGATGTATTCGTGAGCTAAATCATGGCTATTCAAAAATGCTTATAACCTAACATAAAAAGCATCAGAATGCAGAGAACTACATCAACAAGAAGGACAAGAGATATTAATTGAGGTATTAGGATTAAATTAACAAGAGCCTGTAAAATCTCAATACAACGTACTGACTATGATGTGAAAACTGTTACCAGATTTATTTCCCGTACTACACGCCTTTTGTCTTAGATCTTTAAAGGTAAATTTTAAAAAGGATGTGCCAATTTTATAACATGTGCGCGTTGCCGTGCACGTTATAAAATCTGATACCCGCGCGCATATGCGCACTCGATTTTATATCGGCGCGTGTGCAAGGGGGGGGAATTTTATTTAAAAGTGTGCAATGACGCGATCGGCCCTTTCCCTAGTTCCCTCCCAGACCGCTCCAATAAAGGAACGGACTGGGAGAGAACTTCCCTAACCCCCTAACTATCCTTCCTCCCTTTTCCTCTCTTTTCCCTGACCCCCTAACCCCCTAACCCCCCAGCTCACTTACATTTTTTTGTTTTAAAACATACCTGCTCTCACGACAGAGCCTAATAACGCTGTCCTGACAAGCCCCCGCCCTGCACACACAGCATCTCCCATCTAATTCCACAACTTCCTATCTATTTTCCTCTATAGCTTGAGGACCTCAAGAAGAAGGCCAAGGAGCTTTGTTACAAGGAGGGGGAGTGGCAGGAGTGTCTGCATATCCAGCAGGATGCAGCCAGAGGTAAGGACACCTAACGCACATCTGCCAAGTTTTATCCTTGTCATCAAGGATGCTTCACATAGCCACTACTGCCTATCTCGGCAATGGCATTCCATCTTTGGCCAAGACTTCAGCTCACACTTCCTCTGCAGCCATATATTGGGAACTCATGCCCTAATTGTAGCCCTCCCTTAAGGGTAATGGTGGCAAAAGCAGACAGTTAGAGTCATTCTTTACTTTACAGAGAGACAGACCTCTAATGCCTTCCACAGTTCAACTCATAGCTTACTCTTATTATCCACTGGCTCTCTTACCAATTTCTGCATGTCACACGTTTTCCCCCACTGTTGCTGGCTCTGATTTCCAAGTGGCCTAATCATTATCACCCATGCAAAAAGGAATCACAGCCATCACCCTAATATCCATCCTCCTCATGGCCACTAACTAGACCAGGGGTGGGTCCTCGAGGGCCACAAACCAGTCTGGTTTTCAGGATATCCCTAATGAATATGCATGAGAGAGATTTGCATGCACTCTGCCTCCGTTGTATGCAAATCTATGTCATGCATATTCATTAGGATATCCTAAAACCTCGACAGGTTTGTGGCCCTCGAGGACTGGAATTGCCCACCCCTGAACTAGACTCTACCACTATGCTGTCACCATGCTGTTCCTGCCTGCCTTACACCAGCCTCATTTTAGACTGCTAGTTAGATTCTGCTGTGCATCCTGTCATCACAGAACAGTACTCCACTGCCTCTTTACATCACCTTGCCATAAACCCTCCCATAAAAGAAACCTCCACATTTTGTTGCCTCTTCCAGCTTTCACAGCTTTTCACACCATCTGCTCACTTAACCCACATTGTCCTCTTTTCACTGGGAACACCTTAGATGAAGAAGAGGAAGATCAGAAGGATGTCCTCATGGCCGATGCTGCCAAAGCAGCAGCAGCTGCCTGCCCCTTGCCAGTAACTCCCTCCCAAGCCAGCCCTGGGCTTCTCTGGAGACACATTAACACCACTTGTGAAAATGCAGACCCTTTCCATAGGCAGTGAGCACTCCATGTGACTGTGTCAAATTTTCATCATGCCATAGGGAATGGGAGGAGGAAGTCATGATGATAACAGTGGCAGAGGGAAATAAAAACCTTTACCTCCTTTTGGAAAGGCACTTATAAGTGTTAATCTTATTACATCTGGTCGAACTAGTATTAGTACTACCAATACTCTCTGTTCAAGCTGAAGAGAGATTTTTTTTTTCGCAGGAGAAACCACAGGCACAGGCAGTGTCAAGCAAGAAAAAACTGAGGTTGGAAGAACATGTGATGCCTACTGACACAGTTAGCTCTATTCCTAAGCTGCAGGAGTAAGCAGAGTCATTGGAGGGTGGCAATAGCATTGGCAGTGGAGGGGAAAGGGAAAGAGCAGTGCTAGGAGTGGAGCAGCCAAAAGCAGTACAGCACTACTCCCTGATTCCTCCTGATCAATATCTGCAGCAGAACCTGGAAGAAACTACTGATTCAGAGGAATCATGTGAGGGCTTCTGAGAATCAGAGGAGATAAAACAGTTACTAAAAGAATTTGGGGGAGGAGAGGTTAGTTACTAGCAGGTTATCATCTATTGAACAGACAGATAAGGCAGAAAACAATAAATACTGCAAGGGCAAAGAGCAACTCACAGAAAGAGGAGGTAATGGAAGGCTTGAATATATCCCTGGTCTTCTGTACCACTGTTTGCCCTCAAACTCAGCCCCAGCAGCAGCATCCAAGTCTGCAGAAAGCAAGAGAGTGGAAGTACTGGAAGAAATCTGAGGTATAGAGGCACTTCAGAGTGAACGAGAGCCTGCCTGTGTTTTGCAGAATTCATTCACTGTTGTAAGTGCATCAGTAGTGGAAAAGTATTGGTGCATCTTATAAACAGTGGTATGTTGCATCATGTAATAGGAGAATACCCATTAGCATGGTCTTCAGGGGAGAGCACCAGCCTGTGGACTCCATCTACCAGTCAAAGAAGCAGTAGCAGCAACAGCAGCAGCACAGCAGGAAAGCACTAGAACAGTGGAAGTCAGTCTTTTAAGCTGACCCCCCTGACTTCTTCCATGGAGCAGATGAGGCATGTCACTACCTCACTTTCCAGTAGTAGGAGACAGAAAGCATCAAAGGTGGTCACATGCTACATCGGGGAAATGATTGCCCTGGATGATCAGTCCTTATAAATGGTCGAGAATTTGAGATTTAAGTAACTGCTGCAGTTATTAGCCCCCGATTACAAAGTATCCTCTTAAACGACATTCAGCAGGCAGGTTATCCCCAGCCTGTACTCTCAGTACCTTGCTCACATGCAAACTACAGCTGGCCAAGGTGGAGAGTGGAAACAACCATTTCACTAGCAGAATGCTACACGTACCTATCTTTCCCTGATGGCACACTTGTGGCAGCCGTCCATGGCAGGAGCAGGGAGCAACTCTACTGAGCAAACCAACAGGTACATGTGCGCTGTGCTGCACACCTAGGTGGTGAACAGCAATCATACCCTGGTGAATATCTTAGCAGCAATAAGGAAGATGATTGAGGGCTGACAACTAGAAAAGAGAGACAGGATTGTAGTTCCTGGTTTTTTTTTTATGACAAGCAGTGGTGCAAATATGAAAAAGGCAATGGATGATGGGGGCTATGAGGGGGGTGCATTACTTTGCACACTTGCTTCACCTGGCAGTAAAGGATCACCTGGGGATCAAGGAGCAACATAGCAGCTTAGTCCTGAAAGAAATGATCAAGAAGTGCAGGAAAATAGCAGGGTGAGCAGCAGCTGGATAAGTTTAGGACAGCTGAAAAGCAGCCCTAAAATTTGCTGGATAAACATATCCAGCTAACTTTAAAATAGCCATGTATATACAGCGATGTGTCCATGTCAGTTAATTTTCAGGCTAAGTTAACCGGATAAGTGCGAGTGCAGTGGGGGTCACCTGTGCACTCGCTGATTCAGAAGGTAATAGATGGAATTCCATCTATTGCTGAGGACGTTAGTGGAGCAACTGATAGTACTTCATGATTTGGCTCTGGAACTTCAGATAAGTGCAGATCGCCCTAAGGCATCATGGTTGACTACACATAAGAGCTGATACACGTCCTGAATTCAAGGAAGACATAGAGGACCTCAGTTCCTCAAGAGCCATCCTGGGTGAGGTGATCCCCATCGTCATCATCCTTCAAAACAAGTTAAGGGGTTACCGTCCGGAACAGGGACTAACAGGAGAGGTCTTGGTATTCATAGACTTCTTGCAGCAGCAGGTGCAAGAGAGGCTGAAGCCCCTTGCACAGAAGGATAGATATATGCTAGCCATGCTGTGTGACTCATGAGTGAAAGGGAATAGTGCCTTCCAGTCTGACTCTTTAATTCAGGGGTCGGGAACCCATGGCTCGCGAGCCAGATATGGCTCTTTTGAGGGCTGCATCTGGCTCGCAGACAAGTGTCGCCATACTTCGCGGTTCCCCGCTGACCCAGCTGCTCCCCGGTCCTCCGCCGCCCGGGCTTAAAATGCTGTCAGCCCGGGCGGAACGCGGCAGGACAGCTGGAGTCAGCGGCACCGGCGTGCTCTCTTCTCCTCCACACCCCCCCCCCCCCGCGGCCCGGAAGAGGAAGTGGAGAGCATCGGGTGCCTGCGCGGGAAGAAGAGACCACACTAGCGTGGTCTCTTCTTCCGCGCAGGCACCCGATGCTCACCACTTCCTCTTCCGGGCCGCGAGGGGGAGGAGAAGAGAGCACGCCGACTGGAGTCATCCGGGTGCCTGCGCGGGAGTCATCGGGTGTCAGCCGGGTGCCAGCGCTGGAGTCATCGGGTGCCTGCGCGGGTCTTCCCGCGCAGGCACCCGATGCTCTCCACTTCCTCTTCCGGGCCGCGGGAAGAAGAGAGCACGCCGGTTTAATTCAATGGAAGGAGATGTTGTTAGCTAGGGTGTAGGAACAAGAGCGCTAGAGACAGAGGGCTGCCAATAGTTTGGGATTTCAGGATATCCCTAATGAATATGCATGAGATCGATTTGCATATAATGGGGTCAAGTACATGTAAATCTATCTCATGCATATTCATTAGGGATATTCTGAAAATCTGACATGTTAGCGGCCCTCGAGGTCTGGGAGTGAATATCGCTGCAGTAGAGGAAAGAGTGGACATACCACACACTAGTGTGAGCTAGAGGAGCACCCTGTCAGCTGTCACTTCTTCCCCCATCTTTCTCTGCTCCATTCCACTACTCCATGGCCATGGTAAAACCTTCTCTTTTGAAACAGGCCATAGTTACAGCAGTTGACAGTAGAGGAGATTGTTTTCCCCCAGCATAGGCGACACCAGCAGAAATATCAGTCAGAAGCTATCTGGCAGAGACCACAGAGGACGAGGCCACAGATTCATTGCAATATTGGGCAAGCAAGTCCCCAATCTGGCCTGAAGCAGTACACTCAAAGCACAGGGGTCAGGGCCCATTGGGATGAAGAAGTCTGGGTGGAAGCTAAGTATTGCTTCTTTGCAATTGGGAGAAGAATTTATTAGTTCCTCCTTTGGATGTATGTGACTGATTTTTGACATCAAGCTGTCTTGAGCACAGCTATGCTAAATTGTTATAATAGCATGAAGAAAGGAAAGCATATTATAAAATTCTAAAAACAAGTCTTTGAGGATTGGCAAGTGATGACAATATATGGTTATCTTTGGCGAAAAGATTTCAGCCAAAGTCTCATGTTTGATGCCATTATTATATTTTACTATTAAATTTTTGTGTGTGTGGGGAATTGAATGTCATAGACATTTTTCTTCCCACTCAATAGTACTCTTATTTTTGGTGTGGGGGACTGTATACTCCTTGGCTTTGAGTAGCTTTCTTAAAATAAACCTTTCTCTGTTGGATTTCCTGGAATTTATATGTGAGTGGCAGGAGCTACAGAGAGCCAATGCCCATAGTATTGGTCCTTGGCACCTTGCTGTATTGTTTGCCAAATGCAATCTCTTTCTGCTGCTGATTTGCTGGCCTGTCCACAACATGTCCCATGCCTTTCTCCTGCTTCTGTGCCTTACTGTTTCCTTGTACCACTCTTGGGTCCTGGCCTAGCTCTTCCACCCTACTCCTCTGTTGGTTAAGAACATGCCATACTGGGTCAGACCAAGGGTCCATCAAGTCCAGCATCCTGTTTCCAACAGTGGCCAATCCAGGCCATAAGAACCTGGCAAGTACCCAAAAACAAAGTCTATTCCATGCTACTGTTGCTAATAGCAGAGGCTATTTTCTAAGTCAACTTAATTAATAGCAGGTAATGGACGTCTCCTCCAAGAACTTATCCAATCCTTTTTTAAACACAGCTACACTAACTGCACTAACCACATCCTCTGGCAACAAATTCCAGAGTTTAATTGTGCGTTGAGTGAAAAAGAACTTTCTCCGATTAGTTTTAAATGTGCCACATGCTAACTTCATGGAGTGCCCCCTAGTCTTTCTAGTATCTGAAAGAGTAAATAACTGATTCACATTAACCCATTCTAGACCTCTCATGATTTTAAACACCTCTATCTAATTATTACTACTGCTACTACTACTTTACATTTTTGTAGTGCTACATGACAAACACAGCGCTGTACTAACACACAAAAAAGACAATCCCTGCTCAATAGAACTTACAATCTAATAAGACAAACATATAGGACAATAGACTTAGGGTATTTCATAAAACAAACAATGGTTAAAAAAAGGCAGAAAGAAAACAAAGTTAGTTATTGAGGATAAAAGCAGACAATCAGGCCTAAGATTTAGAAACAGTTTAAAAACTGTGAGCCTTCAGATAAAATTTAAACACGGTGAGGGAGGAAACATAATCCACCAGTTCAGAAACACTATTCCAAGCACATGGTGCTGCCAGGTGGAAAGCACAGAGTCAGGAACTGGCTTAGATAGTAGTGACTTGTCTGATGAGTGGAG
The DNA here is from genome assembly GCF_901001135.1 of Rhinatrema bivittatum. Classification (NCBI taxonomy): domain Eukaryota; kingdom Metazoa; phylum Chordata; class Amphibia; order Gymnophiona; family Rhinatrematidae; genus Rhinatrema; species Rhinatrema bivittatum. The sequence goes on along the minus strand of NC_042616.1, from coordinate 134,202,775 downwards.
TGCACAAGGAGGGGTGTAGGTGAGAAAGCGGGAGCGTATGGGGAGCCAATGTAGGGACTTTAGAAGAGGGGTTATATGAGCATAGCGACTTCGGTGAAAGATAAGTGTGCAGTTGAATTTAGGACAGATTGCAGTGGCGTGAGATGGCTTGCATAGACTATTGTTATCTGGGTAAATTGACTTGGATATTCAGCGGAACATACCTGGTTAAGTGTTCCACTGAATTTACCCAGATAAGAGTTATCCAGATAATATCCCGGAAACTTTAGGACAGGTATTCTTTTCAACCAGACTTAGCTGGCTAGATTTGTCTGGATAGCGTCGACCATCAGCGCTACCTGGACAAAGTGAAACCATAACCTGGGAATGCGCCCAGCACCTCCTCTTTCCCTGGGTAAGTTTTGTGCAGGTAATAAGTTTAGTCAGGAAGCAGGGGAAATATTAAAATCTCCAAATGTTGCCCGGACAAACCCTTTGAATATTGACCTCTAGGTGACTTACCCAAGGTCACAATGAATGTTAGTGGGTAGACATAAAATTGGCAGAGGGATATTTTAGAACTCTCAGACATTTCTTGCCTCAGTTTTTGTTTTTTTCTTTAGCATTTTCAAATTCCACACCTGATTCTCCTTATAGCTTTGATCAAGGCTGTTATTTTTTCTCACACTACAGCCTCCTACAACATCTTAGGATCATCTATCATGAAATAGTGATATGTTCCAACAATCCATTACAATAAACACATAGCAGGTGTTCTTATAATCCTAAAAATAAATTACCTTAAACATGTACAAAAAAAAAAGGTTTGCATGTATTAAAGTCCTGTAACCTCCTTGAGCGAGTCAGGTTTAACCCTATTTCTGATATTTTGTGCTGCTATGGGCTTTCTCAGCAAAGTATAACTTGTTCAGAGAGCCCACAGAAACTGTAATATTTGTAAGATTTAAAAAACAGTTTTAAATAAAGTAATTATTTTTGTATTGCATGCATGTCGTATACACATTTTTTTTTTGTTATATAGCAACAGTACTTGAACTAAAGTTTTCAGACTCCCAGTCCATTATTCTAATCAGCAGGTAAGTTTCTCTAACTTTCTTGCAGCAAAGAGTTCTTGAGTATGCATCTAAATTTCCCAGATTCCTATTGTTTTTCCAAGGCCTATGAGATCCTTACAAATGGTGGTGGTATCAGCAGAATTCCCTCTCCAAGGCCTATTAGCAAACTTGAGAATTTGGGGATTTTGCTCACAGTGGGAATAGGAAATTTCATTCAGTTTAACTGCTGTACATGATAGTGCAAAAAAAAAAACATGGTCAGGAAGATGCCACCTCCAGCAAGGTATGGAGGTTCAAGACTGTAACCTAGACATGGTGAGTGGGTTACAAATACCTCCATGGTTATGAGGTTGTTATCAGAATGTGGTCAAGTAGGAGGTAACAGTGGCTGTAGACCAGGGTGAAAATCCATGCTGAACAGGGTTGACAAAGATCTTCTGTGCCTGGAAGTCCCCTCCTGCAGTAACAAACTGGGATAATCTATGTTAGACACTCTCCATGCTTCTTTTTCTTGTACTCAAAACCTGGGAGGAAACAGTTCAGTCTGTAGTTAGTATATTAAATAAAAATGCAAATAAAATAAACATGGTAAATGACGACAGAAAAAGATTCAATGGTCTATCCAGTCTGTCTAGCAAGCTTTTTTTATTTTGCTTTTTTAGTAATGAAAACATTGTTAAAGAAGTTCAGTACAAACTTCTCAGTGTAGAAAACATTGGCGGTAATTTATAGCAGCAGCCATACTCCTCCTCATTAGAAGAACATAACTTTCTAAATTCACACAGTACCCAACTAACTGGGATGCAGTACCTACACCTGTGAGCTTACTCCAAGCCTCCCTTGCTCTCTGGTGTTTCCAGTAACATTTTAGGGAAAAAAATCAAACACTTAGTGATTTCTTAGAAAGTGGCCTAAATAATCTTCCTAGGGCCCCATGGCTAAAGTTATCCTAGGAAAAGGGAATTGATCTGAAACCTTCCCCCCACTACAGGAGCTCTGTAGCACAGGTAGTGACTCTTCTGCAGTCTCTCTCAAACAATGTATGCCCTCTGTAAGTTTAATCAAAACACAGTAGCCAGGGGCTTAGAGGCACAGCGATCTTTTCACATGGCAGTGTTTCCGATTATTTAGGATCACCCGGTGATATTGTACATCACTCCCCAATTCTTTCAGCTTACCTGACTGGTACTTATCTAGAGATAAGGAGTAGCCGCACACACAGAGTTATTTCCACCACTACCATTCGTACCAGAAGATTTCAAAGTGACTTGCTCCTTCTCTCCTTTCTCACATGCACACATTTTTTTCTTCCCCTCTATATATTCTCCTCTTCCTTCTTCCTTTTACCATTTCTTCACATTCTTCTTTCCCTTCCGCCTCTGTTCTTTCTTTTACCCCTCTCCCAGCTACTTTCATCTCCTTGAGATATGTGTGTGTAACTCCTAAAACATTTGGCTTTCACCAGGCCACTCTTGCTGTTCTGATAATAGCACAAAGTTGCCTCTCTCTCCCCAAACTTTCTCTGATTAATGGCATGGAGCTTCCACGTCCCACTCCTGCTATGATCAGTGGCATGGAGCTTCCACTTCCCACTCCTGCTATGATCAGTGGCATGGAGCTTCCACTTCCCACTCCTGCTATGATCAGTGGCATGGAGCTTCCACATCCCACTCCTGCTATGATCAGTGGCATGGAGCTTCCACATCCCACTCCTGCTATGATCAGTGGCATGGAGCTTCCACATCCCACTCCTGCTATGATCAGTGGCATGGAGCTTCCACATCCCACTCCTGCTATGATCAGTGGCATGGAGCTTCCACATCCCACTCCTGCTATGATCAGTGGCATGGAGCTTCCACATCCCACTCCTGCTATGATCAGTGGCATGGAGCTTCCACTTCCCTCTCCTGCTATGATCAGTGGCGCAGAGCTGATTCTCTCTGCTGCGGTTAAGGTCAGTGACGCACAGCTACTGCTCCTCACGACAGCTCCAATTGATGGCGTAGAGCTGCTGCTTTTCCTGCCCATCCTCAGCCTATGCAGATGATGTTTCTTCTGGGGCAGGTCTGACACCATTTCAGCAGAAGAATTCCCACTTAACACATGGAAGATTCTTAGAGGTTCTGAGACCACACTTTAGGTAGCACTGAAATAGGTAATTCCCTCTCCCTCAAATGGCACAGAAATTCTCAAAAGTCTGAAATTTATAAGTAATACTGTTATCATTGAGGGGTGAATTTTCAAAGAGTTAGCACGTGTAAAAATTACTAGTATATACATGCGTAAGTAGCATCTGCTCATGTAGATGCTGCTATACATTGATACAATATGGAAGTCGATTTACATCTGCTGTGATCTTACGGAATGTGCAAAATATAAGTTTCTGAAATAAATTAAATCAACTTTATATAGATCACTTTGTGTGACTGATTAATTGAAGAAATAGACTGAGAATTTGACAATATACTTTCTTCTTCCATTTGAACATATTATTTTATAAACATCAAACATACATGCGTATTTTTGCTTTCATACACACATATAAGGGTGTAAAAAGGGGACAGTAAGGGGTATTCCAGGATGGGGCCAACATGTACATGCATAAGTAGCTTATTTTAAAAGACATGTGCATATATTTGCCAGCTAACTCGGATAATTGTACTCCTGCTAATTATCTTATGAAACTGGTATTAAATGTGTTTATTATACGCTACTGGCTGGGTGGCAGGTTTGGGTGAATGGTGGGAAGTTCAAGCTGAAGAACCAGGAGGGTCTCAATGACCTGGAGAAGGACTGGGTGAAATGGTGGAGTAATTGGTAAAACTGACAATTTAAATTATGGGTCGCATTTTAAAAGGGTCACGCGCACCGGGCCTATTTTAAAAAGGTTCGGCAGCGCGTGTAAAGCTCCAGGATGCGCGTAAGTCCCGGGGCTTGCAAAAAGGGTGGGTGGGCGGGGGCTTTGAAAATATTAGCAATGCGAATGCAAGTATTGCCAGTATCACTGAAAAATTTGGGTGAAGTTGCAGGAAAAATGAATGAATTGCATCACATGCACAATATATGCATAGCAGCTCTAAGACAACCCACAGTAAACTTTGTGATTTGTGATAAGCCTCTGAAAGCTCATCAACGGGTGTAGTTAACTTTCCCCCTGAGAACATTGACAGGCTAATGCACCTGCTTGTGCGTTTGGCAGTACCCTACCTCTCCCAATACCCTGCTAAGTTTCTTACAGGGAAAGGCAATCCCAAGTTACCATGCCTCTCGCACATACTTACTCCCTTCTCCACGCGCTCAGTTTTCCCTCCCAAGCCAGATTCCCATTCGCTGCCTCCTCCCTGGCACAGCCCCCAACATAAGCAAGCTGTTTAGCCCTACCCCCCAGGTAAAACCCCTTCCTCCACCCCCCCCCCCCAAAATGTATCTGCCTTTTCCTTTCCTGGAGCCTTCAAGTGCCTCTGGGCCAGGAACAATCCCGAATTGCTCCATCCCTGCTGCTGTTTCCATTCAAAATGGCACTGGTTGACCGAAGGCTCTCCTTTGCCCAGCATGCGAGGGGCAAAGGAGGGAACCTTGGGTCAAGTGCTGCCAGTTTGAATGATGGCACAGGTGGAATGAGTGTGACTGGAGATTACTTCTACCCCAGGAGGACCTGGGGAACAGACTTAACTGGGTGGTGATAGGCGGTTGCCAGAATGTGCTTATATACTTTGACTAAACTGATAAAAAAAATTACGATATTTAATTACAAATGCAGGCATTGGAAGTGAATAGAACCTAGAAAACCAAGCTTTTCAAGCTTGTGATCTACTTTTAATAATAGCTTAAACTTTGGTATGCAGTCAGGCCCAGTGCCACTGGGGGTGCAAACCATACAACTGAACAGGGCAGCACACCTGGGGGGGGGGGGGGCGCAATAGAAGAAAGGAGCAGGGAGAGACCCATGTGGCTGCTGGTGGATGTAATCCCACCAGCAGCCAAAGAAACGAGAGGCCTGTGTGTCCAGTGGCAGCCCCCATCCCACTGCTGGCGAAGAAGCAAGAGGCCCATGCAGCCACACGTAGACCCCAACCCATTGGTAGCAGAAAGAAGGACAGGCCTGGGAGCAGAAGAAGATGGAATAACATTCTGTGGCTCCTTCTCTTGTGTCAGCCCCCACGGTACTCAACACTCATGGTGCTAGCTCTTCCTCTATAATCATCTCACAATGCTCAAGATGAGCACAGAAGAAGTGCTAGCACCTCCGGTGCAGAATACCGCGGGGCTCACACAGAGGAGGAGCCACAGAATGGGCCACCTAAACGCTAAAGCTTTAGAACTCCTGCTCACCTCCCACAGCGAATGAGGTACCAGGTGGGAGCAGCAGCAGAGGGGGAGTACGAGGTTCTGTGGATCTTGCCTGCCTGAGTTGCATGTGTATGTTAATGGGAGCCTGCCTGGGATGTGTATGTGGTTGTGAGAATTGGAGCCTGCCTGGGATGGGTGAGTGTTTGTGAATGAGATCCTGACTGGGATTTGGGTAGGTGGGTGGATGTAAATGGGAGCCTGCCCGGATTGCATGGGTGTGTGAGTGAGAGCCTGCCTGGATTGTGTGTGTGTGTGTGTGTGTGTGTGTGTGTGTGTGAATGGGAGCCTGCCTGGGATTTGGGTGGATGTGAATGGGGGCCTGACTGAGATTTGGGTGTGTGTGAGAGAGAATGGGGCTGCAGGAGGACCCAGCTTGCCAGCAGCCAAAGTAAAGAGGAGGGTCCAGATCACCTCAGTAAAGGAGAGGATTTCCTGAACCCCCCCTAGTAACTTGCTTCCCTTTTACCCTATTAGTCCTGACCCTTAAACCTCCGCTGACTAGCCTGTTTTGTTTTTTTTCATGACTTACACGCCATCCATAGCAGAAATAATGTTTCGCGGCTTAGGTACCCCGGCGCGTGCTGGTGTGCATAAACACTTACACACTGGTTTCATTCATAGTTCTTAGAACTCGCATGCCACACCCATGCCACGCCTATGCCCTGCCCCTTTCATGGCAAAACGTTTACTCGCGTACTGGGAGATATGTGTTTACCCGGGTGCCTCTTAAAATCTGCACAGTGCCAATATACACAACAAAACGAGATTATTACAGCAAAAAAATCCAAAACTCCGTAAACAACTCAAAATTGCTTTACAACATAGTAAACAACCTAATATCAGATAACAACAACTGTACACAGCCCCACATCCCAAACCAAAAACCTAAGCCAAAAACAAAATCAACAAAATAACAGGGAATATCAACAAATCCCCTAACCAAAATGAGCAGCTAATCATCAAAAATATAATACCCTGGTCCACTTTCAAACCCATTTCAACTACTGAAACGGAGAAGCTATTAAGAAACCTAAACCCAGCCTGTCATGAACTCGATATAATTCCAATTCGAGCTTTAAAGGAAATAGCTCAAACTATTTCTCCATCACGGCAATCATAAATAAATCTCTAGAAGAAGGTGAACTTCCAGACAACTTAAAAATTGCCACAATTAAACCCATAATAAAAAAAAAAAGAACCTCAATCCAGATGACCTGAACAACTATCACCCAATCTCAAACTCGCGAAACTGATGGAGAAAGCAGCTCAAACAACTCAATGAGCATCTCAAAACAAATAACATCTTACACCCCACCCAACACAGTTTCAGAAAAAATCATAGCACAGAAACCTTGTTACTCAATTTATCAAACACAATAATAAGAGGTTTCGACAATAGACAAAAATACATCCTCATCCTACTCGACCTCTCCGCCACATTTGACACGTTTGAACATAAAAGCCTAATCTCCAGGCTAGCTGACATTGGTCTAGCTGGCAAAACTCTTGACTGGTTTACATCTTTCCTTAAAAATAGATATTTCAAGGTAAACATCAACAGCCACTCCTCAGATGCCATACCTCTAGAAACCGGAGTACCCCAAGGCTCCACACTTTCAGCCACTCTGTTTAATATATACCTCCTCCCTCTTTGCCAGCTCCTCACGAATCTCGGCGTCACATACTAAATGTACGCTGACGATATCCAATTAATCATACCCGTAACAAATACCCTCGAAACGCAATGAAACTCTCAGCCACCTATCTCAACACTATAAGAAACATGCTAAACCACATGAAACTATGCCTTAACATGGACAAAACTGAATGTATTCTGCTTGAAAGAAAAAACTCAGGAGTCAACCAGAACCACGCCATACAAATTGACAACACATACATCAAATTAAAAGAAAATGTGAAAGATCTAGGAATTTGGCTAGACCCAGAGCTTAAATACAAAAAACACATTGCAATGAAAATCAAAGAGGGCTTCCACAAATTACTAGGGAAGTGAATCGTGTGCCCGATCGTTTTAACGATCAGATTTGAGTTCTGATCGTTAGAGATGTGAATTGGGATCGGTTCCGATTCCAATTCACATCACTAATTTTTTTTAGTGAGGCCCGCGCCAATAAAAAAACCCCCCCACCCGACCCTTTAAAATTACCCCCTTAGCCTCCCCCACTCTCCCAACCCCCCCCCCCAAAACATTTTCCACATATCTAGTGGTCCAGGGGGGCCGCGGGCAGCGATCTCCCGTTCCCAGGCCATCAGCTGCGCTAAAAAAAATGGCACTGATGGCCCTTTGCCCTTACCATGTGACATGTGACAGGGGCCAACCGTCGGCCTCTAGGACATAGTGAGGGCAAAGGTAGCGCCGGCGCCATTTTGAATACTGGCAATACGGCCCGAGTGCAGGAGGTCGCTCCCGGACCCCCGCTGGACTTTTGGCAAGTCTTGTGGGGGTCAGGAGGCCCCCCAAGCTAGCCAAAAATCCCTGGGGGTCCAGCGGGGGTCCGGGAGCGATCTCCTGCACTCTGGTCGTATTGCCAATATTCAAAATGGCGCCGGCGCTACCTTTGCCCTGTCAAATGGAAAGGGCAAAGGGCCATCAGCGCCATTTTTTTTAGCGCAGCTGATGGCCTGGGAACGGGAGATCGCTGCCCGCGGCCCCCCTAGACCACTAGGTATGTGTAAAAAGTTTTTTTGGGGGGGTCGGGAGAGTGGGGGAGGCTAAGGGGATAATTTTAAAGGGTTGGGTGGGGTTTTTTTTATCAGGCCACCGGCGTCATTTATATTAGTGGCAGCCAAAATGGCGCCGATGGCCCAAGAGCAGGAGATCACGCCGGGACCCCCCACTGGACCACCAGGTAATTTAAAACATTTTGGGGGGTTCGGGAGGGTTGGAGATTTGTTTTAAAGGGTCAGGGTGGGTTTAGGGGTTGTTTTGGTGCACCGGTTTTCCCGCCCTCCCCCGATTTACGATTTTTCATGATAAATCGGGGGAATTTCTATTGTATCGCGACTCTAACGATTTTTGACGATTTAAAAATTATCTGACGATTTTTTTAAATCGTCAAAAAACGATTCACATCCCTACAAATTACTAATCCTCAAACACCTAAAACCACTACTGTATCACCCTGAATTCAGAACCATTCTACAATCCCTTATATTCACTAGCTTTGACTATTGCAACTCACTCCTGATAGGCCTACCCAAATCTACCATACGACCACTCCAACTGCTACAGAACGCCTCAGCCAGAATCCTCACCGGTCACAAAAGAACTGACCACATCTCTCCTGTCCTAAAAGGTTTACACTGGCTATCTGTAGAAAAGAGAATCAAATATAAAACTCTAACCATTATCCACAATGCAATACACAACAGTGAAAGCACATGCCTAAACACCATTATACAAAGACACAATTCCCAACGCAATACGAGATCAACAAACAAAGTACAACTAGACATATCATCAGTATCAACCGCCAAACTCACCACCGTAAGAAACAGCCTTTTCAATAGTAGGACCTCACCTCTGGAACTCCCTACCGGATCCCTTAAGGTCAAAAAACAACACTAAAATATTTTAAAAATCACTCAAAACCTGGCTCTTCAGACAAGCCTACAAGGACGGGATTGGCTAATCATTCACACGCTAAACGTCACATAAGAACATAAGAAAATGCCATACTGGGTCAGACCAAGGGTCCATCAAGCCCAGCATCCTGTTTCCAACAGTGGCCAATCCAGGCCATAAGAACCTGGCAAGTACCCAAAAACTAAGTCTATTCCATGTAACCATTACTAATGGCAGTGGCTATTCTCTAAGGGGTAGATTTTCAAAAACCGCGAATAGGCGTACTTTTGTTGGCGCTCCAGGCGCAAACAAAAGTACGCTGGATTTCAGTAGATACGCGCGTAGCCGCGCGTATCCGCTGAAATCCGGGATCGGCGCGCGCAAGGCTATCGATTTCGTATAGCTGGCGCGTGCCGAGCCGCGCAGCCTACCCCCGTTCCCTCCGAGGCCGCTCCGAAATCGGAGCGGCCTCGGAGGGAACTTTCTTTTGCCCTCCCCTCACCTTCCCCTCCCTTCCCCTACCTAACCCACCCGCCCGGCCCTGTCTAAACCCCCCCCCCTTACCTTTGTTGGGGGATTTACGCCTCCCGGAGGGAGAAGTAAATCCCCGCGCGCCAGCGGGCCGTTAGCGCGCCGGGATGCGATCTGGGGGCGGGTCCGGAGGGCGCGGCCACACCCCCGGGCCCGCCCCCAGAACGCTCCCGACACACCCCGAAAACGCCGCGCGGTTCGGGCCCGCCCCCGACACGCCCCCGACACGCCCCCTCCGAAAACCCCGGGACTTAAGCGAGTCCCGGGGCTCTGCGCGCGCCAGTAGGCCTATGTAAAATAGGCTTACCGGCGCGCAGGGCCCTGCTCGCCTAAATCCGCCCGGTTTTGGGCAGATTTAGGCGAGCAGGGCTCTTAAAATCCGCCCCTAAGTGAACTTAATAGCAGGTAATGGACTTCTCCTCCAAGAACCTATCCAATCCTTTTTTAAACACAGCTATACTAACTGCACTAACCACATTCTCTGGCAACAAATTCCAGAGTTTAATTGTGCGTTGAGTAAAAAAGAACTTTCTCCGATTAGTTTTAAATGTGCCCCATGCTAACTTCATGGAGTGCCCCCTAGTCTTTCTACTATCCGAAAGAGTAAATAACCGATTCACATCTACCCGTTCTAGACCTCTCATGATTTTAAACACCTCTATCATATCCCCCCTCAGTCGTCTCTTCTCCAAGATGAAAAGTTCTAACCTCTTTAGTCTTTCCTCATAGGGGAGTTGTTCCATTCCCCTTATCATTTTGGTAGCCCTTCTCTGTACCTTCTCCATCGCAATTATATCTTTTTTGAGATGCGGCGACCAGAATTGTACACAGTATTCAAGGTGTGGTCTCACCATGGAGCGATACAGAGGCATTATGACATTTTCCGTTTTATTCACCATTCCTTTTCTAATAATTCCCAACATTCTGTTTGCTTTTTTGACTGCCGCAGCACACTGCACCGACGATTTCAATGTGTTATCCACTATGACACCTAGATCTCTTTCTTGGGTTGTAGCACCTAATATGGAACCCAACATTGTGTAATTATAGCATGGGTTATTTTTCCCTATATGCATCACCTTGCACTTATCCACATTAAATTTCATCTGCCATTTGGATGCCCAATTTTCCAGTCACCTCCTACGATTACGAATAGTTAATCTCTTTGTAACTGATGATATACCCAATATGTTTCTATATAAGCTGTTATGTATAACCAATTTGTATCCAATGTTATAACCTGTACATATCTGTTAGGAACTTCAGCGGCGCTGGCCCATGTTCAGGTCCCCTCACCTGCGCCAGCCAGAGGCCCGGCTCTGCTGCCCCCACTGCCAGCCACCAACTCCGCCTGCAGCCTGCTCTTGCAGCGCCCTGAATGCCGCCGACTCCAGTTCCTCGTGGTCTTCTCTCCAGGCACGCGCACTGAGTCACAGGATTTAAAGGGCCAGTGGCGGGAAAGTGCCTCTCTGCTCTCAATTCGCCTCAGCAACGGGTCTTGCTCTTCTGAAGAGTGTGAGTTGTCTGCGTTCCTGATCCCTGTGTTTCTGACTCAGTCTTGCTTCATTCCTGATCCCTGGTTCCAGCGTTCCTGTTCCTTGCCTCTTGTCCCTGCCTTACTCCTCATCCCTTGGTTTGCTTTCTCGGTTCCGACTCCTTGCCTGGTACTTGACGCTGCTTGATCTCCACCTGCCCTGACTCCTTACCTGGTACTTAACGCTGCTTGATCTCCGCCTGCCCTGACTCCTTGCCTGGTACTCGACGCTGCTTGATCGCTGCCTGCCCTGACTCCTTGCCTGGTATTTGACGCTGCTTGACCTCCGCCTGCCCTGACTCCTTGCCTGGTATTTGACGCTGCTTGACCTCCGCCTGCCCTGACTCCTTGCCTGGTACTCGACGCTGCTTGATCTCCGCCTGCCCTGACTCCTTCCCTGGTACTTGACTCTGCTTGACCTCCGCCTGCCCTGACTCCTTGCCTGGTACTTGACTCTGCTTGACCTCCGCCTGCCCTGACTCCTTCCCTGGTACTCGACACTGCTTGATCGCTGCCTGCCCTGACTCCTTGCCTGGTACTTGATGCTGCTTGATCGCTGCCTGCCCTGGTACTTGACTCTGTACTTGTCCTTGTCCTTTCGCACCGAGAATATCTCCCCAAGGCCTACTGCCCAGGAGGGAAGGGTTAGGTCGGCTGTCATACAGGTCGATACAGTAAGGCCGCGGTAGAAACAGTGCGGCAGTGTCAGGCGCACCCTTCCTCCCCGCACGCACAGTTCTCTTGACCTAGCGCCTGATACTCTCTTCTAATTGCATGCAAATGCATGCCGCGGCTGTAAAGCGTTAGGGAAGGGTTATGCCCGCGCAACCCATTTTACTGTATAGGCGCTTAATACAGCGCCTATACAGTAATCTGGGTGCGCTGGTACCTGTCATTTCAAATGTCATTTCAAATGACATTTGAAATGACAGGCACCAGGAAGTGTAAAAAACAAAATTTTTAAATACCTGTCGGAAGGCCGCGTGGGTCCAGGCGGCCGGCGGGATCCGGGGGGCCGGTGGTCGCGTGTTAAATCTAGGCCGCGGGCGGGTGGGCGCCTGTTCCAGGCGGCGGCGGCGGGGGGGCGGGTGGACGCACGTTAGTTTAAGACGACCGGCGGCGGGATCCGGGGGGCCAGTGGTCGCGTGTTAAATCTAGGCCGGGTCGCACAGACGCGCATTCATCCGCCTGGATGAATGCGCGCCTGTGCGACCCCTGCGATTCGGCGCTCAAGGTGTGACGTCACGGCATGTGACTGCCTTGAGCACCGAATCGCAGGGGTCGCATTGGCGCGCATTCATTCACTCATCCAGGCGGATGAATGCGCGTCTGTGCGACCCGGCCTAGATTTAACACGCGACCACCCGCCCCCCCCGGCCGTCTGAAACTAACGCGCGTCCACCCGCGCCCCCCGCCGCCTGGAACAGGCGCCCACCCGCCCGCGGCCTAGATTTAACACGCGACCACCGGCCCCCCGGATCCCGCCGCCAGTCGTCTGAAACTAACGCGCGTCCACCCACCCCCCCTGCCGCCGCCGCCACCTGGACCCACGCGACCCTCCGACAGGTATTTAAACAATTTTATTTTTTCTTCTGACAGGTTTTATGTGTCCCACAGCATTACATTTTCTCGATCATCTCTGTATCGCTTTTTTTTTTATTGTGTTTTATTGTTTTTGAGTATCTTAAGCGGTGTCGATGGATTTGTTACTAGACTCACAGTCCTAACTCCTACTAGGGGGAGGCGGTAAACTAACACATTAAGGCCGCGGCAAAACAGCGGGTTACTAAGGAGATAATCTGAGCACGCGTTACGGTATCGGAGGGGAATAGCTAATTCCTTCATTATACAGCTTTTTCGTTCATTTACATGCTGGGTGCGGAAAGGGTTATGCGTCTGTTTTAGGAAGCGCTAAGGATGTGTGAAACTGGAGACTGTATCGCTGAATCGCCTTACGCGCCCGAATTGTGCGCTCCGAGCACGTTAGAGACGGGCAATCTTCGACCGAACGATACTGTATCGACTTGATAGTTGGTGATTCGATTATAAGGAATGTAGACAGCTGGGTGGCTGGTGAGCGTGAGGATCGCCTGGTAACATGCCTACCTGGTGTGAAGGTGACGGACCTCACGCATCACCTAGATAGGATTTTAGACAGTGCTGGGGAGGAGCCAGCTGTCGTGGTACATGTGGGCACCAACGACATAGGAAAATGTGGGAGGGAGGTTCTAGAAGCCAAATTTAGACTCTTAGGTAGAAAACTTAAATCCAGAACCTCCAGGGTAGCATTCTCTGAAATGCTCCCTGTTCCATGCGCAGGTCACCAGAGGCAGGCAGAGCTCCGGAGTCTCAATGCGTGGATGAGACGATGGTGCAAAGAAGAGGGATTCAGTTTTGTTAGGAACTGGGGAACCTTTTGGGGAAGGGGGAGTCTCTCCCGACGGGATGGGCTCCACCTTAACCAAGGTGGAACCAGACTGCTGGCGCTAACTTTTGAAAAGGAGATTGAGCAGCTTTTAAACTAGAACAAAGGGGAAGGCCGACAGTCGCTCAGCAGTGCATGGTTTAGAGAGAGGTATCTTCAAAGGATACTAATGATGCATTAGAATTAGGGCATCCTGACAGTGAGGTTCCAATAATAAGAAAAGTAGTCCAAGTGCCTGTAACTAAAAACTCAGCTGAGCTAAAAAATTCTAACTTATCCCTATCAATTAAAAAGCAGAATGAAAATACAAACAAAAAACAAACTTTGAAATGTTTGAATGCTAATGCCAGAAGTCTAAGAAGTAAGATGGGAGAATTAGAATGTATAGCAGTGAATAGGAATGTGCAGAGGGACGCCATAAGTTGGATTCGGATTCGTCAGGGGGCAGATACGTTGCATTCAGCCATATGGCGCCCCGATACGTTAATACGTCAATTTTTATTTGTTTCCCCGCTAAAATTAAATTAACTACAACCCGCCACCCTCCTGATCCCCTCCCCCAAGACTTACCAAAACTCCCTGGTGGTCCAGCGGGGGGTCCAGGAGCCATCCCCTGCACTCACACCCTCGGCTGCCGATTTCAAAATGGTGCGGATAGCCTTTGACCTACTATGTCACAGGGGCTACCGGTGCCATTGGTCAGCCCCTGTCACATGGCCATCGGTGCCATCTTGTGCTCCTACCATGTGACAGGGCCTGACCAATGGCACCGGTAGCCCCTGTGACATAGTAAGGGCAAAGGCTATCGGCGCTATTTTGATTACTGGCAGCCAATGGCCCAAGTGCAGGAGATTGCTCCTGGACCCCCACTGGACCACCAAGGACTTTTGTCAAGCCTTGGGGGACCCTGCTGACCCCCACAAAACTTGCCAAAAGTCCAGCGGGAGTCCGGGAGCAACCTCCTGCACTCGGGCCGTCACCTGCCATTATACAAAATAGCGCGGATAGCCTTTGCCCACACTATGTCACAGGGGCCAATGGTTGGCACAAGATGGCGCCGGCCATCCATGTGACAGGGGCTGACCAATGGCACCAGTAGCCCCTGTGACATAGTAGGTCAAAGGCTATCGGCGCCATTTTGAAACCGGCAGCCCAGGGTGTGAGTGCAGGAGATGGCTCCCGGACCCCCCGCTGGACCACCAGGGAGTTTTAGTAAGTCTTGGGGGGGTCAGGAGGGTGGGGGGTTTGTTTAAATTGGCTTCTTTAGGCAGCCGAATAATTTGGCAAAGATTCATGTATTCGTGGGAAATCACGATACGTTTCGCTTCCCCATGAATACAACGAATATGGCCACATCCGTTGCGGATTGCCAATACGTAGGGACCAAATGCACACCCCTAGCAGTGAATGATGACATAGACTTAATTGGCATCTCAGAGACATGGTGAAAGGAGGACAACCAATGGGACAGAGCTATACCAGGGTACAAATTATATCACAATGACAGAGAGGAGCACCTGGGAGGCGGTGTGGCGCTTTATGTCCGGGTTGGCATAGAGTCCAACAGGATAAACATCCTGCATGAGACTAAATGCACAATTGAATCTTTATGGGTAGAAATCCCTTGTGTGTCAGGGAAGACTATAGTGATAGGAGTATACTACCGTCCACCTGGTCAAGACGATGAGACTGATAGTGAAATGCTAAGAGAAATTAGGGAAGCTATCCAAATTGGTAGTGCGGTAATAATGGGAGACTTCAATTACCCCAATAATGACTGGGTAAATGTATCATCGGTACATGCTAGAGATAGAAAGTTCCTGGATGGAATAAATGACATTTTAATGGAGCAATTGGTCCAGGAACCGACAAGAGAGGGAGCAATTTTAGATCTAATTCTCAGTGGAGGACAGGATTTTGTGAGAGAGGTAACGGTGGTGGGGCCACTTGGCAATAGTGATCATAATATGATCATATTTTAATTAATGACTGGAATGGGGACAGTAAGAAAATCCACGGCTCTCGTGCTAAACTTTCAAAAGGGAAACTTTGATAAAATGAGAACAATTTTAGGAAAAAAACTGAAAGGAGAGCTACAAAGGTAAAAAGTGTGCAAGAGGCGTGGTCATTGTTAAAAAATATCATCCTAGAAGCACAGTCCAGATGTATTCCCCACATTAAAAAAGGTGGAAAGAAGGCAAAACGATTACCAGCATGGTTAAAGGGGAGGTGAAAGAAGCTATTTTAGCCAAAAGATCTTCATTCAAAAATTGGAAGAAGGATCCTGCAGAAGAAAATAGGATAATGCATAAGCTTTGGCAAGTTAAATGTAAGCCATTGATAAGACAGGCTAAGAGAGAATTTGAAATGAAGTCGGCCGTAGAGGCAAAAACTCACAATAAAAACTTTTTAAAATATATACGAAGCAGAAAGCCTGTGAAGGAGTCAATTAGACCGTTAGATGATCGAGGGGTTAAAGGGGCACTTAGAGAAGATAAGGCCATTGCGGAAAGATTAAATGATTTCTTTGCTTTGGGGTTTACTAAAGAGTATGTTGGGGAGATACCCGTTCCGGAGAAGGTTTTCATGGGTAATGATTCAGATGGACTGAACCAAATCACGGTGAACCTAGAAGATGTGGTAGGCCTGATCGATAAACTGAAGAGTAGTAAATCACCTGGACTGGACGATATACACCCCAGAGTTCTAAAGGAACTCAAAAATGAAATTTCAGACCTATTAGTAAAAATGTGTAACCTATCTTTAAAATCATCCATTGTACCTGAAGACTGGAGGACAGCTAATGTAACCCCAATATATAAAAAGGGCTCCAGGGGCAATCCGGGAAACTACAGACCGGTAAGCCTGACTTCAGTGCCAGGAAAAATAGTGGAAAGTGTTCTAAGCATCAAAATCACAGAACATATAGAAAGACATGGTTTAATGGAACAAAGTCAGCATGGCTTTACCCAGGGCAAGTCTTGCCTCACAAATCTGCTTCACTTTTTTGAAGGAGTTAAGAAACATGTGGATAAAACTGAACCGGTAGATGTAGTGTACTTGGATTTTCAGAAGGGGTTTGATGAAGTTCCTCATGAGAGGCTTCTAGGAAAAGTAAAAAGTCATGGGATAGGTTACGATGTCCTTTCATGGATTACAAACTGGCTAAAAGACAGAAAACAGAGAGTAGGATTAAATGGACAATTTTCTCAGTGGGAGTGGACAGTGGAGTGCCTCAGGGAGTATTGGGACCCTTACTTTTCAATATATTTATAAATGATCAGGAAAGAAATACGACGAGTGAGATAATCAAATTTACAGATGATACAAAATTGTTCAGAGAAGTTAAATCACAAGCAGATTGTGATAAATTGCAGGAAGACCTTGTGAGACTGGAAAATTGGGCATCCAAATGGCAGATGAAATTTAATGTGGATAAGTGCAAGGTGATGCATATAGGGAAAAATAACCCATGCTATAGTTACACAATGTTAGATTCCATATTAGATGCTACCACCCAAGAAAGAGATCTAGGCGTCATAGTGGATAACACATTGAAATCGTCGGTTCAGTGTGCTGCGGCAGTCAAAAAAGCAAACAGAATGTAGGGAGTTATTAGGATATGGAATGGTGAATAAAACGGAAAATGTCATAATGCCTCTGTATCGCTCCATGGTGAGACCCCACCTTGAATACTGTGTACAATTTTGGTCGCCACATCTCAAAAAAGATATAATTGCGATGGAGAAGGTACAGAGAAGGGCAACCAAAATGATAAGGGGAATGGAACAGCTCCCCTATGAGGAAAGACTAAAGAGGTTATGACTTTTCAGCTTGTAGAAGAGACGGCTGAGGGGGGATATGATAGAGGTGTTTAAAATCATGAGAGGTCTAGAACGGGTAGATGTGAATCGGTTATTTAGTCTTTCAGATAATAGATAGACTAGGGGGTACTCCATGAAGTTAGCATGTGGCACATTTAAAACTAATTGGAGAAAGTTCTTCTTCACTTAATACACAATTAACCTCTGGAATTTTTTGCCAGAGGATGTGGTTAGTGCAGTTAGTATAGCTGTGTTTAAAAAAGGATTGGATAAGTTCTTAGAGGAGAAGTCCATTACCTGCTATTAAATAAGTTGACTTAGAAAATAGCCACTGCTATTACTAGCAACGTTAACATGAAATAGATTTAGTTTTTAAGTACTTGCCAGGTTCTTATGGCCTGGATTGGCCACTGTTGGAAACAGGATGCTGGGCTTGATGGACCCTTGGTCTGACCCAGTATGGCATGTTCTTATGTTCTCGATCTCCACCCACCCTGATTCCTTGCCTGGTACTTGACACTGCTTGATCGTCGACGGCCTCTACACCTGAACTCCTCCGATACTGCCTCTCCTCGCTTGCTGGTTCCAGGCCTGGGAAGACCCGCGCCTAAGTCCTGCCGGCCCCGATACTGAAAGGCTCAACCTGCAGGGAACAAGGGCTGGTATAGGTGGGTCTTCTCTTCCAGAACCGCCGCACCAATGACGAGGACCTCCGGGGGCCGCCCCCTGGAGGTAGCAACAACCTTTTCTCGGCTCAAGGGTTCAATTTTCATTGAGAATGAAAAAACGCAACAAAGAAGATTGATACAAATCCCTACCTATTCGTAAAATACCTCACCTCAGTCACACATACAGATCTGACCTTCACCAAGTACAGAATAAAAGACCACAAATTACAAATGTGGAGTCAAAAACTGGAATGGAAACCTCAAAATGCCATTCTGCAATCAGTGCAAAACTGGAGAGCTAGAAACAGAAAAACATATCCTCCTACACTAAGCAAAGTACAAAGAGAGAAAAAATGCATATTCCCAAACTGATATATTATGGCTCTTGTACCTCCCGACACTCCCTTTCCATGCCTCCATCATCCTTCACTTCTCCCAATTACTCCCTTTCAATCATCCACTCACACTTACATCCCTGCCCAGCATTCCTGACTCCCCACATCCTCTTCCCTGTGCTCCCTCTCCCCACTGCTTGACTCTCCCTACCTCCTTCATCCCTTCTCCGTCCCTGCCCAGCTACCCGACCCCCTGTTCCTCACCCCTTCCTGCTCAGCAGCCCCCACATTCCCTCTCCCTTCCACCTCTATCTGCTCAGCATCCCCAACCTCCTTTCCCCCACCCTCCTCAGGGTGAAGAGATCAGCAGCAGCATCACTCCTAGACTCAGCAGGGGAAGATAAAGCTTGTGTCCCATCAGGCCCAGAACAGCAGGAGCTGGCAATGTCTCGTTCTGATCTGGATGAAAGTGGAAACAGCCTCCCACTGGGCCAAAAAGAGGAGAAGGAAGTGAGAGGAGCCTCCAGTCAGGCCCAATGTAAGAGAAGTCGATCAACTCTCACCTGGGCTGATAAGGAGGCAGCCATCTGCTGACCCTGCAACACATCTTCCAGGACCTATCGACACACCAGTGTGTCCTGACACACCTGCTGAGAACCACTGACTTAGGATATACTGTATGGACAAAGAGAAAAGCAAAGTGTTATGCATCAAAATCCTTTACAAAATGGTTTCAAAAATAAAGTATTGCAATTTACCAGAAAGCATCCTGTGCCCATCTGTCAAAAGCTCTTCGGTCTAAAATCAACATGTCAAGAGATAATAACCAATAATAAAAAGACTGCAACAATATTTGTGACATCATTACAATTTCAATAGTAGGTTAAATGGACAGTAGAAATAGATTCTTTTTTTTTTTAATTCTTTATTTATAGATTTTTGCAGTAATACAAACAGAAATAGATTCTAAATAATATTTTCAAGTTTATAAACAAAATACATTGGACAATTTATTCACTGGCAATTTATAACTCAATAACACCCCCCCCCCCCCCCCCATAGTAGTGTTTCTTGTCTTGCTTCTGCGGTGATAAGCCATGAGATTTGAAATTCATAAATGTAAATATTCTGGTTTAAGTACAACTCCTTTCTCTTAAATTAAATGGTTATAATTTCTAATCTGTTTTCACACCATTTTTATGAGAACAGTGAACAATTAGTAACAAAATTATTCTATGCAAACAAAATGCATCACCCCGTCAATTATCAAAATAGTTGTCAGTTGTAGCCAGGCGTCTCAGTCTCCGACATCTCCATTTTTAGATCATCTATTTGGTTCTATGCAGAAACATCTGGCTATTTGAGAACTATTATTTTCAGCTACTCTGGAATGCTGAAAAGCTATCTGAAGAACAAATCATTTTCTATGCAAGACCAGTTGGCTCAGGGTGAGAAACCTGTTGTCATAAATTTTCAGTTTGCATTGTTATCAATTCCCAGGTATGAAATGTAATTTAAATGATGCTAATAAATGCAGGGGAAAATACACTATGGTTTTCCATGATCATTTATAAAACTTTCATCTGTAGAAAATTAACCTATAAATGATGTCTGGCACTGATAGTTTGAATTTAAAGTTTCAGATGTTTATTTACATCTGTAAGGGAGTGCCAAATTCTGCCCCTTACTAACAGTGTTGCCTTTTACTGACATGGCCTCAGATGGTCTGACTGCTCAAGCAAGTTTGCTTACCGTAAACGGTGTTTCCGTAGATAGCAGGAGGAGAGTGAGTATTTCTGTAGTAGAAGCAGGATAATGGGGAGAGGAGGATTCCAGATCTTGGAGTCCAGCGTACCTGCGTTTTCACAAAGCGACACCTTTGGGCCTGTGTCCCTCCACAGTGAAGGCCTAGGAAAAGAGATTTCTGCTAGAGGAGGATTTCTAATTATTTATCTTATTTAAAAGAATTTATTATCCGCATTTATGCATATGATGTTTGAGGCAGATTATAATATAAAACCATAAACATTCTTTAACGTAAAAACATAAAATTAAAAAAAAGCAAGATGTGCATGCAATGCCCTGGTCAATATAGTAATACTGCTTAGAATCCACATAATTATATTTAAAAATTAACACCAAACAAGGTCATCAAAACAATAAATATTGCCTTGCTCATTATAGTAATACAGCTTTAGATAGACATTACTGCATAACAAACGTCTTCAAACAATAATCCTGCCTTAAGTAGATACTTCTGCACCAATTGCTTGGGTAAATAAATGTCTTCAATACTTTAAAAAAAGATTTTAAGCATGAAATGGACTGTAGCTGTTCGGAGAAAGAGTTACAAAGTATTAGCCTTGCCATCGAGAGAGTCTATCGTCTTGTCACATCTGAATGTGCCAGTCTAGGAGAGAGAACTTCAGGGATCGCGAGGATTTAAAATATGTAGCGCGGCATTAATCCTTGGGGTTGAATCGTTGTATACTAGTCTGTGAGTTTACGAAGCCAACTTGAAATGGACATGCCACTGAATTGGCAGCCAGTGCGGGATGCCAAAACAAGGGTAATCCGATCGCGCATCCTCGCAGCAGTCAGTATTTGGGCAGCTGAGTTCTGTACTGTCTGTAGGGTACGAAGAGTCTTAGCTGGGAAGCCCATATACAGAGAGTTACGTATAAGGTTCTGCAAAACAGTTCAAAAATTCTGTTGATCTAAGAGTGGTTTAAGTTGTCTGAGTATGCACAACTTAAAGAAAGAAGATTTTATAATTGATTTGACATTCTTGCACATAGAAAGGTTGGAATTAGTGAGAATCAGTCTGGATAGAGAAGGTGGCAGGTGCTAAAAGACTAAAGTACTGAGATGTTATTGGACAGAGAAGAATGTGATGAGAGGTTAGGAGAAATTCCTAATTTGTCCCAGCAGAGAGGTTTAGAAAAGAGTAACCTGAGAAGATTTGCTTACAGCGGGCAGATATACGAAGGGGAAAGAATCTGCCCTGCCACTGGAAAAAATAATCCTGGGAGAGGTCTATTCAATAAGGAGTTTTCAACCAAGAGCTTAGGAAATGTTTGGAGGAAGGAGGATCCTTTCATTTCAAGCAGGTACTGGAGAGCTCCCAGGGAGGAAGGGTCCCTGTCCTAGTGAGCTGACTGCTTGGGACTAGGTTTTTATGTTAACTGTTTGTATTAGATATATTTTATGTATGGTTTTTACCTTTCTTCACCATGAACCACGGGGTGTATGGGCCACAAATCTTTTAACATAAATGAATGACCAGAGAGTGAATTTTTTTTTTTCAATTTAATCTTTATTAAATTTCTTAAACATTTTACAATGAAAAAAGAAATAAGAAAATTTGGTTTACATTTACCACAAGAATTCTTCTCTAGAAAATCATACAAAGGAAAACAATCCATATGAAAACTCAAATACAGTCCACATTAATGGGAGGACTTACTGTAGTAATAATTAATTAAGAAAATTACCAACACAACATGGTTATTACGGAGTATATAATATCATTGACCTATATTTTCCAATAGAGTAGTTATAGACTTTCTCATCTTTCTTTATCAGCAAGAAAAGTTTCTAAATGAGTTGGTTCCAGGAAAACAAATTTATTTTTATTAAACACAATTAAGCACCTGCAAGGAAATTTGAGAAAAAATGTAGCTTCTAAGGCTAACACTCTTTCTCTCAATACAAGAAATTGTTTCCTTCTTATATGAGTATTTTTTGAGACATCCGGAAATATCTGTATTAGTTGCCCACAAAATTTAAATTCTTTATTTCTAAAATATTTCTGCAGAACAATATTTTTTTCTTGTTCTAAACTAAAAGCTTGGACTTAAGTGGGCCTCGCAGGGTCTCCTGGAGAGATAGTAGAGAGGCGTGCCCACGGACAGCAAGGGAGCGCGGTCAGACTCTAGGCTGTAGGTCTGGAGGAGCAAGGAAGACCAGAACAGCGTAGGCGATGACAAGGCAAGGGACAGAGCCAGAATCAGGAGTCATGGTCAATGGCAGCCGAGGTCAGAATCCGAAGATCAGTCCGAGAAGTAGTCAACGAGGCAGGGGTCAGGTTCTGGAGGTCAGACGAGGTCACAAGGCAGGCAAAGGTCAGGATCCAGGCAGCGGACAGAATGGTCAAGGAGCAGGCTGAAGTCAGTACCACAGAGACAGTCCAAGAGTACTACCTGGGGAAACAGGACAGACAGATGCTGGAAGAGAAGGACGCTGGAACAAGACTGGAACAGTAGGACACTGGAACAAGACTGGAATAAGACTGTGAATGTGGAGGCAAACTAGTACACATGCAGTGCCAACCCGATTGCCAAGGCAAGGAAGTGCAGGCAAAGACTTCCTTATATTGAATGTTCAATCAGGGCGCGCCGCGGAGCTAGGACCCCTGGACATACAAGAGGTTGGGTGGTCCGCGCACACACGCGTAGGTGCGTGGCCAATGCCACTGGAGACGCCGAACTCCGGCATGAGGCCTGGTGTGCAGTGGAAGGCATGGCGACCGCCGCCGCAAGACACTGAAGCCTGGAGGAGCCCACGGCTGCTGCCGGGGAGGCCGACCCATGACCTGCAGAGGAGCCAGCGAGGTGAGCAGGCTCATGTGCGGGCCGGGCGCAGACAGGGCACGTAACAGTAATGGGGCCAGAAAAGATACATTTGAGGATTTTAAAGAAAAATAGAGTATTTCTTTCAGCTCTATTGGTTGACCTATTCAATGCTTCTTTAGAGTCAGGGGTGGTTCCAAAGGACTTGAGACAGGTAGATGTGGTTCTTTTTCATGAAAAAAGAAATAAGGAGGAAGCTGGGCACTACAGACTGATTACTCTGAACTCATTGACGAGTAAGTTAAGGGAAATGCTGCTAAAACAGAGGCGACTACAGTTTCTGGAATCCAATGGATTACAAGATCTAAAGAAGCATGGTTTTATCAGAGGTAGGTCTTGTCAGACAAATCTGATAAATTTCACTGAATGACCAGAGAGTTGGATTAGAGGAGAGTGTTAGATGTAGTGCACTTGGATTTCAGTAAATCTATTGACACATTTCCATATAACTGACATATAAATAAAACGAGTGCACTTAGAATGGGCCTTAAAGTAACTGACTGAGTTAGAAACTGCTTGAGTGGGAGATGACGAAGGGTAGTGTTAAATGGAGTTTATGCCAAAGAGAAGGGTGTTACTGGTGATTAGGGGTGTGCATTCGTTTTGAACTTAAATGTAAAACGCTACTTTTTTTTTTTTTTAACTTAAAAAAGTGATACGACGTAAACGATCGGATTTCCAACTTATTCAACATAGCTATGTTGAATACATTGGAAATCGCGATTGTTGATCCAAAATAAAAATTTAAACCCCTCACCTTCCTTAATCCCCCCCCCCAAAGACTTACCACAACTCCCTGGTGATCCAGCGAGGAGTGAGGACGCCATTTCTGAAATCCTTTGCGAGGAGCACGTGACGTCGGCGCCACGTCGGAGTGACGCGGCGTCACGTGATTCCCCCCGGGTTCGCGCCGGAACGCTCGTTCGGCCCAAAAGGAACTTTTGGCCAGCTTGGGGGGGTCAGGAGGCCCCCCCAAGCTGGCCAAAAGTTCCTTTTGGGCAGAACGAGCGTTCCGGCGCGAACCCGGGGGGAATCACGTGACGTCGGCGCCACGTCGGAGTGACACGGCATCACGTGTTTCCTCGCGGGTTCGCGCCGGAACGCTCGTTCGGCCCAAAAGGAACTTTTGGCCAGCTTGGGGGGGCCTCCTGACCCCCCCAAGCTGGCCAAAAGTTCCTTTTGGGCCGAACGAGCGTTCCGGCGCGAACCCGCGAGGAATCACGTGATGCCGTGTCACTCCGACGTGGCGCCGACGTCACGTGCTCCTCGCAAAGGATTTCAGAAATGGCGTCCTCACTCCTCGCTGGATCACCAGGGAGTTGTGGTAAGTCTTTGGGGGGGGGGGATTAAGGAGGGTGAGGGGTTTAAATTTTTATTTGCACGTATGGACATAGACTCAAATTATGGAATTCTCCATATGTCCATATTGACCGCAAATGGGACCCCCTTTCGACTTATGGACATATGAACTTAAACTTTTGCTCTGCACATCCCTACTGGTGATGTGCTGCAGGAATCCGTTCTCCGTCTGATTCAACATTTTCATAAGCAATATTACAAAAGGACTATTGACAAAGGTTTTTCTTTTTTTATAGATGATACAAAATCTGCAACAATGTAGACAGCCAGAAAGGTGTGGAAAACATGAGGAGGGATCTGGCGAAGCTTGAGGAATGGTATAGAGCTTGTCACCTAAGATTTGATTCTAAAATATCTGCATTTGGACTGCAAAAACCCAAGGCAGTGGTTCAGTATAGGGGGTGAAATTCTTCTATGCAAGAATCAAGTGTGGGATCTGAGAATGATTATATCTGATGAATTAAAGGTGTCCAAACATGGAGAAGGTGATAGCAAAATCCAGAAAGATGCTTGCATACATAGGGCAATGGTCAGTAGAAAACGGTAGGTGATAGTGTTCCAGTATAAGTCTCTGATGAGACCTCATTTGGAATTCTGTGTACAATTCTGGAGACCATACCTTCAAAAGAATATAAACCAGATGGAGTTGGTCCAAAGGGTATGTACTAAAATGGTCAGTGGTCTTTGTTGAAACGTATATGGGGACAGTCTTAAAAATCTAAACATGTATAACCTAGAGGAAAGACAGGCTTAGGGAGATATGATAGAAATATCAAAATACCTTCTAGGAATGAAAGCGTATCATAATGGTTAGCACAGCAGGCTATAAACCAGCGTAAGCCAGGGTTCACATCCTACACCATTCCCTCTCACAATCACTTCATCTTCTATTGCCTCAGGTACAAACTTAAAGGGTCATTCATTAAATTGTGTTAGGGCCTTATCACCTGTGTTACAGCCCTAATGCATGCTTTTCATCAGCCACATATTCTGCCTGCACGGAATACCGAAGCACATCATCTCAGACAGAGGCGTACAATTCACAGCCAAATTCTGGAAGGCTCTTTGCAAGAAGTTTGATATCACTCTCAACTTCACTTCATCTTACCATCCGCAATCCAACGGCCAAACTGAGAGGATGAACTGTACCCTCAAACAGTTCCTCAGAGCCTACGTCTCTTCACGCCAGAATGATGGGCTGAACTTCTTCCATGGGCCGAGTTTTCCATCAACTCTCATCCAGAAACATTTACTGGATCAACACTATTCGAAGTGGTATATGGACGACTACCTTCATCACTTTTATCACTTTCGCTTTCAGTGTCGTCCCCGGCAGCACAAGCCACTGTCGATGAGATTCAACATCTTTGGAAGAAGACAAAGGAGATGCTCATCAAAGCTGGAATTTGAGCAAAACGAGACTATGACATTCACCACGGCAAGGCTCCTGAACTCAAGTCTGGTGATAAGGTCTGGTTGTCTATGAAGCACCTTAGATTGAAGTTGCCTTCTGCTCGCTTCGCTCCATGCTATGTCGGACCATTCCCCATCCTCCGACATCTGGGAAATCTCTCCTACAGTCTCAAACTTTCTCCAACAATGAAGATCCATAACGCGTTTCACGTATCTTTATTGAAACCGCTCATTCTCAACAAATCCAGCATCAAGACACCAGATTCCCCTCCTGTTAATGCAGAGGAGGACATTGAGTACAAAGTAGACACTATACTTGATGTAAGGAAGAGAGGCAGAGTATGGGAATACCTCCTGTCATGGGAGGGCTATGGACCAGAAAATAACTCGTGGGAATCTATGTCTAACATTCTGGACAAACAGATGCTGAACCAGTATCATCGTTCACATCCTCGGAAACCGAGACCAGGTAGGGGGTCTGGAGGAGGTCCTTTGAAGGGGGGTACTGTTGTGTCTGTCGGTCTCAGACAGCTTCGCCTGACATGCCTCACCTCTATTTCAGCCTTCTCCACCAGCATCGGGAGAATGGCGTCCGTAGCAGCTAGGTCAGATTTATTCCAGAAGTTTGCCCTCCTGCAACTCACAAAAATACAGCTGGAAAAACTGGATGCACCTCTGTGGCTGGAGGAAGTTCAATATGAGATCCTTGGGGCTTCTTTGTTTAAAGCACTGGGGCCTGATGGTTATGGAGGGGAGTTTCATAAGATTCTGCGGGAGAGAGTAGCCCCCACCTTGCTTCTTCTTTATGAGCATCTACTTGAACAGCAGTCCTTCCTGCTTCACACTAATAAAGCTCTTATTACATTAATTCCTAAAAAGGATAAGGGTCCTCTGGACCCCAATTCCAATAGGCTGATTTCACTGTTGAATTTTGATATTAAATTACTGGCTAAGATTTATGCTGATCGGCTGGCGTGTGCTCTCCCTTCATTGGTTGGGCACCACCAATGAAGGGAGAGCGCGTGGGAGGCATCCTGTTTTTAATGTAAGGCGAGCTTTGGCTTCTCTGGCATGGAGCACTTCACATGGGTTTCTGTCCTTACTGGTTAGTTTCCATGCCGAAAAAACTTTTGATCGTGTGGCCTGGGATTACATTTTCTTTGTTTTAGAGCAGTTTTGGTTTCGGGATGCCTGGCTATGGGTGGTTCATCTGCTATATTCCGTGCCTAGAGCTCAAATTTTGGTAAATGGTACTCTCTCTGCTGAGTTTTCTTTGCAATGTGGTACCAAACAAGGGTGCCCGTGTCACCGCTACTATTTCCATTATCAATTGAGCTATTAGTGACCATTCAACAAAACCAAATATTTCTGGTATTATGGCTTGAACCACAGAGTTCAAGGTAGCAGCTTTTGTGGATGATCTACTGGTTCATCTTAGTGATCTGGTGGAGTCTATGGCTGCTTTACTAGAGGAATTTACACTTTTGGAGGCCTTTCCTAACTTTAAATTAAATATGAGCAAATCTGAGGCAATTGCATATCCCGTCCATTATCAGATTGAATGGGAAAGAAAATTTCCTTTTTAGTGGGCAGTGGACTCTTTTTGCTATTTGGGTATATAGCTGTCTACCTCTCTCACCAGAATTTATGATCTAAATATACTCCCATTATTAAGGTCTCTAAATAATTGATTTTTGGATTGGAAGGATTTACCTCTGTTGGTGACGGATAGGGTGAATGTATTTATTTATTTATTTATTTATTTTTATTTAAGTTCTTTTAATATACCGATGCTCAAGACAAGTCTTATCGAACCGGTTTACAATGAACAAGGGGAGAACCAATTAACAGAGCAGGTGTAGAAAAGTTACAATAAACAGGGAATGAGTAACTTGGTCATTAGAAAAAGAAGGATAGATTAAACAGTAAAAAATAATGAGTAGAGAACTGTTGATTAGATAATAAAGTTTGTACATACATTTCAGTGGTTCAGATATCAAAAGTTAATTGAGTGATCAGTTACTGGCATGATAAGAAAATTGTAAAAACAGATTTCTTGGCCGAACAGTTCCATATTTAGGGGGACTGAGGGTGAGACTGGGAGGTCAGGTGGGCAGGAAGGGGTTGGGGGGCAAGGAAGGGAAGCACTAGGGAGAGGGGAAATGGATGGTGCTGGAAGAAGACAGTATCTTCAGTGGTATGCTTGAGTGAATAGCCAGGTTTTCAGTTTTTTTCTGAAGGAGAACTGTCATTTTTCCTGGCGTAGATCAGGGGGGAGTGAGTTCCAGTGATGCGGTCTGGCCATGGAAAGAGCTCGTTTTTTAATAGAGTTGGGTATAGAGGATTTGCTAGGGGGGACCTGGAGGGAGTCTCTGTAAGCGGATCTGATTGGTCTTGATGAAGTGTGGAAATCGAGAGGAATGGTAAGTTGTAGAGATGATTACTGATATATGGTTTTGTGAATGATGGTCAGTGTCTTGAAGAGTATTCTATAGTGGATGGGTAGCCAGTGTAGAGATTTTAAAATCGGAGTGATGTGGTCTCTGCGACGGGTATTTGTGAGGAACCTGGCTGCTGCGTTTTGCAGCATCTGTAGAGGTTTAGTGGAGGAGGCAGGGAGACCGAGTAGTAGCGCATTGCAGTAATTGATCTTTGAGAACAATATGGCTTGAAGGACTGCACGGTAATCATGAAAGTGTAGGAGAGGTCTAATCTGTTTTAGGACCTGTAGCTTGAAGAAGCCTTCTTTAGTGGTGGCGTTAATGAATTTTTTGAAGCTCATTCTAGAGTCCAGGGTGGTCCCTAGGTCTCTCACCTGGTTTGTTAGTGGTATCGTGGCGGTGCTGGCAACATGGTTATTATCATTGGGGGATATGAGCAGGAGTTCGGTTTTTGACGTATTGAGAACCAGATCAAGACTGGTGAGAAGGAGATTGATAGCGTGCAGGCAGCTGTTCCAAAAGTTTAGGGTGTTGGAGATGGTGTCCTTGATGGGGATTAGGATCTGCACGTCGTCGGCGTATATAAAGTGGGTAAGGTTGAGGTTATTGAGTAGTTGGCAAAGGGGGAGTAAATATATGTTAAATAAGGTAAGGGAAAGTGAGGAACCTTGCGGTACTCCTTGTTTGGATGGTATGGGGGGAGATTCTTTATTCGATATTTTTACTTTGTAGTATCTGTTGCTTAGGAAGGATTTTAGCCAGAGGAGTGCAGAGCCTGAGATGCCAATTTCCATCAGGCGGTTGATGAGGATAGTATGATTTACGGTGTCGAAGGCCGCGGAGATGTCGAGCAGAGCTAGCAGGTAAGATTTTCCATTATCTAGTCCCATTAGGATGTTGTCGGTTAACGAGAGAAGAAGAGATTCTGTGTTTCGTCTTTTTCTGAATCCGAATTGGGAAGGATAAAGAATATCGTGGGTGTCGAGGTAGTCTATGAGTCGAGTGTTTACTAGTTTTTCCATTAGCTTGGCTATGAAAGGTAAGTTGGCAATGGGCCGGAAATTTATAGGGTTAGCCGGGTCCAAGTTTGTTTTTTTCAGTAAGGGTTTTATAGAAGCGGTTTTTAATGCATCAGGTACCGATCCTTGATCGAGGAAGCAGTTTATGAGGTCTGCCAGCGGTTTGGCAATGGTGTTCGGGATTGTGAGCAGGAGTTTGGTAGGTATTTGGTCTATAGGGTGTGAAGAAGGCTTCATTTTCTTGATAATAGACTCAATTTCCAAGGATGATGTGAGATCAAAAGATTCTAGAGATTGATTGTGGAACTTATGAGAGTAGTTTTGGCCATTTGGAGGCTGGGTGTTTGGAGTGGCGTTGGATGATGTCAGAAGCGTAAGTAGGTTTTTTATTTTATTGTCAAAGAAGGCTGCCAGCTCTGAGGATTTGTTTAGTGCTTCTTCTTCCGGGATGATTTGAGGAACAGGGGAGGTAAGGGTTGCTACATAGGAAAAGAGTGTTTTAGGGTCGTATAGGAAGCCGTGTATTTTTTTGGCGTAGAAATCCTTTTTTGTGCGAAGGATGGAGGTCCTATAGAGGTTCATTGCTGTTTTGTACAAGGCCTGTGTGGTAGGGGATGGATCCTTCCGCCAGCGTTGTTCTTTGTGTTGCAGTTCTAGTTTGAGTTTCCTTAATTCAGTTGTGAACCAGGGTTTTTTGTTGGTACGAGCTGTATTTATAACTTTGGAGGAGATGGGGCATATGTTATCAGCTACTGAGCGTGTGATGTTTAGCCATGAATTCATAGCAGTGTCAGCATTAGTGAGGTCAAGGTTGGTTAGGTCCTTGGAGAGGCTGTTGCTGAGGGCGTCCATGGAGCAGGGTTTTCTGAATTGGAATGATGATTTAGGGATGGTGGGAGACGGTTTTTTCTTTATAGATAGTTCTGTCGTTATCAATGAGTGATCAGACCAGGGGATGGGGGTACAAGTGGGGGTAAAAGATGGTGAGATGTGTCCATTTATGAATAAAAGGTCTAAAGTGTGACCAGCTTTGTGTGTAGGTTTATTTATAATTTGTTTGAAACCCATGACAGAGTGAGGATAGGAGGGCTTCGCAGTTGGTGGAGGGGGAAGGGGAATCGACATGGATATTGAAATCTCCTAACAAGATAGCTGGTGAGTGTGTATTGATGTGTTTGGCTACCATTTCTATGAGGGGGGATGGGTCTGATTCTAGGAGCCCAGGGGGGGCGTAGATAAAACAGATTTGAAGCTGGGTGGATTTGAATAATCCGATTTCAAGTTTGGTGGTCGAGTTGATGGCTTGTTGTGAAAGACTCAGTTCTTTTTTTGCGGCCAGCAGTAATCCTCCCCCTCTTTTTTTTGCTCTGGGGATAGAATAAAAGTCATACAGTTGTGTCGGTAGTTGGTTGATTAGGGCTATATCAGCGTTTTTCAGCCAGGTTTCAGTTAGTGCACATATGTCCGGTTGGGAGTCCAGTAGGAGGTCATTGAGTAGGTGCAATTTCTTTGTCAGGGATTGGGAGTTAAGAAGAGTTAGGGTGATTACAGACAGGCCTAGGAATTGGGTTAGCGGGGATATCATGATGGGGATCAGTGATCTCTTGGAGCGGTGAAAATTGAGTATGGGGGCGTTGACTCTGTGGAGGAGTGAGTGTGGGATAATAGGAATGGGGAATGTTTGTAGCATGTTGTCTTTGATGAAGAATTTGGTTAATAATTAGAGCCTGGGGATAGGAGTGAGGTTGCTCGAGGCGCAGTATGTTGATCTGGGTGCTGGGGAATATGACGGAGGTGGATTGGTGTGTGTTGGGACTAAGGAGGAACTGACTTGGGGGGGGGCTTCTGGCGTAAATGAAAGGCTGTCATGGTGTTGTCTCTCTGCTAAAGAGAAAACTGGGTGTTATTAATGTTAGTAGCTCCGAAGTGTGTTTTTCTGGTGGTAAAAAGGTCACTGGTGTTGTAGAACGATATGTCTGGAGTTGAGGCGGATTTCCTGAGCAGTTGCTAGAGGGAAGAAGACTTAGTGGCTGAGGTGCATCGAAGGGGTTGCTTGCGGCTTCTCTCAGTGGCTCCACGAAGGGGCGCACAAAGGGGCCGGCCCCTTTGGCGCGCACCTTCGGCGAGCGACGGCTGGAGCGGCGCCGGAGGAGCCCTTTAAATTTCAAGGCCCTCTCCGGGCTTCTGATTGGCTGCTGCTGTTGGCTGCTGGGCATCGGGCTCTGCAGCGGGGGAGCCGAAGGCGGTGCGGAGGGACGGTGCAGTCGCTTCCCTCATGGTCGGCGCCTCGGATTCGCCGGGGGGAAGGGGAATGTAAAGGGCCCTTCCCCCCAAATAGCATTTGAGCCAAATGCTATTTGGCTCAAATGGTTATATATCTTGCAAATTATTCCCCTGCTACTTTAGAAACGAGACATTAAATTAGTCTTTACAATGCAGGGAAACGGGCCAGACTTTCTATTACCTGTCTGGTGGATTCCTGCCATCAGGGAGGGCTGGGGGTCCCTGACTTAGAGGAATATAATATGGCCTGTTTTCTTCGACATATGAAAGATTGGTTATTTGATTTGTTGCACTTCACACCTTTGACCCTGGAGAAGGAATTGATCAAGCTCTTGCATTCCTCTTATATGCTCCATGCTCAGATGGCCCGTTTACCTGCATCTGTTCGTAGTAATTTTGCTTTGGGTTTGATGCATAAAGCATGGGTTTTTCTTTGCTCTAAGTTAGGTCAAAATCTGCAGGAATCAGTGTACCCCCTGATTGCCTATAAGGGATAGTTTAGATTTCCTCCTAGGCCTATAGACCTCGTTTTTCTCACAATGGGGGTGCAGGGAGTAGTTTCTTTGATGCAAGTGGTGAACTCAGGGAGTGCCATATTGTCATTTCAAGATTTCATACGGTTTGTCCTTTCTCCTAAGTCTTTTTTTGCAATTTCCAATTGCGCCATTATATACAGTCATTACGGAAATCTCATCTCTGTGATGTCTTTGTGGACAAAATTGAAGAGTTTTTTCAAGTTGATAGACATGGTTGGATGGGGATCTCTCGCATCTGCTAGTCCTTTCTTAGTATAAAATCTGAAGCTTCCTATGCAGAGGTACTCGCCTAGTGGAAGGCAGAAATTTGACCTTTAGCTGATTTCTCTCTCCTTCACGCCGTCAAGCGCATAGCTGAGTTGACAGAGGATGCAACTTTATGGGAGATGCAATGTAGATTTTTACGCGGGGCATATTCACCTCCTGCCTGGCTGCATAGAGAGGGGTATTTGGGCTCCGAGTTGTGCTGTAAATGCCAGTTGGACAGGGGTACCCTGGGACATTGCTTCTGGACTTGTACGGCCATTCAAATTTTGGGGGGTAAGGTTCAAAGATATCTATTTTTGCTGGTGGGTCAATCCGTGGCTTTTGCTCCTGAAGGTGTTCTTTTTGATGTAGCCTCTTCTTTTCAGATTCGGGGGATTTGAAAGGCATGTCTGATTGCAAAGAGGGCCATTCTCTTGCAGTGGTGTGAACAGGACCCTCCGAGTTTTGGGCTTTGGAGAAACAAATGACATGCCTATGTGCAAACTGAAACTCAAAGTACCATTTGTTCATTTTAAAGTAATTGTAAGTTCATCAACATTTGGCATCCCTTTTTACAGAGGTTGTCCCCTAGGACTAGAAGTGAGTTGATTAATTACCTCCGAGAGGGTATATTTTGACTAAAATGAATAAGTTCCTGCCTTTTGTTCATTGGCGTTTAGGGGTTACTTTAAAGGGGGGAAGGGAGGTGGTTGGTGGTTGCGAGGGTTGCTATGCACGAAAAGTTTCATTTCCAACAAATGACTGTCTGTCACTGTTTGTTTAGCATGCTTCAGAGTCATGTATGTCAAATGTTTGTGCTGTTTCTCTTTTTAATAAACAGTTTTATATACATACATAGTCAGAGGTACAAACAGCACAGCTGCCAGCAGTGAGGCTTTTATGTGATACTCTACCTAGGGTACATTTGTACAAATCCAACTCTTCTTTGACCTTTCATCACTCCAAATCACATAAAATCCTCATTGCTGGCAACTGAGCTGTTCATACCTCTGACTGCATATGGAAAACTGCCCCCCCCCCAAACCTACCCCCCCCCTCTAAACTCACCCCAAGCTCAGAATACTCCTTTTTACAGTGGTATAAATAGTAAACTTATACGTGAGAGAGGCTTTCTCTCTCTCTTACCAGCAGCCCAAGCCTCCAATTGCACAAAAGCCTGTGTGGGTGGGTAATGCAGCATGCGATGGACTTCTTAGCTTGCGATGTGAAAATAACACAGGTGTGATAAATTTAACGTATGTTATGAAAAAATACCTAAGCAATGCGGTACCAGGAAAATTAGCCCAAATGCACCCTTTTTAAATCGTGGGCACTATTTTCGCTATATTTATAGCAAAATGATGAATGTAGATCATGGATTGTGAGCCCTCTGGGGACAGGGAAATACATACAATCTCTGAATGTTAACTGCTTTGAAGTGTTTGAAAGGTGGAATATAAATAAATACGATATCAATGCACAAAAGGCAGGCCTGTTTCTATAGCAAGAAGGCTCTGTAGATTTATGGGATAAGGGTGAAAGGGGTTGACTCAGGAGTAGGGATGTGAATCGTTTTTTGACGATTTAAAATATCGTCCGATATATTTTAAATCGTCAAAAATCGTTAGGGCCACGATACAATACCAATTCCCCCGATTTATCGTCAAAAAATCGTAAATCGGGGGAAGGGGGAGGGCAGGAAAACCGGCACACTAAAACCCCCTAAAACCCACCCCCGACCCTTTAAATTAAATCCCCCACCCCCAAATACCTTAAATTACCCTGGGATCCAGCGGCGGTCCATAGCTAAATCGGGGGAAGGGGGAGGGCAGGAAAACCGGCACACTAAATCCCCCTAAAACCCACCCCCGACCCTTTAAATTAAATCCCCCCCCTCCCGAACCCCCCCCCCAAATGCCTTAAAGTACCCTGGTGTCCAGCGGCGGTCCGAAACGGGCTCCTGCTGTTGAAGCATGTTGTCTTCAGCCGGCGCCATTTTGCAAAATGGCCGCCGCAAAATGGCGGCGGCCATAGATCAACACGATTCGACCGCAGGAGGTCGCTTCCGGACCCCCGCTGGACTTTTGGCAAGTCTTGTGGGGGTCAGGAGGCCCCCCAAGCTGGCCAAAAGTCTCTGGGGGTCCAGTGGGCGTCCGGGAGCGATCTCCTGCCGCGAATCGTTTTCCGTACGGATAATGGCACCGGCCATACGCGTATGGCCGGCGCCATTTTCCGTACGGAAAATGGCGCCGGCAGGAGATCGACTGCAGGAGGTCGTTCAGCGGAGGTCCGGAAACCCTCGCTGAACGACCTCCTGCAGTCGATCTCCTGCCGGCGCCATTTTCCGTACGGAAAACGATTCGCGGCAGGAGATCGCTCCCGGACGCCCGCTGGACCCCCAGAGACTTTTGGCCAGCTTGGGGGGGCCTCCTGACGCTTCCGGACCCCCGCTGGACTTTTGGCAAGTCTTGTGGGGGTCAGGAGGCCCCCCAAGCTGGCCAAAAGTCTCTGGGGGTCCAGCGGGCGTCCGGGAGCGATCTCCTGCCGTGAATCGTTTTCCGTACGGATAATGGCACCGGCCATACGCGTATGGCCGGCGCCATTTTCCATACGGAAAATGGCACCGGCAGGAGATCGACTGCAGGAGGTCGTTCAGCGGAGGTCCGGAACCCTCGCTGAACGACCTCCTGCAGTCGATCTCCTGCCGGCGCCATTTTCCGTACGGAAAACGATTCGCGGCAGGAGATCGCTCCCGGACGCCCGCTGGACCCCCAGAGACTTTTGGCCAGCTTGGGGGGGCCTCCTGACCCCCACAAGACTTGCCAAAAGTCCAGCGGGGGTCCGGAAGTGACCTCCTGCGGTCGAATCGTGTTGGTCTATGGCCGCCGCAAAATGGCGGCGGCCATTTTGCAAAATGGCGCCGGCTGAAGACAACACGCTTCAACAGCAGGAGCCCGTTTCGGACCGCCGCTGGACACCAGGGTACTTTAAGGCATTTGGGGGGGGGTTCGGGAGGGGGGGGATTTAATTTAAAGGGTCGGGGGTGGGTTTTAGGGGGATTTAGTGTGCCGGTTTTCCTGCCCTCCCCCTTCCCCCGATTTAGCTATGGACCGCCGCTGGATCCCAGGGTCATTTAAGGTATTTGGGGGTGGGGGATTTAATTTAAAGGGTCGGGGGTGGGTTTTAGGGGGTTTTAGTGTGCCGGTTCACGATTTTAACGATTTTCACGATATTCTAAACACCCAAACGGCAACGATACGATTCCCTCCCCCTCCCAGCCGAAATCGATCGTTAAGACGATCGAGGACACGATTCACATCTCTACTCAGGAGTAATCTAAGAAAGCATTTTTTTACAGAAAGGCTGGAGAATGCATGGAACAGACTCCCATTAGAGGCGGTGGAGGCAAGGACAGTATCCGAATTCAAGAAACCATGGGACACGCTCAGGGGATCTGTGAAGGAATGGCAGAGGTTGTAAAGCTTTTCAATGGTGTGGATGGGCAGACTAGATAGGCCATGTAGACTTTTTCTGCCTTCATATTTCTATGCTCCTATCTAAAGAAAAGTCCTGGTGCTCAGTAATGAGCCTTTTTTTAGTGTGGTCTGCTCAACAAAAGTAGACAGAGTCACCACCAGGATAATCTACTTGATCTGAAACTTAAAAATGTCTTCTTGACCTGAAATTCTAAGTAACTGTGTGAAACATGTAATTCTATTCAAGGAGCATCTAAAGAGGAGGAAGAGGGTGTTCCTCTACTTCAGCAACATGATTTGGACATTTTAAATCTGCAACTATATCAGAATCAGCATGAAAAGCAAACATAAGGACTCTATGGGCTCAGTTCAATCCTGGAGTAGACTGGACTGGGACAAGTGAGAGAATTTGCTGCACTAGAGCTGAACACTCGTGCAGTGCTACAGGGAGGTGGAACTTTTCATGAAGGAGATCAGACTCCTACACATCATTTTGGCATTATGGATAACAAAGACAGTTGTTATGGATTCTGTGAAGATGATATTTTGTCTGAGTATGATGGGAGTTACAACTCCCTATTTTCCACTTCTGGTGATCTGAAACAATTAATAAAATAAAAATGTGGGTTCTTTATAAACTCCAATCCCTCTTTTTGGGAAAACAGTGGCCCTGGATTCCTCACCCTTATGTGTGGTCTCTGTCTCTCTAGATGGAGACTTGAACCAGTTCTCTGGGCTGCCCCCGGGGTATAGGGCCCTCAGCAGCTCTACCTTCCTTGTTTTTCTTCTGTACATTCAGCCAGTGCCAGCATCCAAAATGGCACCATTTTGAATTTCATTGTTGTTGTTGTTGACATGGCAGCTGCAACCGGGGATTATTCCTCTCCAAATCAGACCCAAAAGCTTTGTGGATAAGACAGGGACAGGGGAGAGGACATGGGCCTGCATGGGGGCAGCTCAAGTTTTTTGTATCCTGGTGGAGTGGAGTTTTGAGGCTGGACCATGTGGGGGTATCTTTGATGTGCCGAGGGGAATACAAAGGGAACCTACTTCAGGGAGGAGTATTTGGTGCTGTATAGGGGTTCTTTCTGCATCTGCAGTTGGGGGCAGGGAGTGGGGGAGGAGGGGAAGGAAATGTCACTCAGTCCTTGTGCCCCTTTACGGTGCATGGCAGTAGGGAGACCCGAGATCATCTGCTCTCAGGGAAAATTAACTACACTTCTTGAGGTATAGTTAATGTTACAAGGATTAATGTGGATCACCAGGTTTATTGTGATGCACATTCCTTGTTTTAATATTATTGAGCTGCTGCGTATGCAATTGTATTCAATGCAAATCATTAATATTTCCTTGTGTTGGCCTACTTCTTTGTGACATCAGCAATGCTCACATGACTGTTACCAATAGGATAGAATAATTTGGTTTTAACACTTGTTAAACGACAGATTTGGCATTTCAGACGTGTTTCTGCATTAGCAAAGTTTAATAAATAGGTGTATTTATTCTTATTCTTCTCACTAGATTCATTAATTTTGCAGGTTGGATGCTTGAAATTCTATTTAGGCACTTTGGAGACACACAATAGTATTGCAGCTTGTTCATTAGAGAAAATGTGACATTA
Source organism: Rhinatrema bivittatum (assembly GCF_901001135.1). Lineage (NCBI taxonomy): Eukaryota > Metazoa > Chordata > Amphibia > Gymnophiona > Rhinatrematidae > Rhinatrema > Rhinatrema bivittatum. Next base: position 134,165,442 of record NC_042616.1, on the reverse strand, counting down.
CTGTTTTTTAACAGTATTATATTTATTTAAGGAATGTTCACAGCCTTTGGGCAATTATTTCTTTTGAAAAACAAAATCCATGCTGTATCACTTTCTTCTTATTTCAACATTTCTCAGTTCTCCCTTGTCACATCTGTCTTTTCTCCAAGCACCACAGGTGCTTGAAATTTCCACCTAATATTCTGTATGTAACCAACTTTATTGTGTGTTCTACTTTTATTACTATGCATCATTTATCATTTCTATAGCACTCATAGATGTAAGTGTTGTAACCAGAACACATTTACTGAATTGTACATGCATGGTTCAGGAAATCTGGTTTGGTTTTTTTTTTCACTAAGAGTAAATCCCCATTTAGAAACACATCTGTTATAAGAGAAGTACACTTAATAACCCCTAGATGATGGTCCGTCTGGATCTCCTGGCATGCATCCCATTGCTGGCAAGTCAATGTACCATGCTGTAGTCATTGACACCACATAGCTAAAATGCAGTCATGTCAAAAAAATGTATATTCCTGATTTGATAAACAGATCCTACTGTTTCTGATAGATTTAAAAGAAGTCTGTCTGCATTATTTCATCATAAACCATTTACTTTGCCTTGGATTGAACAATGACCATGAACAGCATATTTATTAGCGAAAGTTGCACAAATGGTTGTATCCACCTGTGGCTAATCTTAGGAATTTCATAGATCAAAATTATCAATCATAGAAGCACTACTGAGAGGAAAGCACAGGCTTTGATGCAGAAGCCACACATGCCATAGCAAAACTAAAAAAATTCACAAAGAAATTTGTCAAGTTAATTCGTTTTATTCTTCATGGACATTTGATGGAGATTAAGAGAACCCTATAAAAAGTTTAAATTGTTTTCTCTTATGTAAAAAATAAAAAAAAAATTAATGAGATCTTTTAGTCTAGTTTTATTTTGACTGGCAACCCGCTTTACTGCAATCTCACAGCTAGAGGGACATCGTGCAAACCATTCTGCAATACAATGACACTAGTGCGGGTCAGTGTTTTTTTCAGTTGAATGTTTTGTAATTCATACAGTAGGATTATGTTAACTGCACATTTTGTTAAGAAAATATTTGTTCCCTGTAAGAAATAAAGGTTGCAATGAGTCTGGTGTAGGATTGCATACATCGCCTAAGGTAAAGAAAATGCGGGTAGCAAAATACTACTGTACAGCAGGTTTTCAAATTCAGCATCACCAAGAATTAATGGTAAAGAGCCTCGCAGAGTTAGAGAAGGATTATTTAATTATTCAGTGCCCATGTTATTGCAGGAGGCTGCTTTTAAGAGGCAACCTAATACTGCATTATAGGAAGACTTCACTTCATAAATATTCCCTGCCTATGTCCTCAATAGGAAAAGAAAAGGGAACCTCCTAGCAGGTCTACTGCTACCACACTACAGTTTAACTTTTCTGCTTGTCATCTCAGTTTGTCTCTTCATTGGGAAGAAAGATCTTATACAGGCAATTATAGAGTACGGTCACTTCATTTAACTCCCTCGAATGAGTTTGAAATGCAGGAACCAAAGTAGGTGCTGCCCTGTAGACATTCAAAATGTAGGTTCCTGAACTCAGCCTGTCCATTTCAGTTTTTCTTTTTTTTTTTTTTTTTATGTTTAAGGTTTCTTTGCTGTATATATGGTGAAAAGGAAAGGTAAGGTGAAAAATTTAACTCTTGTTTGGTTCAAATTGCAGAATGGCTTTGTACTCATAAATTGAAAGTCAATCCTCCGAAGTCAGAGGCTTTATGGATCAGTAGACACAATAAAATCTTGAATTTTGTCCCTTAAATGTCAGGTACAGCTATCCCTTGCTGTAATGTTGTAACGGTACGTGGTGCTAAATTGGACTCAACTCTGAATATGATTTCCTAATTATCTTCTGTGGTAAAATATTCATTCTATTTCCTTCACTATATCCGTGGATTAAAACCTTATATGAATGAACATGATCTGAAAACTCTAGTCCATGCCTTAGTTTTATCGTGACTGAATTGCTGCAATGTTTTATACCTTGGTCTTCCATTATATTCATTTACAAATACTTAAAAATATGGCAGCTAAGTTGATTTTTGGCCTGAAATGCAGTGATCACATATCTCCTTTGTTAATGAAGTTACATTGGCTTCCAGTCTTATGCAGGAAAAAATTCAAGATTTTATGCCTAATGTTCTAATTCTTAAATCGGTCTCAACCAGAGTACTTGTCAAATTTGCTGGTTTCATACCTTCCTTGAAGAATACCCTGATCTTTACAGCAAGGCTTTTTTATGGAACCCTTTGCCATTAGATATTAAACTATACTGGAACTATTCTACATTAGGAAAAGCTATGAAAATATGGCTCATTTGTGAGCTTTTAGTGATTAGTTTTATGAATACCACTTGAGCTATTTGTTGATATACATTTTTTAGTTGTTAGTTTTTAAAAGGATGTGAATGTTATGTCATTGTTAATGTTTATTATTTTTAGGAGTGAATGACTTTATTTATTGTTTTTATGTTAATGTTTTCCTTTTCTGTATACTGCTTTGATTCTATGAAGAAAAGCAGTATATTAAGTTAAATAAACTAAACTAAACTATGACCTACCCTGTGGAGCCCCTGAAACCAGCCCAAAGTCCATTGGATTCTTTCATTCAAACATCAGTACAGCAGGAGAAGACCAGAACAAATATTGAAGACCCATTATGAGTTTGAGGCTTTTCCTAGCTGAAAGAGTTCTCTGAATTCTGAGACCAGAATCCTCCAGTTCTGCTGGAGACCCTACAGTTTCCCTTGCACTTTCCATAGCTGAAAGTGGTTCCGGTTTCAAAGCTATTGAAGGCAGGAACGCAGGACAAGTGGCCATGTTGAGCTGCATGTAAGCAAGGAGGGAAATCCAGGGAATATACAGCAGCATACAGAGTCTAGAATTACAGCAGCTTTAATGGAAGATTTGGTGAGCGCCAGTGAGTCTTTGGTTCCTAGGTGTATGAAGATACCTGTCCAGGTGTTGCCCTCTGCCTAATAGTAGCAACTCCAAAGACAACAACAATGGCTCTAAGGAATATCTCCCTGGCAGATTGTCACTTGCACGGAAGATATTTTATCTAAGTGTATGACTCAGCTTTGTGATTTTACTAAGGAGGCAGCACTCAGTTTTGAGAATCAGGACTATAGGTTGGGAGAGCATGATGATGGTCTAATAGCACTGAGAGGTCAAAGCTCCACTTTTCAAAGATAATTTAGTTCTCCTATAGCAACACTGGATACTAGAAGAATGTGGAAAGAAGTAGGACACCGAGCTTCATAAACATCCCAAAATCAAGGCTCTTCTTCCTATAGGAGATACTTAAGAAATTTATGGTGAAGGTTTTGAAGTTCAAGCCATATTCTACTCCTGATATGTCTAGGTTATGCTATCTTCCTAATTTCAGATGGAAAATGAGTCCTGTTAAAGTAGACACTGATACTTATTAGGGATGTGAATCATTTTTGAACGATTAAAATTATCGTCAGATAATTTTAAAATCGTCCAAAATCGTTAGAGTGCACGATACAATACAAATGCCCCCGATTTATCGTCAGGGGCATTTGTATTGTATCGTTAAATAAGGCGCGGGAAAACCGGCACACCAAAAAAACCCTAAAACCCACCCCGAACCTTTAAAACAAATCCCCCACCCTCCCGAACCCCCCCCCCAAATGTTTTAAATTACCTGGGGTCCAGTGGGGGGGTTCCGACACGATCTCCAGCTCTCTGGCCACGGCTGCTTGAGAAATGGCGCCGGTGGCCCTTTGCCCTTATCATGTGACAGGGTAAAGGTAGCACCGGCGCCATTTTGGTTCCTGGCTCCCGACGTCACACGTGCAGGAGATCACCCCCGGACCCCTGCTGGACCCCCAGGGACTTTTGGCCAGCTTGGGGTAGGGGGCCTCCTGACCCCCACAAGACTTGCCAAAAGTCCAGCGGGGGTCCAGGAGCGACCTCCTGCACGCGGGCCGTATTGCCAATATTCAAAATGGCGCCAGCACTACCTTTGCCCTCACTATGTCATACTGAGAGCTGGAGATCACGTCGGGACACCCCCACTGGACCCCAGGTAATTTAAAACATTTTGGGGGGGTTCAGGAGGGTGAGGGATTTGTTTTAAAGGTTCAGGTGGGTTTTAGGGGTTTTTTTGGTGTGCCGGTTTTCCCGCCCTCCCCCGATTTACGATTTTTAACTATTTAAAAAAAACAAAAAAAACACGACGATAAGATTTCCCTCCCCCAGCCAAAATCGATTGTTAAGATGATCGATCACACAATTCACACCTTTAATACTTATACAACAACTGACGGTTTGGATCTTTTTGCCATAGGGAAACATCACAAGAAGAGATCACTACATGTGCTATTTTGTTGGTCAGTGTTGCCCTATAGATTCAGATAACTGTATTGGCATAGAAATTGTATGTGTTGCTAAAGTAATATATAAAATGATTTAAAATAAAAAGGGAACATATTTACAAAACTAATAACAGTTAAAATAAAATTACAGGGCACAGAAAGGATAGCAACTAGGACAATTCCCAGGTTTTGGTGCTGGCCCGTATTATCAGATTACATTTCTGGCCTAGAATCTGACAGGGACTGGATTTTTTAAATGTTTTTTTTTGTTTTTGTAATAGAGACTCTCTTTTCATTGAACAGTTGTATTTGAATTTTTCCCAATGTCTCTAAAAACACCCCCAAACAACAGCATAAGAGAAGATATTCCTTGCAAATGCATCAATGTGTTGTGGATATTGATGGAGAGTATTTTCTGAAGTATCCATATAAATGTATGGAATAAAGAGAATTACTTTATTTTTATTTAATCTGGTATATTTAAAGGTTTTCCTAAGAGAAAAACCTTCTGGCAATGACTGGTGGTTTCATCAGATTCTGTCTCCTCTCTATGTAGGGATTAATGGGATAAATTTATTAATTGGCATGTAATCCACAAGTTATTTACTCCACAAGTTATATTGTAATACTCTTAGAAAAATGTTTCAATGTAAATAGGCTATCCAGAGAGCTAGGGAAATAACTATTACCCGTTTATTTACAAGTTATATTGTTACATTCTTGTAAAAAATTTTCAATGTAAATAGACTATCCAGAGAGCTAGGGAAATAACTATTACCCGTTTATTTACAAGTTATATTGTTACATTCTTGTAAAAAATTTTCAATGTAAATAGACTATCTAGAGAGCTAGGGAAATAACTATTACCCCACAATTTATATTGTTACATATGTTACAAAGTTTCAATGTAAAATAAAAAGCTATTCTTCTTAAAGAACCTTAGTTACTCTGTAAACCGGTGTGATATGTCTGATTGAAGATCGGTATAGAAAAACAAATAAATAAAAATAAATAAAATCAAATAATCCCCTCTCACCCTTTCAATAGGATCACACTTTAAAGCCCTGCTGAGCACTGATACACTCATTATAGGGTTGGTGACATGTATTCTGTAATGGTGAGAGAATAACGTTATATGGCCATAAAGGTGATCAAGTATTGTGTTCCAAACAAAACAGAGTTTACTGAATAAAAACAAAGTTCAACAGATACAAAAATAGACACAGTCCAGATGACTAAAATAGACAGTCTTTGACCATGAGTCCAAAAAATACAGATACTGGGATAGAACTCGGGAATCCCACCTGGTTTTCAATAGAGATATGAATTGGAATCGGAATCGGTTTGGATTCCGGTTCCGATTCACATGTGGGGTTTTTTCCATTGGGCCCGATCGCGGTTTTGTTTATCGGCTGCGCCTCAGCCGATAAACAAAAAACCCACCCCAACCCTTTAAAGCTAACCCCTTAGCTTCCCCCATCGTCCCGATCCCCCCAAAACCTTTTTACAGGTACCTGGTGGTCCAGTGGGGGTTGTCAAACCTGCCTTAGTGTAACAAATAGATTTGTGAAACCTAAACTGGTTCAGAGACCCTTCATTCATCCCCTCTCCAGCCCCAGTAACAGGGTCCCAGGAGCGATCTCCTGCTCCGGGCCATCCTCCCGCTCCCAGGCCGTCGGCTGCCACTAATCAAAATGGTGCCGATGGCCCTTTGCCCTTACCATGTGACAGGGTATCTGTGCCATTGGCCGGATCCTGTCACATGGTAGGAGCACTGGATGGTCGGCGCCATCTTGTGCTCCTACCATGTGACAGGGGCTGACCAATTGCACCAGTAGCCCCTGTGACATAGTATGGGCAAAGGCTATCGGCGCCATTTTGAATACTGGCAGCCGACGGTCCTAGTGCAGGAGGTCGCTCCCGGACCCCCCGCTGGATTTTGGCAAGTCTTGTGGGGTCAGGAGGGTTTCCCAAGACTTTCCAAAGCCCCTGGTGGTCCAGTAGGGGTCTGGGAGCGACCTCCTGCACTCGGACCATCGGCTGCCAGTATTCAAAATGGCGCCGATAGCCCTTTGCCCTTACTATGTCACAGGAGCTACCGGTGCCATTGGTCAGCCCCTGTCACATGGTAGGAGCACAAGATGGCGCCGGCCATCCAGTGCTCCTACCATGTGACAGGATCCGGCCAATGGCATGGATACCCTGTCACATGGTAAGGGCAAAGGGCCATCGGTGCCATTTTGATAGTGGCAGCCGACGGCCCGAGAGCGGGAGATCACTCCCCGCGCCCCCCACTGGACCACCAGGTAATTTTAAAATGGTTTTGGGGGGGGGGGTTCGGGAGGGTGGAGGAAGCAACGGGTCATTTTTAAAGGGTCAGTGGGGGTTTTTTTTATCGGGCCATCGGCGCCATTTTATTAGTGGCAGCCAAAATGGCGCCGATGGCCCGAGAGCAGGAGATCAGTCCCGGGGCTTCCACTGGACCACCAGGTACTCGTAAAAAGTTTTGGGGGGCTTCGGGAGGGTGGGGGAAGGTAAGGGTTTAGTTTTAAAGGGTCAGGGTGGGGGGCGCTCTCGAGCAGCGCACAAGATGGCCGCTCACATCTAATGCTCTCAGTGTCCTCGCTCCCTATTCTTAAAATCTGACCGAATCGAATTACTTTTTCTCCGCGGAAAAAAGGATAAAATTTATTTAAAGCATGGCTGCCGCTAAATCTGGGAAAATTGAGGCTGCTTTTGCCTCCGCAGCAGGCATGAAGCGGCAGAAGCAGGATCCTCCAATGCCAGATAAGGCCAACCCCGTGAAGAACATGGCGTCGGCAGACTTGGTACTTACGGAATTAAAGCAGCTCAAAGAAATGCTTCAATTAAACATTGAGACTACCACGGCGGTAAGAACCAATTTGCAAGCGCTATCTACCCGCATGGATGGCTTCCAATCGCGGCTTGAAGATACTGAAGCGCAGGTCTCTTCTTTACTTCTTTCTACTGCGTCACTCTCGAGCCATGCTCAGGATATTGCGCAACTTAGATCCGATGTGGAGGATCTTTCCAACAGGAATCGTCGCAACAATATTCGAATTTTGGGGATCCCGGAGGGATTAGAAGGTAATGATCTCCTGTCGTTTTTGGTTAAGTTGATACCGTCTTGTCTGCAATTATCTTTTGAACATCCTTTGGAGTTGGAGCGTGCTCACCGCGTTCCTTCTAGACCTCTCAAAACTCTAAATATCCCAGACCGGTTTATGTTTAAGTTTTGAGATACCCACAAGTACTGCAAATTTTTGCGGCGGCACGAAATAAAGCGCCAGTGACGCATGACGGTCATGTTCTTCTTTTCATACCGGACTTGGCTAAAACTACGGCGATCAAACGCAAAAATTTTCTGAGTATGAGACCACGATTGCAGTCATTGGGGGCGCGGTACGGTCTCCTTTATCCAGCCCAAATGCGGGTTACTCACAATAATCGCACTACAATCTACCATGACCCCCAGGAATTGGACAAATTCTTGTCTTCTTCTGAAGCCTCATCTTCTATGGTGACATGAGAGACATGCTATTTTGCTCTGGTCTTAAGCTATTACCTGAGGTGTGCGCGGTAGACGCAATAATTTTTCTTTTTACAATAGTACAGGAGTATTAATACTTCTCGAACAGTTGTATACCCAACCTTCCTAGTCTACTCTTCTGACTGACCAATACCCATTTTTCCGAAGGATTATGGCATTTTTCTTTGCTTTTTGATTTGTTGTCAAGTACCAATAAACTCCGCAATACTTTATACTGTGCCTATATACTATAAGTCTGGTTAAGGGAGCGAGGGATGTGGGCTGTACTCTAGCCTGCCTAGAGGCTCATTTTATTCCCCTAAGAGATAGTGTGCATTAACACTATCCTCTGTTGTGCGGTTTCTTAGTCCCGTTTGGAGCTCAGATGGGACGAAGTGCATTCCTCTCTTTGTTTTTTCTCCATTTTTATTCTTCTTTTTCTCTTTCTCTCACACTTGGGATACCACCTACCTCAACTATCATCAGCATACTATTCATGTCTACGGGAGATGTCAGGAGATACCTGCAGAAACAGTTTTTTCTTTCAAGACTATAATGGCGAGCATTATTTCTTCTTTCAAAATAATATCCTTAAATGTCAACGGCTTCTCGCACCCTATTAAACGGAAAAAGATTCTCACTTATTTACAGTCCCTAAGGACAGACATTGCTCTTTTACAGGAGACGCACCTTTCCGGATTGGAATCTTTGAAACTTAAACAACAATGGGTTGGTCAAATCTACTATAGTCCAGCGGTCAAGAAAAAAAGGGGCACTGCTATTCTCATTCATCGGAATCTTACAGCTTCTGTTACTGATCATTTATCAGATCCTGAAGGAAGATGGAATCTTATTCGTCTCAATATTCAAAATGATTTGTTCACCATCCTGAACATATATGCTCCTAATGCTGATGATCCAGTTTTCTTCCAGGAAGTGTTTGTGAACTTATTACAATCTGATGCATCTTCTTACATAATAGGTGGCGACTTTAATCAACCCTTAGATTCTATTTTGGATAGGAAATCTGACGCATGCTCATCTATCTCCAAGGCAACACGAGCTTTGCAACATATTCTTTCTACATACGGTCTGGTAGATCCTTGGCGATTGATTAATCCCACTGGCAGGGATTATACTTTTTTTTCGTCCCCTCATTCTTCAAACTCATGCATTGACTTTTTTCTTATCAATAAGTTTTTAATGCCAAACATTATGGAAACACTAATCCACCCTATTCTGATATCAGATCATGCAGCTATATCATTGACCTGCGAATTAACCCATCCGAAGCTGATTCATAACCAATGGCGATTCAATCCAGTACTGTTGGAAGAACCAGAGTTCAAACCTCTTTTAGAAAAGAAGATACAGGAATATTTTCATCTTAACTCTACTAAGGATGTTTCTACGGCTACCGTATGGGAAGCCTCCAAAGTGGCGATCCGGGGGGAAATTATTAGCTTTTCCATCCGACGGGCAAAACGCCAAAAGGCAGAGCTCCTATCGCTACAACAACAAGTTGCTCAATTGGAATCGGATCATATTCAACACTCATCTTCAGCTTCTTTGGCGGCTTTAATTAAAGCACGCTACCAATATAACTGTTTGCTCAGTTCTCAGGTTCAATTACATGTTTTTCACTCCACGGCACACTATTATGCTGGGAATAATAAGTGTGGACATTTACTAGCTTCTTATTTAAAGCGGAAATCTGAATCCAAGAGAATTACCAAGATTCTTTCCTCTTCTTCTAAAATGTTGTTTACAGATTCGGACATCTTGCAAGCCTTCAGCGATTTTTACGCTGATTTATATCAATCGGAAGTATCACCGACGCCTGAGCTGTTTCAAGACTTCTTTTCTACTCTCAGTCACCCAACCCTGCCTCAGACGCAACTGGAAGCTTTGGACAAGCCCATTACCACTGCTGAAATCGAACTGGCAATTAATGCGCTAGCTCAGAAGAAAGCGCCTGGACCGGACGGTTTTACAACTGACTTTTATCGTTCTTTTCAGAAGACCCTTCTTCCACATATCTCTAATTATTTTTCCTCTTTTCTTCTTAACGAGAACTCTGCTACCTCTTTTTCACAGGCATGTGTAATTGTACTTCCAAAGCCAGGGAGAGATGAGACCCATATAGCAAATTATCGCCCTATTTCTTTACTGAACACCGATTATAAAATATTTACTAAGATCTTGGCTACTAGATTGTCCCATATTATGGGTCTACTAATTGACCCAGATCAGTCTGGGTTCATTAAGAATCGCTTGATCACTAATAATACTCGAACCTTTTTCCATATCCAGCAATTAGCTTTTTCATCCCATACTCCGGCAGTAGCGGTGTCATTAGACGCAGAAGAACAGAAAACGGCTTTTGACCGGGTAGAATGGCCTTTTTATTCGCCGTTCTAAGATGGTATGCATAGGCCCAACCTTCTTACGCTGATCCAATATCTGTATACAGCGCCACAAGCCTTCTTATATATTAATCAGCAAAGGTCCCCGTCCTTTCCCTTCATAGGGGTACGCGACAGGGTTGCCCCCTGTCGCCGCTACTTTTCAACCTGGCTTTGGAACCCCTTACTGTCCGCTATAAGGCAATCTGACAATATTCAAGGTTGTATTGGTTGGCTCTACTGTTTTTAACTCTCCGCATATGCAGACGATGTCCTTTTGTTTCTAAGAGACCTGTTAGTTTCACTCCCTCATTTATTTGATTTAATTTCTAGTTATTCTTCCCTATCGGGGATACAAAATTAATTGGCACAAAACAGAACTATTACTGCTCAATCATGCGGCTGCCACCTTAAATTTCGTGAATCTTCCTGTTCAGAAAAAATCTGTGAAACTTAAATATTTGGGTGTTCAATTTTTTATGGACCCGCAAGAGACGATTACACATAGTGAATCAAGTGTAATTCAAACTCTTAAAGATCTCATTCTACGTTGGTCTCCACTTCACCTCACTTGGTGGGGCAGATTGGACACCATCAAAATGATATTGGCCCCTAAAATTACTTATATTTTAAACATGATTCCGGTTTTCTTTTCTCCTGAGTTTTACAAACAGATAGACCATTTGTTAACGCGTTTCCTGTGGAACAATAAAGCCCCACGCATAGCTCTTCGTAAATTAAAAAATAGTAGAGATCTTGGCGGAGTGAACTTTCCGGATTTCTATTCATATCATGTGGCTTTTATGTTGCAGCAAGGATCATATTATTTTGAAGTTGATTGGGAAAGAGATGCTCCTCGATGGTTACTTATTGAGACAGCATATATTGCTCCATTGCCTTTATTCTGTTTCCCCACTATGAGGCTCACTGCATCTCAGTTGGCCAATCCTATTATACGATCCTTACACAGAGCGTTCTTGGAAATGGACACTAAGTGCCCTGTAGACTCTGCTGGATGGAAACTTTCTCATTACTCTTCCCTATGGTGTAACTCTCTTATTAAAATAGGAGATCAGTCTCCCTCCTGGCCCATTTGGCAAAAGAGTAATATTTGGCTGGTTTCTTCTGTTGTGCGACAACGGAAGATCGTCCCTTTTTCTGTTTTGTCTACTACATATGGGCTCCCATTCAGTCAGAAATTCGCATATCGACAACTGCATGCTGCCTTACAAGAGTATCTTAAGCGATCCTCCTGGACTGATAATCCTCCCTTTTTATGGTCTTTCTACCAGAAATATGGGGACCGTGGCCATTTGGCTTCTCGTTTATATAAGTATATTAAAAAACTTTCCTTTACAGCTAAAAATACTTTGCGATTGACATGGTCTTCAGACTTAGGATTGGTCTATTGCCTCTCGTATTTCACTCTCCTCCAGTCTGACACAGTCCTCCCATTTTACTCTTCACAGAGTAGTCTGGACTCCATGGAAACTACACAGGGCTGGTATTCTGGACTCTCACAAATGTTGGTCTTGTAATGCCCCCAATGCCACACTATCGCACATGCTTTATGCTTGCCCTTTTGTTATTTCATTTTGGCAGCAGGTATGGGCGAAGATCTCTGTTATTTTGAATCTTGCTCTCCCTATTTCTTACTCTATTGTCATTTTAAAAGGTGGGCATCCACTAATTCAATTGTCGATACCAGTAGGAAACTATTGGACTTTTATTAACTATTGGCCAACATAATATCTTGTCCAACTGGAAGCGCAGTGATCTGTTATCTGAGCCGTTATGGTGGAACACTGTTAGTCTGTACACTAAATATGAACGTGCCATGGCCCTCAAATATGGGCGACTAGGCAAATGGGCTCAGGTGTGGAAACCGTTAGACATCTACATTAATTCTTTATAACTCTTTTTATGTATCATTTCCCTTGTATGCTCCATCTCTTCTGTTTATATGCTTTACGTTATTACTTTGCTGATGTATGATCCTTTTGGTCTTTCTTCTTTTTTTTTTCCTTATTTCTCGTAGTATCCCTTTCTTTCTCTTTCGCCTTTTCTCTTTTCTTTTTCCCTTTCTTTCTCTTTCTCTTATTCATCTCCTCTATTCTCTTTCTTTAGTTTTATAATTGATCTTACTGTTTTTTGGCATTTCTGGATCATTATGGTTAATTTCCTTTTCTTGTGTATGGACACTGTATGTTTCTAAGGTGATGTAACCGTGTTGTTTTTTATGTTAATCGGGACTACAGTGTATATTACTATGCCATTGTTATTTTGTTTTTTCTATTGCAAAATGTTTAATAAAATCTTACAAACCTTAAAGGGTCGGGGTGGGTTTAGGGGTTGTTTTGGTGTGCCGGTTTTCCCGCCCTCCCCCCAAATAACTCCCGTTAATGGACACTAACCCATTAACGATTTTTCACAATAAATCGGGGGAATTTCTATTGTATCGTGCACTCTAACAATTTTTGATGATTTAAAAAATATCGGACAATTTTTTTAAATCGTCAAAAAAACGATCCACATCCCTAGTTTTCAAAACTAGTTTTCTCCCTTTAAAAACCTTTGGATTCCAGGAAAATCCTCTTTCCCCACATGAAGAATTGGTATCACTCTACCTGATGGCTGTATCATCTCCTTTTTCCAGACACACCTTCCTTCCTTCAACTCGGTAATTTGGAACAAAGCTTAGATCTGACACCTTTGAACTGCCACAGAATTGTCTTCCACTTGAGACATTGGAAAAAAGAGGCAATCAACCCTCTCTTCTTCACAAATTCAGTGAGTTAGAGCCCCTAGCTGCCTCTCCTGGCTCCTTGGACACAGACTGTCTGGAACCTTACGGCAAACTTCTAGAACTCCTCCCTCAGTAAAAAAAAACACCAGGCCCTAAACAACCTTACACCTCCTATTAGGAAACAGAACAAACAGCCTGCTATAGCAAGGTGTTCTCAAACCCAGTCATTGGGACACATCTAGTCAGTCAGGTTTTCAGGATGTCCACAATGAATATGCATGAGATAGATTTACATGCACTGCCTCCAATGTATGCATATTCATTGTGGATATCCTGAAAACCTGACTGGCTCGGTATGTCCTGAAGGCTGGGTTGACAACCCCTGTGCTATAGATCCCTACAGAGAAGCCATAAGCTAGCAGAATACCTCACCTCAGTCAAACATGTAGAACATATATAGACCTTCACCAAATACTGAATAAAAAGAGACCATAAACTATAAGCAGAAACATGTAGACAAAAATTGAAATGGAAACTGCAACAAGCCAGACTATTTGCAGTGCAACAATGGAAAAATAGAAATACCATTCCTCAAAATAATAAAATCAAGGAATATAAAGCATCAATCATAATAGCAAAAACATGCTGATAAAAAGAATATTTCAAAGCAGCTGATGAATAGAATAATGACCAATAATTAAACATTATTATAAAAATTATGCAAATAACAATAAAATATTTCAAAATAACAGACATATCAAATACCACTTAATAATTAAAACTAATAGGGATTAAAACGATCTCTGCTTTCCATACCTGGGAACTTTAAGTTACCACAGAGTACAGATAGTGCAGGTGAATGTTCAATCCTGACAAAATATTCCAAAAGTCATATAAAGCAAAAAGTGTTTTATTCTTTCAATATGGCAACTCCACAAATTTATGCAGGCATCAGCTTAATGGCGTCCCCCGACACGGTCCCGTGTTTCGCCGCGGGCTGCATCGGGGGGGATCGCCAACTCAGGAATTCACACAAAAGCTGTAACATGGAAAATAAAATAAGTGTCAGGATTGTGAGGGGACTTACAACCGACCATGATACAATAATTTACACATACCTGATCAAAGCATTCAGAAAGTAACGGGAGCGCAATGCCCTTCTAAAATGACAGGTATTTAAAGATGACAGCTGGCGCCAAAACTACGGGAGAGACAACCACGTGAGTCAAAAGGACTCCATTCATTGGCTGCCGTTCCTGTAGTGCACCAAAGCAGTACCTAAAGCAGCCTACCCTGCTAGTAGGTGTTGTTTTAAGTAAATAGAAACCATTCGATTTCACGATTTAAACCTTTTGGGGACACTGTATCCAGGGTAAAGATCCAACGTTGTTCAATCCTGCCTAGTATCTCAGCATAATTACCCCCCCCGTTACCCCAAGATTGTTGTGGATTAGTGTGGATGGCAAGGAGGGGGGACTTTCTCCCTTCATATATACATATTCATGTTCATTCTCTCTCTCATACACATGGATGCTCTCACACACACAGATGCACGCATATGCTTACACATACAGTGCTCATATACACACACAGATGCTCACACATGCTCTTTCACACACACACAGATGCTTACACATGCTATCACATACACACACAGATGCTCAGACATGCTCTTTTACATACACAGAAGCTTTCACACATGCTTTCACACACACACACACACACACATACATGCACACATAGAAGCTTTCACAATGCTCTTTCACCCACACACACACATAAACCATATGCTCTCTCACATACACATACACATATTTTCTCTCATACATGCATGCTCTCTTACAAACACACTCTCCCTCTACCTCACTAACAGTGCTCACTCCCCCTTTCTTTTTTGGTTGTGGTGGCTGGGATCAGCTGAGCAGCTAGCCTGGGCTTCTCATTTTGCCTGCTGCCGGCAGTCGCTGGTCCTCTCTCTTGCCTTTGCTGCTGGCGGGTTGAGTTCCACCGGCAGCCCATGGGACCTCCTTCATCTTCACTTCTGGCAGGTTGGGCTCTGCTGGCAGCTCATGGGGCCTCCTTAATCTTAACTGCCAGTGGATTGGGCTCCACCAGTGGCTGCTGGGCCTGCTCAGCTGTTCACCCCCTCAGATACGTCATCTCTGTGTGCCATCACGAGGTTCATCTTCTGGCCAGTGGGTGGAGTGGGATCCCCGCGGACATGTCATCTGTTTGCGCTGCAGAGCTTTTCTTCTGACATAATAAATGGTGAGCATTTTGGGGGACACTTTTTGCCACTCCAGATTTTTACCACCTGAGGCAGCTGCCTCGTTCTGCTTTATTGCAGACCCGCCCCTGATTGTCAGGCAAAAGAGCTGAAACAGCCATCAGGTAAAGTGTTAACAATTCTTCAAGTGGGAAAAGAGAATTTTCCTACAATTTAAGAGATTCAAAGGGAGAACAGGCCTTTAAAAAAAACTAGGTAGGATCTCCTAGTCCCATCTCAGTACTTAAGTGGTTTGAGGATTTTGAATCTCTATTTTTTGGACTGTGCTGAAATTCCTTGCGGATAAAGACTGTGTCTGTTTTTGTAATCTGGACTGCATCTATTTTTATGCCTGATGAATCTTGTTTTTATTCAGTAAATTCTGTTTTGTTTGAAACAGAACACTTTGTATGTGGACTGTTGACTTTTCAAGATTGTTTCTCTTTACTGTCCTACAGGCCATCCTGTCCCCATCACAAAATCTGCATCCTCAATTCTGCAATAAGTGAATCAATGCTCTGCAGGGCTTGTAAGTGTGACCCCCTTAAAAGAGAGGTGTTACAAATTAGTGGCCTATATGGGAGTGACTAAAAGGGATTGAAGGTGAAGTGTTATATCTTGATTTTGTGGAGGTTTCTGGAGTAAACCACAGCATTTTTCCAGGTAAAACAACTGTTTAGTAATTTTTGCAATTTGGTGAATTTTCCAAAATGGTGATGTTCCTGCCAGTGGACTTTGGCAAGCAAGCACGAGAAAATGTGAACGGATGTCTCTCTGCAGAGGTAGGACTGCACGCAGCACGTATGACATCATCCTCCTGTTGACCAGCAACAACTAATCGAGGAAGTGAAATGGTGTAGAAGAAGCCCATGTGGGAATAGAAACTGGAGCTATCTTGCCACAGCAAAACAGGAGAACATATGTGATAAAGTGAAGCCACGCAGAAGATTAGAATATGCTGAGCCTTGTATTTGCTTGAAGTTTCTCTGTGGATGATACTGCGGAGATTGAAAGTGTGCACTGAGGCAGAAGATCCATCTCAGAGGAACCATGTCCCATCGACTGAGAGCCGGAGTATGATTTTCTCTTGAAGCCAGGGTTTACACTGAGTGATCTGAATGCCAATGGTTCAAGATCCCACGCTGGTAATCATCCAGTGCACTTACTGCTTGGGGTTTCTCTATGAGCCTGAAACTCAATCCACCCTGATGCTACTGGTTGTATTCAGCTGACTTTGGTGATATGTGCGCAGCCTTACCTGAGGTTCCCGGTACTGCACCAGAGGTCCTGGTGCTAAAGAAGAAACTGGACCCATGTCCCCTACAAGAAGAGCAGCGGAGGCAGCAGACAGTGCAGAAAACCAGCAGAAGCAACAGTAGGACCCAGGGCAGCGGAATGAATACTGGGAATTTAGGCCCCATGTCCCCTGGAAACTCCTGTTGGGGTGCTAGTTGAAGAGGAATCCATAGCAGAGGAAAAGGCACAGGCCGAAGAGGAGTTGGGAGCTGTGCATGGAGAAGCCCCTGTGGTTTTAGCACCAGCTTCACATGATAGCGGAAGGCATCCCTGCAGCAACCCAGTCCACAAGTTCCAGGGCCTGAGGGATCACAGCTCCAAGGAAGGGGCCAAGGCATCTGAAGCTTTTCCAATTAAGATATATCTCAAATGGAGAGCTGGAATGCTCCTTTCAATCTGAAGGGGAATGTAGTTGCTATGAGATATCTAGGGATTTGGTTGGCTCGCTCTGACAATGAGTTATATGCTCACAATATGTTAGTTGTGATGGATAACATTTCTGCACTCCTCAATAAATGGATGGCATATCTGCTCTCCTTAATGGGTAGGTGTGTTGTAGACAAAATTGTAGCGATGACCAGAATGTCATATTATCTACAAATGTCACCTCTGTGGATAAGAAATAAAGAACTTCAGAAATGAAAAACTTTAATAACAACAACATTCATATGGCTCAATAAAGGTGAATTTTAAAAGCAAGACGTGTGCATTAATTAAGGGATGCACGAATATGTTGGGCTCATGCGCGCCAAGCGGATTTTAAAAGCTGCCCAGATACGCGTGTAAATGCCGCAGCGTGCATTCCTCAGAAGTGTTCAAAAAGAGGCAGGGAATGGGGATTTTGGGGCGTGAAGCTAAGATGTGCGCTTAAATACTTACATACTTACAGATCATAGGGTTTTTAAAGGTCAGGGATAACTGGGAGGAGTGACGGCTGTTAAACTGGGGAGGCTTGGAAGACTTATTTTTTAACTGGGCAAACTGGGGATGAACTGGTGAAACTGGAAATGTTATCGCTGCGCATTAAATCCCCCATTTACCTGGTAGAACTGGCATTTGCGCACGCTTGCGCGTGTCCACTTAAAATTTGGTGCACATGTGCACGCAGCCAGGCTATTTTACAGCATGCACGCATATACATGTGCAGGTTATAAAATAGCCATGTCCCTGGGCGCAGGCCGATGCATGAGCGCACGTGTGCACCCATGCGCCGGTTTGACTGTCCAAAAGAGCAAGAATACTTTGTAACATGTTAGCTATTGACAAAAATCAGGGAGAGGTGGCACTGCCAGATCTGAAACCTTATAATGTGGCTATATTGATGTGCTATATACAAATCTGGGTATCCTTACATCACAAGTTTGACTCGGACAACCTTTTGGAGGAGCTGGCTAGGCCATATCATCCGGTCAATCTTTTTTCATTTTTCCAGGAAAAAAATACCGACGGTAGGCACATGGAGTTTTTGGTTTCCTGCACTTAGGAATGCATGGAGATGGTGGAGAGGCCGTCATCAACATAGCAGAGTTATTTTCTTGTTTTTGTTCTTGGTGGGTTAACCCAGATTTTCTGGGGAGAATGGAGAACACTATTTTTCAGGTGCAGAAAAAGAAGGGGGTTATATTGTTTGGCACAATTTGTTCATCCTCAGGCAATTGTACTCTTTCCAACAGCTGCAGGAGGAGTGGTCTATTCCCAAAAGGGGGTTCCTTGCCTTTTTTCAAGCCAGGAATTATTGCCTATGTAGCGGTATGTGACATTACTTTTACAGAAGAGGATGAGACCTTTCTAGAAACAATACCAAATTCTAATAAACTACATATATGGATGTATCATATTAAAAACCAACTTGATACAATATATTTGGACAAATTGGCAGTTCAGTGGAGGAATGATTTACCTTGCAATTGAAGTTGATATCTGAGCAGCTTTTGCAGCATTTTACAGATCTCTACAGCCTGCAAATCTGAGAGAAATTCAATTTAAAATAATGTATGGGATCTACTTAACTCAGGAGAGGGGAGCTGAAATGTAACTGTGCGAAAAAGAACTTGTGTTTGAAATGTACTTCCCAATGTGGAAGCTTTTGTCACATGTTCACTGAATGCCCCAAACTGCAGCCGTATACAAATACTAGCCATTTTGGACAGGCTGTTAAATAGTTCGATTGAGTGGAATACTAGGATGATCTATTTTACCTGGTTTGATAGAGCATTAAAATTCCCTGCAGGGAGCTTGAAACTCTTAATTGTTTCCTTCACTTTAGCAAAAAAAAAGTAATCTTACCCTCCTGGAACACAGATGAATTACCGGCATTTCGAACATGGAAAGGAGAGATGCAGATAATTGCAGTGATGGAAGCAATTAAACAAAGAGATCTTCAAGGTCATAAATCTATATTGAAACAAAACGGGTATTTTCAGCTTTGGAAACGCGTAAAGCACTTACTGTAACTGGAGCTCCAATTTTTATCAAATGTGATTCTATAGGGTATGAAGGGTGTAAATGAAGGTGAAATGTTGTGTGACTATGCATGAACAGAACAAAGTTTTTCTGGGTATAGACTAAAATTGTGAGTTTCAAATTATTTTTTTCAATGTAATTGATTTTAAGGTAGCACTGTTATACAAATTATTATACAGAATGTGCAGATTTGCTTACATAAAAATATAAGATATGCCATACCGAGTCAGACCAAGGGTCCATGAAACCCAGCTTTCTGTTTCCAAAAGTGGCCAATCCAAGTCACAAGTACCTGCTAAGTACCCAACCATTAAATAAATCTCAAGCTACTATTGCTTATTAATTAATAGCAGTTTATGGATTTTTCCTCTAGGAACTTATCCAAAACTTTTTAAAACCCATTTATACTAACTGCTGTAACCACATCCTCTGGCAATGAATTCCAGAGCTTAACTATGCACTGAGTGAAAAAGAGTTTTCTTTGATTTGTTTTAAATGAGCTACTTGCTAACTTCATGAAGTGCCCCCTAGTTCTTCTTTTATCTGAGAGAGTAAATAACCGATTTACATTAACTTGTTCAAGTCTTTTCATGTTTTTGTAGACTTCTACCATATTCCCCCTCAGTCGTCTCTTCTCCAAATTGAACAGCCCTAACTTCTTTAGCCTTTCGTCATAGGGTAGCAGGGACGCGCACTATAGACGCACGGCCGCCGGAGGTCTGGCCCCGCCTGGCTTAACGAGGTCACGCCCCAAGCCTGATTTAACAAGTGTTCGCCTGCCTACTCATTGCCTTGCAACGAGGGTCGCTACTGTTAGTAGTTCTTAGTTGCGCTTCTACTGTTCTACGTTCCGGTTGACCTCAGCTTGTTCCTGACTCCGCTTCTGCCTGCCGCCTGCCATTGACCTCAGCTTGTTCCTGACTCCGCTTCTGCCTGCCGCCTGCCATTGACCTCAGCCTGCTGAATATTATCTCCCTTACTTTGTTGGTTGAATTCTACAGCATTTTCAACTAGTTCAGTCCCAACAATAGGAGTAGATGGGGTGGAAGAAACAACCTGAGATAACTCAAAGTCTCCCAAAACTCCCAAAACCTTACAAACAATAACAAACACTGATCTCTTCCCATTGTAAAATCTGAGCATGTGCATCAAGGAGTCTGTATTCCCTCTCTAGCTCTTTGCAAAGAAGGGCATGTTAGGACAAGCTCTCTGAGAGTTTTAACAAAGCTTAATTTTTGAATTTGAGACTGGTAAATCTTCTCTGTGATGCAGTGATCTCACTCACTGTACCAGGAAAAGAGTCAGTACATTGCTGCTGATTTTGATCTTTCTCTTCACTGGGAAAGGGTCAGGGTGGAGATTGCAGTTGTGGCACTGCTAGTTATTTGTTTTGACTCTGGACAGTGAGGTAGCACAGTACACTCAGAGGCTGAAGAGAACACTCATACCTGCCTGCTAGTCAATTTTATATGTTAATGTTTAAATAGATTTTTTGTGTGTGGAGTCAATCAGTATTACTGCATACAGCATACATACACTGCATGTGTGTGTGTGTGTGCATGCATGCAATACAGCTCCCCACAGAGTTAGTGGCAGTGGCGTACCTAATGTAATTGGCACCCAGGGTGGATATTTTCTTTGGCACCCCTCCAAATTCACTTCTCTTTCCCTCCTCCCCCCATTTCTCCATCCCTCCTCCCCCCACATTTCCGTCCCCCCTGCCCAGTGATCTCCAATTCCCATCTCCCTCACAACAGGCTCTCTCTCTCTCTTACACACACTTTCTCACACCCCTGCACACAGGCTCCCTCCATTTCTCTCCGTTATACATACAAAGCCCTTCACACAGCTTCCTCTCTCAAACACATACATGCACCCTCACACCTAAACACACACACACACACACGCACACATACTCTAACACACATAGACACAAACACACTCTCTTTCATTTGCTGCCCGGCTTCCCATCAGAATTACAGCAGCAGTTTCCTCCTTCAGCCCCCGTGACAGACGGGGATCTTCATTTTTCTTGAGGCGGCACGAGGGCTGGTGTGGCTCTTCTTCCTGTATTTGCAGTGGGGAGAGTGGGGGCAGCACTGTTGCTCTTCCTCCTGCTTTAGGCTGCATCTGCATAACTTTTCCTTCTTCCCTCCTGGCAGACCCACCACTTCCTCTTTCAGACTGCGAGGCACGGGAAGAAGAAAAGGTCATGCAGTTGCCAGCTCCAGACCCATTGAACTCTAGGTGGCCCCCCAGTGCTCCCACCACTCATGGCCCAGAGGCCTGCCTCTTCTACTAGAGCAAGTGGGATGGGCTCCGCTCGTGGCCGCCGATCTCCCGGCTGTCACCTGGGGCGGACCGCACCCCTGCACCCCCCTTATAACACCACTGGTTAGTGGTATTATGAGTGGAGGTATAGTTACAATATCAAAAATTAATTTGTAATATCTAAACCCCCAGTAGGAAGTGCACTTCAGCAAATTCTATCATGTCAAGAACAGAGAAGAGGGAATCTTGACAGGGTTGGCAGCTTTGTCATGGGCAGCAATAACAAAGGTAGTCCAGCATTTAAATTAAAGTGGAACTTTTTTAGGTCTAGAATGGCAGGAGAAGAAGGCAGTTGAATGCAGAAGAATTGAGATTTGGAGAGTATATGTCATTGCCACCTGTTCTTCTTCCTCTTGTTTTGGAGCAGAGGAAAAAGATGAGAGAATCATTCAAAACTGGCATTAGCAGGGCAGGGATAGGAGACATACAAGGCTCAAAACCAGCAGTATGCTCCTCTTTGGTTTCTGCTTCTAATGCAGTGATGGCAGTATTTGCACCAACTGTTTCAGAGGAAGACTTTTGTCTGGGATTCTCTAAATCAGAAGATATTGTAGAGCTAGTAACCAAATAGAACTTGAGAAGTTTAATCAGCAGTGTCTTAGACTCTAGTTCAGTGATAGGAGAAAGAGATAATACTTATAATGTTTAGATCAATCCCCAGGAAAAGCAGTATAGGTACAGAGCAAGAGTGATGCCCCTGACATTTTTTCCTCAGGGTCCACTCTATACCTTAACTCCAATGCCAGCATCAGCCTCCAAGGAAGTAGCAAAGGGATCATGGAAGAAATCCCTGATCTGGAGGTACTTTAAAATGAGGGAAGACTGAGTTTTAATGAGTGTATTCACTGCATGAAGAATATCAGTTGAGGGAATTAAGTGGGGCATCTCACAAATACTGGTTTGCAGCACCACCTGCAGAAGCAGCATATGCTAGCCATTGGCATCAGGGGAGAGTGTCAGTACTAGCCTGGGGACACCTTCTGCCACTCCAAGTAAAAGCCAGAGGAAAGGGGTTGAAAAGGGCAAGACTTTTCCCCAAGCTGATCCCATGTCCCCTTTCAACCATGAGGTGGCAAGACCAACAGTCCCCAGCCATGTGTCCAAAACAGCAACTTACCATAGAGGAAATAGTATTGTCCCAGAGGAAAAGGCAGGTAGCATCTAAAATAATGAGAAGCATCCGGGAAATGAATGCCCTTGATTACCTACTCCTGGAGATAGTGGGGAAAGTTGGCTTTAAACATTTGCTGCATGTGTTATAGGGATGTGAATCGTTTTAGGACGATTAAAATTATCGTCCGATAATTTTAATATCATCTTAAACCGTTATGGAACACAATACAATAGAGATTCTAACGATTTATCGTTATAAATCGTTAGAATCGTGAGCCGGCACACTAAAACCCCCTAAAACCCACCCCCGACCCTTTAAATTAAATCCCCCACCCTCCCGAACCCCCCCCAAATGAGTTAAATAACCTGCGGGTCCAGCGGCGGTCCGGAACGGCAGCGGTCCGGAACGGGCTCCTGCTCCTGAATCTTGTTGTCTTCAGCCGGCGCCATTTTCCAAAATGGCGCCGAAAAATGGCGGCGGCCATAGACGAACACGATTGGACGGCAGGAGGTCCTTCCGGACCCCCGCTGGACTTTTGGCAAGTCTCGTGGGGGTCAGGAGGCCCCCCACAAGCTGGGCAAAAGTTCCTGGAGGTCCAGCGGGGGTCAGGGAGCGATTTCCCGCCGCGAATCGTTTTCGTACGGAAAATGGCGCCGGCAGGAGATCGACTGCAGGAGGTTGTTCAGCGAGGCGCCGGAACCCTCGCTGAACGACCTCCTGCAGTCGATCTCCTGCCGGCGCCATTTTCCGTACGAAAACGATTCGCGGCGGGAAATCGCTCCCTGACCCCCGCTGGACCTCCAGGAACTTTTGGCCAGCTTGTGGGGGGCCTCCTGACCCCCATGAGACTTGCCAAAAGTCCAGCGGGGGTCCGGAAGGACCTCCTGCCGTCCAATCGTGTTCGTCTATGGCCGCCGCCATTTTTCGGCGCCATTTTGGAAAATGGCGCCGGCTGAAGACAACAAGATTCAGGAGCAGGAGCCCGTTCCGGACCGCTGCCGTTCCGGACCGCCGCTGGACCCGCAGGTTATTTAACTCATTTGGGGGGGGTTCGGGAGGGTGGGGGATTTAATTTAAAGGGTCGGGGGTGGGTTTTAGGGGGTTTTAATGTGCCGGTTTTGCGATTTTTAGATTTTTTGATTTTTCACGATTTTTCACGATTTTTCACGATATTTTACCCCCCCAAACGGCAACAATACGATTCCCTCCCCCTCCCAGCCGAAATCGATCGTTAAGACGATCGAGGACACGATTCACATCCCTAATGTGTTAGCCCCTAATTACAAAGGACTATATTTAGTAAGCAAATTATACCTGCCCTGTACAACCAGTGCCATGGTCACAAGCAAGTGCAGCTGGCTAAAGCAGAAGGGAGTAGTGTGCATTTCATCAGCGATATCTGCACTAACATGAATACTGTGCAGCTTTACCTGACCCTGACAGCACACTGGTGAGACCTGGCTAATGCAGGGGCTTGCAGCAACTCTAGTGGGGACGGAGTATTAGGTTGCAGGTTGGCTTTGCTGCACTCCAGTTGATGCATAGTCCCCATACCTTTACAATATTCTGTCAGCCATTAGAAATGTGCTTGGTAGCTAGACCGGAGAGGCAGATGTCTTCAAGCAGATTTCTTTGTGACAGACTGTGATGCAAATATGGTAAAGGCAATAGAAGATAGGGGCTTTCTAACACAGGCAAACAAAATTCTCTTTTCCCAGCTCAGAGAATCAAAATCTATTTTCTTACCACACTAACAATGCTAATATTGGCAAACAAATACTAACTTTATGACTTGAAAAGAATATAAACAGCCAAGTTCTGGACAAACTATCTGAATATGAATCTATAATTAGTAGCAAAATTTTACAAAAACAATTTCATGAATGCAAATTTTTTTGTGAAATTTAGCTACACTTGAAGAATGTGTAGTTAAGTTTTTTTGTGGAAAAATTCCATGATTTTGGATGGACCTTTCACAAAACTTAACTCCATATAGCAATTATGACATTGTTTAAATGAACCAGTAACACACAAAATATTTTGCCCGTTACTGGCCCATTTCTGCAAAAGCCATTTGCTGTTTCATTCATTGGCCTCTTTATCTCCAGTTGCCTCACGGACCCACTTAGATTGTAAGCTGCCTGGGGAAGATACTGTCCCTGTAACTTGCAAAGTGATCTGTTTTAGGATGCTATGTAAATGCTGAAATAATAATAACTATGGTATTTTTGTATTCCTTTAACATAATAGCTACGGCTAGTAGCAAGATAATAATGTCTATTTTCATAGATTTGAAACTGCAACGTGTCTGACAATAAAAATGAAAAAGAAAGAAAATGAAAGAAACATAACCTACAGCTGAGGAGCCAGACCCCACTGGATCTTGCCAAGTCTTGTTTCTACTATGGCAGCAGTCAACATATTTTGCATTAAATGTTCAAGGTTTAAATTATAGCATTGTCAGCTGATATTAATATTTACTACTTTGGCAATATTTTCTGCCTGACAGGATTTATATCCTGCTGAGAAAGTATTCCAGGAGCAATATGGGAGGAGGTAAGAAGGGCTTTGAGCGCTTGACATAAATTTTGTCTCTCCGTTAAGCTGTTTCATTCAGTTTTCAATTTTGACTAACTTTTTCTTCAACTGGCATGCAAATATATGATATAGTGTCCCACCCGCCAAACCACTGGATTTAAAAGTAATGTAATTTAAAGGTGAGGATCAGAATTTTCAATATTATTGGTTACTAGCTAAAATTCACATAAGATTTGCAATCAAATGAGTGTTTCTCTTGAAACATCCCTCTTCCCCACCTCCTCTTCCCACTCTTTATCCTTCCCCCTTTCTTCTTTTTCCCTTCCCCATCTCCCCCATTCTCCACCTCCCCCTGTTACCCCCCTCACCCATCTCAACATTCCCTCCCATTGCTCCTCTTCCCCTTACCTCTGTTCTCTCTCCCACTTCCCCCTTTTCCCCCTCCTTCTTTTTCCTACAAAACTGTACAACTTCTCTCTCCTTACCACCCCCCTTCACCTCTCTCAATTTTACCACAAGTGCAACCAGTTCCTCTTCTACTTCAGCCTCAGGTTGTCCCTCCAATCAGCATTTGTGGCTTCTTGCTTTATCATCATGCTCACCATGAGTGCGGCCCATGCCTCTGATTCATTGCACAATAGCCATACATGTCTCTGGCCTTGCGGCACTCATTACTGGCTGACACTGTCTCAGTGTCCCTGAACTACTGCCTGTGGCTATGAAGCAGTTTAGCTGTTGCCAGCATATATGGGGCCTGTAATCACTAAACATATTTGTCCAGGAACATGTGCCATTTCTAAGAGCTGGCCTGCTGCAGGGGTGGATCTTTCCTAGATGGGTTGATTTAGAGGCTTGGAGATTTTCTAAGGGTTGGTGGAGGAGGGAGGAATGGAATTGGGTTTAATTGTCTATGCCCCTTGGGGGGGGGGGGAGGGATAATTATCAAATATTGTATTTTAATATGTTATTGCATTTTGATGCATTGCTGTTATTTTGAATATGTTATTGTATTTATGCTGCTATGTGGTAATCCACCCTTGGTATTTCTTGGAAGAGGACAGCATAAAAAAAAAGTAATGTAATACTCTTAAGGTCTGTTCTGAAAATGTGAAAGATTGCAATGCCATCAGTAGCCACAAGGAGAGTCAGTATTGTCTAGGTCAGTGGTTCTCAACCTTTTTTCTGTCTGGACATACCTGATAGATGGTTCTCACATTCATGACACACTGAACCCATGATCATCACGGGGCTAGATGTAAAAGTACAGTTTGCGTCCACGGGAACCCCCCTGACCCACAATAATGGATGTAAAGCAGAATTACGACATTCCCCATACAACTCACCTTACAAAAAAGATATTCTGGTGTCATCTCAGTAACAGCAACTCAAACTCCTTCTACTACCAGGCTCAATAGCCCTACTTATGAAAAGACAGCAGTTTACCACCAATGCATGTCCTCTTGAGAAAACACAACAAATAAGACCGATACAAATGCTTACATGCTAGTAAAATATCTCACCTCAGTAACACACACAGAACCAACCTAACATACTCCCAGGATCTGCAGTTATATACATAAACTAATCCGCACACAGTTTCACCTATATTATGGAATGCACTCAACCAGTAACAACCCTATCTATGAAAAGGCAACACTACAAATATTAAATCAGGCCCTAAACACCAATACACCTCCTATTAGGAAAACTAAACTAGCAAGCAGCTATAGATCCCCACACAGAAATAATTGTAAAACTATACTAATAAGCAGAATAAATGTTTCAAAACAGCTATGAACAGAATAACATCCAACAATTAAAAACTCATAAAAACTACTAAAAATTCTCCAAACACCAATAAAATATTTCAAAAAAAGCAGACACATCACATAATATTAAATAATTAAAATGGCAGTCAATCAAGAAAGATAAACCTAAAAAGCCACCTTTACTTACCCCCTCCAGCAGCTCTCCTACTCCTGTCTTCTTCCATGCAGGCCGTAGCACACACCAGAAGCTGCAGTAAGCTCTATACTCATGGTCCTCTTCCTTAGGGCCCATGACCAGTCTCTCTGTCTCTCACACACACACCATACCAGTCACACCCCCATGACTAGTTTCTGTCTCTCACACACCAATCATCTCCCAACCAGTCTTTGACACACACACACCAGTCACCTTCCTGAACAGTTTCTCTCATGCCATATACACACACAGGCTTCCCACTCCCGATTTCTATCTTACATATAAGGGCTTCTCACTCCCATACTGTGTCTCACACCCACCCACACACCCAGGTTTCTCACTCCCATGCTCACTCTATCCACATGCACAGGCTTCTCATTCCCTTAATCACTTTCTTTCACATACACACACCCCAGTCTCTCTCTCTCACACCGTCACCTTACCAACCAGTCTCTCTCTCATGCTTGCACACACACACATAGGCTTCCCACTCCCATGCTCTCTCTCACATATACAGGCTTCTCAGTCCCATGCTTTATTTCACACACACCCCCACAACACCAGGCTTCTTACTCCCATGCTTTCTCACATACCCAGATTTCTCACTTCCATGCTTTCTCTCACACACACACACACACACACACACACATCAGTCACCCCCCTGACCAATCTCTCACTCTCTCACACACACTCCAGTCATCTCTCTGACCAGTCACTTTTATTGTCTCTCACATATACACACATCACCTCTCTGACCAGTTTCTCTCAATCACACACTTGCTCTCTCTCACACATTTACACACATGCTCTCAATCAATTACATGATCTCAATTACACACATGCTCTCTCACACACTTACACACATGCTCTCAATCACACACACATTATCTCACTTACAGGCTGGCTGTCTTCTCTCTCTCTCACTCACTTCCTTCCCCCCCCCCCCCCCCCGAGCACAAATGGTAGCTGCAGCAGCCTCCTCCAGCCCCTGCAGGCCAAGAAAGAAGAATTCCATCGGCCGCGGGAGGCTTATACTGCTGTCTCCTTTGCCAATTGCCAGCTGCTTCAATTGCTCTGGGCCATGCTACTGCTCGGGGGCCGATACTGCTGCCACCGCTGCCGCTACTTTTCCACGCGGCACGGCTCTTTCTCCTTCCCACGCACTGCACTGCATATCACTTCCTGTTCCAGGGCAGGCGCGGGAAGAAGAAAAGGCCAGCCGCGAGTGCCATAGCTTCCTCTATCAACGCTGCCGTTCCCATTGGGCTTGAACGTGCTGTTAGCCTGGCGGCAATGGCAGCAGGGAAGGAAGTGCAGCAGGAGAGACACGACACACCTGCCGGTGCTTGGAAACACACTGGTGTGTCGCGACACAGTGGTTGAGAAGCGCTGGTCTAGGTTAATAATAGGATACTGCTATCTTGTGTCCGCTGCTGGAGTACACCTCCTCAAGTAGACAAACAATGTCCACAAGTGTATTATTATGATAGATGTATTATGCTTCTGCTGAAAAGTACAATCTTGAAGAATGCCTATACTTTACAACATCAACTGCTAATTAGCATGAAATCTTAGATCAAGAATATCGCAAATCTTCAAGTTGTACAAAAAGGTATGGTTTTCAGGTAGTCAAATTATACAAATTTACCTGGTTCTTTGATCCAGTGAATGCAAATAGAAATCCTAAAAAACAGATCTATAGGAGGCACTTGAGGAGTTTGCCATCCCTGTCTTAGTTGAACACCATTTATTTATTTATTCATAAATTACTATTCCAACAAATATCTGGACCTCCATTCTTGGCAGATTTCAAGTAAGCATAAACACTACACTTTTTCACAGTATAACCTTATTAAAATATACATGAGCCGGCATGGTTAAAAGGGGAGGTGAAAGAAGCTATTTTAGCCAAAAGATCTTCATTCAAAAACTGGAAGAAGAAACCAACAGAAGAAAATAGGGTAAAGCATAAATGTTGGCAAGTTAAATGTAAGACATTGATAAGAGAGGCTAAGAGAGAATTTGAAAAGAAGTTGGTTGTAGAGGCAAAAACTCACAGTAAAAACTTTTAAAAATATATCCGAACCAGAAAGCCTGTGAGGGAGTCAGTTGGACCGTTAGATGATCGAGGGGTTAAAGGGGCACTTAGAGAAGATAAGGCCATCGCAGAAAGATTAAATGATTTCTTTGCTTCGGTGTTTACTGAAGAGGATGTTGGGGAGGTACCCGTAATGGAGAAGGTTTTCATGGGTAATGATTCATATGGACTGAATCAAATCACGGTGAATCTAGAAGATGTGGTAGGCCTGATTGACAAACTGAAGAGTAGTAAATCACCTGGACCGGATGGTATACACCCCAGAGTTCTGAAGGAACTAAAAAATGAAATTTCAGACCTATTAGTAAAAATTTGCAACTTATCATTAAAATCATCCATTGTACCTGAAGACTGGAGGATAGCAAATGTAACCCCAATATTTAAAAAGGGCTCAAGGGGCGATCCGGGAAACTACAGACCGGTTAGCCTGACTTCAGTGCCAGGAAAAATAGTGGAAAGTGTTCTAAACATCAAAATCACAGAACATATAGAAAGACATGGTTTAATGGAACAAAGTCAGCATGGCTTTACCCAAGGCAAGTCTTGCCTCACAAATCTGCTTCACTTTTTTGAAGGAGTTAATAAACATGTGGATAAGGGTGAACCGGTAGATGTAGTATACTTGGATTTTCAGAAGGCGTTTGACAAAGTTCCTCAAGAGAGGTTTCTAGGAAAAGTAAAAAGTCATGGGATAGGTGGCGATGTCCTTTCGTGGATTGCAAACTGGCTAAAAGAAAGGAAACAGAGTAGGATTAAATGGACAATTTTCTCAGTGGAAGGGAGTGGGCAGTGGAGTGCCTCAGGGATCTGTATTGGGACCCTTACTTTTCAATATATTTATAAATGATCTGGAAAGAAATACGACGAGTAAGATAATCAAATTTTCAGATGACACAAAATTGTTCAGAGTAGTTAAATCACAAGCAGATTGTGATAAATTGCAGGAAGACCTTGTGAGACTGGAAAATTGGGCATCCAAATGGCAGATGAAATTTAATGTGGATAAGTGCAAGGTGATGCATAGAGGGAAAAATAACCCATGCTATAATTACACAATGTTAGGTTCCATATTAGGTGCTACAACCCAAGAAAGAGATCTAGGTGTCATAGTGGATAACACATTGAAATATTCGGTTCAGTGTGCTGCGGCAGTCAAAAAAGCAAACAGAATGTTGGGAATTATTAGAAAGGGAATGGTGAATAAAACGGAAAATGTCATAATGCCTCTGTATCGCTCCTTGGTGAGACTGCACCTTGAATACTGTGTACAATTCTGGTCGCCGCATCTCAAAAAAGATATAATTGCGATGGAGAAGGTACAGAGAAGGGCTACAAAATGATAAGGGGAATGGAACAGCTTCCCTATGAGGAAAGACTAAAGAGGTTAGGACTTTTCAGCTTGGAGAAGAGACGACTGAGGGGGGATATGATAGAGATGTTTAAAATTATGAGAGGTCTTGAACAGGTAGATGTGAATCGGTTATTTACTCTTTCGGATAATAGAAAGACTAGGGGGCACTCCATGAAGTTAGCATGGGGCACATTTAAAACTAATCGGAGAAAGTTCTTTTTTACTCAACGCACAATTAAACTCTGGAATTTGTTGCCAGAGGATGTGGTTAGTGCAGTTAGTATAGCTGTGTTTAAAAAAGGATTGGATAAGTTCTTGGAGGAGAAGTCCATTATCTGCTATTAAGTTCACTTAGAGAATAGCCACTGCCATTAGCAATGGTAACATTGAATAGACTTAGTTTTGGGGTACTTGCCAGGTTCTTATGGCCTGGATTGGCCACTGTTGGAAACAGGATGCTGGGCTTGATGGACCCTTGGTCTGACCCAGTATGACATTTTCTTATGTTCTTATGTTCTTAGCCTGTTTCAGCAGTCTTTTCCCATAGACTCAGAGAGGTGTCAACTTTCAAAACCATTCCATTAAGTGTGGAGGAGTAGCCTAGTGGTTAGAGCAGCAGGCTATAAATCATGGAAGCCCGGATAGACATCCCATTGCCACTTCTTGTGACCTTGGACAAGTGACTGCACCTTCCATTGCCTCAGAAACAAACTTAGGCTTAGATTCATCAAAAAGCCATAATTAAAGCAGAATTATGGCATGCTGGCATCCATGATAAAAAAAAAAAAAGGGCGCGATTAGGCA
Organism: Rhinatrema bivittatum; assembly: GCF_901001135.1. Lineage (NCBI taxonomy): Eukaryota > Metazoa > Chordata > Amphibia > Gymnophiona > Rhinatrematidae > Rhinatrema > Rhinatrema bivittatum. The sequence goes on along the minus strand of NC_042616.1, from coordinate 134,134,124 downwards.
AACTTATGATCTACCACATTGTGTAGGTAAGTTGCACAACTCACAATACTGTATCGTCACACATTATTTTCTTTGTTTATATTTACTGGCTTCCTGCAGTTGCCTCTTCAAGGGTGTGTCAGGCGTGGGAGAGAGAGGAGAGGAGGTGAGTTGTTGGCATAGGAGATTAGCGATTTCTGAGTGCATTGTCATATTGTTTTTCTGTTATCTGTTTACCTTTCCCTTTGTCTCTTGTCTTTACCTGTGTATGGAAGTTTTTGTAAGTTTGTCTTTGTGTGGTGGTGGTGATGGTGGTGATGAGTGAGGAGCTGGAGAGGATGGAGCTTGAGAGGCGTGGGGAAAGAGAAGAGGCATGAGGAGAGGAGGGCAGGACCGGAAAGAGGAGGAGGGCAGGAGGGTAGGAAGGGGGAGGAGAGGGATTAAGAACATAAGAACATAAGAAAATGCCATACTGGGTCAGACCAAGGGTCCATCAAGCCCAGCATCCTGTTTCCAACAGTGGCCAATCCAGGCCATAAGAACCTGGCAAGTACCCAAAAACTAAGTCTATTCCATGTAACCATTGCTAATGGCAGTGGCTATTCTCTAAGTGAACTTAATAGCAGGTAATGGACTTCTCCAAGAACTTATCCAATCCTTTTTTAAACACAGCTATACTAACTGCACTAACCACATTCGCTGGCAACAAATTCCAGAGTTTAATTGTGCGTTGAGTAAAAAAGAACTTTCTCCGATTAGTTTTAAATGTGCCCCATGCTAACTAGGAACAGGGACAGCAGTAGATGGTGAAGAGAAGGGATAGGAGGAGGCAGGAGGTGGAAGGGGATAGGCAGGCAAATGTGGCAGGAGTAGGATGGCAGGATAGAGATGGCAGGGTAGGTGCAGGAGGGAGGGAGAGCAAGAGTGAAGAAAGTGACATCTCTCCAGAAGTAGAAGTGCATCCAGATAATCCAGCAGCCAGGCAGCAGGGCAGACTCGTCTTCGTGCATTAAAGTTCAGCATTGAGGACAATGACATGATTATCGCTGGGGTCTACATGAACTACAATATGCTGTTTGGCAATCGTGGGGTAAAGATGTCCAGGGCAGCCAAGGGCCAGATATGGTACATTATCACCCAGGCTATATCTTGGTGCAGTGGAATAAAAAGGTCTGGAGAGCAGGAGGCCCACCACTACCACAACATAAAGGTCCCGCTAAAGAACAAGGTGGCGAATCATAATTAATATCTGCACCAGACCGGAGGAGGAGCCCCTTGCCTCATTGTGAAGATTCCCATGGAGGATTGCCTGATTCGGCTGGGACCAGAAGTATTTGAGGGGATGGACAAGGGCCTGGACATCACCCGAGCTGGGGCTGGTAAATTCACTTCACCTGTAAATGTCAAGTCTGCTACAGTTGTCCAAATATTTTGGCATAAGATGCTCACATTGATTGATGCAAAGTGCGCATCTTATGCCAAACAGTACATGTGTACTTCTTAGCATTCATACTTATGTCTTCTTCTTTGTTTCCATAGCTCTCATCCAGGAACCCACCGGTCCCAGCCATAAAGCCCCAGGGGCCAGCATCGCAGTCCCAGGGACCAGACATACAGCCACACCTTTCAATGCACCCTTCCAAATGGATGCCAAAACCCAGTGGAGTGATGAAGAGGAGGAGTAGCAGCAGCCACCATAAGAACACCTCCAGATATTGACACCCCTAGGAGCATTGGTACCACTCAAAATGAGATTTAATCTGACCAGCTTCAAAGCCATCTCCACCTACCTCCAACAAGCCATGTCAGTAGCAGGAGGCAGCAGATGCCCAGTAAGATGAGCCCACCAATGCCTTAAACACCACTGACCACAGCACCAGCAGCAGCGGAGCAGACAATGCATGAGATGCTTGACCACATGGAAAGGAGGCATGGCCTTCACCTCCACCACATTTGTACAGAGCTGGTGTGCTTGAGGAAGGCTCAGATCAGCCTCTCCCAGGCCCTGCGGGATCAGACAGCAGCCCTTAGGCAGGGAATAATCATTGTGGCAACATCCTTAAATAACATGATGAACGCATTGATGCAAATTCCTCAACGTTTGCCAGAGCCTCCACCTGTGCCATCCCCAGTTTCCCAGGAATTCACTCCATACAGCAGACCCTGGCTTTCAGGGCAGGCTGGGGTAGTCCCTCCAAACAGTTGCCACCCCAACACAAAAGCCATACAAAGGAAAAAGGCCATGGGGTCACAATAGTGAAAAGAAACTAATGATAAGAAGACTTGTCAAAACAAGCCTGGCTGGTCCTGACTACAGAGCTCTTGTGCTGGTTAGATGGAAGAAGCCTGTTGGGCCCATCCTGACTACAGAGCTCCTGTGTTGGCTAGATGGAAGAAGCCTGCTGGGCCTGTCCTGATTACAGAGTTACTATGCCAGCTTGCTGATGGGGATGGTCTACTCTCTGCTTATGTTGTCCTGCTGCTTACTGGTTATGCCCTCCACTAAGCTCTGCCCATAGTCCTGCCTCCTTGAAACAGTCTCCAGTCATGGTCCTGCTGGTGTTTCATCTCAACCTGCTGCCGCCACCATGCTGGTGTCTCATCTCTTCTCATTCTGCTGCTGCCTCCATAATGCTGTGTCATCTCCTGGGGCTTCTGCCTCCATGCTGCTATGTCATCTCCTGGTCCTACTGCCTCCATGCTGCGCTCTCCAGTCCTAGTCCTGCTGCCTCCTACCTGAACTCTGCTGCTGTGGCCCTTAAGATGTCCCCTTTGAGTATACGTTTTCAACATGGACTGTCTGGGCCTTCTCTGAACTTTTCTGCCATGGCCCTTAGGCTTTCCACTTTGAATGCACTCTTTCAACAAGCATTGTCTGAGCCTTCATTTGCCATCATATACTTGTGCTGGCATCAGCTCTAACAGAGCTATTGGGTTGCCACTTCCACTTTCTAGATTCTTTGCAGTAATCATGATTTTGCTAAAGGACAAGAAAATAATACTGTATATGTCATGTTGCCATATGTGCAACATGTTGCCATATGTGCTAGTGATTTCAGTTACAATGTCATGTGATTTTTTTATATCTTGTCCTTGCAGAATGTGATTACCAAAGATGTTGACTTGCTTTGATTCTAGTGACTACAGGGCTGGTGCTAGATTTTTGCTGCCTTGTGCAAAAATTTACTATGCTGCACCCTCCCCCCCTGATTTATTCAGTGCTTCAGTGCCTGTACTGGGCTTATCAAATAAAGCCCATCTCCGTCCTGCAATCTATATCTTTAAAAACCAACAAGCCCCCCCCCCTCCCACACCCAGAACCCATTGATAAGGAAGTGTATTAGGTACCTAGGCAAACCTTACAGCCTTGTACTCACCCCCCACCTCCACACACACAACACATACACACACTCCCACACCCTTTATAGACACACATAACTACATTATGCATTTATAATAAATTTTACATGAAAAAGAACACTGAAGAGTACGGTCTTCTGAGGCTAAAATATTACTTCTATATTACTTCTATATTACTTCTGACCTCTATCAACTCACTCCTCTCCAATCTCCACCTTGCACTTAACACCTCCAAAACTGAAATCCTTATCCTAACAAATCAATCTTCCGACTCGATCCACTATATGATCCAAAACGCCTCACAAGCTCAATCACTACCACATAGCGTTAGAGACTTAGGAGTTTACCTAGACAACCAACTAAACTTGAAATCCCACATTAAATCACTGCTAAAAGGAGGCTTCTTCAAACTCCAAACCCTCAAAAAACTGAAGCCCCTCCTTCACGCCCATGATTTCCGCACCGTCATGCAAACCACCATGTTATCCAAACTCGATTATTGCAACGCCCTTTTCTTAGGCCTCCCAGCCTCTACTACCAAACCTCTGCAAATCCTCCAAAACGCTATGGCACGTATCCTAACAAACACAAGAAAATCCGATCATATCACTCCCATACTACAAAATCTCCACTGGCTCCCCATTGCTTTCCGTTCCCAATACAAAACACTCACCATCCTACATAACACCCTATACAAAAACAGCTCCCCCTGGCTTGAAGATATGCCTCAATTCCGGCAATCGAACCGCCCCACCAGAAACGCCCTCGCCGGCACCCTCCAAACCCCCTCACTCAAAATTGGGCACCTCACCGCCACCAGGGAAAGAGCCTTCTCTATCGCGGGCCCCTCCCTCTGGAACTCCCTCCCAGCCAAACTCCGACTAGAACCATCCCTGAGCCACTTCAAAAAAGGAATAAAAACATGGCTGTTTAAACAGGCCTACCCCAACTCCTCCCAACCCTAGGCCTCCCACGCATGCAGGAACCTGCATTCTCCATACAGCCCTTCCCACCTTTCCCACCCTGGTAACCCTTCCAGCACACCCCATGCTCCCCCCAACTCCCCCCCCCCCCCCCCCACCCCCCCCCCCCCCCCCCCGCCTTTTAGCCTCTTCAGCCTCCCCCCCCCCGCCTTCTTTACCATATCATTCCCTCCCTTACCTCTACCTCCCCTTTCGCATATATTCTCCCCCCCCTTTCCCTCTCCCCTCACCCCTCCCCCCAACGCTGTAAATAAGTTCACATATGTAATATGTAATTTTGAACCCATATCTTTCCAATTAAGTTATCCATGCTTGCTTTCTCTTTTCTCTCGTACTTCACTTTTTACCTTGTTCTTTATTATCCAATTATTATCCAATATCTCCCAGTTAAACCCCCCTGTTCAATGTAATTTCCTTTCTCAGTTAATTGTGAACCGACATGATGTGTCCTACGAATGCCGGTATATAAAAATGTTAAATAAAAAAAATAATAAATAAATAAAATATACTTACAAAATGCATATTATATTTACATACACTCCTATGGTGCCAACCAGAAAACGCTGCAAAAAAGACACTTGGCGATCCTATGGAATTAGACCTTTTGTAATGTGGAATGGAAGTGAGCTTAGCCCTCAGAAAGCCATGAACAAACAGAATTACCATTACAATATAGTAAACCTCCCATACCAAAACAACCTTATCTATGAAAAGGCAACACTGCACATATTATATCAGGCCCTAAAACACCAATAAAAACTCTTATTAGGAAACCAGGCTGCTATAGATCCCTACACAGAAATTACATACTAGCAAAATACCTCACCTCAGTCACACATGCAGAACACAAAAAGACCCTGACCAAATACAGAATAAAGAGATCAGAAAATATAAACAGAAATGTGCTAAGAAGAACTGAACTGGAATCCATAGCAAGCCAGCCACTATATGCGTAGCAACAATGGTAAATAGAAACATTACCATTCTTCATAAAACATGAAATAAAATCAAGAAATATAAAATATTAATCATAATGTTGCGTCCGTCGGTCGCAGACGGCTGCGACCAGTCTGCCTCACCTCTCTTCTATCCTTTTCCTCTTCCCTTGGAAGGATGGCTGCCTCCACTGCTGGTTGCCAAAACCCTCGGCATCTCCGAAACAGCACGGACATCCCTGTCCACCATGCTTTTTCCTGAGGCCTCCTAAGTCGCGCACGCTGCCTACGTTTTTGAATACGTCATGGCGGGAACCTCGGTGGCGTCCCCACCTCATGATGTCAGTACCTCCGGGTATTTAAACCTCAGCTCTGCTCCAATACAACGAGTTAGCAAAGACTTCGCTTTTGCTACTCTGACTGCTTCTGAGCTGCTCGCTTGGATTCCTCTCTACCCTCCGGGGTATCTCTCTCCTACAGAAGCTCTGGGTACCCACTAGGGGTGTGCATTCGTTTTGAACTTAAATGTAAAATGCTACTTTTTTTTTTTTTTTAACTTAAAAAAATGATGAGGCGAAAACGATCGGATTTCCAACTTATTCAACATAGCTATGTTGAATACTTTGGAAATCGCGATTGTTGATCCAAAATAAAAATTTAAACCCCTCGCCTTCCTTAATCCCCCCCCCAAAGACTTACCACAACTCCCTGGTGATCGAGCGAGGAGTCAGGACGCCATTTCTGAACTCCTTTGCGAGGAGCACGTGACGTCGGCGCCACGTCGGAGTGACGCGGCGTCACGTGATTCCCCGCAGGTTCCCTCCGGCACCCTCGTTCGGCCCAAAAGGAACTTTTGGCCAGCTTGGGGGGGCCTCCTGACACAATAAACACTTTCAAATTCACATACTCAATCATAAATATGTGTTCTCTCACTGTTTTTATTTGTATGTGATTTTAAACCAGACCTCAGAGAAAGACAAGGGTGTAACACTCCTTCTCTGACCAGTTTCCAGTGCAGCTTCCCTCAATTCTAAACTGTTACTGACACTTTCTTCTACCAGAAATATTCTTAATTTAGTGATCTCATTAAAAAATAGTTCTTACCCTGGCCAAATTCCCTACTTAACTCCCATTGTCATACTTTTAGACTCTTTGTTACAAGTTATTCTAATGTGAAGAGATTTTTTTAATAGCTTTAAAATGTTCCTCCAAAAAAGTTAATTAATTAATAATTATTGTACTATGACCTAAAGATGTATAATTACACTAGCCATCTAACATACTGTCTTTTGTAAACCTTCCATTTCCATGGTATCTCCCTAGCAATAGCTTCGAAATGTTGAGTATTTTGACTTTTCTGAGTTGACATACCTTTTTCAAGGTTCAGCACAGAAAACCCCAAAATGGATTCAACAATTGACTGGAATAGATCAAAAAATCACCCAAAAACTCCAGTCCTAAGATTGAAAACTCTCCAAATACACTCTTCCTCAATCAGAGACCACCAAAACATGTCCGGAGGGAACCCGCGGGGAATCACGTGACGCCGCGTCACTCTGACGTGGCGCGGCGTCACGTGATTCCCCGCGGGTTCCCTCCGGCACCCTCGTTCGGCCCAAAAGGAACTTTTGGCCAGCTTGGGGGGGCCTCCTGACACCCCCAAGCTGGCCAAAAGTTCCTTTTGGGCCGAACGAGGATCCTGGAAGCGACCCCGCGGGGAATCACATGACGCCGCGTCACTCCGACGTGACGCCGATGTCACGTGCTCCTTGCAAAGTGGGTCAGAAATGGCGTCCTGACCCCGCTGGACCACCAGGGAGTTGTGGTAAGTCTTGGGGGGGGGGGGGATTAAGGAGGGTGAGGGGTTTAAATTTTTATTTGCACATATGGACATAGACTCAACTTATAGAATTCTCCATATGTCCATATTGACCGCAAATGGGACCCCCTTTCGACTTATGGACATATGAACTTAAACTTTTGCTCTGCACATCCCTAGTACCCACTCCTCGGGGGCCTCTTGCTTCTACCTGCCCTTCGGGGTTCAACTGCCTGACCTTGGGGACACCCGCTCCTCAAGGGTCCTGTCTGCTTTCTTTCAGGAACCCTCGGCGCTCCTGTGTACTCGCTCCTCGAGGGCCTATTCTGTTCAGGGTATCCTGCACCTTGGACCACAGGTCCTTCTCTTCATTCAACTGCCAAAGGAAGTTTATCAGCACTGCTACTCTGTGAGTATCACTACGCTCCAGCTCTCCTCATTCCACCCTTCAGGTTCATGGCCTATCCCACGCTGCGGAACACTACCGAACCTTTCCTACGTCTGGGTGAGACCATCTACTACAGAGGCTGTCTGAGCTTACTGTGATATCACTGGAATACAGTACTATCCGTTCCTTGGGCAAGATTCAACAGCAGTATAATAAAGCCTTCTTTCCTCAGTGTCTGCTTACTAGAGTCTAGCCTATCGTTGTGGTTCCCCACGGGGCCACTCCTCCACACCTCTGTGACTCCTCCACAGTTATCACACAGCAGCTCACATGGTGTTCTAGCAGGCTGCAAGTAGACAGAGCTGCATATTCATTACGTTGGGTAGTGGACAAGTGATGCGGCTCCAGTTAGCAGCAGAACTTGTCCCTTATAATCAGCAGAATTAAAGTGCCACCTGATCTATGCACCCAAAATGATTGCACTACATAAGGTATCATCTCTGCAGGCCTAACCTGCTAGCATGTACATATAGCAGAGTAAGCCTAAAGTGATGCTGTCTTGTGTGGCAGGCTCAGTGTCTAGTTAGCAGGATATTTTCTACTGGTAAATCGGTAAGTAGACCTCTGTCTAGAAAATGATAACATAAAGAAGGGGTCATGGCAGGTCTCCTGCCACCCCCTGCCCCCAGGTATCATGAAGCCACTGGCCCAGACCCCTCCCCTGACCCATTAATCTGGTGAACATGAAAGTACCTGGCATGATGGCACCATTTGTCCTCCTCTTCCCTCCATCCCTGTGAACACACATAAAAAGCGAACATCATTTAAACCCCCTCCCCAAACACCACAGACTCACCAGCAGCCGGTGAGTCTGGCACACCTCCCCAATACCAAAACAAATAGGCCCATTCCAGGTACTGGGTAGGAGAGCCTCACATGCCATGGAGGGGGGCAGGGCAGATATCTACTCAGCCGAGAACAGGCACAGCATATCTGAGCTCTGACGCTACCAATTTTCACATCTCCCCTCTGGGTTGAATGAACAAACAACGTAAGGCCAAGGTGGAATTTTTGGTTAAAATGCGTGAGGCATTTCCTCCTCGCCTACACATTAGCATAGCTGTAGCATCCTTCTTAAAGAGTGGAAGCCCAGGATTGCTTGTGTCAAAAGCCAGTGTATGCTAATTGGGTGAACACACTGCATGCTCTGGTGTATGCATTAGTGTGGTAAGGAAGATAACTATGAGCCCGTCATCACCCCCAGACATAGATATAGACACTAGACAGAGGCTAACACAGCATGTCACGCAACCAGACGCACCCAGATACACATTGGTTAGGACATTATTGATTACAGACTACCTCCAGCACTTAGGTTTCCTACTGAGGCCCAATTTTGCTATTCCTGGCCTGTTTGTCATCATCTGCCATTGATTATGGTCATTTTTTACTTATTGCTTTACCAAAATATTGTCTATGAGCAATACAATTGCTCCAGAATGCTGCTGCCTGTCTAATTGTACCCATTCTAATTGTACCTATTTGGTGTGAAGAACACATTAGTCCAATATTAATTCAGTTGCATTGGCTCCCAGTAGAGCAGCGCATAAAGTTTAAAATGTTAGTTTTAATTTACAAAAAAAGTCAAAGATGCTAGGCCTTCACCTTGGCTGCTTTTTTATCATTGTATCAAGCCCCTAGTACCTTGCACTCAGCAAATGATTTACTGTTAACAGTTCCTCTGGCTTTATCAATAATTGGGCCAATAATGTGGAATTCCCTACCTAAAGAATTATGTTTGATTGAAGATTTAAAATTGTTTTGCAAACAATTAAAAGCACTCCTGTTTAAAGAAACCTTTGGAAATCTTAATCCAATTTACACAAGGGCTATTTTGGTAAAATATATATTTTACAATGAGTACAGTCTTATGAATATTTAAATAATTTTATTTGTATGTTATTTATTGAGTTTGTCTACATTATTATTTTAAATGCTGTAAGTGTATCTGTAAACCGCTCAGTCCAATATGTTTGGTTTAGGCGGTCTATGAAACTTTAAATAAATAAATAAATAAATACATCTCTCTCCTAGCACAGGCCATAGCAAAAGCAGCCGGCAAAAAAAGAGCCTCAGCCCACTGTAACAAAGAAGACCCCAACATGAATGTGTGTGAAAACCTGATCTCGCAGAGCCCATGGAAGACATGGACACAGATGCAGTCATTTTGGGCACACAAGTCTACCAACTGGCCAAACCTGGCCAAAGTGATCCAGCGCTATCTTCCTTGCCCAACAACAAGTACGCCCAGGGAACGTCTTCTTAACAACAGGGGACATCGTGAGTCTTCATCGCTCAAGGCTGGCGCCACATTTGATGGAAAAGCTGGTATTTTAAAAAATCAATCTGCCTTTGTTTGGTTTTCCAGATTTTCCATGTGAGTGGCAAGATGAATGAAAGTACCTTGAAGGCCTTCCTGACACCCTGCCTACCCACCATGCCCCAGATATACCACCTTAGGGATCTTATTGTTACCACTCTGCCTGCCTCCCATATCTCCTACACAACCTTAGGGGTCTTGCTGCTGCCACTCTGCATGTTTGATGTGCCCCTTGTACCATCACATTGGTCTTATTGTTACCATTCTGCCTGCCTGCCAATCCCCTTACACTACCTCAGGGGTCTTGCTGCTGCCACTCTGCCTACGTGCTGTGCCATTTATACCACCACAAGGATCTTACTATTACCAATCTGCCTTCCTGCCATGCCCTTTATACCACCACAGGGGTCTTATTGTTACTGCTGCCTCTGTTTGTCAATCACCTTACGCTATCATAGAGGTATAACTGTTATCGATCTGCCAGCTTGCCATACCCCTTATACCATCACAGAGGCCTTACTATTACTGATATGCCTGCCTGCCATGCCTCAGATATACCACCACAGGAGCCTGACTAGATATATTACCACAGGAGCCTGACTGTTACCACATTACCTGCCTGCCTGCCTGTTATGCCCCAAATATACCACTTTAGGGGCCTGACTGTTACTGCATTACCTGCCTGCCATTCCACGGATATACAGCCAAAGGGGTCTGACTGTTACCTCTCTACCTGCCTGCCTGCCATGCCCCAAATATACCACCTTAGGGGCTTGACTGTTACTGCATTGCTTGCCTGCCATGCCCCAGATATACTACCACAGGAGCTGTTACTGTTCTGCCTTTCTGCTATGCCCAAGATATACCACGAAGGGGCCTGACTGTTACTGCTCGCGCTGCCTTAACCGATGCTGGATCAGGCATCTGGCTTGGTCCACCTTAAAAATTATTAGACAACTAAGTAGCTCTATGGGCAGGACCCCAGAGTATAGGATTAAGAGCGCAGACCAGGGGGAGAAAGGTAGGCTCATCTCCAGGAGAAGGTAGCTCCTGACTCATTGCGGTCCTGAAGGTGAATATTGTGTGACCGATCCTTCAGTTAGCCACTAGATGGCCCTATGTCCCTTACCATCAAGACTAGTAACAGAGTAGTAGGATTTTCCATTCCTTTTCAGTCTCTCCAGTGAACTGACTGTGATTCACTATCCCAAGGGCATAAGGTGGAGCTAAAGTTATAGAGACTGTGGTCATTTTGCGTTGCCTCTTGAAGAGTAAGGAACTATTTTTCCTTTAACCTGCTGAGTTGGGCCCACTAACCCAACTTGATATTTTTCCTGTGTTCAGAGGAGATTCCTCATCAGTATACTCCCTGTCTGAGAGGGTCTGCCTCATTTTGGGAAGAGAGAGATAATTTTGGAGACTTTTAATCAGGTTTTGGATATGGTTTTCTCATTCTGGGGAACACCCTGTGCTTTTGAGGGACAAGCCCCAATCCTGAGGGCAGGGGCTGGAGACCTGTGAGCTACCTCTCTACTCCCTAGAGGAAGCAAAGCAGTGACAGCATCACCCAGCATGGGATTTTTGGATTTGGAGCAATTTTTAAAGGATACTAATGATGCATTAGAATTAGGGCATCCCGACAGTGAGGTTCCAATAATTAGAAAAGTAGTCCAAGTGCCTGTAACTAAAAACTCACCTGAACTAAAAAATTCTAACTTATCCCTATCAATTAAAAAGCAGAATAAAAATACAAACAAAAAACAAGCTTTGAAATGTTTGTATGCTAATGCCAGAAGTCTAAGAAGTAAGATGGGAGAATTAGAATGTATAGCAGTAAATGATGACATAGACTTAATTGGCATCTCAGAGACATGGTGGAAAGAGGATAACCAATGGGACAGTGCTATACCGGGGTACAAATTATATCGCAATGACAGAGAGGAGCAGTCGGGAGGAGGTGTGGCACTTTATGTCCGGGATGGCATAGAGTCCAACAGGATAAACATCCTGCATGAGACTAAATACAAAATTGAATCTTTATGGGTAGAAATCCCTTGTGTATCAGGGAAGACTACAGTGATAGGGGTATACTACCGTCCACCTGGTCAAGATGGTGAGATGGACAGTGAAATGCTAAGAGAAATTAGGGAAGCTAACCAAGTTGGTAGTGCAGTAATAATGGGAGACTTCAATTACCCCAATATAGACTGGGTAAATGTATCATCGGGTCACGCTAGAGAGATAACGTTCCTGGATGGAATAAATGATAGCTTTATGGAGCAATTGGTTCAGGAACCGACGAGAGAGGGAGCAATTTTAGATCTAATTCTCAGTGGAGCACAGGTCTTGGTGAGAGAGGTAACGGTGGTGGGGCCGCTTGGCAATAGTGATCATAATATGATCAAATTTGATTTAATGACTGGAAAAGGAACAGTGTGCAAATCCAAGGCTCTCGTGCTAAACTTTCGAAAGGGAAACTTTGATAAAATGAGAAAAATTGTTAGAAAAAAACTGAAAGGAGCAGCTACAAAAGTAAAAAATGTCCAAGAGGCGTGGTCATTGTTAAAAAAATACCATTCTAGAAGCACAGTCCAGATGTATTCCACACATTAAGAAAGGTGGAAAGAAGGCAAAACGATTACCGGCATGGTTAAAAGGGGAGGTGAAAGAAGCTATTTTAGCCAAAAGATCTTCATTCAAAAATTGGAAGAAGGATCCAACAGAAGAAAATAGGATAAAGCATAAACATTGGCAAGTTAAATGTAAGACATTGATAAGACAGGCTAAGAGAGAATTTGAAAAGAAGTTGGCTGTAGAGGCAAAAACTCACAGTAAAAACTTTTTAAAATATATCCGAAGCAGAAAGCCTGTGAGGGTGTCAGTTGGACCGTTAGATGATCGAGGGGTTAAAGGGGCACTTAGAGAAGATAAGGCAATCGCGGAAAGATTAAATGATTTCTTTGCTTCGGTGTTTACTGAAGAGGATGTTGGGGAGGTACCCGTAATGGAGAAGGTTTTCATGGGTAATGATTCAGATGGACTGAATCAAATCACGGTGAACCTAGAAGATGTGGTAGGCCTGATTGACAAACTGAAGAGTAGTAAATCACCTGGACCGGATGGTATACACCCCAGAGTTCTGAAGGAACTAAAAAATGAAATTTCAGACCTATTAGTAAAAATTTGTAACTTATCATTAAAATCATCCATTGTACCTGAAGACTGGAGGATAGCAAATGTAACCCCAATATTTAAAAAGGGCTCCAGGGGCGATCCGGGAAACTACAGACCGGTTAGCCTGACTTCAGTGCCAGGAAAAATAGTGGAAAGTGTTCTAAACATCAAAATCACAGAACATATAGAAAGACATGGTTTAATGGAACAAAGTCAGCATGGCTTTACCCAGGGCAAGTCTTGCCTCACAAATCTGCTTCACTTTTTTGAAGGAGTTAATAAACATGTGGATAAAGGTGAACCGGTAGATATAGTATACTTGGATTTTCAGAAGGCGTTTGACAAAGTTCCTCATGAGAGGCTTCTAGGAAAAGTAAAAAGTCATGGGATAGGTGGCGATGTCCTTTCGTGGATTGCAAACTGGCTAAAAGACAGGAAACAGAGAGTAGGATTAAATGGGCAATTTTCTCAGTGGAAGGGAGTGGACAGTGGAGTGCCTCAGGGATCTGTATTGGGACCCTTACTGTTCAATATATTTATAAATGATCTGGAAAGAAATACGACAAGTGAGATAATCAAATTTGCAGATGACACAAAATTGTTCAGAGTAGTTAAATCACAAGCAGATTGTGATAAATTGCAGGAAGACCTTGTGAGACTGGAAAATTGGGCATCCAAATGGCAGATGAAATTTAATGTGGATAAGTGCAAGGTGATGCATATAGGGAAAAATAACCCATGCTATAATTACACGATGTTGGGTTCCATATTAGGTGCTACAACCCAAGAAAGAGATCTAGGTGTCATAGTGGATAACACATTGAAATCGTCGGTTCAGTGTGCTGCGGCAGTCAAAAAAGCAAACAGAATGTTGGGAATTATTAGAAAAAGGAATGATGAATAAAACGGAAAATGTCATAATGTCTCTGTATCGCTCCATGGTGAGACCGCACCTTGAATACTGTGTACAATTCTGGTCGCCGCATCTCAAAAAAGATATAATTGCGATGGAGAAGGTACAGAGAAGGGCTACCAAATGATAAGGGGAATGGAACAACTCCCTATGAGGAAAGACTAAAGAGGTTAGGACTTTTCAGCTTGGAGAAGAGACGACTGAGGGGGGATATGATAGAGGTGTTTAAAATCATGAGAGGTCTAGAACGGGTAGATGTGAATCGGTTATTTACTCTTTCGGATAGTAGAAAGACTAGGGGACACTCCATGAAGTTAGCATGGGGCACATTTAAAACTAATCGGAGAAAGTTTCTTTTTTACTCAACGCACAATTAAACTCTGGAATTTGTTGCCAGAGAATGTGGTTCGTGCAGTTAGTATAGCTGTGGTTTAAAAAGGATTGGATAAGTTCTTGGAGGAGAAGTCCATTACCTGCTATTAAGTTCATTTAGAGAATAGCCACTGCCATTAGCAATGGTTACATGGAATAGACTTAGTTTTTGGGTACTTGCCAGGTTCTTATGGCCTGGATTGGCCACTGTTGGAAACAGGATGCTGGGCTTGATGGACCCTTGGTCTGACCCAGTATGGCATTTTCTTATGTTCTTATGTTCTTATGTTCCTTTTTTGGTTTGTGTGAAGGATTTTTTTTCCACCCCCTCCTCACAACTTGGAGTAAGGAGATAGAAAACTTTGTTCAAGACAGGAAACATCAGACTTTTCTCCCAGAGAAGTCACACGGAGTACAGAGAGAGTACGGGAATGAAACATCTAGATCTGGAGACTCCCAACCGAACCTCTACCCCAAAGGGAACAGGACACAGGCCGAGGGCAAACGACAGAATTTTGTTCTCAGTTAGGGATCTTTTCATGATTTGGGGTCCCCCCCCAGGATTCCCCATCTTACTGTGCTATTTATACACAGATGAGGAACCAGTGGCAAGCTTCTTCCCTGGAGCTAGAGAGATGTACATGAGCACCCCAGCAGAAAGACTATGTGAATAGTTCAAATGTACAGTTTCATTTGTGGTAAGAATGTGGGACAGTGATTGACATTTTGTTTAGTAAAACAATTAGTAAACTTTATTTGAACACCCAGTCTGTGTCCAGCTCGTCTGTCCCTGAGGAGAATACAATATCAGAAACATACACACTTGAGGGGAAACAGTCCATCACCTGGGCTAAGAAGGATTTCTTTTACCCCTCACAGCAAGAACTCCCTCCCTGGGATCTGCAGAGAGAAAGGATAGGATGGAGAAAGTAGCCCCGACTAAAACTACTTTTATGGCCCTAGGGGAAACAGCAAATACCCCAGCAAAGGGTCCCAATTGTATGCTTCGATTCTGCTGAAGGGAAGCAGAACATTTTTCTCATAAATCCATTTCCCAGTCATAGTTCTGTAATTTAGGAGTTTGAATCATTTGATTTTTAGTGATATTTCACTGCAAAATTACCAACAGTGGTCCAGGGGCCTGTGACATGCAAATCCCCTTCCTGAATCTGTGACTCATCTATTCAATGGTCAGTTAAGCACCTTCACAGGATCTAGATGTTATCCTTGATAATACATTGAAGTCTTCTCAGTGTGCATCAGCAGCCAAGAAAAGCAAATAGAATGTTAGGAATTATTAGGAAAGGAATGGAGAATAAAACAGAGGATATAATGATGCCTCTGTGTCTTTCCATGGTGCAACCTCATCTTGAGTATTGTATACCATTCTGGTCACCACATCTTGAAAAATATATAACAGAATTAGAAAAGATACAAAGAAGGTCAACCAAGATGATAAAGGGGATGCAGCAATTCCCTTATGAGGAAAGTCTAAAGAGGTTAGGACTCTTCAGCTATATTGCCTCCTTGTGACTTAGCTAAGCAAAATTAGGCTGGAGACACCAAACACACATAAAGTCCATCCTTTTTTTCTTAAGCAAGCAGTGGTTTATTTATAGGTCTACTACGTGATGTCATCATACTGCGTCCAAATCGGTTTTCCTGTGCTTGGCCCTTTAAAGTTCAGGACATCGGCCCCGCGCGCGCACCTATAGGCAGGGCCGAGGCGGCTGAAGACACGGAGCCCCGACGGGAGCTCCGCTGTGAGGCCTGTGGTGTGGAGGAAGCCAGAGAGGGCCATGGTGAACGTCGGGGACGCCGGCAGCTGGCAGCTGTGGCAAGACCAGAGCTAGTGGAGGGCAGCGAGAGGTAAGCAGGCCTGGTCACGGCCCCTACGCAGCTGGGACGCACAACAGTATTATGTGGTCTCAAATATTTTGGTCTTAGTTTCTATGCCAAGTTAATTATTGTATGGTTTTAAATGTACTGTGTATGTGGGTCTAACAGGGACTTAATTCATATCATAGGATGGGAATTGTTTTTCCTTAGGTATTATTATTTAAAATTCTAATTTGCTTCAATGTTTTAATTTTATCGCATGGACATGTAATTTGCTATGTTTATTTTTAACTAATTTACTATTTTTATAATTGCTTAAAGTGATAAATATTGAAAAAAGTGGAATATCAAGACTATACAAACAAACAAATGAATAAATATGTTGTTCCTATCAATCACAAAGACACTGATGTACAATGGCATGGGATTTTCTTGTGATGGATTGGGAAAATCCTGCAAAATTTTTCTAAGGATGAAAATGAGCTCCGTTGGTGTGTTGCTATCTTTTTTTTTTTCTCAAAAAATGGCCTTGAAGCCATTTTCTCATGCCAGTTTTCAGAAAATTCATAATTAATCAGCTGCTTTGCATATTGCATCATAGCCATTCATTAATTTGAATTTGAAATAAATTTCACATGTAGCAGACTATGTGCCAAATTTAATATATGTTCTAAAAGCCAAAATAGAATGAATAATCACAAATTTTGCAATTTTGCTTTTTTTTTTGCATGCTGTTTATCAAATAATCAAAAATTCTGAAAGTCAACAGTAACTGTTATTTGATTTAATACGATACATGGAGAAACATTTTCTGCCTTCTTTTGTTGCCACATCTCCACTAAGTTTCCTGAAATCAACTCTTGATGATTTTAACCTTGGTGTTAGTTCAAAACTGCTGCTTTTAGGAAAATATGAGTTGCATCACAAAGCAAAATCCCTCATCTATTCACAGGCCAAGAGGCCATATTCTAAAGTGTCTATATTCTTTTCCAAAAGAATAATGTGTGTGCATGGAGAACATTTTAAAGCAGCAGCAGAAAAAAAAATAAATGAAAGATAATTACGGCAAGAAGCAAGGCCAAGTTTTTGTTAATTATACCACTTACTTGATATCCATACCGAGTTTCCTTCATACTAAAGTGATTTAACATAAATACCTGTTTCTAGTCCACACTCAATATAGAACAGCATTGTATGGTAGCTTAAAGTAGATTTTCTCACTCATTGTAGAGAAAATAGTAATTTCAGTGAGATAAATATGATTACTCATACACAGACATTCAGAATATAGTTGGTAAGTTTGAAAAAAACAAACAACCATAATTTATTGTCACAAATAGTTTGTACCAGAATAACTTATAATAGTATGAACAAGGGTGAAGTATTCACTTTCTGCTTTTAGATCCAAACACACCTTACTGTGACAAAATCCAGCATGTAAAATATCAAAATTCCCTGGTAGAAAAGAACAATGCTACTGATATTAGAAGTAACCTTCATCTGTTCATACAGTCATGACATAGTACATTTCCTGCTTGGCACATTTTATGTCATTCCAAACAGAAATTTAGAAAAAAAAATGTAAAAAATCTATACAAAATAGCATTTTCATATCAAAAACATCCTCATTATACACGAGACAAAAGCAATGATGCTATATTACAATAAAGTATTCTACAAATTATAATGAAGTTGATAATACCATTAACCTAAACATAGAGACAGATATACTAAAGGAAAACATTTGTGTGCAAAGTCTACTTCATGCACTAAAACACAAATAGTGTGTGTTATTTGTGATAGCATGCCCTACTTGTCTTCCATTTTAGTGGTGAAGCAACCTTTGCAACTTTTCGACTTTCGCAAATAGTAAATTTAATGTGGTAATTTTATGCATGCAAATTGTATTAAATAGTTAATGATGACTGAGATTCAAGTAATGCAAAACATCTCATTAACTATTAGCACATAGTAAAACTACACACAATGGGGTAGATTTTCAAAGGGTTATGCGCGTAATATACGCGCGCAACCCCCCCAAAACCTACCCCTGCGTGCGCCGCAGCCTATTTTGCATAAGTTCGGGCGGCGCACGCAAGCCCCGGGACGTGCGTATGTCCCGGGGCTTCAAAAAAGGGGCAGTCCATGGGGCGTGGCCAGAGTGTGGTGGGTTGGCCAGGGGCGTGGCGTGGTATGGGGGCGGGGTCCGAGTGCTCAGGCACAGCGGCCTGTGCCGGGGCAATGGTGCGCCAGGCAGCTGTCCAGCGCGCACAAGTTACGCCTGCCAGAGGCAGGCGTAACTTGATGAAATAAGGTCGGGGGGGATTTAGGTAGGGCTGGGGCCGTGTGCATGTTATAAAATCCGGGGTCGGCACGCGCAAGAGGGTGCGTACTTGTGCACCTTGAGTGCGCCGAGCCCTAGGGGAGCCCCGATGGCTTTCCCTGTTCCCTCAGTTTAGTAGAGCACCTCTAAGTTTTCTGTGGAAACAATTTTGTGAACCTTCTGCCAATTCTCTTTTTTGAAAAATAAAATAAAATGGGTATATTGTGGTTTTCCATAACGGAAGCTTCCTACCAAAAGTTTAATAGCTCACAAGTAAAGTATTTAAAAAAAAAAAAAAAAATCTCATACTTATTTGGCTAGTTTCTTCACATCTCATTTTATATTAACACTGTTGTCTTTGTGACAACAAAACAACTATAAATCTTACATTAATTAAATACATTCTGTACACCAAAAAGCCTGTGCATGTGAGATCATAGATTTTGGCAAACGGCAGTCAAGCACAATAACAAAGGTTATTGCTGCATTATGGTGTATCATTTTTTACTGTTACTCTAATTAATCCAGGAGCACAAAAGTGTGATTATCCATGTTTCCTGTGTCATATGTTATACATTTATGGGGTCATTTTCTAACTGCCAGCACTGCTGAGAAGTCAATTACCTGCAGTTTTGAACCAATTTTCACAGTGCAAAATGCACATAGTTTTTACTTTTATCCCAGGAAAACTACCCTCACACATTTATAACTGCAAATCTATGTGGTTAGTAATTCAAACATATGCGTGAGGTTCTCCCCCCAGCAATGCCTCTTCACTGTTTGGATATACACATCTGGGGATGAATTTTAAAAACATTATCGGGTGGATTTTCAAAACCCGGCGCGCGTAAATCCCAGGGTTTACACGCATGGCTGGGCCTTACTCACGCCAGGCGAATTTTCAAGTGGGCCCGCCATGCGCGGTAAACCCCAGTACGCGAATAAATGTTGGACCCTGGGAAAGGGGCGGCCGTCTTGCTACTGCTCATGATGAGGAGCAAAGATAAGCAAAAAAAAACGGGATAGGGATAGGGGGTGGGGAGGAGAGGGGAAGGGAGATTAGGTAGGGGGGGTAGGGAACTGGGGAAGGCCGGATGCGTCGCCACGCAAAAATTGAGGAAGGAGTCTCCCCCCTTGCGTGTGCCGCTCGCACATGCGTGCGCATGTTATAAAATCGGCGCATCCATGTGTACGCACACCTTTAAAAATCTACACCTATGTGTAAATGAATTAGCATATATGTGCATAAGCAGTCTCTACTTGTATATTCTATATTATATAACAATAAAAATACATGCATATTTTTACTTTCACGTACACATATACGCACATAAAACAGAGGTGGTCAGGGGACATTTCAGGGCTGGGCCAACACTTCACGCATGCACGTACTATTTTTTAAAGCACACACAAATTCATTTGCCAAACTGACTCTTGCTAATTATCTGGTGTTTTTACACCTGCAATATTAATTGTGTTTATTGTGTAGTACTGACTGGGTGTGAGGTCTGGGTGGAGCTCAGGCTGACGAACAATGACCTGAAGAAGGACTGGTGGAACTAATGTACTAATTGGTAAGCTGGTTAATTTCACTTACGCGCAAATATTTTTAAATTTGCCAGCTTACACAAGTAAGTCCTACTTTACTTTTGCAATTAAATAAGGTAGGGAAAGTACGCTTGTTCAGTGTGGTTTCAATACATTGCATGTATTCATGCATAAGCCGTCATATGCATATTTTATAAGACGTGCGTATACGATAAACACTATTGAAATCTGTGGGCGGCTATAAATATGCGAATATGCCACCGTGCGGAGATGTTTGAAATTTATCTTCATGGTATTGGTATGTGCCTGAGTTTAGCCGCAAACAGCAAGGGCAATTTTCAAAAAGCCGTTTTCTCAGATATAAAGCACTACTTTTGCTCTGGAAATGGTTTGAAAATTAGGCTCCTTTAGGGATTGGGGGGATTTGTACTTGCATAAACATATGCCTTGGAAATAATCTCAGGAAAACTACCAATATAATTTAGTAGTTGTCAATATAGTGGGTAGTTTTTCGGGATAATTTTCAAAGTGAAAGATGGGTAACTGACTTTGCAGAAGTGCTGGTATTTGGAAAATTAGCCCGCTGAAGTACTAGTATTATTTATATTTAACTTTGACTTGTCTTACAATGAGTGCTATCATTCAGTTGTCTTAATTTGATATATGCAAATTAAAAATAATTCGGGAACAATAAACCAAAAACAATTTTCTCACTAAACAGAAAGTAATTCAAAACCAAAAAAGATATATCACTAGCTTTGCATAATACGCTTTAAATTTTACAGTTGTAACAGTTGTAGTAACACAAACCAACACTGATTTCTAAGCTTCTCACAGATTCCTGGAAGGGTGAACACCAACAGATATCACAAATAATTTCATGGTACCTGTCTCAAACACAGAGATTTTTTTCAGTCGTAATAAAAGTTCATTTTAGAATTAATTGGAACAGATTAAAATTCTTCAGTCTGTGTGTTACAGGGCATTTTGCCCTTTAAATGGAAATAATTTGCTTTGGTACTTCAGAACGCAATATTGTCCATAAACCAAAAAAACATTTTCTTCAGTCCCAGTGACATCTGCAAAACATACTGCACAATTGCTAATAATACTGCTGAGTTAATACAAATTAATATAACAATTCTTAATAGAACTGTGTGTTTTTGATTTTTTTTTCACATAATTTATTTAGAGATATTGCATCCTTCAAGGGCTTTCAGCCAGAATGTCAACCCTCAACTGATGAGACCCATCTGCAATAATATAAAAAGATTAAAGATTATGGCATTAACATTTTGAGACATAACTATGATTTATTATGCCCACGTTATAGCTTATCTTTTCAAGGCAAGGCACTCATGGCAATAGCAATGCTGACAATTTACATATAGCTTGAGTAATATAAAATAAGTTAATAAAATCCTGGGTTCTTTAACATAATTTATATCTTTTATAGAAGCAACAGACCAATTAATATTATACAATTAAAGAACCTGAGGCAGGTGGAACAGCCTGCTTACTGATTAAAAGGGGGAACCTTTAATCTCTTGTTTGCTTCATATCTAAGGACCTGATTTTAGTACAATGAAATGTCAGTGTGATCAAGTACAGGATTAGTTAATATTGTTGAATTAATGGCACTTTAACAGTCTTTACTTCTGATATATGTGAAGATTTTTGAATGATGCAGCTAGTAGTTCCCTGCAGTTTGTCCTTTCCTTGTGCAAGGTTCGTTAAGGCCATTGCTGCATTGATCTCCTTCCAGTAGGTTTCATCTTTGCTTGCTCCTTTCTTATTGGCTGCACTAGATTAAATCAAGTGAAACAAAAAAAAGTGTTATGCATGCTTCTCTAAATGATTAAAGGGTAGATTTTCAAAACCTACGCGTGCGCGTGACCCTAACCTACCTTCCCCTTCCCCTAACCTGTCCTCCCCCATCCCTATCCTAACTAGCCCAGTTTTTTTTGCTGTACCTTTTGCTCCTGCCTGCGCCTCTAGCCCCGCCCCACCCCGCCATTCCCCGTCCCCCGGACCGCCCCATTTTAAAGCCCCGGGGCTTACACGCATCCCAGGGTTTACGCGCATAGCCGGGCTGTTTGAAAATTGGCCTGGCGCGCGTAAGGCCCAACCACGCACGTAAACCCTGGGATTTACGTGCGCCAGGGTTTGAAAATCTACCCCTAAATATGCAGATCTGATACTGAGCATGTTACTCACCTGTCACACTTGCTTGGTCCAATCTCCGGGTTTCTGAAATCATAGTACAATGCAGTTATACCCCATTGGCCTTGCTGGCATTTCCAAACATTCATAAACAAACATGCCTTCAAGATCTGACATTTAAACATTGCTATGGTAGAGTCAAATTATTTTCTAGTCCTTGGCAATGCTTCCATTCAGAACAATTTTATGTATTCATTACAGTCCTCATTTAACTTTTATACCCAATCAGTTTGCAAGTGAGTTCTAATCTGCAAAATCAGCTGCCTTCAGCCATCACACAGCATATATAAAAATGGACTGAAAGAGGGCTTTATAGAGTCAAAAGTTTAATCTCCCCTCCCCCTCAAAAAATCCTACTTTGTTGAAGTTAATGTATATTTTGATCTCTATTTTCAAAACATGTTTTGTACATTGTATGCCCCCAAGGTTGCCCAATTAATCAATCGTTGGGTCACACATCAGAAACCCTGTGTGTCATGCAATAGGATACAACACCAAGGGCCCAAATTACTAAAACGAGTTGAGGGTAACGCTGTGTTAACGTAACTCACATTAACGCTTCATTACCCTTGACACATGCTCATTAGCCTACTTCGACGCAGAGCTAATGCAAGCTTAAATGTTAAAAACATTAATGAACTGTGCCTCATGTAAGTTCATTAATATTAAAATAGGTTTAACACAAATCACATTAGGCAATGCAATCTGCATCATCCCACAGGCAATGCAATAACTGACCTACACCATCCACTGCCTCTAGCAAGAATAAAGCCCTCCTGAGCAAGATTCAGTGGGCTTCTCATCAAGATTCAGCCCCCTCCCATGGCACCTCACCATGAAAAGGGTTTCCCACCCCCCCCCCCTTTTCTGTACCCCCCGACCAGCCTACACCCCCTGGACCAGGAGTCCATGGACCAGGAGGCGATAGGGAGTATGAGCCCTTTTGGCCCACTGGAGTCAAAATCCAAAATGACCCCAATTGATCTTACATCTTTTGCCTTACCCTGACATATGTGTGTGTGGGGGGGGGGAAAGACAACTTATGGTCAGCCGGCACCATTAGATTTTGGTACCGTCAAGCCAAGAGAACCCATGACTCCCTCCTGGACCATGAATGTCTGACTATGGAGTAGGCCGGGAGTTTATATTGATAGGGTGGGGATTGGGGAGGCTGCAGGGGAGCCTGTTTCCTGAGGAGCTGGCAGGCTTGACTCTTGCAGGGGAAGAGGGAGAGGAGAAGCTGCAGGGGGAACGGGGAGATGAATATTGCTGGGAGGAGGATGCTGAATCTTGCCCGGGGAGGGGAGGGACTGCTTTTTCCCAGGAACAGCAGATGGGAACCCCCCCCTCAGGGTATGCATTACCACTCCAGTAAAATAATTTCAGCAAAGCCCCCAGAATAAACACTCTTTAGATTATTAGGCATTAGCCATTAACCCAGGATTTTGTGGGAGAAAATGCACATGGTAAAACTGGCCAATATAATCTGTGTTATTGGCCAGTTATACCATAGCTTAGTACATTGGCTTCTAAATCTCAGTGACAATTTCTGTACATTTTTTAATCTTTTTATTTCTCTCGCAGATAACTTCGGTAATGCAGTTATATCCTCTAGACTAAATCAATATCTGCATTAGTCCTACATACTGCTACCTCTCATTACATATCTGAAGCTCAGCTGCAGTAGCTGCTAGTCCAATAAGAAACAGTTGGTATGAGATGCTCAAGAAATCATGGAAACTCTATGGGGCAGATTTTTAAACCTACACTTGTGGCCTACATTTGTGCGCGCTACCCGGTGCACACAAATGTACACCGGATTTTATAACATTCACGCGCAGCTGCGCACATGTTATAAAATCCGGTGTCGGCACGCGCAAGGGGGTGCACACTAGTGCACCTTGCGCGCGCCAAGCCCTAGGGGAGCCCCGATGGCTTTCCCCATTCCCTCCGAGGCCGATTTCGGAGCGGCCTGGGAGGGGACTTTCCTTCAGTCCCCCCCCACCTTCCCCTCCCTTCCCCTATCTAACCGGCCCCAAGCCCTACCTAAATACCCCCTACCTTTATTTTGTAAATTATGCCTGCCTCTGGCAGGCATAACTTGCGCGCGCCGGCTGGCTGCCGGCGCGCGATTCCCTGGCTCAGCCGCTGTGCCGGAGGCCTCGGTCCCTCCCCCACCCCACCCCTTTCACAAAGCCCCGGGACATACGCGCGTCCCTGGGCTCTGCGTGCGTCGCCGGGCCTATGCAAAATAGGCTCAGTGCGCACAGGAGCGGTTACGTGCGTAAATCCTGAGGATTTACGTGTGTAACCCTTTTAAAATCCACCCCTATATATGGGTTTTATTCTTTGTCTTTAACATTTCTCCCATCCTATCATTTTATCATAGGCCAAATACTGTAGTACTATGTATAGACAGCTGGATACTATCCAGTGCCAAGATACACTCAGCCAATTGAATCCTGCCTTCCCTAGGACCTCTGAACATTTCCTTTGAGAGAAATGAGTTAAACTGGTTTGTGCTCAGAAACCTGATGAATAACCACCACTATTTACAATGGAAACTTTGATAAAATTTCTATTAATAAATTAAAAAACATATATACTAACTTTCAGATTTTGATATGAATGCAAATTTCTTTGCACAGTCCTTGCAGTTTGGAAAGCTGTAATTCTGTGTGTACTAACAGAAATAATCTTCTGAAACAGGTAAACTTGATTTAGTTATTTTCATTATGCGAGGTTTTGAAAATGCACTTTTCCTAAAGATCTGATTATATCAAATCACTCTATCCTATAGGAATTAATTTCAAAGAATACAGAAAAGCAGACAAAGGTATTTAAAGTAATAATGATGACCCTTCTGTATAGGTGGATATCCAAATTAATATCTTAGATGGGTTTAGTGGTTTATTTACGTAGATGGGGGCAATAATAAAAAGTTCCTGGCTTGCTGCAAAATCTGTGGGGTACATTTACCTATGGGGTTTGCACCAGTAATCAAAGAACATTGGGGTAGATTTTACGCACACGTGTGTCCATGTGCGCACGCTTCCCGGCGCACGCGTCAGAGCACGCGTGTTATAAAATACGAGGGACGCGTGCACATGCACGATGGATTTTAACACTCGCGCGCACGGGGGGGGGGGGGGGTGTTAAATTTTTAATTTACGTGCAGTGACGCGATGGTCCCTTTTCCCAGTTCCCTATCCCCCTACTTTACCTCCCTCCCTCTTCCCCTCTTCTCCCCGTCAGCTAAACCCTTTCTCCTACCTTTCCTATTTTTTGTTTCATTGCTTACTGCCCCATTGGAGCGGGCCCGGCACTTCGGTGCGTAATGGGGGTTACGTGCCTGGATTGGGCCACTTTGAGAATGCGCACAGAGCGCGCCAGGCCCAGCCACGTGCGCGACCCCCGTTTTTTTATGCGTGCGGCATTTTTTAAAACCTACCCGTTAGTGTCTTAGGCTGAAATCCTGATTATTTTTCTCTGTTTGACCATGTAGTAAAGTTAAGCTTTAGAATGAAATTTCATGTCTTCTGATGTTACAGTAGACATTTGGATTTGATTATATGTTCAATAATTCAATATCTCATATCTGTCATGTTTGTTATTAATATTTGTATTAGTAATATTACTAACTGATATTTTCCTATTTCATTTCACTAACTGATACCTGTGTTTGAAACAGAAACATTGAGATAGTAATCATTCACTTGATTAAATCTGTCCAAAAATCTTCCAATCCTCATGTCATATATGGCATAGTTTTTATCTGTATGCCCTTACCCATGACGATTACATTTCATCCAAAACAGAGAGGAATAAAAAGCATTACGAGATACTATTAGTTGGTCAACTTTATAAAATATATATTAAATTTGTGCAAAGTGAAAAAATGATAAAGGGCACCATCACACCAGTGAATGTAGCTATAAAACTGTTGATTTATTCTTAAATTCATTACCATTATCTCTATGTACTCAACTCAACTGGCAGCCCAGTTTTCAAATCATCAGTGAAGTGTTTTTAAACTTTTTTTTAATTGATCAATAGCAGAGAGGAGAGAAAGCAGAGCACTAGGGACAGATGCATGGAAGTAACACAAAGGCTTAAATAATGCAGAAGAAGCAAACATGTTTTGGTGGCAAAGAATTTCTAGAACAAGAGGTCATGATATGAAACTCAGAGTAGGCAGACTCAGAAACAGCACTAGGAAGTATTTCTTCACAAAAAGGACGGCAGATGCATGAAATGGATTGAGAACGTCAGGAGAGGTAGTAGAGGCAAACTCAGCAACGAAATACATGAAAGCCTGGGAAAGGCACAGGGCAGCCTTAATTTATTTTATTTATTTATTTATTTATTTAGAATCTTTTAATATACCGATGCTCAAGATAAATATCTTATCGTACTGGTTTACAGCATAACAGGGGATAACCAAACGAATAGGAGGAAGTTACAAAAAACAGGGAGTTGCAATTCGGGACAAGAGAGCAAGGAAGAATTGGCTAAACATAGTGGGGCGGATTTTCAAACACTACGCGCGCGGGTACTTTTGTTCGCGCCACTGGCGCGAACAAAAGTACACCAGATTTTATAAGATACGCGCGTAGCCGCGCGTATCTTATAAAATCCGGGGTCGGCGCGTGCAAGGGGGTGCACATTTGTGCAACCTGCGCGCGCCGAGCCCAGCGTGGCCTGCCTGTTCCCTCCGAGGCCGGTCCGATTTCGGAGCGGCCTCGGAGGGAACTTTTCTTCGCCCTCCCCCCCACCTTCCCCTCCCTTCCCCTACCTAACCCACCCCCCCCTGCCCTATCTAAACCCCCCCCCTTAACTTTGTGCGCGTCGCCGGCAGCCCCGCTCCGTCCTCCGGTCCCGGAAGCGTGGTCCGGAGACCTCGACCACGCCCACGGGCCGGCGCCACGCCCCCCGGGCCCGCCCCCGAAACGCCACGGCACGCCCCCGAAACGCCGCGTCGTTTCGGGAACGCCCCCTCCCTCCCTGTTTCGAAAGCCCTGGGACTTACGCGCGTCCCGGGGCTTTACGCACACCGGCGGCCTATGCAAAATAGGCGCGCCGGCGCGCGAGGGCCCTACGCGCGTTAATCCTGCCGGATTTACGCACGCAGGGGTTTTAAAATCCGCCCCAGTGTTAATATAGTGAAAACAGCAAGTAGTTTATAAACTTAACTTGACGAGTAACCAAGTAGGAGATCAAACAACAGTCAGTGCCTTCAGGTAAAGAGGAGGCAGGCATAAGGAGAGCCTGGTCTCTCAATTTCAAAGAAGTGAATGAATGGAAAAAAAGAGGAAGGGGAAAGTTTTGTTTCCCTCCCAAACTTCAACTTTAACTCTGATTTGTGGACTGATGGATTTACGTGTCGTTCACTCCAGTTCATCACTGCACAGAAACTGGAGGAATTCTCCTTGAGTGCCGAGGTTAGATCTCCTCCTCTTAATCCTTTGGATCCAGCTACTATGTATCAAAAGGTTAATCTAGACCAGGCTCTCCTTATGCCTGCCTCCTCTTTACCTGAAGGCACTGACTGTGCACTAGAAATACTGGAAAGAATGTTACTCCAGTTCCAATCCCAGTATTTCTTCCGTTAAGACCTTTAGATGGGAGATTCCCTTAAAGGTATATCCCTTAAAGATATATGGAAAGTTGTTGAATGTTGGTATAGATTCCAAATTGACGAATAGTGTTGCTCAGTGATGCCAGTTCTCTACCAATACAGCTAATCAGTTTCAGGAAGTAGATTTAAGGCTTGCCTCACTGGAATCTCATGCTTCTGCTCAAGCTGCTTTTTCTTTTAACCTACGGTTAGTGTCAAATGCAGGAATTAAGGATAAATTGTTTTTGTATTCTAAATGTGAATTGATTGAAAACAAACTTAGGTCTAATAACATGTGTTTGCTGAATGTTCCTTATTCTTCTTTGATTTTAGGAGAGGAATTTTTTTTTAAAGAACTATGTGGTTGAAACTCTTCATTTCCTACTGACTAGAATATTCCTGTGTTCTAGTTGCTACCATATTCCTGATAAAAAAGAAGGCTCCTAGCAATGAAGATGGTGGAGCAGATGTTCTGCTCCCTCCTTCGGGCCCAGATCTTTCTTTGTTTTTTGCAAACTTCTGAGGATAATATCTCCACCAGTTCAACCTTTCTTGTTTCATTTGCTTTGACCACTGATAAGGAGATCTATTTTAGGCAATACTTTAAATATAAGAATGCCTTGTTTTGTGGCCAAAAAATACAAATATTTCCGGATGTATTTAGGGAGACACAGTTAAGGAGGAAGCAATTTCTTCAGTTAAAACCTTGGGTCTTGTCTTTAGCAGCCTTGTTTTATTTAAAGTTCTGTGTAAGTGCATTAGTACATATCAGAAGAATAAATACGTGCAGAGATTAATATTAATAGTTTATAAATTGTGCGGCGGGAAACAGCCACCTCCAGGGGCAGCGGAGGGGTGGTGGGACAGGGAGTCTCTACAGACCTCCTGTTTTGTTCTTGTTTTTCATATCAGAAAATAGCTTGCACTATTTGCCAATAGCATGCACTATGTTCTGAAACCAATGACAAAACAACAAAAAAACCCAAACTATTTATACAAAACAACATATGAAATTATACAACAATTTTTGCTGTGCACATCCTTATTGGTTGTTGTAAGATATGTAGACAGCCAGGGCATGCAGAAAGCACATGAGACATCTAGAATCAATCACGCTTCCTGCCTCTTTAATAAAGGTTGCTGCACATTTTATTTATTTATTTTATCTGTTGCTCAAATTTTAGGAAACTCTGAGAAACTTATAAGATTAAATGTTGGAAAATGAGCACAGAATATCTTCCAATTAGCTAAATGAACAGAAACAGATGTCATCCTTTTAAATTACCTTGTTGTGCTGCCCTTGCAATAACACTACACCTATAAAACTGCAGGAATCACAAGTTATTGTGCTTTGTCTGACTGACTGACTGATCTCCATTAGGGATGTGCAGAGCAAAATTTTATGTTCATATTTTTTATGTCCGAAAGGGGGTCCCACTTGCGGCCAATATGGACATAAAAAAAATCCAATGAGTTGGGTATATGTACATATGTGCAAAAAAAAAATGTAAACCCCCTCACCCTCCTTAATCCCCCCCCCAGACTTACCACAACTCCCTGGTGATAGAGCGAGGAGTGAGGACGTCATTTCTGCAATCCTTGGCGAGAAGCATGTGACGTCGGTGGCACGTCGAGTGACGCGGCGTCACGTGATTCCCGGCTCGTTCGCGCCGGACGGCTCGTTCGGCCCAAAAAGAACTTTTGGCCAGCTTGGGCCAGCCTGTAACAGCTTGGGGGGGTCAGGAGGCCCCCCCAAGCTGTTACAGGTAAGCAAAATGTTGCTTACCTGTAACAGCTTGGGGGGGCCTCCTGACCCCCCCAAGCTGGCCAAAAGTTCTTTTTGGGCCGAACGAGCCATCCGGTGCGAACGAGCCGGGAATCACGTGACGCCGGCGTCACTCGACGTGCCGCCGACGTCACATGCTTCTCGCCAAGGATTGCAGAAATGGCGTCCTCACTCCTCGCTCCATCACCAGGGAGTTGTGGTAAGTCGGGGGGGGGGGGGGGGGATTAAGGAGGGTGAGGGGGTTTATATTTTTATTTTGGCTCAACAATCGCGATTTCCCACATATCGAACATATCTATGTTCGATATGTGGGAAATCCGATCGTTTATGTCGAATCAATTTTTTAAGTAAAAAAAAAATATGAGTTGCGTTTTACTAATGCGGTCAATCCGAATGCACACCCCTAATCTCCATGACCATGGCAGCAGCTAGCTTTTTGCCAGACTAATTCTCTTCCTAGAGCTGATCTTCTGAGACCAATATTGGATCACTGCGGAGTACTCTGGAAGGATCCTCCTGCCAAACCTGATAAATATGACGTATCCATGTATTTTCCCATAATCGCTATGAGGATAACTTTCATACCGGCGCGCAGGCACACATGTACATGCATTTGCTGGTTCATACCCAGAAACACAGCCATTTTATAACATGTGCGCATATATGTGCACATAGGGCCGGATTTTAAAAGGGTTATGCGCATAAATCCAGAGGATTTACGCGCGTAACCGGCCTTATGCACACCGGCCTATTTGAAAAAGGCCCAGTGATGTGCGTAAAGCCCCGGGGCACGTGTAAGTCCCGGGGCTTTATAAAGGATGCGGCCAGGGGGCGTGGCATGGGCGGGGCGGTCCGGGGGCAGAGCATGGGTGGGGCCAGAGGCCTCCGACAAAGTAGCCATTGCCGTTGTGTCGGAGAATCGCATGCTGGCAGGCTGCCGGCGCGCACAACTTGCACCTGCACCAACTTGTACTTCCACCAACTTGCAGGCGCAAAAGGTAAGACAAGAGTCAGGGGGGCTTAGAGTAGGGCTGGGGGGGAAGGTTAGGGGAAGGGGGAAAGTTTAGGTTAGGGGGAAGGGAATGGAGGAAGGTAGCGCGGCTCGGCGCACACAAGGTGCACAATTGTGCGCCGACCCCAGATTTTATAACATGCATGCACCTGCGTATGCATGTTATAAAATCGTGCGTACATGTGCGCGCGCCGGGTAGCGTGTGCACATGTAGGCCACACCCGCTTCTTTTAAAATCTACCCCATGGTATAAAATAGGCTGATTGCATGTACACGTGTGCATATGTTTATACGGATGCGCACATGTGCATGCAAATGCCACCTCTACCGCTTACGTGGGGGGATTTTAGTAGGAACACGTGCCGAATTACCAGTTTCTCCAGTTCTTTCCCAATTTGCCTAGCTAAAGGATAGGACTTCCTAAAACCCCCCCCCCCCTACTTAAATAGCCTCCCTTTTACCCTGTATAACAAACCCTTAAAACCCCGCTGACTTGCGGAGAATTTTGTATTTTATTACTTACATAGCAGAAGTAAAGTTACACGGTCGGGGATTGTGGCACGCGCTTGTGTACTAAGTTATTTACACATTGGTTTCATTCAAAAATCCTGGAACACCTATGCCCACACCCTGCCCCTTTATCGGCGAAAGAGATACGTGTATACTTTTTAAAATCTGCGTGGCGCCTGCCAGCCCGACTTCTGTGTGAGTCTCCCGGCTTTGATATGCATAGGGCTTTTAATATTCGCCTTTATGTGTAGAAAGTTTAGGGGTTTTATACAGCTTTGAAGGGTGCAACGTGTGCTGCAAGGGTGAGAGGGAACACTAATAGCGTTTTTGTAGTTTGCTCTGATCTTGTCTAGATTGTGAGCTAAATGATTTTTTATCTTTTATGTTTTCCAGGCTGACCCTTCCTCCTGCATAATTGGATAACAGGAGAGTGAGTTTGTGGACTCCTGGGTGCCCCAGCAGCTGCAGGTGAGTCTTGAGGGGCACAAAGAGCCAAGAGGCCAGTTGTAATACCTTATGAATGGCTACCATATTGAGTAAATTTTCAAAGGGGTTACACATGGAAAATTTGCATGTACCTGCATAAGTGTTTGTGTTTGTTTATTAAAAATTTGTGAGACACCAATACCAAGGCCCAAGGTGACACACAATAAAACATTCATAAAAAATATGTTAGCCTGTATTCTCATACATGCTATTTTATAAACATCAAAATTACGCTTGTATTTTCAGTTTCGAGTGCACATTTAAGGCAAATAAACAGAATGGGCTAGAGATGTTCTGAGACAGTGTCAAAAGGTATGCATGGAAGTTGCTATTTTATAAGAGATATTTGTGTACAGCAAAATGTTGCTTACCTGTAACAGGTGTTCTCACAGGTCAGCAGGATGTTAGTCCTCACATATGGGTGACATCACAGGATGGAGCCCAATCACGGAACACTTTTGTCAAAGTTTCTAGAATTTTGACTGACACCTACTGGGCATGCTCAGGATGGCACTAATCCTGCAACCAGCAGGGATCCCCGTTCAGTCTTGTTTGAAAGCTAAAGTAAGTGCCAAAAATAAAAATAAGAAAACGTAACGTACCAGCACCATGGGGTGGCGGGCGGATTTTGTGAGGACTAACATCCTGCTGACCTGTGAAAACACCTGTTACAGGTAAGCAACATTTTGCTTTCTCACAGGACAAGCAGGATGGTAGTCCTCACATATGGGTGAGTACCAAGCCGAGGATGTCCGAATATGCACCAAATGTACCCAAAGACGTGCAACAGGCACAACAACTGGGGTGGAATTTGGTAGAGGGCATCCTAAACCCTAACGGGCAGGCGGAAGGGTGTTGGTATATCAAGTTGCAAAAAGGTTGCACAAGACAGATTGGCCAAAGATGGAATCTTGTCTTCCAGCCTTGTCTAGACAATAATGGGCTGTAAAGGTATGGAGAGAACTCCAGATAGCAGCCCTACAAATATCAGAAAGCGGCACCGAGCGAAGGTGCGCTTCAGAAGTTGCCATGGCCCTGACCGAGTGTGCTTTAACACGATCTGAAGTGGACTGCCTGCTTGCTGATAGCAAAAAGAAATGCAGTGCGCTAGCCAGGAGGAGAGAGTCTGCTTACCCACAGGTTGAACCAATCTGATGGCAGCAAAGGAAACAAACAATTGAGTACTTTGCCTGTGGGCAGCTGTACGGTCTAAATAGAATGCTAGAGCCCGTTTGCAGTCGAGGGTATGCAGAACCTGCTCCCCTGGATTAGAATGGGGCCTGGGAAAGAAGGTGGGTAGTATAATGGATTGATTAATGTGAAACTCCGATACTACCTTAGGCAAGAACTTAGGGTGAGTGCGGAGTACCGCCTGGTCCTGCAGAAGTTTAGTGTAAGGTGGATAGGTAACTAGGGCCTGTAACTCATTAACTCTGCGAGCAAATGTTATTGCCAAAAGGAATAACACTTTCCATGTGAGAAAGCAAAGATAACAGGATTGGAGAGGCTCAAAAGGTGGTTTCATGAGCCGACCCAAAACCAGATTGAGGTCCCAAGAAGGGGCCAGAGGACGCAGTAGAGGCTTGAGGTGAAGCAAGGCTTTCAGAAAACGTGTTACGAGGGGCTGTACCGAAATAGGAACGTCCCCGACACCTTTATGGAAGGCAGCCACCGCACTGACGCATTCTGATGGAGGAAGTTTTTAGACCTGATTCTGACAAGTGCCAGAGATAGTCTAAAAACTTCGTGGTGGAACAGGTAAAGGGATCAAGGGACTGAGAAGATAAAGATAAGATTTTCTCATGGAAGGCTTCCGTGAAGCAATCAGGACACGGGAAACTGGCTCCAAAAGGTTAAGAGGCTAAAGAATTAACCTTTCAACATCCAAGCCGTCAGGGACAAAGTTTGAAGATTGGGGTGGCGTAGGCACCCTTCATTCTGCGTGATTAGAAGCGAGTCCTTCCCCAGGGGAATGTGCCTGCGAATGGAGAGGTCCCGAAGAATCGGAAACCACACTTGATGTGGCTAGTGAGGTGCTATCAAGAACATGCTTCCCCTATCCTGACGTAGCTTCACGAGAGTCTTCGAGAGAAGTAGAAATGGAGGGAATGCATATAGGAGACTGGCGTCCCATGAGAGGGAGAACGCATCTCTTGGGTGTGAGTGTTGGCTGCGAGTGAGAGAGCAATAGTTCTCTACTTTGTGGTTTTGAGGTGATGCAAAGAGGTCTATGTGAGGGTAACCCCAACGTTGGAATATCGAGTCCGCTACTGTGGGGTTGAGAGACCACTCATGTGGTCGAAAGGTGCGTCTCAGCTTGTCTGCCAACACATTGTCCACTCCCGGCAAGTAGGTGGCCCTGAGGTACATCGAGTGGGAGAGGGCCTCCGCCCATATCTGCGCAGCCTCCTGACACAGGAGGTGGGAGCCTGTTCCTCCTTGTTTGTTGATGTACCACATGGCCACCTGGTTATCCGTTTGAATCAGGATGACCTGGTTGGAGAGGCGATCCTGAAATACTCTGAGAGCATATCTGATTGCTCGTAGCTCCAGGAAATTGATCTGGTGTTTGGCTTCCTCTGGAGACCAAGACCCTTGAGTTTGTAAGTTGGCAACATGTGCTCCCCAACCGATGTTGGAGGCATCGGTTGTAAGGGTTATTTGAGGGTCTGGAGCTTGAAAAGGCAGGCCTTGAAGGAGATTGGCCTGATTCCTCCACCAAGCTAGAGATAGACGAAGTGGGTTGGTTATGTGGACAGCAGCTGATAGTGGTTGAGATGACTGAATCCACTGTGACCTTAGAGTCCACTGTAGGATCCTCATGGCGAGACAAGCCATGGGCGTGACGTGTACTGAGGACGCCATGTGTCCTAGCAAGACCAGAAAGTGACATGCAGTGGAGCGCTGTCGAGACTGCAGCTGATGGGCGAGAGAGGAGATGATGAGAGCTTGTTCTCGAGGAAGAAATGCTTTTGCCTTGAGGGTGTTCAAGTCTGCTCCTATGAACGACAGGGTTTGCGATGGGACCAAGCTGGACTTTGGATAATTGATGAGAAACCCCAGAGAGACCAGGGTTTGTAAGGTGAGACGTAGGGACGTCAAAGCAGCTTGCTGTGTGGGAGCTCTGATCAACCAATTGTCGAGATAGGGGTAGACGTGGACACTTTGAGTTCTGAGGAATGCTGCTACTACAATGAGGCACTTGGTGAAGACTCGTGGAGCAGATGCTAGGCCGAATGGTAGCACTCGATATTGGTAGTGCTTTGGGCCTATGAGAAATCGCAGAAATCTGCGAATAGATGGAGTAATTGTGATATGTGTGTAAGCGTCCTGGAGGTCTGGAGAGCAGAGCCAGTCTTCCCTTTGTAGAAGGGGGAGGAGGGAACCCAAGGTCACCATCTTGAACTTTTCTCTTTGGAGGAACTTGCTTAAGGCCTGAAGATCTAGTATCGGGCGTACGCCACCTTACTTTTTTGGGATTAGAAAATACCGAGCGTAGAATCCGAAGCCCTGTTGGGAGTAGGGCACTGGTTCTATCACTCTGGACTGGAGGAGGAGGGAAATCTCCTGTTCCAGGAGCGGTGAATGGTCTGATGTTCTCCACGTCAGTCGAGGTGGGGCAGCCGGTGGAATGGCAAGAAAGTTAAGATGATAACCTTGAGTTATTATGGTGAGCACCCACTGGTCTGTGGTGACTGAGTGCCAGATGTGGCTGAAGTGGCACAATTGGCCTCCCACTGGTACATGCTTTAGTGGAGTCTGAATGCTGCTCTCTAGAAAAAAGTCAAAAACCAGATGCCGGACCTGGTTGAGGAGTTGTTTGCGGCTTTTGCCTGCAAGGTTGCCTGGACTGGCCT
This sequence comes from Rhinatrema bivittatum, assembly GCF_901001135.1. Taxonomy (NCBI): domain Eukaryota; kingdom Metazoa; phylum Chordata; class Amphibia; order Gymnophiona; family Rhinatrematidae; genus Rhinatrema; species Rhinatrema bivittatum. The sequence goes on along the minus strand of NC_042616.1, from coordinate 134,098,620 downwards.
TTCTGATAAGGCTTAGTAGAGCGACCTTTGGATGGAGGAGGACAAGATTTCCTTTGGTGGTAAAAGGATTTCTTGGACTCCTTTCTGAATGTTTGCTTAGCAGGATATTCAGAAGGTAGCAAGGAGAGTTGGCGAAGAGTCTCATGGTGATCCTTGAGTTGCGCCACTGTCTTTTGTATTTGCTCACCAAAAAGATTATCTCCAGTGCAAGGCAAATCAGATAGTCTATCCTGGACCTCAGGCCGTAGGTCAGACTACTTTAGCCAGGCCCATTGCCTTGCAGAAATGGCTGTTGCTGAAACCCTGGAAGCAGTGTCAAAAACGTCATAGGCAGATCTTATCTCATGCTTGCCCGTTTCTAAACCCTTTTGAACTAGGGCGTGTAAGTGGTCTTGAGACTGTTGAGGTAGGGACTCAGCAAAGTCTTGTATTTGTTTAAAGAGGACCCTGTTGTACTGGGTCATATAAAGTTGATAAGAGGCGATGTGGGATATAAGCATAGCCCCTTGAAAGATATGACGACCTATAGCATCCAGGAATGTTTGTTCCTTTCCTGGAGGATAGGAAGAATGAGGCTTGGATCTTTGGGCTTTCTTTTGGGCTGACTCAACAACCATTGAATGGTGGTCCAATTGGGATTTCTGAAAATCAGGAGTTGACTGATTAGGTATGTAGTGTCAGCTTTCTGATTGACTGGTGCCACAAAACCAGGATGTTCCCAATTTCTTTTGAGAAGATCCAGGAGGACATCATGGATGGGAATAGATGTTAGTTCTTTAGGAGCATCTAAAAATTGAAAAAGATCCATCATCTGATGTCTATCATCTTGTTCTGTCTGAAGTTGAAAAGGAACCATTTCAGCCATTTCCTTCTCAAAATTAATGAAGGACAAGTCCTCTGGCGGAGAACGCTTCCTGCTTTCAGCAGGAGAGGGTGGCGATGGCAAGTCATCGGTATCCTGGGATGAATAGTCAGTCCAGGTATCGTAGGGATTCTCCTGCACCCCCCAGTGTCCTTGGAGGGATGAAAAATTGGTATACCTGAAGGTCTTGGGCGAGGCACCGAAGGAATCGATGGTGTCACCAGTGGCACCGATGGTGGCACTGAGGGCATCGATGGACGGTATGGTGGCACCGATGGAAACAAAGATACAATCGGTGAAACCGATGATCTAGGCATCGGAAGCACTCCCGATGGTGGAAGGAACGGTGTTTCTCCTTCGTCTGCTGATGAAAGAGGAATCGGAGAGGAAGGCACCGGGTCCATTGGAGTCGTCGGATCCCTCGGAGGAAAAGAAGCGATTAGCGCTTTCATTCTTGTGAGTAATAGTGCTAGAGCTACTGGAATGGGATTGGCTACCAGTTCAGGCATTGGTACCGGTATCGGCGTCGATGGAACCTTGAAGCTTTGCATTGCTTTGCCGATGGCCTCCTGAATCATCTGATCCAGTTCCTCTCGGAAACCTGGAGCATGGAGCCCCGATGCCGGAGGAGGAGAAGGCGGAGGCGTAGCCGGAGGGACCACCGTTGGAGGTGGAATCATGGCTCCTATCACCAGTCCCGGTGAAGGTTGCCTCGGTGACACTGAAACAGATAGGGATGGTGCCTTTTCTGAACGGGCTTTCTTCGATGGCGGTTTAGACGATGACGACGTCGAGGCCTTGCCTGCGTCGACGGTCTGAGACCTGCGATGTCGATGCCGATGCTTTTCTCGATGGTCACCTCTGTCCTTTTCATGAGGGGGAACAGAGGGTGTCGATGGACGTGGAGTCATCGATGCTGGTCGGACACCGGCCGGTGCCCGATGATGGTGCGACGTAGACGGTGTCTGTTCAGACGACGTCGATGCTATGGACGGCGTCGGGGTTTTTGACTGAAAGAGAAGTTCCTTTTTCTCCATTCTAGCCTTGCAACCTTTAGGTGTCATAAGGGCACATTTGGTGCAAGTAAGGACATCATGCTCGCTACCCAGACACATTACACATACCTAGTGAGGGTCAGTAATGGACATTGTGCGGGTGCAGTCTGGGCATCGCCGGAACCCCGACGCCATGGCCTGTGAAAAAACTTAGCTGCGGTGCGGTTGATGGCCAGTAGGCTGTGAAGGCCAAACTCAACGGGAATTGACCGGAATCAGGTAAAAAAAACTTACCGGACCACCGCGGACGTAAAAATGAAAGTGGGGGACCCCTGTGGGGTAGAAAGTTGTATAGTAATTTCATGAGGAAAATTCCTGTCAGGAATCTCTGAAGAGCCCCTTAAGCCGCGTGGCTACTGCTGCGCGGAAAAAAGAAAACTGAAGGGGGACCCCTGCTGGTTGTAGGGTTAGTGCCATCCTGGGCATGCCAAGTAGGTGCCAGTCAAAGTTCTAGAAACTTTGACAAAAGTGTTCCGTGATTGGGCTCCATCCTGTTTTGTCACCCATATATGAGGACTACCATCCTGCTTGACCTGTGAGAAAAATTATATCACTTCATGTAATTTTACACCTGTTAATTAACTAGCACAAATGATAGCTGACTTGTCTGTTGTCTGCAATTTTTGGTTGGGAGATCTAAGTGAACTAATGGGGGTTGAGGATGAAGTGCTAGAGGGTCTTGGTGAACTAACAAGAGGTATCAGCAAACTGGTGATTTCAAATATGTGCATAAGACAGTATTTAATCATGCATACATTATAAAATGCCTGATTTTATATGTACATATTCTATTTTTTTACACACCTAAAATGTATGTGCATATATTTATAAAACAGGAAAATTAAGTGCTTTCATTGCAGTAGAACATATGTGCATTGTGAAACATATGTGTGTACTTTTGGAGCATAAATACCTGGCATTTTATAAACTGCGCAGCTGCATCTATGCAGTTTATAAAATACTAGGGTACACCTCTGTGCATCCACTTACATGCACACATGCAATAATGTGAATATGATTGATAATTATTCTCCCTAAGTCTTAGTCCTTTGCATCTGTCTTACTATGCAGCCTCAATGTTTCTATGTGTGTTTGTGTTTGAGTTCATGTGGGAATGGCATGGAATATACAGTGGCATCTGGCATGGCATATACAGTGTAGTATTTCTTTTTTTATATATTTGTGTGCATACCTGTTCAATTGCTTACCCATTCTTTGCATCTCAGCAGGGAAATTTTGAAACTCCATGGCAGCAAGTGCAAAGTACATGCAATAAAAAATACAATGGAACTTTAAACTGAAATTCCCATGTATTCTTTATCTCCTCTGTCCTCTTCTATTCCTGGCTGTGCCCCTTTTCCCCATATCTGAAAATATATTTGTTGTGAAACAGCATAAGCAGTAAGCAGACCCTGCTTACTGCTTATGTAGCCCCCCCCCCCCCCCGGGTCCGGACTATGAGTTACCCCTATGCTTGGGCTGGGGAGTACCACATGAGAAATTTACTAATATGATTTATCTTCGGGTTTGTAGTCTGAGTAGGGGATGAGACAGGGTCCCAGTCATTCCAATACCCTTCTGTGCCTTCCCAAACAACTTCGCACTTGTGGCACCACAAACCAGATAAAAATCATCACATCAGAATAAAACAGTAATTAACCCTTTTACAATTGTGTAAATAGTCAGTAAATCCAACCAGAACATTAAATGGGAAAAGTACATTAGAGAAGTATAATATAAACATGTTAGTTTTCTTATTTTATATCAAGCAATGCAAAAATAACACTGGGTATGGCCTGTTAGCCAGGGCAACCAACATACTCATATGGAGAGTAAAAAAAAAGAAGAAGAAGGAATGCTAATAGAGAAAGGGGGGGGGGGGGAGCAGAGAAGAATTGTCTTTATCCCTGAGTATTCAAAAAGGGGGGGGGGGGGAAGGTACAGATCCACCCCAATGTCATCAGTTTGTAAAGGGTGCAACCTGTCCCAAACACAAAATTGTGTGGGGAAAAAAACAATCAAGAAAATAAAGACACCCCTCTTGATGATGGATCTGGCTAGATGACAAAACAAATAGATGAGCATTGCAGTGTGTGGAAGATCTCTCTCTCCTGGGGAGCTTCCTCATGGTTTACTTGATACTAAACAGAAAGTGGGCCTTGTTTCAGTCTCTTACAGAAAGACCACGGTCCACCATTTTTTCTTTTCCAGTACCTACCAGTAAGGGTTTATGCTTGACTTCGGCTGAAAGACTGAAGCAGTTAAGATGAGATACTGAATTTATAACAAAAGGCAAGGAAATAAAACTTCTCCCTCCACTGCTAAGATACACTCTGTGCAAGTCTAGATTAATTAACTCAGTCTCTCAGGAGGATGATCCAGCCATGTGCTTCTGGGTCTGGATAACTATGGAAAGAAGTCTCTCAGTCTCTCAGCTCCTTGTTCCTCTGTCCCTTGTTGGGATTTTACACGTAAAAGAACAGCTGTTTGTCTCTCTATTTCTTCAGAGTGCAGACATCTATCTCTCCCTCTTGATAATTAGCTCTTCAGAAGAAGAACTGATTGCAGGGCTGCCAAATATACACCTCTCTTCCTGGCTCTTGGCTTTAACTCCTGGTCATCCCTGCCCCATACACAAAGACAGGGCAGCCAAACCAAACCTTTTCTACCTTAAATGGTCTCCCAGCATTCCTTTGGCTTCCTCTTCTCCTGGCTATGTAGTTCTGTTCTCTGGGCAGGCTAAACAGTACAGCCCTTTTCCCAACTTATGAACAGTGTGAGTGCTGGATGCTGGTTTTTGCAGAACATTTGTCATTCACAGGAGAGTACACAGGGTTTTTTGACAGATTTTTATATTCCTCCACCTTGGCTGTGGCAGCTTGTAGTCTCTGCAGAGTTGAAAACCCTTTTTTTGGACAGGTCCAAACACATCACTCAGATCCAAATGCAGCTTGGTCTTCATTCTAAGACTCCAACACATGATAAGCTCATGGGAGCAGGAACCTGGTTTATAGCAGTTTGCTATACTTATTTTGGGTGTGGTTTGCTATTACATTGAAAGGAAAATTATATACTATTCGGGTGTGGAGTAAGTTTTATTCCTAATAAAGTACAACCTATCCTGTCTTCTGTTATTTTCTTTCTTTTCTCTTTTGTGGAGTTGAGCTTTTCTGTTTCAGTGACTATATGTAGCTGTTTATACCTTATATTGCCTTCTTCCTCTCTTGTTATGAAATTTATTTTGTGGAATATAAACTAACCATAAAGCTCCCTCTCTGAAGGATCTGATTTTCTTTACATGCATACACTGGTTTACCCTAAAGTGGAACAGATAGCTCTTTTTCATGTGGGGCCTTATACCTACAGTACCTGAATGTAATCCACTTCGAAGTGGCTAAAAGGTGAAATATAAATCAAATAAATAAATTAGTTAAATTAAAGAAAAAATGTGGGTTTACCATACTCCATGGTTAAGGATTTCAAATTATGCAAAATATAGCTGCATTCATTGTTTCCAGTTCATGGCTTTCAAATCATACTGTATATCCTCTAATTTGTGTAGACTCCAATGGTTACCAAATTTATGCTGATTATGATCTTGTTTAGAGCCATACATGGTCTGGCCCCTAAATGTTTTTATTAACTAAAGGCTGGTTTTGTTTTTTATATTTTTATGAATTTGTGCTTTTTAATGTGATGATTTATGTTTAATGTGTATTTTTATGAATGATACTTTGTGAACTGCCCAAAATGGTAGATGAGCGGGGCACAAATATTTTAAAATAAATAAATAAATAAATAAATGTGCAGCTGTATATAGTTTCTATACACTGTTGCTGTCCATCTTAAATGCAATATTTTGCTTTGTACCAGATGTCTCTTGAGAATGTTTTCGTAGTTGTTTCTTTTCCCTTTCAGCCAAGCTATGACATGATGGCCCTTCAGTGCCAGAAGCAACCAAAGAAGAGGAAAGAGTCAAAGGAGAAGAAGGAAGGATCTGCTAGCTGCCCAAAAGAGAACAAAAGAAGATTTAGATTGCAAGGAATTATTTTTTTTTACATTGAGATCCATATTAAGTAAGACAGGGAGTGGGACAGTTAACTGGGTAAAGCTGGGTAACGTTACTCACATATTCAGCAGAATGTAACAGGATATATGTTCCGCAGAATATGCCTTGCTAAAGTTAACGTTACCCGGATAAAGCTATCTGGATAACTTTAGAATAGCTCTCTGGCAAGACAAGACTTGCCTGAATTACTTTATCTGGATAGTACTGAATATCCACATTAACCAGTTACAGTTAAGCCCTGCCCCTAGAATGACCCAATGCTGCTTCTACTTATCAGAAACATTTTATGCTGATAATGATTTACCCTGGACAAAATTTAAATGGAGAGCAGGGAGACATTTTTTGAAACCAAAGATTTGTTAAGGTACTTCCTTGACAAATTTTTTGAATATAGACCTCATTATTTTTAGTAAAGGCTTCATTTTTTCCTATAAATATGCTGTGTGGTATTATTTCTTGTAGTTATACTTATGTGTAAATATGAATGATGCATATGACTGGAGGTGCAGGCATGTGTATGCATGTGTGCACTGTTAGTGTATGCATGAGACTAAGACTATGAAGATGAGGCAAGACTGGAAGGGAGGGGTATACTGTGTATGGTAACAGAGTGTTAGGCTGCTTGCATAGGATGTAGAGTCTGATGAATTACTTAAAAGAAAAAAAGTATGTTAAAATCTTCTGCAGACAAAGCAGTACTCTCTCTTTAACAGCAACGTTTATCATAAGAAAATATCAGCCAATGGTTTTTACACAAGTAAGAACCCATTGGGTCCTTACTAACCAATATCTTTCTCTTAAAGAGAACATATCTGGCCATGTTTGGGAGGTAGACTGAATTATTTAGCAAATGCACCCCCCCACTGGAGGTGCCACAATGGATCATTCCATCAAAGAATATAGTGACCCCAAAGTTTTCCAGAAGCAGTATGAGTTTAGAGCAGTGTGGAGTGGTAAAAGAATAGTGACCTGGAGAAAGAACAACTCTTTTCCCCCCTTCCCTGCAGAGACGGAAGGAGGGACACTAACAGTGTTTCAGCTGCATGTGTTCTGGAAGTAGCTCCTTGTTGAAGAAAAAAAAATTTGGTGAGCTTTTCCTTTGATTTTTGTAAAGATCTTGGACCAGCAAATGAATAGTAAGTTTCCCCATTATTTGGGAGGTTAGCTTGCACTCTTAGGTGTTACGCTCGTTGGTCGCAGACGGCTGCAACCTCTCATGCTCACCTCCTTTTTCCCTGCACTGTCAATCCTAGGAAGAATGGCGGCCTCTGCTAACCAACGCCGACCTCCCCGGGACGGTGTGGGCGCTGCCGACCACCATCTTATCTCCGGAATCACCTAAGGTGCACGCGCGTGTGCAAGGGCCTCCTTTGTACACGTCATGGTAGGAACCTTGGGGGCATCCCCTCCCGATGATGTCAACTCGCTGCTGTACTTAAGCTGACCAGCCCTCTGCTACTACGAGTTAGCAAGGAGTTCCCTCATTGCTGAATCCACTCCATTCTTGGACTTCCTGTTCCAGACTTGCTCTTGGCATGTGGACGCTCTGGGTATCCGCTCCTCAGGGGCCCTTCCGCATTCCTGGCTATCCACTCCTCGGAGGGCCTTCCTGCCTCAGACTACGACCTGACCCGCTTCTTGGGCCACTCTCCTGGAACTACCACTGTGAGTACCTTTCTACAGACTTCAGCAATACCAGCTTTACTGAAGCTTCTCTGCAGTGTAGCCGTGCCTCGGGCCACTACCGTTCCTCTTCAGTAGAAGTTGTTCCAGTACACCCTGTGCTGAAGGGTATTGTCATACCAAATCAAGATCCACTTCTAGGTTCCTACACCTCAGACTGGTTCATCATCATCTCCAGTACAGTCATCCTCGGCGTACCCTGCTCTGCGGGCCACTACCGGATCTGCACTTCTGAGGTAATATCTACTCGACTGAAGGGATTTCCTGGCGTACCCCGCTCTGCGGGCCACTACCGTATCTTCTCATCTGTGGTATCACCCTGGGCTTACCCATTGCTCAGAACTGTATTTATTTGCAGTCCCTGCTTTACGGGATTTTGCTTTTCCTTCCTTCATAATAAAGTCTATCATATAGCTGTGTCCTACGTCGCTGAGACCTTGCCCATTGACGGTGAGGCCCACAGGGCTCCTCCCTGTGGGCGGAGACATCTCTCATCTTGACCCAGGGTTCACATCCATACAAAAGCATAACACTAGGGTTTGTCTCTAGGGTGCAAAATAAATTTTGTTCTGGTTTTCCTGATTTTTGGTTCAGCAGGAGGGTTCTGGGAACCTGCAACACCCTGCTGCACATTTTGTTGAAGAGGAGAAAGAGTTTCACTAGCTTGCTCATTCAGTGTACCTGTGCTAACCTGGTATAAAAGGAATGAGATAAAAAGGAGAGGATACAATTTGAAGAGGACCCAGTTCAGATTCAAGGATTTCAGGTACTGAAGGGAATATTTTAGAGACTAGTGATCCCTATAACCCATTCCAGAGTGAGTTCTTGCCAGCATGAACGTAGGGGTCCTGAGAATGCGTGGCTAGTGCATGCAATATGGAAGATTCTGATTCATCTCTTAGAAAATGTACTTTATGTCAAAATATCTTCATTGAAGAAGTTAATTGGAACAACTCCTCCTGTTTACAAAGTGTTTCCTGAGGAATAGTGACCTGAAGTAATGATTCTCCCTGCTACGATAGTATGATATATTTTCATGTGAAGTTCTTTTTAAAATTACCTCAATAGATAGCAAAATTGCTTCTGAGGACTACAACAAGACCAGTGCAGCTGAGGCAAGAAACCATCCAGACATAATGACGTCCTGGGCAAAATTAAATGTACTTGGATCACAGGACTCCAAAGGGTGAACAAAGAGAGAGTAATTGTAAGGGTAAATAACCCTCAAGGACTGGTCCACAGATTAAGCACAAGATATTAATGGAGTGTCTATGGTGGATTTTTTTCTTGTATGACCCAAATATCATTTTTGATCCTCAAAGCACAATTAAATTCTGGAATTTGTTGCCAGAGGATGTGGTTAGTGCAGTTAGTATAGCTGTGTTTAAAAAAGGATTGGATAAGTTCTTGGAGGAGAAGTCCATTATCTGCTATTAATTAAGTTGTCTTAGAAAATAGCCACTGCTATTACTAGTAACAGTAACATGGGATAGACTTAGTTTTAGGATACTTGCCAGGTGTTGCGTTTGTGCCTGTTCTCACCCTCGCTCCACCCTCTCTACCTTAGAGGCGACTCCCTTTGGGTCTGATGGACAGATGCTGCCACGGCTTCTCTTCGCCGTACTTCCTGGAATCCCCGGGCTGGCCTGACGCTGCGGATCTGCCATGTTCCTGATGACGTAAGGGTGCGCGCGCTCCAGAATTTGTACCGGCAAGGGCGAGAACCTCGGGGGCATCCCCCCGTAGTGATGTCATCCGCTTCCAGTTTAAAAGGTCTTTACTTGCAGCTACGAATTGAGCTAGCAAGGGGTTTGATTGCGGGGATCATTCCAACCCGCTTCATCCTCCGCTGCTCTGCCTCCATCACCTTATCTAGGGATACCTGCTCCTCGGGGGCCCCGCTCTCTCTCTTCTTGATTTCAGATTGCTAAGACGGGATCCGGTACTCGCTCCTCGAGGGCCTACGTCCCTGAATTCTCAGAAGACTCCTTACTACCTGGAAGCGATCGCAGATGTGAGTTCTATTACAGATAGGAATCGGTACTCACTCCACAAGGGCCCATATTCCTAATCTCCAAAGACTCCCTTCTGTCTAAGACGTTATCGCAGATACGGAGATCGTGAGTCATTATTATAAATTGCAGATAGGAACCAGTACTTGCTCCACGAGGGCCCATGTTCCTAAATCCCTTCTCAACTCTCTTCTATATCAGAAGCTATTATATATCTATATCTGTGCTTTACTATTATAGATTGCAGATAGGAACCGGTACTCGCTCCACGAGGGCCTGTGTTCCTAAAACCCTCCAAAGTCTATCTTCTATTCCATAAGCCATCTCAAACACAGATATTGTGAGTTCTCTTTCCAGACTGCATATAGGAACCAGCACTCACCTACAGCTCCTGTTCCTGAATACTGAAGACTCTCTGTTGCATAGAAGCCATTACAGATATCTATAATTGTGAGTGTATCATCTACTACTGGTTATGTATCCAGCATACCCTGGCTACTCACTATCTATAGTCTCTCTCTACAGCTCAGCAACCCAGAGACCGCAAATCCAGTATCAGAGGGACTTCAGCCCTGCCGGGCACATCAGCTCACTACTGCCACTTCTAGTGGTTCTACTTCCAGTCCAATAAAAACTATCTGTGTTTGTCTCCATACTCCAGCCTAGCCAGTGGTCCTTCTCAGGACATCGTCTTGAGGGCGCTGTCATCTGCCGTCGGCCCAGGAATTCACCAATTTACCTCAAGTGTTCATTCCTTACACTACTAGAGCAGTATCATATGACTGCCACTCTGTGGGAAGCCCACTACAGAACACTAACTCCGCCTATGGAGTATTACAATTGTTAGCTCTTCCCCTTGGCAGGGTGATCCATAACCAATTGCTAACTCCCTGGTGGACTTAGATTGCCAACGCCTCCCCATGGCGGGATAAGGTATTATAGATTCTAACTCCGCCTCTGGAGAGCAGTTCCTATAGATTGCAACTCCTAGCAGCAGGGACTGACAACATATTGCTAACTCCTCCCCTTTCAGGAGGAGATCCATATCAGATTGCCAACTCCTCCCTCTACAGGAGGAGCTCGATAACAGATTGCTAACTCCGAGCAGCAGATTTACAACACCAGGTTCTTGTGGCCTAGATTGGTCACTGTTGGAAACAGGATGCTGGCCTTGATGGACCCTTGGTCTGACCCAGTATGGCATGCTCTTATGTTCTTATCCATGGCAAATACTATTTTGACCACACTGAATACTTCCTCTAATGAAAGCTGTCATTCAGCAAATATAAGATCTACAAATATTTGCCCTCTGGAGCCCCAAGCTACTAAATGTATTTTTTTTTCATCCAAATGGTATATAGAATTATACATTTATGGTCCAATATTTCTATATATCTCATAGCTGAGAATTTTAATTCATATGGCTAGAAATGTTAAAATGCTGATTTATAAAAGTATGTATCTGTAGAAAGACATTATTTTTAATCTTTGCCTATTGCTCATCAGCTGCAGTTCCTGAGTGATAGGGAACATGTCACTGCTGGCTATAATGAAGAACAGAACAGCTATAAATTACAATCTGTATGTTAAAAACAGGTAGCCACAGACACAGGTGGCTTCAGCTGCCCTCCAGTTTTAAGCAGATAGCACTGCTCCTAAAGAAATTGATTTACATTGAAACTGTGTCATATATAAATTCAGATAATAGATGGAAGAGCATAGTACCTATCTGTAGCTATGCAATAAAGCATGATTCTGCCACAGCTTTTAGCCTTTTGCATTTTTAAACATATCCAAATGTATTGCAGCATCCTGACCAGCAAGTATTTCTGTGAAATTGAATGCAGCTATTTTAACATGAAGTTATTCAGCTAAGCCTAAATAAATCAGCATCCTAAGACAGCATACTGGAACATCATTAAAGGAAACTAGATCTGCATTCATTCTGAACATTCAATGTGTTTGGCCACTAATCATTATCTCGCATGGTCTATGACAGAAACAGGAATGAGATGTTTTGATACTGCCCATTTATTGCTCATATAGTACAGAACATCTCCATCTGCCTCTCATTCTGTGAGATACACCCTTATTCCATTTCAGAATTCATTTTCACTCTTCAACTTGGTCAATAAGTCAACCCAATGAAAAAGGAAATCAGATTCTCAGTAATGTCTTATGTATTCAATAATTACCCCGCACAAATTGCACTAAACTTAAAATTCTACTACTGCTTGAAAAGTCTCTCTCTAAACAAAGATTTACCAATCAAAACACCATAATGTAATCAGTTATAGTGCTCCTGATGTTAAAACATTAGTCTAGGTCTGTTGTTAGGTGATTTGTGCTGATATTTTTCTACTGACAAAGTCTGAGAAAGGATACATTTTAAGGGGGTAGTTTTCAAAAGTTTACATGGGGGTTGTGCATGTAAAATGGAATATATACATAAAGGTTTCTTTTCTGCATGATAAGCAAACTTTCAGAAGGGTGGTGTGCACACATATATTGCTACTGCATGCAAAAACATGCATTCTGGGCTGGGGTTTCAAAATATGTACACATTTATGTATTTTGTAAATGGAATACATGCATACTATATGTCATCAAACCAGTGCACATGCTTTTACACCTGATAATTCAGTTGCAAAAATTAAATCTGACTTCTGTTTTGTCTGCAGCTTATGGCAGTGGGTTTGGAGCATGTGGTAGAGGATATGGATGACCTGGTGAAGGTCTGGGTCAACTGGTATAGGTTTCAGTGAACTGCGGGCTTGGTGTTACAATTATTTAACGTGCAAAATATATGCACACGCACTTTTATATAAAATAGGTGTAGAAACTATGGAGATCCCTGCATTAAAAATATGTGTGTGTGCTGAAACATTTATTTATTTATTTATTTTTAATTTTTATATACCGAGGTTCTTATAGAGACTACAAATCACTCCGGTTTACATATAACAATAAACTGCCCAACAGAGATAAGGGGCTTTACATAGAACAGTGTGTGTTCTATGTAAAGAAACATAGAAACATGCATGTGTACTGTGCAGATCATGATACCTGGTATTTTATAAATTATGTAACTCCTGCTGCACAGTTTATAACATACAGATCTAACTTTAGGTACATCTACTTATGTGTGTATGTGCTGAGTTATTTGAGGAATGATTTTTTGCCTTGTTTTGTGTGTGTAACCCCTGAATGATAACTTCCTTATGCCAAGCGCACCGTTAGCCCCCGTCTGGACGCGTGTTTTCGACGCACTGTTATTGCCCTTATACAGTAAGGGGTAATAGCGGGAGGAAAACACTTGTCCAACCCCCCAAAAACTAATAGCGCCTGCAAATGCAAATGCATGTTGATGAGCCTATTAGTTATTCTCACATCATATCATATCGATATTAAGTCGGAGGCTCCAAAAATAAAAAAAATAAAAATAAAAATCATAAAAAAAAAAAAATTCAGCCCGCGGCTCGTGGGTTGGAAGACGGACGCTCAATTTTACCGGCGTCCGTTTTCCGAACCCGTGGCTGTCAGCGGGTTTGGCAACTGATGCTGGTAAAATTAAGCATCGGCTGTCAAATCCGCTGACAGCCGCCGCTTCTGCCAATAAGGAGGCGCTAGGGATGCGCTAGTGTCCCTAGCGCCTCCTTATTACCGCGGGCCCTCATTTGAATACAAAATCATGCGCCCAGGAGAGTGGTCTGGGCGTGCGTCGGGAGAGTAGGTGCTCGCCTCGGAGTGCCGGCTCTCCCGCACATTTTACTGTATCGGCCCGAATGGGTTTAAGCCACTCAAACTTCACATACAGTTCTTAAGTCCCTCTCTGTGTTTCAAGATTCCTGTCAGGAGGGAAAGACTTCTTTGTTGTTAAGACAGTCCTAGTATACTGCAGTAATAATCAGTCTGGAAGCTGTAAGTGGTTTCCAACTTAACCTTACTGATGTTGGTGCTGAAATAATGAAAATGACTATTTACAACCACTCATGCACTCCAATCCATCGACATGTTTAGCTCTTCAATAAATCTGTAACTTGGCAATCCTCAATGCATCCCTTAATTCATTCCTGATTCTTAGCCAATTGTAAAGGCAGTTTTGGAGCTTCCTCCCAATTTCAAGATTTAGGGTTTTCCAACCCAATTTAGATGATCCACTTTACAGTCCCATAACTCATATCTTTGTGCTGATGACTTCTTAGTCCTTCTCACAGTCCTTGTTGATATCAGAGGGGTATTTCTCCACTCTTCTCTTCACTATCCAGGTGATAATACATTGGTTAACACCAGCTGAGTGCCATTTGACTTCTCTGATGTCCAACCTCTCCTCCAAAGAATGGAAGAGGATTCATTCCTTCAGTGACCATTGATGGTTCCTTGGATCTCTTTGAAGGGCAGGCTACTACTTTCCTTTTAGGGATAGCACTGAGTCCTGGGACCCTTAGGTACTCAGGCAGAGGGTAAAAATAGACAAGTTCCAAAAGGTATTCCAAAATGAGAAAAGAAGGGTGGATAGAACTTCTTCCTCTAAATAAAAGGATATGCTGGATTCTTTAAAAGGGCAACAGGTACCTTTCCTTCTTGTTCCATACCCAAGTTTCTTTCTAAGAAACCCAAACGCCCTCCCCCCCAAAACAATAAAAGAGAAGAGCAAGCATGTGCATATATGTTCACATATATGCACATGCTTGCTCTTAGCCCTTGTTAATTGTAACTGCAATATATAGCCCTTGTTAATAGCCCTTGTTAATTGTAACTGCATCTCTTCATCACGTTTATTTATGTTCGTTGTTATATTCATTGCACCCCTGTTTTTTATGTAAACCGACATGATGTGAACACTTCATGAATGCCGGTATAAAAAAACCTAAAATAAATAAATAAATAAATAAATATGCTACCTCTAGGAATGGTGCCTTGAGTATTTATAGGCAAGGACTCTACCATTACTTTCTCCCACATGAGGGAGCTATAACACAACCGATTATTACTTCTGTTCCCCTAATACATGAGACAATCCTTTTAGTTGAGATCCTTTAGATTCTCTACATGTGTTTTGTTTGATATATTTTATTTGTTGATGTTAGTGTAACCCTGCTCATACCATGACCACATAAATAATTCCAGCTCTCAGCTGTGAGATTTAGAATGGGCATGTGTAGCCCACACAACTAAAGTTTCTCCCAGGGAAGGGGAAGAGAGGCTGGAGCAGAAAATAAAAATAAAATAAAATAAACTGACAATATGATTATTGTAAGTAAGATAAACCAAATCAGTGCATAATTATTTATATAACACATTTAGACTCATCATTTTGCTATAAAATTTGCATGAATAGCACCCACGATAAAAAAAAAAAGGTGTGTGGATAGGGTAATTTTTGAGTTACTGCAATGCTTGTTAAATTTATCATACCCCAGATAAGCATTTCTATGGTTTGGGTGAGTGAGAATGAGAGAGAGAGAGAGAGAGTGAGAGAGACTTTCATATTAGTCAACTATTTATACCACTGTAGGAGGGTGCACTAGTAACTCGAGGTAAGGTTTTGATGGTGGTCTAGGGTTTGGGGGGCAGTTTTACATGCACAGTCAGAAGTACGAACATGGCAAGAGTGCATTGTATATATATCTCATCTTTGTATACCTTTCCTCACTCCAAATCACATCAAATCTTCACTGATGTGTACTATACTGTTCATACTTCTGACTGTACAGGTAAAACTGTCCCCCATACCCTAGATCACCACCAAAACCTTACCTCGAGTTACTAGTTGACCCTCCTACAGTGGTATAAATAGTTGACTAATATGAAAGTCTCTCTCTCTCACTCACTCACACTCTCTCTCTCTCCCTCCCCCTCACCCCAATGGAATTTGCAATAAATATTGCACAGCATAGCACCAGGAAAAAAGGTTTGGTGATAATGCCCTAACGCAATTTGAAAAATGATCCTGTTAGATTCTTATACTATATGGGAAACAGTATTATAGAAGAAACATTTATTAGCACTGGAAAATTAAGAAAATTAGCTTTCTGTAAGTTATAACACAAACCCACTAACCCTGCCTTATATCTCAGTTCGGTTCGCTTCAAGCAAATTTTAAAAAATGGGTTTTCAAAATTTCCACCTAAATTCTGGACACAATATTAGCATAAGTTCTCAATTTAATCTCACGTGATTGATGAATACTGTGGATGAGCTTTTCTGCAGTCCAGATGACTGATGAAGCAGTTGCTGATGTTGGGTAAATTCACGATTTTCCTGGATCAACTTGCTTCACAGAAATGATGTCCAAGCTCTCACAAAAGAAATAACATTGCCTCTCTGTTCTAAATAAAGTTGTGACAAATCTTCTAAAATGTCCCTGAACTAAATTATCCTAATACTAAAAGTGTTTAAGCAACTATTCTAGGACTATGAAGCCAACTAGAAAATAAATAGAATGAGCAGACGATGACCAGGCTAGGATAGCTCAAAATCAATCAAAAACCTACCAAAAACTGGAGATCAAATTCCAAGAAATAACTGTTTCAACAATGCCCTTTTTATACTTTCAGATACTAGAGTCATTTCCCTTTTGTAGTACTTATCCCTAAGGACAAATGCACACAAGTCAATCACAGTTTTCTGAGTGTTGTTCAATATTTGGAACATTAAGCATGATGAGGACAATTTTCAATTTTACCTGGATACAAGCATACTTTCCTTTTGAAAAAGAATATAAGCTCTGGGATGGTACCTTTCAAACCAGTGTGCAGGCACCCTTTGGCGCATGTTTGTTGGCATTCACTCAGATACGTGGCCATTTTATGACTTGCATGCACATATGTGCATCCATTATAAAATAGCCTGGCCGCATGCACGTGTGTGCCCAATTTTAAGTGGGCAAGCGCACAGGCACACAAATCTCAATTCTACTGTGTTAGGATTTGTGGGTTTCGTGGACCCTTGGCCCGAGGTGAAGGTTGATACTGCCCAGAGGGGTGGAGCCTCACCGTCGGGAGACGAGGTCAGCTGCAGCAGGGGACACTACTGTAGTTTACGAGAGAGAGAACGTCCTGCGTCACTACCATGTGATCGCAGGTACCACTCCAGAGACGTAATGTGAGACGCCCCGAGGAGCGGGACGCAGAGGCACAGCTCAGAGTAGACATGGTACACAGGAAGGACTGAAGAGACAAGTACCAGAGCAGGAACCTCCGACTGAGGAGCGCTGGGCAGACCCCGAGGAGCGGGGAGTGCGATGACAGAATCTCTTGGGGGAGCGATGCAGAGACTGTCCCGGGAGGGCGGGACAGCGTAGTGAGAAAGTCTCTGGTATGATGACGTAGGGGCTGCTCCAAGGAGTGGGTAAAGTGCGGAGCAAAGTTGCTGGTGTAGAGATTAGAGATGTGAATCGTGTGCCCGATCATCTTAATGATCGGGTTCGGCTGGAGGGAGAAAAAAAATCTGATCGCTGGAGATGTGAATCGGAATCGGTTCCGATTCACATCGTTATTTTTTTTTTAGTGAGGCCCGACCCTTTAAAATTGACCCCTTACCTTCCCCCACCCCCCGAACCCCCCCAAAACATTTTACGAGTACCTGGTGGTCCAGTGGGGGCGCGGGGACCAATCTCCCATTCTCGGGCCATCGGCACCATTTTGGCTGCCACTCACACATGGTAGGAGCACTGGATGGCCGCCGCCATGGTAAAGATGGCGCCGGCCATCCAGTGCTCCTACCATGTGACAGGGGCCGGCCAATGGCACGGATACCCTGTAACATGGTAAGGGCAAAGGGCCATTGGCGCCATCTTTATGATTGGCAGCCGACGGCCCAAGAACGGGAGATCGCTCCCGGGACCACCACTAGAGCACCAGGTAATTTAAAAATGTTTTGGGGAGATCGGGAGGGTGGGAGAAGCTAAGGGGTCATCTTTAAAGGGTCGGGTGGGTTTTTTTTTAATCGGGCCATCAGCGCCAATTTTGAGTGGCAGCCAAAATGGCGCCGATGGCCCGAGAGCAGGAGATCGGTCCCTGCGCCCCCACTGGACCACCATGAACTCGTAAAAAGTTTTGGGGGGGTTCGGGGGGTGGGGGAAGGTAAGGGATTAGTTTTATAGGGTCGGGGTGGGTTTAGGGGTTGTTTTGGTGTGCCAGTTTTCCCGCCCTCCCCCCAAATAACTCCCATTAGTGGACACTAATGGGAGTAACGAATTTTCACGATAAATCGTGAAAATTTCTATTGTACCGATTTTTGACGATTTAAAAAATATCAGACGATTTTTTAAAATCGTCAAAAAACGATTCACATCCCTAGTAGAGATGTAGGCACTCGAGGAGCGGGGAAGTGCGGAGTCAAGGTCTCAGTGGCAAGGCTGATACTACCCCGAGGAGCGGGAAGCATAGGGAAGGAATCTCAGATAGGCAGTTCTTCAGACAACTACGAAGAGCAGGGAAGCCAGCAGGCAGGACCTCCGGAGAAGGCGCAGGGGCTACCCCGAGGAGCGGGGAAGCCAGGAAACAAGTCTCCCAAGGATGCGCCTGAGGGGCGGGTACCCGAGCCAGAGTCCAGAACTGCAGGTAGAGATCTGTGGCAGGAAAAAAGCGTCCGAGGAGACAGGAGCTAGCACCAGTAGGCGATGGAACTCATAGCCAAGTCAATTAGCGTAGGCCAAGGGAGGTGCTTATAAATCACATACTTGTGATGTCATCAATCGGGGACGCCCCTGAAGTTCCCGCCATAGTGTCTTTAAAGCGAGACTCAGTGGTGCGCAAGCACGCACCTAGGAATGCCCGGAGGTGGCATGGAGGTCGGCGGCATCCCAGCCGCAATGGGGAGTCTTGGGAGGCGGGCGATATGCGGCGGTTGCAGCTTAGCCACAGCCGCAAGTTCACATGGAGAGGAGAGCAGGGCAGCACATGACGTGACTCGGGTCGGCCGCAGATGGCCGCGGCCGATGGTCATAACATACTGCATAATTCAGGGTATTTTATAATAGGTGTGTGTCCCCGCCATTGCCAGTTTCACCAGTTCGCCCAGTTAAGAGCCAGGTCCTCCAAACCCCACTGGTTTGATAGCCTGCATGCCTCCAAGTTATGCCAAACCCTTTAAACCCACCATGCCCCTTTTTGAAATCAAGTGAGATGTGTGTGCAGTGGAAGGTACACATGCATCTGGGTGGCTTTTAAAATTCGGTCGGTGCGCACAAGTCCAACTTGTGCGTATCTCCCAATTCTGGTGCACGCCGGACTTTTAAAATGCACCTTTATGGGTACATTGAACTTAGGAATGAAGTTTTAAAATTACCCCACTTAAAACTTATTTGACCTCTGAAGATTCAAATCCTTAAAAAAAACCAAAACAACAACAACCCATATACCATGTTGAAAAAACAGACTTTTACCTGAATCTGATCTACTTTGAAGTATTTGAAAATCAGAATATAAAGAAATTGGATTGGATTGGAGTATTTACCATGGCTTGGAATTGATATTTGAAGAGCAAAGAAGGAGGAGCCAGCATATATGCTCCATTGACACCATCTTCTCTGCCCAGAGACATGAGCTCAAATATCTAGTTATCCAAACATATACACATCCTTTTATTTCCCTCAGGCAGATGTCCCTCAGGCATCTTCCTGCCTCAGGCTGGTGTAAGTCCAGACTGTAGAGATACTGTAGTTGTGCATTTTATAAAATGTTTTAAGCTAGCAGACAAGAAGAACTACAGTATCTTTTCAGTCTGGACTTTGGAGGGCGCGATATATAAGAAAATTTAAATAAATAAATAAATATCCTCTCTTATTTATCTATCAGATATCATGTCAAAGTTTTATTTGTATTCACAGTTTTAGCCCCATGTTTTTTGACATTCATTCAGTCATATATTTCTATATATCCATGCCTTCAACATATATGCAAACACTTTTACACACACAAACCATATATATATATATATATATATATATATATATATATATATATATATATGAATCTCTCATCTACTCAAACACACAGCACACATTCATGAAAGCATAGATCCCCACTACATCTGAATAAATTATTATTTTTTTAAATTTAGATTTATATTCCAATTTTTGCACTTTTTTCAGCACTTCAAAGTGGTTTACATTCAGGTATTGTAGGTATTTCCCTATCCCTAGAGGGCTTACAATCTAAGGGGGTCAAAACCAGCGATCGCACCGCGACGGTGCGATTGCTGCCGGCTAGCGCAGGACCGCCCCCCCTCCCGTGTTGACCCCCGCCCCCATTAGCGCGATTTTCTAAAGTATCGCAGGCCTGCGATACTTTAGAAAATGAGGCCCTATATGACCTATTTTGGTGCACTATATTATAAAAACATTTTTAGCCTATTCGAAACTTTTCTTCTCAAATGGCATTTTGGCATACTGCATAGATGGTTACTAGACCGAACTGCTATATAAAATAAACACATGCTGTTTGTGCCTGAGCCCTAATTATAGAGTAGCGACAATACACAGAACCACATCATGCTCTACATTTTTGTCTGCTGTAACTCCACCATACATCACTTTGAAATGCATGATTTAAGCATTTGCTTCCCAATCAACACTTCTATTTAAGCTTGTCTAAAATAAGAACTGTCTTAAATTCTTTAACATGAAATTTTTCAGTATGTTTTGAATGTACATCAATGTGGAAAACGACCAAAATTTCAATGACTAGCTGCTAGAAAATTTGCAGACTTTCTGTTTCTAAGCAAAAATCAATTGTTTTGTTTTTTTTAAATACAATTGCTGTAATTTGGAATCTTGTAGCTCAGGTGATTCTTTACTTATAGGCACTTGGACTACTTTTCTTATTATTGGAACCTCTCTGTCGGGATGCCCTAACTCTAATGCTTCATGAGTATCCTTTGAAGATACCTCCCTCCGAACCATGTGCTGCTGAGTGACTGTCGGCTTTCCTCTTTGTTCTAGTTTAAAAGCTGCTCTATCTCCTTTTTAAAGGTTAGCGCCAGCAGTCTGGTTCCACCCTGGTTAAGGTAGAGCCCATCCCTTCAGAAAAGACTCCCCCTTCCCCAAAAAGTTCCCCAGTTCCTTACAAAACTAAATCCCTCTTCCTTGCACCATCGTCTCATCCACGCATTGAGACTCCGGAGCTCTGCCTGCCTCTGGTGACCTGCGCTTGGAACAGGGAGCATTTCAGAGAATGCTACCCTGGAGGTTCTGGATTTAAGCTTTCTACCTAAGAGCCTAAATTTGGCTTTCAGAATCTCCCTCCCACATTGTCCTGTCGTTGGTGCCCACGTGTACCACGACAGCCGGCTCCTCCCTAGCACTGTCTAAAGTCCTATCTAGGTGACGCGTGAGGTCCGCCACCTTCGCACCAGGTAGGCATGTTCCCAGGCAATCCTCATGCCCACCCGCCACCCAGCTATCTACATTCCTAATAATCGAATCACCAACTATGATGGCTGACTTAACCCTTCTGGTAGTACACAGATTGTATCAAAAGTGACTTCAAGGCTCCGGGAGAGAGGGTAAAGCAGTTAAGTGCACAGGTGATATTCTCCTCAATCCTCCCAGTTAAGAAAAAAGGCAAAGACAGGGATGCTTCCTTCGATCACCACAGTTCTAGTTGATGTATTTAATGCACTCCCGTTTCATGTAAACCAGCAAGATATGTTCTCATGATTGCCGGTATATAAAAACCTTAAATAAATAAATAAAATAAATGCTTGTATTCTGGATTTAAATGAATGGCTGCGTAGATGGTACTGATGTGAGCGTTTTGGCTTCTTGGATCACAAGATGGTATTTCAAGGATTGCTGAGCAGAGATGGGATTCACCTGTCGAAGAAGGGGTGCGGCATCTTTCAATACTGAATGGCAAACTTACTGAGGAGGGCTTTAAATTAGAATCATCGGGTATAGGTGAACAAAACCCTAAGCCATCCTCTGGGCTCTCTGTGGACCTCCAGGTTCTCCGCAGTGTCTCCTTCTGGGCTCTCTGCAGTCTCCACCTCTGAACAATCTGGCCACTCACCCACGCCAGTCACTGGCTTCTCCGCAGGCTCACTCGCTAGGGTCTCTGCAGTGCCACTCTCTGGGCTCTTCATGGCATCTCTCACTTGCCTTTCCTTGCCCTCTCTCTCTGGGCTTCTCACTGGCGTTGTCTCTGGACTCTCTGGACACTCTACAGGGTCTTCCTTGGGACCTCCTTTATTGCCGACCTCCAACTTCTCAACACTGCTTCCTCCTGGTCAGCCTGTGTTGCCCTCTCTAGGGCTCTCTGTGACCCCTCTCTCAGGATGCTTCACCACCCCCCTCTCTGGACGTCTCATGGAAATTGTGTCTGGACTCCTGGTAATGTTTGGGCACCTTACAGGGTCTTCCTCAGGAGCACCTCTAGCGCTATCATCTGGCCAATCAGCATTATAGCCCGCTGGCCACTCTGTAGTGCCCCCTCCTGGGCACTCTGTGTCACTACTTTTTGACAAGGCCACGAGGCTCCACCCTAAATAGAAGTTGAACAAGGCCCAGTGTATTTCCTGGTTCCGTTTTTACTCATCCCAGGCCTGCTGACTCCTTGCAAGGCTCTCTTGTAACCATCTGTCTCCCTCCTGGAGATTCTGGATCAGTGCTTGGCCAGCTTTCGTCAGTCACGCTCTCAGACTGTTGCATTGTGGTGCTGCAGTTCCCCAGCTGCTCCACTCCAGGTTTTCTCATGGCTGTACACCTGCCCTGCACAGTGTGGCTTGCTGCTGGAAAAGGGCCCACCCTGTTTCCATTCACCATACTCACAGACCACTCTGGCAGCTTTTCCAGGGTGCACCCTATTCAGCACAGCTCTGCTGCACCAGTGTTCCTTCCATTTTTTCTTTTTTCAAGGCAAAAAAACAAAGTAAAAAAAAAGCCTGCAAAAACAACAATAACTAAATCACTCTTAATCCCTATCTACCTCCAGCCGGGCTTCTCCCATTAGCCGGTACAAACCTACCACTTCCTGGCTATCCCTGCAACCAGGGCCACTCACAGTTTCCTTTCTGTACCTGAAACTTTAAAACTTGGGGTTTTTTCCTTCAGTGCAGCTTCTGAGCCACAACCTTTCACATAAGCTACTATGCTCTGTGCACCCCTGCACTCTGTATTTTGTTGTGTTTTTTTTTGTTTTTAATTCTTAATTTTAAATTTTCTTCATTAATTATAATAAGCAAAATTGCATACATGTATTGCAAATCCATTCCATAATCATAACAATTTTAAATTCTACCCTTATAATCAAAACATCAGCAAAATCTAAGGAAATTGTAAACCGTTAGTGAAATCAAAACTGAGCAAAAATAAAAGGTAAAGGTGCTAACACCTATTGTACAAAGCAAATAGAGACAACAACAAATTCTATTCTGTACGCTCGCACATATTTTCTGCACTTTGGGGTTGCGATTCTAGGAAAGCCTGTAGCGCTGCAACCTCAAAAAAACCCCATACTTTTCATCTTTATACCAAATTTCGCATTTACACGGGTATCTTAAAAGAAAACTGGCTCCCCTAAGCAGGGTGCCAGGTTTCAATCTAAGAAACTCTTGTCTCCTTATTTGAGTTGCCCTAGACAGATCTGGATAAATCTGTTGGCCATGATATTTTTGCAATCTATTGCGTAAAAACAAACCCAGTATTGCATCACTTTCTTGTGAAAACACGAATGATACAAATAGGGTTTCTCTTGATGTTATCACTGTCTCAAATGTTGTTTCAAGGGCATCTCATAAATCAATAGATTGCTCCGGGTGGTCTTCTTTTGCTGAGGATTTTTTGGGAATATAATAAATCTTTGCCAGAGCTGGAATACCTTGCTCTGGTATCTTTAATACATGTAGAAGGTATTCTCTAAACATATCTTTTGGTGCAACCATTCTCAAATATGGAAAATTTAATATTCTTATATTAGAATATCTAAAATTATTCTCCATGACTTCTAATTTCCTCATGTTTGAGATCTCACTTTTCACCAGGTTTTTTTGAATGCTCTCAACTTTACTCAAACGTTCTTCCTGTATTTCTAATTTAGCATGATGAGTTGTCACTATTTTCTCTACATCTATTACTTTTTGTTGAGCTTCTACATGTGTTTTAGTCAGCTTTATTATTGCTGTCTCTAAAGACTTAATTGCAGCCCAGAGTATATCCATTGTTATTTCAGATGTCATTGGAGTTACAATTATATTATCTTCAGGCTTCCCCTTCTTGCCTCCCCCTGCATCAATATTTCCCATCCCCAGTCCTTCTTCAGGTAATCTTTTATCCAAAGATGTCAAATCTCCATTTTTATCTTGTGAAGCTATTGGTGGGGATGGGATATTGGGAGCTCCGGGGCTCAAAGAGATAGCTTCGGCCAAAGAAACGGATTCTCGCTCTAAGTCCGTTTCTAACGCAGCCCTGTCCTCCGGATTTATATTTGTTGTCGACACAAAGAATGATGGAATCTGAGATTGAGCTAGGCCTGGTATGGGAGATAAAGACATAACCTCCCTAACACGGGCCTTTCGTTTCGTGTGAGGTATATTCAATTTCACACTTTCTCTTCTTTATGAATAAGTCTCTAATTAATCCTTCTAATTCCAACGGTTTACAAGTGTGGAGGTCATGAGAGAGAGATTATCAGAGTTGTACTCACAATTTGATTTCATGAAGATCTTGACATCACGAAAGGGTTTAGCACCAGACAAAGCCATGCGCCCCTTTGGCGTGCGCGGCTTCGGCAGCATGCTGGCATCGACTGTGCGCCGCAGGGGTGTCCGGTATAAGCCCCTACCAGTCCCGCCCCTGATGATGTCACCGTCGCGTCGAGGTCAGACCAAGCAGGAAAGGTCTTTTCAGCAGCAGCAAATTGAGGAAAAAGAACAACGAGGTAATGTTTATTCGGGCCGGAGTGCCTCCTCACCCTTCTCGCTCCCTCGGTGGCCTCAAAATGCGGCGCAGGGGTGTCCGGTATAAGCCCCTACCGGTCCCGCCCCCTGATGATGTCACTGTCGCATCGAGGTCAGACCAAGCAGGAAAGGTCTTTTCAGCAGCAGCAAATTGAGGAAAAAGAACAATGAGGTAATGTTTATTCGGGCCGGAGTGCTTCCTCACCCTTCTCTCTCCCTCGGTGGCCTCCTCTGTATTTTGTTTTAAAGCCACAGGCCCCCTGTGTTCTGTACTACATTTAGAATGACAAGTCCTCTTCATAACTCTTTCTTTACTCCAAACAAACACTTTCTTGAAGGCTGATGTTTTTCTGTGCAAAGTTTTAGAAAAAAGATCCCACTTCTCACAGCATATGTGGGAACAATTGGTGATTCCCACAGGCTTGGAAACATGAACTAGTCAGACTCCAGCCTTTCTTAAAACATAATTTTTATTCACAGCTTCAATCATATACACATCAGTAGACTGTCTTTACCTTCAGACAGTACTCTCTCTACTCACAGGTTATACTGATTTGTCTCAGCTCAGTGTTTGGACAGTGTTACATTACATGAGCTACCTTCCTCCTGGGAGACTTGGGACTGATCTGGTTATTCCCACCTGGATCCCAGCCTTTATTCCCCAGTCTCTGGTTATACCTTCTGAGCCTACCTGCCACGTAGGATCCCGCCCATACAGCATTCTCTCCTTAAGGCATTTAAGGTGGACCAGGCATCTAGCCTGGTCCTGCATAGGTAAATAGGAGAATACTAGGGGCAATGCCTCACATGAGGTTGAAAGAGGGTAGATCAGGAGTAATCTTAGGAAATATTTCTTTACAGAGAGGGTGGTGGATGTGTGGAACAGCCTCCCAATGGAAGTGGTGGAGACAAAAACAGTATCAGTTTTCAAGTAAGCTTGGGATAAATTCAGGAGATCTCCAAGGATGTGATGAGAATTATAATTCTAAATTAATTGGATGGATAGACAGACTGGATAGGTCATATGAGATTTTTTCCGCTGTCATATTTTTGTTTTTCTGTTTCCATCTTTATAGAAGTTTATGGCATAAAAAAGGAAATATACCTAATTTTTAGCTGTTACTATTCTATATCCATGTAGTGTGCCCTTGTAAAACAGGTGAAATGATTGAAATAATCTAATGCTTTTATTTGGAGTATGTGCTTATATTTCAGTTACTCTGAACATAAAAGTTAAAACACAACAAGTTTCTAATCAACACGTGCTAATTTGATGTGAAAAGAATGAATGTTCTCATTAAAACCAGACTATAGTGAAAATAAAAGCAGCAATTTTCAAGGCTAGATGGTGTTGGCAAAACTTAAAAACCTTGTAGTTCAACTTTCTTATGTTCAGCTGTGTTTACTTAGTCTCAACTTGACAAAAGTCTGCTTCTGATTATATGTAACAGTCATCTGCCCACAGATAAACAGACATTACAAAAACTTTTGGAGAGCATGACATTTGGCTAGTATGTATATTTTAGATTACTTTAGTCTTCATCCTCATTTCATGACATCAAAATGATTCATAACATTTCTTGAGGATTCAGATATAAATATCTCCATTTAACATGGCCTTTCTGACCTGCGTGGACTTCACAAACTGAACTCGTGAAATCAGTGCATTAGTATGTCTAAATCTGTGGAAATGGTTATAATAGTCTTAATTCCAGCTCATTTAGCAGTGTGTATTTAATGCTGTGTAAAAGTTAGAAGGTATGCAGCAAAATTACTCATAAAATAATATGTGCCCTGCTGGCCGTTGAGCAGCATACACATGTACCTTGGAGGGTACACACATGCATTGTGAGATAGGTGCATTTGTATGCCCAGTGGGTCAGAGTGCACTAGGGTTGCATGGAGAAGAGTGTCTGAGTATGCTGAGGTTAGACTTAGGAGGAGAAAAGAGAGTACTGGGGTTAAGCTGGGGCGAGGTTTAGAGTATACTGGCATCAGACTGGGGATGGGATTGGAGTACGCTGGAATGAAGATGGGAAGAAGTGAATACTGGGGTCAGGTTGGGGAGGGGGTTAGAGTATGCTGGGGTCCAGCTAGGAGGGAGAAGAGAATTCTGGGGAGGAAGTTGGGGAGGGGAGGGAGTGACGAGAGTGCTGGGGTTGGGATGGGGAGGAAGAAAGAATATTGAGGTTTGGCTGGGGAGGGGTATTGGAATGTTCTGGGGTCAGACTAGGGAGGAGGTCAGAGTGTGCTGGGGTCAGACTAGGGAGGAGGTCAGAGTGTGCTGGGGTCAGGCTAGTGGGGAAAAGGGGGTCAGAATGTGCTGGCATCAAGCTGGGAAAGGGGGAAGAGAGTTCCAGGGAGGAAGGTTGGAGTGTGCTAAGATCGGGCTAGAGACGGAGGGAACAGAGTAATGGGGGTCAGGCTAGGGAGGAAGGAGGGGGAAGAGTGTCAGGGATGGGCTGGGGAGGGAGCTCAGAGTGTGCTTGAGTCAGGCTGGGGAGGGGAGAGAATTCTGGGATCAGGCTGGGGAGGGGAAGGAATGTGCAGGAGGCGAAGTGTGTTGGGATCAGTCTGGAGAGTGGGGAAAGAATGCGCTGGGTTTGGGAAGGGAAAGGGGGAATAGAGTGCTGGGGTGGGTTGGAATTTGCTGGAGTCAAGCTGGGGAGAGGGGTTAGAAAGTGCTGAGATCGGGCTCGGAGTTTGCAGAGGTCATGCTAAGGAAGGAGGAAAACGTTTGGAGTCAGAGTATGCTGGAGTTAGGCTAGGGAGGGGGAAAGAATGCAGTGTGTAGGCTGGAGGAGGGGATGATGTGTGCTGGGGTCAAGCAAGGGAGGGGGATAAAAGACTGCTGAGGGTGAGCTGAGGAGGGGAATAGGAGTGTGTTGGAGTTGGGCT
This sequence comes from Rhinatrema bivittatum, assembly GCF_901001135.1. NCBI lineage: Eukaryota > Metazoa > Chordata > Amphibia > Gymnophiona > Rhinatrematidae > Rhinatrema > Rhinatrema bivittatum. Next base: position 134,071,140 of record NC_042616.1, on the reverse strand, counting down.
GGGAAGAGAGAAGAGAGTGCTGGGAGGGGGAGGGGGTCATAGTGTGCAGGGGTCAGGCAGGGGAAGGGTGGAATGGAATGCCGGGGTCAGGGTGGGAATGAGTGGGGAACAAGTGCCGGGCTCCATGCGAGAAGGAGTCAAAGAAAGCGTTGGAGCAGGCCTGGGGAGAGAGAGTGCTGAGAGCCTCCAATCTGACATATCCTCTATTACACTTTCAGCAGGTGTCAGCTAGTAAAAATACATTTTGCCTATCATTTCTAAAGGTTACGAGTTTGATTACAACTTAAGTTAAATAGTTTGGAGCAAAGATTATACTCACACAGCATTTTAAGAACATGTTTGCTCTATTTTATGTAAAATGAAACAAAAGATTGCACATAGTTCTGACAGTTAAATTAATGTTGTCTTGATTCGCTCAAATTTGTTTTGGCCTCACGGAAATGAATAGGTGAGAAATTTCAAAGTGTATCTGCTGCAAAAGCCTATGGAGGTCATTTTAAAAGGAGTTACATGTGCAAATGTAACACGCTGTTTTAAAAAGCCATTTACGCAAGTAAAGTGGACTTACACGTAAATATCTTATGGACAATTCAACCGGCATATACTGTAGCAATTTTCAAAAGCCGACTTACGTGGGTAAAGCGCATTTACAATTGTAAAACCCGATTTTAAGCATGTAAATGTATTTTTAAAATCAGGCCCATTCACAAAAGTGAGGGGTGTTGAACCAAATGCAGGTGCACCACCACGGATAACTGGGTGCCTGTGGTGTACCATCTGATTCACTTGGCCTTAGTGTGCCTGCATCTTCAGCCCGCACAGTCCAGGCTTCTACATTGTGAAACTGCACCAGCATGCTACTTCCAAGTGTGTGTGTGTGTGTGTGTGTGTGAGTGAGTGTGTGTGTGTGAGTGTGTGTGTGTGAGTGAGTGTGTGTGTGTGTGTGTGAGTGTGTGTGAGTGTGTGTGTGTGTGTGTGTGTGTGTGTGTGTGTGTGTGTCGGGGGGTCTCAGGCTCAGCAGCCCCTATCCTTCCTGACAGCTTTTGGAATCCTCCTGGGGCCAGCCCCCTCCTTGCAGCTCAGCACTGCCTTGCCCCTGTTTGCTGATGAGTCCAGAAGGGCGGGATCCAGGGCAGGGAGCAGAAGAGGCATGGCACTGACTGGCTCAGCTTCTTTCTCCGGGGCTAGGCAGACTATGGAGGCAAGTAGCCAGCTCAGCCTTTATTAAAAAAAAAAAAGGAGCCCCAGAGCAGAGCTACACTGCCAATATTTAATTAAATTGGTCCAAAGAAATATTTTTTAAAAAGTAAATAGTAAGCCCTTCCCTTTAAAGAGCTGGTGTTGCAAGCTCAGCAGCATAGTTCTGTGCCACTTGAGTAATTAAAAAACAAAAATACAGTTTCAGTGGCACCCTTGCAGCCTTCATCTCCTTAGCCTGCTCCCACTGGTGGTAGTGACGGATTTATGATTTTGGCGCCCCTAAGGCACCCTTGATGCTGTCACCCTCTGTCATCCCTGTAACATCCCCCGTCCCCCCATGCTGGACATCAGGGAGCAGAAGGTCTAAGACACAGTCCCCTAGTTTCTTGTGGCAGCTCAGGGGTAGATCCCGTGGCAAACATTAAAACATTCTGAAGCAAATTGGCAGACATTTCCATCTTTTATATTGCATTACAAAAATAAAGTAGTTTTACACCATAATTATTAGCATTGTTTAATTTTCAATGGGTGAAGAAATATTATATTAATAATCAGTACAAGGAGGCGACCAGGAATGTGGAAAAGAAGGGGGACGGATCATTAATGGGATGAGGAGAATAGGGAGGAGAGTGAGAAGGAAAGAGGACTAGGGATGGGGAGGGTGGGAGATAGGGAAGATTAGGAATCTGGAATGGGGAAGAGGAGGGGGAGAGAGGGAGTTCTTGGGTTGAGGAAGGGGAGGAGTGAGAAAGAAGGGTTGGGGAGTAGATTCCAGGATCTGGGGAGAAGGGATAGGTAGGAAAGAAGGGAAGTTCCACGATCTGGGGGATAGGATCCAAGAGAAGGGTCCTGCTCCTCCTTGAAGCCACTCTCTGACATCCCACCCAACATGGCATACACACACACACACACACACACACAGACATACACATCCCTTCTCTCTCCCACCCATGAACACTGCTGGGGACACCCTTGTTCCCTCTCTCTCACACACATACACCCCCAACCAATTCCCCTTTCATCCTCCACCCTCTTTTCCACCCTCCAATGATCTTTACTCAGTTCTTCCTAATCTCCCCTTTGCTCTGTCTGCTGCAGGCTCTCCTGTTCCCTGCATGCTGCCTGGAGGGGAAGGGCTGGATCAGGAAGCAGAGGGCTGTTCTCTGCTGAGTGAGATTCAGCACAGCTGACAGGCAGCAAACCTTCAGTCAGCCTGCTATTCCCCCCCCCCACCCCGACATGTGCTGCACCAGGCACAGGCCTAGTGGGCCTATTAACAAATCCAAGCTTGGTTGCTGGCCTACATAGAGAAGGTAAGTCTTGCATTTCCAAGTAACAGTGCGCTGCACTGTTATTGGTTAGCACCTAGAGGACATCAGGGGTTGTCCAGGTGCCTCATTGGTCTAAATCAACAGCCCTAACCTGGTTAGCAGCTCCTGCCCACATGGTTGTCAATCGTGATGAGCATGCCACGGCAGAGTGGAAGCACACCATCTTAGCAGTGTGCAAGCCAGCTGGCAAGACAGTAGGGATGTGAATCGTGTCCTCGATCGTCTTAACGATCGATTTCGGCTGGGAGGGGGAGGGAATCGTATTGTTGCCGTTTGGGGGGGTAAAATATCGTGAAAAATCGTGAAAAATCTAAAAATCTAAAAATCGCAAAACCGGCACATTAAAACCCCCTAAAACCCACCCCCCGACCCTTTAAATTAAATCCCCCACCCTCCCGAACCCCCCCCAAATGAGTTAAATAACCTGCGGGTCCAGCGGCGGTCCGGAACGGCAGCGGTCCGGAACGGGCTCCTGCTCCTGAATCTTGTTGTCTTCAGCCGGCGCCATTTTCCAAAATGGCGCTGAAAAATGGCGGCGGCCATAGACGAACACGATTGGACGGCAGGAGGTCCTTCCGGACCCCCGCTGGACTTTTGGCAAGTCTCATGGGGGTCAGGAGGCCCCCCACAAGCTGGCCAAAAGTTCCTGGAGGTCCAGCGGGGGTCAGGGAGCGATTTCCCGCCACGAATCGTTTTCGTACGGAAAATGGCGCCGGCCATACGCGTATGGCCGGCGCCATTTTCCGTATGGAAAATGGCGCCGGCAGGAGATCGACTGCAGGAGGTCGTTCAGCGAGGGTTCCGGCGCCTCGCTGAACGACCTCCTGCAGTCGATCTCCTGCCGGCGCCATTTTCCGTACGAAAACGATTCGCGGCGGGAAATCGCTCCCTGACCCCCGCTGGACCTCCAGGAACTTTTGGCCAGCTTGTGGGGGGCCTCCTGACCCCCACGAGACTTGCCAAAAGTCCAGCGGGGGTCCGGAAGGACCTCCTGCCGTCCAATCGTGTTCGTCTATGGCCGCCGCCATTTTTCGGCGCCATTTTGGAAAATGGCGCCAGCTGAAGACAACAAGATTCAGGAGCAGGAGCCCGTTCCGGACCGCCGCTGGACCCGCAGGTTATTTAACTCATTTGGGGGGGGGGTTCGGGAGGGTGAGGGATTTAATTTAAAGGGTCGGGGGTGGATTTTAGGGGGTTTTAGTGTGCCGGCTCACGATTCTAACGATTTATAACGATAAATCGTTAGAATCTCTATTGTATTGTGTTCCATAACGGTTTAAGACGATATTAAAATTATCGGACGATAATTTTAATCGTCCTAAAACGATTCACATCCCTACAAGACAGGTGCATGGGTTGGGGTTAGGAGCTGCCGGGGAGAAGTTAGGGCAAGGCCCCAGGATTTCAGTTGTGGTGGGGTGGGGAGAGGTCTGTGAGGCAGATCTCTCAGATGCAGATGCCCACCCTGAGGAGGTGGGATTGGAGCACCATGAGCTAGCCCCAAGGAGAAGTGGCGAGAGGGGAAGATTGCACAGTCAGGATACCACCCCACTTCCTGGTATGCCCTGTCTTTAGGCATTCATGGATGCCTAAGAGGCAGAGGGATTGGTGAGGTTTACTTCAGGTTTCAGGCTGGATCCCCACTCCTCTCTCCCATGCCTGGTTTTGTCTATCACCACATTGGAGGCACCAGCACTGGTCTCCTACCTGGCCACATCATGGTATGTAATGATGGGAGCAGTAGCAGGTAGGTGGCAGCTGTGACTAACCTGCTGGTGCAAGAAAGTACTAAGCAACTGTGGAAAGGTATTCCACACTTGCTACATCACTGCATTAAGCAACAGCATATGCGGATATCTTATCATTGCTTGAAGGGTGCAAGATGCAAGGGGAATGACGAAAAGAGAGCAATAGGCATTAGCCTCCCAGCTAGAGTAAAAAGTTACTTTGCAATATATTCTAGTTCTTTTGCCATCTTCGTGACCATAGCCATTAAGGTAGATCCTTCACAAACACGCATTGTGGTCGTATTATGATACAATCATCAACACACAAGGAAAGTACAAAAGTTTTGCATGGCTGAACTATGATGAAGTCTTCAAGGAAAAGATGGCCAACACCCCAACAATGTCCTAGGGATCATATGATATTGATCTATTTCTCATACACACGACCTTTGATCTGGCTTCTGGGCAAATCAGAACTGCTCCTTTTGGGGACCTCCTAGCATTTCCAGTTAGGCAAGAAGTAACCCTGTTACTTTGGCTAATCAGCCAAAATGGATGCACAGTCACTGAGTGTAAATATAACATATTTGCTCTTCTTGTGCAGCCAGCAACTCAGCCAGTAAATGACCCAAAAGGGGCTCAGCTGGCAGTTCAGCTGGGGGGAATAAGTAATAGCATATGCTCAGCCAAAGCTCCTACGCTGATTCACTAGGAATGAATGGCAGTTAGCTTATCCGCAACTTCTAACAAGGATACGGTAGCTGTTCTGCAATCCAGTTTCAGGGATGTTTCTAGATACCCCCGCTGGACCCCCAGGGACTTTTGGCCAGCTTGGGGGGGGGGGGGCTCCTGACCCCCACAAGACTTGCCAAAAGTCCAGCGGGGGTCCGGGGGCATTTGTATTGTATCGTGCACTCTAACGATTTTGGACGATTTTAAAATTATCTGACGATAATTTTAATCGTTCAAAAACGATTCACATCCCTAATAAAAATCTCTCTTTGTGCGAAGGATGTTGTTTCTGTAACTGTGCATGAGGGTTTTGTACTCAGTTAGTGTAACATTAGATGGTCTCTTTCGCCATGCATGTTCTTTTTTTCTCAATTCTAGTTTGATGTTTTTTAGTTCTTGTCTGAACCATGGTTTTTTGTTTTTACAGGATGGGTCTAGCTCTTTAGTTTTTAGGGGGCATAGTTTTTCTGCCACCTTGTTTGTAATGCTATGCCATGTCGAGATGGCTGCTTCAGCGTCAAAAAGGTCGAGGTTAGTGAGTTCCGAAGACAGATGGGAGGTAAGGTCTTCCATGGAGCAGGAGTTCCTGTAGTGAATTGTGGTTTTGGTGATTGGTGACACAGGGTTGTCCTTGATACAGAGATCCATTGTGATCCATTGTGATCATTAGATGGTCTGACCATGGGATAGAGGAGCATTGAGGCGGGGAAGATTACTACTACTAGTTACCATTTCTATAAGCAAGCACAGCACTGTATAGATTCATATAAGAAACATTCCCTGTTGCATGGAAGTCAATGAGTGCGTAGTCCTATGACAGAAGTGTGAAGTGAGTCATATAAGCACTATGCTTGCTTGAAGGTAATGACGGGTATCCCAACTTACCCTGGCTATCGTCTCCATTCCTGCATTCATCTGCTGGCTTTGAAGAGATCTATAATAGGGTTCATTGGTTAACCATGACAGATATTGAATGCATGTTTATCCTCCTGAAAACAAAGCTTAATTATTTGGCAAACATTGGAGGCTTTCTTCCCTGACTTAGACAAAAGTGTGCCAAATGTTTGAGATGTATTGCGTGGAACACAGCATGTACTGTATATCTGTCATTAACTGCTGTGGAGAGAGAATTGCGGGAGTCGCAATTGACAAAAGATAAGGTAGAACATTCAGACACAGCAGATTGTGAATAAATAGCTGGCGGAGTCCTAGCAAATAGGGTTGAAGTTTCATAGAATGAAAGTGTTGTCCTTTGATGGCTGATTTGAGTGTGAGATAAACAGTGTGTGTGTGTGTTTTAGCTGTACAGTTTGTCATGTGCGTCATTTGTGTTATCTTTTAGTTCATAAAGTGTTAAAAGCTGAGGATAGTTCTGTTATGTGAAGCAGATGAGCATCCCATTCCCTATTCTCAGGGCTTTTTTTTCCTGCAGATGTTACTTGGTATGGGAATTTTTTTTCCTCTCTGCATCAGCACCTGAGAAATGGCAGGAGGGAGGGGCTGGATTAGAGAGAAGAGTAGTTCTTCTCTGTTCTGTGCTGTCTGCTCCAATCTCATCCTTCCCCTGTTGACCTCTACAGACTGCTTTTGGAAGGCCTGGAGCTGAACAGAGCAGGAAGCAGAAGGCTGTTGTCTGCAAGGCACTAGCCAAGAGGTAGGGCACCAGACTTGTATGCTGTGACTTGGGACAGCACCAGAACCTGGCAATTATTCATACTATTAACCATTCTATACCCTGTAATTTTAATTAGTGTTATTAGCACTATTCTGTTTTTTTTTCTTTTTTTTCTTCTTTTAACCACTTTATATATTACTTTGACAACACATGTACAAATTCTGTCATGACGATAACGTTTCCTGAATTTGAATTTGAGAAAAATGCCAGTAAGGGAGTGTAGGGTAAATGCCAATGGCTCTAAACAGAATGCACATCATGAACTTTTGAGTTCTACTATGCACACAGGCTGAGTAAAACATGCAGGCCTAAAGCAATGCAGACTTGGAGTTTTGCATCCATGTGATGTTTTTGGCAACTTTATATGAGACTGCTTTTACACAAAGAAGGAAAGACTGTGTTTGTTTCTTCATATCAAAGAGTCGTCATCACCTCCCAAATGAGAGGAGAATCTTGGACCACAAGTGAAAACATGCCCTTGGACCAGAAGTGAGAAAATGTCCATGGTGAAATTTTGTATCCTGCCTGATAACAGTTATGAAAAGGGTATTGTTCTAATACTTGTTTTGCTGATGGTCTCTAATGAGCGTATATGACTGTTCCTATGCATTGAGACCCAGATGATATCATGTGCATCCCATCAATCCTGTGTCTATAGGAGGTGTCAATACCCAATCTGGATCAACGTTGGATCCTTATGGAATTGAATATGTAATAGGGATTGACTCTGAGAAAAGGACTCTAAGTTATCCAGGCAGTGGCTTTCCTTCATGGACTACTTAAAAGCTTGGTTTGAGAGCCATGCTGCCAGAACTGACTGTACAGGTTACTATAAATATGACTTGTAAGCTAAGACTGAGTTTTACTCAGTACAGTTGCTCATTAATGTGAATGCAACTGTTTGCCAGTTATTCCCATTGAAGGACTTTTGGCCAATTACTGAATTTTTATCCTTTTTCTGCCATCATATCTCACGGAGATGTCTGTGAGACTGGGTTTTATCTTTCATCCATTAAAAGGGATTTCATTGGAGTAATCTTTTGGTATCAAGGAAGATCCCTGACATGTGCAGTACTACAGAGGGTAAGAACATTTGGCAAATGAATACTTTTTAAGTGCTAAATTGAGCTTAAAGATAACATTGAATCTCTGATTATCTTACATGACAGTGCTTGAGCTGGAAACTAAAAGTGAAACTGTATCAAAACCAAAGAGAGAATAATTGTACCCTATTACTCTTATTTTACCTTATGCTGCTAATAAATTAATTGACCACCTCACAAAAAGTGTTTGTGTCTGCTCCCTAAAGCTAATTAATTTGTATCATAAGGTTATTGGTTAAATCTGATAATCTACTGTAAGGTTATCTACAGCAGATAATTCCTACAGGAGGGAGAGGAGAAAGAAAGAAAAGCACCAGAGAGGGAGGTAGGGGAGAGAGAAAAGCACCTAAGGTCCCTCTCTCGCTCTCAATCTCTCCTCACCACAGCTTTTTCCATGGCAGAGGAAGCACCAGCAGGTAAGAACACTTTTCTCTTTTGCCTCCTGCCTACAGCAAGGAGGATGGGGTGGGGGAAGAACTTGCCATGACTGAACCCTGTAGCAAGTTGCAGACTTTGGGACTACTTTGGGGTTGAAAGACACTGGGCAGTTACCCTAATTCTCCTCCTCCTCCAGTCCTTCTCTAGTTCATTGAGACCCTCCTTTCTTTCTACAAAACCCCCTCCAAACACAATGCCTTTGCCATTACTCCCTCCGTGTATAGTTATACAGCACAGTTCTGAGCTGTCAGTGTATCCTATCTTAGAAAAAGTGGAGAAAAGAATAAAGATTCGGAGTAAAAGAAAAGTGGGTTCGTGAAGTGATTGTTCTTCCATGACCTGCAATATGGCTGACAAGGCAATTAGGAAAGGTGATGCAGAAACAGAAAAAATATATTTTATTAACTTTTATTTTTATTCCACAAAGTTGTAGAATAATTTATAGGATTATCTTTAACTTAAATCTATTTGTGACTGCTTTTTCTAACAGGATTGATTTATTTCTATTTTTTTTGTATATTTCCTTTCTCCTGTTGTTTTCCAATTGAATAAATCAATGTAACTGCTTTGGGGCATATTTAAGTGAAACTGAAGAATGGGCAAAAGGTTTTAGCTTCTTGTCCTTGGTTAGAGTTGATATCAAGATGGGAGCATACACAGTGAGGGTAACTTTCAAACAACTCCGTGTGGATGTATATAAGCATGGATATGGCCGCATGGAGATAGTACTTTATAAGCCATGTGTACCTGATACGCGCATATTATAAAATTCAGATATGTCTACCCAACACCATATACTTATGCGCAAATATATACAATGCATTGAAAGCAAATATTTGCGTGTATTTTTCCTACCAATTTAAAAAATATATGCCTATATGTTTTATGCACAAAAATAAAGTAGAACTTTCTTGCGTAAAACTTGATTTAAACACATACATTGGCATATTTTAAAACATGCATGCTTAATTGAAATTACCAATTTTCTGATTCTTCCACCAGTTCACCAAGTCCTTCCCTAGTTCATTGAGACCCTCTTAGTTCTTCAGCCTGAATTTCACCTGTTCACCCTGACCTTCTACACAGTCAAAAGTATACAATGAACAATTTTAGTTTAATATAAATTATACAAGATATTTAGCAGGTGTAAAATTATGTGAGTAGGATGCCAAATGTATGTGCATAAGTCTCTTATAAAATAGAAGCTTAAATGCGTAACTGTTGATCCCACCCCAGAATGCCCCTACAAAGCCACATTTTGCATATATATGTCTGTGCAAAACCTAAAGTATGCACATACTTTCGATGTTTATACTTAGGAGTATACAGTATATGCTAATTTTACAATCGTAAGTGTTTTAACAATCCACCCTAATATATTTCCTGATGGTGACATCAAGAAAGTTATTCTGCATATCCAAAAAGAGATAGAGACTCATGCATATTGAAATGAAGTTGATAATGTATTACATGATTCAGATGGGGGGGGGGGGGGTGCAAGAAGCACATGTAAAAGGGGTTTATTTGGTTTGCTGAGACATAAAAGGGAGAAATAAAGAATAAGACTGCAGATAATAGAGATGTGAATCGTGTCCTCGATCGTCTTAACGTTCGATTTCGGCTGGGAGGGGGAGGGAATCGTATTGTTGCCGTTTGGGGGGGTAAAATATCGTGAAAAATCGTTAAATCGTGAGCCGGCACATTAAAACCTCCTAAAACCCACCCCCGACCCTTTAAATTAAATCTCCCACCCTCCCGAACCCCCCCCCAAATGACTTAAATAACCTGGGTGTCCAGCGGCGGTCCGGAACGGCAGCGGTCCGGAACGGGCTCCTGCTATTGAATCTTGTTGTCTTCAGCCGGCGCCATTTTGGAAAATGGCGCCGAAAAATGGCGGCGGCCATAGAACAACACGATTCCACGGCAGGAGGTCCTTCCGGACCCCCGCTGGACTTTTGGCAAGTCTTGTGGGGGTCAGGAGGCCCCCCCCAAGCTGGCCAAAAGTTCCTGGAGGTCCAGCGGGGGTCAGGGAGCGATTTCCCGCCGCGAATCGTTTTCCGTACGGAAAATGGCGCCGGCAGGAGATCAACTGCAGGAGGTCGTTCAGCGAGGGTTCCGGCGCCTCGCTGAACGACCTCCTGCAGTCGATCTCCTGCCGGCGCCATTTTCCGTACGGAAAACGATTCGCGGCGGGAAATCGCTCCCTGACCCCCGCTGGACCTCCAGGAACTTTTGGCCAGCTTGGGGGGGGCCTCCTGACCCCCACAAGACTTGCCAAAAGTCCAGCGGGGGTCCGGAAGGACCTCCTGCCGTGGAATCGTGTTGTTCTATGGCCGCCGCCATTTTTCGGCGCCATTTTCCAAAATGGCGCCGGCTGAAGACAACAAGATTCAATAGCAGGAGCCCGTTCCGGACCGCTGCCGTTCCGGACCGCCGCTGGACACCCAGGTTATTTAAGTCATTTGGGGGGGGTTCGGGAGGGTGGGAGATTTAATTTAAAGGGTCGGGGGTGGGTTTTAGGGGGTTTTAGTGTGCCGGCTCACGATTCTAACGATTTATAACGATAAATCGTTAGAATCTCTATTGTATTGTGTTCCATAAAGGTTTAAGACGATATTAAAATTATCGGACGATAATTTTAATCGTCGAAAAACGATTCACATCCCTAGCAGATAAGGTCCATCTAATCTGCCCAATTTAAGTTCTGTTCTATTGCCTTAGTCCTAATTTGATCTTTGTCTTCTTCTTCATTTCTTTGTGACTAAGGATCATCTTTGCTTATCCCATGCCTTACTGACGTCTGTTACTGTTTTTGTTTCTACCACTTCCAGTAGGAGGCAATTCCATGCTTCTACTACCTTTTCCATGAAGAAATATTTTCTAATGTTAATTCTGAGTCTATGCACTCCAGTCTCGTATCATGACCTTTTTGTTCTGGAATTTCCTTTCCACAAATAAAGGTGTGCATCTTATACATTGCGTATACCTTTGAGGTTCTTGAATGCCTCTATAATATTTCCAGATTCTCTCCTCTCCTTTAGGGTATACATATTTATGTCCTCAAGCACTCTTTTATTTACTCTTTCAGGTGGTGTCCACATTGCAAAAAGATAAAATGTTCCTACTAATCTGTCTGCAATACTACTCAAGAAAATATTTAATAGGATCAGGCCCAGGACTGAACTCCGATACACTCTATTAATAATTCTTTCCTTAGTCCATTTATCACTCTCCCCTGTTCTCTACTTCTTAGCCAGTTTCTAAACCAATGTAGTATTCTTGAAATCCATCCCCAGGCTACAAAATGTATTGATGAGGCTCCTATGTGGGACTGTATCAAAAGATTTGCTGAAATTCACATATACCTCATCCAGCACCTACCCCAATCTAATTTTTTGGTCACCCAATTGAAAAAAATTAGTCAGGTTTGTTTGTCATGATCTCCTTCTGGTAAAACCATGCTGCCTTGGATCCTGCAATCCACTGAATACCAGATATTTCACTATCTTTTCCTTTAGTAGAGCCTCCTTTCATTTTCCTACCACTGAGTTCAAACTAACCTAACCAGCCTGTAGTTCTCAATTTTTTTCCTGCTATCATTTTTATGAAGAGGGATAATATCCGCCTTTCTCCTTTCCTATAAAACCATTCCCACTTCCAAAGACTGATTGGACAGATTGCTCAATGGACCCACTGGAACCTCTCTGATTTCCCTGAATATCCTAGAATGTAATCTAGACAAACCCTCTCTTCTGCAAATGGTACAGCTTCTAACCACTACCATATGTACCCCAGCCCCAATGTATCAGTGGTCCTTCTCTCTTCCTTTTTTCAGTAAATGCTGAACAAATTTATTTCTTTAGCATTGTCTCTAAGCTTTTTTTTTAAAACTAAGGGATGTAGTTATTTTTGTTTGCCGAACATTAAACTTTCTTACAGACAATATTTCTAAATTCCTTATTTGAGTGAATCAGTCCCTATGGTTTTACGATTCAGCTTTATCATACGTGGCCCCTGTGTGCCACAGAAAGGACGGCAGAGTGTATAATATGCAGAGAGTGTATTATGGCTAATGTGATTTCCGCCTATGGGAGGTGCTAGGGAGGGCAAAGGAACAGGGAATGTTCCAGCTAACAAAAGGTTATCTCTTGGTCAAGGGGTGGTCCTGAATTTCTTGCCAGACAGACTGGTTTAGCCCCTAGGAGCTGGGTTTTGGAAAGGGTATATTACCCTCTTAGAGCAAGGGTGGAGGATCCCCCAGAGTCACCAAATCAAGAGAAGGCAGCAGCTGGGACCCTCTCCAGCAGTGCCAGGAAACAGAGGAGAGAGTTGGCAGAGAAACTCCACTAGTGTCTCAGGGAAGCCTGTGTGAAGTGTCTGGAATTTGAATCTAAGAGTAAAAAGGTACAAGAGAGAAAAGGGACTGTGAAGGGGCCACTCGGGACCAGGAAAGAGAAACCTGTGCCTGGTTGGATCCTGGAAAAAGGAACGAGGGTCTCCCGTTTCCTCCTACAACAAGGAGACGTGAGTAGCTTGAAGCCATCTGAGAGATAAAGTGAGAACACCAAAATCCACTGGGTTTGACAAGAGAATATGGACAGGCTTTCTGGAAGGCTGAAAGAAAAGTCTTACTGGATTTGCTGTGAAGACACTATCTTTTCATTTGGAGCACACATTTTGATATGGAGAGAGGCTTTTTGGAAGTGCATGAGTGTGGGTGTCCTGCGCCCGGTTTGGCCTTGCAGTTTAGCTGCCCCCAGCCCTCCAGCCAGCTGAGATTCTGTGCCTCACTTTGGGTGAGTTACCCCAGGCTCCCCGAAGCAGAGACGGTGGCCTCTTATGAAGGGGGGAGGGGGGATTACACAATTGACAAATTATATTTTACAGTAGGTGTCCTATTTTGCATATTTTGCAGAGGAAATACTCTAGATCTGGAACCATAATTATATTGTCTTGCCGTCTGAATATTAAACAGTGCATGTTCTGCTTCGGGATTCATTCTCACTGTTATTTAATACTGGGCCTTATTCAATAAAGTCTTTTTCCCATTCTGTGTCTAATGCTTATGTAAACGATCTATACTGAATAAGGCCCAAAGACTCCAAAAAGGTCAATTATACTTTTGAAGGTTTAAATAAGGCAGCTTCTGGTCAAACAGTAAGCTGCACTACTGAGGTCACGGTGATATAAGCTTCCTTTCTATTTACTTAAAGATATGCACTTTGCAAAACAGACAACACCTTATACATTCACAAAGAAATGAGCCAAAATTCCACATATCCAAAATGTGCCCATCTGCAACATCTGTACATAACCACTTTGTTCCTCTTTTGCCATGATTCAAAATAGAAACATAATGGCATAAATGGAATATATGAGTGGGTTGGCAGGTTAGTAGCTGTGGAGTCAGCATACAAATTTATAATGTGTGAAACAGCAGATACATTATGCGCACTAAACTGATGCTCACGTTGTTAAGGGAAATTACACAAGAGTCTACATTTAGCTTCAATTAGGGCTAAAAGTAAACAAATATGCACAATCATGTTAAAGTGTGCCCATTCCGCAGAATCGAAAATAAAGTCAAAGGCAAATTGAATCCAGGAGAATAAGGCAGAGCAGAAAGCTCAGCAAGCAGAGCCAAAGATTTCTGCAAAGCCACCGATGCATCACGTTGCCAAGAAGATAAATATGACCGCTGGAAAAATGCTTGCTACTCTATCTAGGTCATGTGATTGTTACCCAAACAAGGAGTGTTATGATGTGGCAGAGTAAACAGAACCACCCATATTACATTACAGATTTTCAACAAAGACTTTTTCCATAGGCACAGAATGGGGAAAAAGTCCTATCCGAATAAGGCTTTTAGTTTTTATTTAAATGTTGTTAAAAAAAAAAAAAAGACTTTAAATGATATATTTGGAAAAGTGAAGTACTCAAAACCTCATGTGGAAGTTTGCAAATATGGAATAAAGAAACCATTCTCCCACCTAAGTAATAATACAGAGATGTTATAGGAAAGATCTATCATTTTCATTTCTACCCTTCTGAACTAAGTTTCATCAAATTCTGCATAGGTAAATCACAACAGGACCATTTTAGGAAGCTCATATCTTACTGAAAATGTAAATACCACAGACTTCGTAAAAAAATGTGACACCTTTCCACAGGATATGCCATTGCCATATATGTGGAGGTACCGGTAACTTGCTCCCAGTGTTTCATAGTAATCTGAAGCTTTTTAGGACCAACTCACATGGGGCCTATCTACTGAAGTTTTTTTTCCAATTTTATGTCTATGAGAAAAATGCTTAATAAATAGCCCCCTACGTGAGACATAAATTGTTATTCTCCATCATTACAAACGTGGAGACATTTTGAAAAACTACCCCTGAAGCAGGAAGGAGACTGACAGGGATTGCATAGAAAATTAATAAAATGAATAAAATAAGGCAGGGTGGCAGATAATGAGGGTACCGTGTTTTCACAAGGTTCAATCAGTAATCATGGTCTTCCTTCCCAGAGTGTGCAATTCTAAAACACAGTTCCTATAGCCTAACCCCAGGATCTTGTATAGAAGGAAATAATTTTCACCTTTTTAAAAGGGGAAATATTTTTACTGTCTTAGAAAGTTGGTACCTTAGCCCTTTGAATAGTTTGCCATAAGGATTTTAGGGAAATAATTTTCAAAGAGTTACGTGGGGTTGCATGGATAAAATTAGCATTTACATGCATAAATAGCATGTACAAGCATATATAGCATCTACAAGCATCAGTGCTATTTTATAAACCTGGAGAGTACACGCATACTTGCAGAGTCATGCGTAAATATTAACAGGGAAATAAAGGGGTGGTTTATGGGCATCGTGGGGTAAGATTCAGAAGTACACCTACAAGCTGCTATTTTCTAAGTGGTATACGCACATACATTACCAAACTTGTCTGTGTGCTTTTACACCTGTTAATTGACGCATGCAGTTGAAATTACACTTGTGTTTAGCCTGTAGATTTTTGGTGGGAGGTCTGGGTGAACTGGTGGAGATATCGGCGAACAGGTGATTCCAAGTACGCACAAATCTAAGTATTTTCAGAAGCGGAGTACATGCATACTTTATAAAATACCTGCCTCCAGTTTATTTCTGAGTTATTATGCATGCCTTGTTAAGATTATTACACATGCAAAATGCACATGCATATTTTTATTACAAATTTACATGCATATTGAAACATATGTGTGTACATTCAGGCAGAAATATGTGATATTTTATAAACTATCAGGCCGATACACTGGTCGTGCGTTTTCCCTTACCCCTTATTCAGTAAGGGGTCGAAAACGCACGTCCAATCCGCCAAACCTAATAGTGCCCGCAACATGCAAATGTATGTTGATGGCCCTATTAGGTATTCCCATGCGATACAGAAAGTAAAATGTGCAGTCAAGCTGCACATTTTACTTTCAGAAATTAGCGCCTACCCAAAGGTAGGCGCTAATTTCTTCGGGCACCGGGAAAGTGCACAGAAAAGCAGAAAAAATTGCTTTTCTGTGCACCCTCCGACTTAATATCATGGCGATATTAAGTCAGAGGGCCCGAAACTTTCCAAAAGTAAAAAAAAAAAAAAATTTTTTAAAAATTTGAAGTTGGCCAGCGGCTGTCGGGTCGAAAACCGGATGCTCAATTTTGCCGGCGTCCGGTTTCCGAGCCCGTGGCTGTCAGCGGGCTCGAGAACCAACGCCGGCAAAATTGAGCATCGGCTGTCAAACCCGCTGACAGCCGCCGCTCCGGGCCAAAAGGAGGCGCTAGGGACGCGCTAGTGTCCCTAGCGCCTCCTTTTGCCCATTTTTACTGCCAGGCCTCATTTAAATACAGAATCGCGCGCACAGGAGAGTTGCCTGTGTTTCCCACCACACAGTTTATAAAATATTAGCTTAAAACTCTGCAGGCCCACTTACATGTCTATGTACTGCGGACAGTTTTGAAAGTTGGGCTCTATATCAATAGTACTAGAAGTCATGGTTTTGGGAAAAAGTCAATTGCAGCATGCAGAATTAAGTTTTTGAAATTAAGCAGTAAAATCAAAGTAAAATATTGCTCCCTGAATTGACTGGGATGGCATGCCTAACAGCTCTCTTTCAGACCTCTGTAATCAGATACTCAGGGAGTATCTGATTACTGTGAGACAAATATTATTTTTTGGTTCATAGTCAGAGCATTAAAAAGTGGACAGCCATCCACTATCATTTGGGCAAGTCTTGAACAACTTGAACAGACCAACTCCTTTTTTTTGGTCTTATAAAACAGCAACAAAAGATTTGCTTGTAAACTGGCTATGAAGTTTGCACCATAATTAACAATTAAACAACTTCTGTTAATCATTAGTGCACCAGAACATAGAGTTCTATATTGCTTTTTACAAATGTGTTTGGAAGAGGATCTTCAACACTGTCATGCTAATAGTTTTAAAGCAATTGCTTCTGATGCTCTACCGTAGTAGAGGAATGGGGAACATCTGGCAATGGGCATGCTCCAGGTATCTTCAAGACAGATTGAGGAGTTAAAAAAACAAACAAAAAACAATGGCAACAGCAGATAATCAGATGCATGGAGTTATATTTCAGTTTCTTCATTGCACTAAAGTCCTGAAAGTAGATCTAAAACCTCATAAGCAAATTTTGAAAAGAGTTACGAGCAGAAAATTAGTATATATGAGGGTAACTTTCAAACAGGCACATGGGCGTGTGTGCGCGTTTAACGGCCCGTGCCCAGGGACCTGGCCATTTTATAACATACACGTGTATATGCACGCATGTTATACAATAGCCTGAATGCACGCAAATGTGTTCACAATTTTAAGGGGACGCGTGCCTGTGCATGCAAATGCCGCTTCTACCGCAAAGTGGGTGGATTTTAAAAGACATGTGCACCGATACCATTACCTGTTTTACCAGTTCATTACCAATTCACCCAATTAAGGAATAGGACTTCCAAACCCCCCTAGTTTAATAGCCTCCCCTCTGCTCTGTTTGCCCCGACCCTTAAAACCAAGCCGATCTATTTGTCTTTATTTTGTAACTTGCATGCCATCCATATGTGAATACATTAGGCAACTAATTAATGCAGTTTTACACCTGCTAATTATTTAGAGCAATTGATATCAGACTCAGCTGTTGTCTTCTATTTTTGGGTGAACAGGGGGCATTCAGGCTGAAGTACTATGAGAGGTTTGGTCAACTGGAGAATGACAGGATGAACTGGCGAAGGTATCAGCAAATTGGTGATTTCAAGTATGCATACGTTTGAAAATATACTGTCTCCATACATATAGTACTTTATGGTTTTATGAGTATATTTTTAATTCTTTTTGCATATATTTTAAAAAACCTTAGACGCACCAAAGCCAAAGCCGGAACATACGCGCATGTTTCGGGCCGGCATGCGCTGTGCGGAGTTTAATAAGCCCCCGAGTATGTGCCTTTCTCCCGGTACATGCACAAATCAAAAAGTTAAAAAGGGGTGGGGCGTGGGTGTGGTCTGGGTGGAACATGGGCATGACATGGGCGTTCCGGGAAGGCCACTTGAAATGTGTGCATAAGTACTTACTCACACAAGCACGCACTGGGGTCCCCACCCACATAACTTTACGTATACTAAGAATGACGTGTAAGTTTTAAAATAAAAAAATCAGGGCTAACCCATGGGGTTTGAAGGGTTGGGGCTAATAAGGTAAAAGGGAGGTTATCTAGTTAGGGGAGTTAGGAGGTCATATCTTTTACCAGGGTGAACTAGGAACGAACTGGGGAAACAGGTATCTACATCAGCGTGCATGCCTGGCAAAATCTCCTGAATTAAGCGGTAGAGTCGGCATTTGCATGCACATGCGCGCATCCATATAAAATTGCGAGCACATATACGCGCATAGGTGTAGATTTTAAAATATTGCGCGATCGCGTACTTTTGTTCGCGCACCAGGCGTGAACAAAAGTACGCTGGATTTTATAAGATACGCGCGCAGCTTATAAAATCCGGGGTCGGCGCGCGCAAGGGGGTGCACATTTGTGCAACCTGCGCGCGCCGAGCCCAGCGCGCGCTGCCTGTTCCCTCCGAGGCCGCTCCGATTTCCGGATTTACGCGCGCAGGGCTTTTAAAATCTGCCCCATACTGCTTATTTTATAACATACGCGTATATATGCGCGTATGTTATAAAATGGCCGCATCCTGTGGTGAGAACCGTCATATGCGCATACATGTGCACCTGCACAGCTGTTTAAAAGTTATCATTTATTCGCGTATCTTTATAAAATAGGTAGAGAAAGTATGTAATTTCAATGCATTGCAAATATTTGCACGTACTGAAATATATGTATGTATTTTCAGAACTGAACTATGCTACATTTTATAAAACTGTGCAGTAACCCACTACATAGTTTATAAAATACTGGTATAAATCTCCATGTGTCCACTTACATTGGCAAATACAGTAACATGAATAGGTTTGAAAGTTATCAGTTTTTAATTCTAAAGGCTGAGCATTGGTATAGTAGGATTTTAGGTGTTCTGCAGATAAGAACATAAGAATATAAGATATGCCATACTGGGTCAGACTTCGGGTCCATCAAGCCTAGTATCCTAACTGCAACAGTGGCCAATCCAAGTTACATGTTTGGCAAGTACACAAACATTAAACACATCCCATGCTACTAATGCCAGCAACAAGCAGTGGCTATTCCCTATTGATTAATAGTTTATGGACTTCTCCTCCAGGAAGTTATCCAAATCTTTTTTAAAGCCAGCTACACTAACTTCCTTAACCACATCCTCTGGCAACGAATTCCAGAGCTTAATTGTGTGTTGAGTGAAAAAGAATTTTCTCCGTTTTGTTTTAAATGTGCTACTTGCTAACTTCATGGAGTGCCCCCTAGTCCTTGTATTATCTGAAAGAGTAAATAACTGCTTCACATTTACCCATTCAAGTACTTTAATGAGTTTATAGACCTATATCATATCCCCTGTCAGCCAACTCTTCTCCAAGCTGAACAGCCCTAACCTCTTTAGCTTCTTTAGATATGTGTGTTTGTCTTTTGTTATTGTTATCAGAGTCTGAACTGTATAATGGTTGGATTGATGTTATTTTTTATTACATATGGGGGTATATTTTAAAAGGTCGCGCGCGGGCGTACATGTGCGCATGCTACCTGGCACGTGCACATGTACACCCAATTTTATAACTTGCGCGCGCAAATGCGCCAAGTTATAAAATCAGGAGTCAGCGTGCGCAAGGGGGTGCACAATTGTGCACCTTGTGCGCATCGAGCCGCGCAGCCTTCCCCTGTTCCATTCCCCCTAACCTGACCTTCCCACCCCTTCCCCTAACTTTTCCCCCCCAGCCCTACTCTAACTGCCCCAAAACTTTTGGTTTGCCTTTTGCACCGCATGGCAGAACACCGCTGCCGCAGCCAACCGACTCCATTCCTCCTAAGACACACGCGCCCCCGAGGTTGTCCTTCTTAAAGGGCCCGCGGCAGGAAAAGTCCCACAACACCCCCGATGACCTCACTTGCTCAGGCCTATATAAGGCACTTACTGACTCCCCTTCAATGCCTCAGCAATAGGTCCCTCTACTCCTGAGTGTGCGAGTTTCTCCAATGTCTCCTGCCTTCGTCCAGTTTGTCTTCAGCCCTTGTCCAGGTGTCTCTGGGTTGTCTCTTGTCCTCGCCTATTCACACTGCCCGCCTGATCTTCTCTTCACCTGCTTGCCCTATCTATTTGTCCCTCTTCTCCTCTCTAAGACGATTTTGAACTCAGCTTGATTCTGGATACACCTAATTGCTGCCTGCCCATGACCCAAGCTATCCACACACCTCCACTTCTGCCACCAACAGAGACCCCACCTAAGTCCTGCTGGCTCTGGCACCCAAAGGCTCAACCCAAGGGAAACAAGGGATAGTACAGGAGAAAGTCCCACTGGGTCTTTGCTTTGCCCAGGTCTGCCTGCAGGGAACCTGCAGGGCTCCTTCCTACAGGTAGCGTCAATCCTAACTCGGCCCAACGGTCCACAGACGCAACAACAGATCTATTCATAGACTTGTTTTTGTGTGTATTGTGTGTTCATATATTTTTATTGAATTCACAATATTTTTTATTAATGTCTAGTGATTTAATTTCATTTCAAACAACATGGACAATGTCAACAACATTGTCTATATTATTTCATGTCATTTTTAAAAATAAACAACAAAAATACCCCCAAAATGTCGTTTTTTCTTTCTGAATGTGCGCTAATTTAAAATAGTGCACACCATTTTGAGTTAGCATGCACTGGCTCAAATAGCTCGCATTAAATCAGTTCAGTGCAGTTGATCACTACCAGCTTTCTAAAAATAGACACAGATAAGCTACTGGAGGCATGTTTCTAAAATGAATACCCAGTGATCTCTATTGTTGAACTGGTGCTATAGGCTCCAGAAAAATGTGTAATACACTGCAAGGAGAAGAAATACTATAATTCAGGTGGTGGGGCAGACAAACCTTGGCCCCCAGTTAAGCCTTGCTTCTCAAGATCAGAGCCACATTGCTTTGCAAGAGCAAGGTAATAAGAGAAGGAAGAAGAAGGCTTAGAAGCCAGTGGCAATCTGCCACTGCCTGAAACCTTCTCCCATACTCTCCCAGAGCAGACTGGGCCTCCTTCCCCCTCCCCAGGTCTATCAGTTGGCATGTACTGCACACTCCCTCTAGAGGACGCGGCAACACTTCTGCTGATAAGCCATCTGATGGTGGCAGTAGGGCTGGTGGTGTGCTGTGAGCCCTCTGATGCACAGGCTCTGGAGCAGTGCAAGCTGCTGGCCTGGTGGCTGAGCGCTCAGCTGCCAGCCACGGCCCACCAAGCCTGGGTCCCTGCTGCTGGTGCTGCTGGAGAGTAGGGGCATTTGTGCCAATAACACAGGGAGCCACCAGCAGCAGCAGGGCTTCTTACTGGAATGCAAGCCACAGGGAAGGTGGACCAGGTACTGCCGAGCATGGGTTCTTAAGTTTTGTCACTGTGTGTTTAGTTTAATTCAGTTTTATTAGACTGCTTTTCTAAAGTAACTCAAAGTGGTTTTCGACAAATAAAGCATCATTTTACAAGACGAAAACAGTTTAATGCTAATACGATATACATTAAAACCAATAAAGCTCATTTAAAAATTATAAAATAAAAAATACACATAAGATTTATTTATTTGTAAAATTTCTTTCAAGCAGATCCACAAATCTCAGCAAGTAACAGAAAAGACACATAGAAAATATAATCAAACAGCCATGAATACCTAAACATATCAGCAAACAATACAGTAAAACAAAGCCAAAACAAAACAAAAACTGGCTGTGTAATCAAGCTTAAAGGGTCCTAGACTGCAGTCAGTGCTGTCTTTCGGCAAAAGCCATGGCAAACAGATGAGTTTTAAGTTGTCTCCTAAAGCGAGGCAAGTTGTTTTCAGCTTTAAGCTCCTCAGGCAGTTCATTTCATAGGACGGAACCAGCTATACTAAACATACGTTATCTGGTGGAAGCCCGGTGAGCATGTTTCATCGTAGGCACTTCAAGGAGGTGCTGAGATGAGGAGCGGAGGGAATGTATGGGAACATATCAGTGGATGGCAAGCTGGGGACAAGGGAGGGTTAAATTCTACAAGGCCTTTTGAACAGTAATGAGCACCTTAAATCTGATCTCCCATACCACAGGGAGCCAGTATAAGGACATCAGCACAGGTGAAATATGTTTGCGTGAAGGAATGCCAGAGATCAGCCGCGCAGTAGAGTTCTGGATTAGTTGTAGAACTTTCAGATGAGAATATGGAAGGCCTAGAAATAAGGCATTACTGTAATCCACTGCAGAGACAACCAAAGATTGGATGACTAGCCAGAAATCAGAGAATTTGAGAAAAGGTTTAAGAGAGCGTCGCAACCGCAGTTTGAAAAAGGATTGAACAAGAGAGTTAATCTGTGGGTGCAAGGACAAAGCAGAGTCTAGTAAGACATCCAGATTGCATGCATGCCATTTATTATTATTTTTTAAATTACATTTTAATAAGTTTATTCATTTACAATAATAAAAAAAAAACAAACCTCAGGAATATTGGTTACCACAGGAAAAGCAAAAAAACAAATACAAATACAATTTATGCATTCACAACATAAGAAATTGCCATGCTGGGTCAGACCAAGGGTCCATCAAGCCCAGTATCCTGTTTCCAACAGAGGCCAAACCAAGCCACAAGTACCTGGCAAATACCCAAACACCAGGAAGATCCCATGCTACTAATGCAATTAATAGCAGTAGCATGTACTGCACACTCCTTCTAGAGGACGTGGCAACACTTCTGCCTCCAATCTAGCCCACATTATGAGGGAAAAACAGGTGTGTCAAGCTCTTACTTAGACCTAAGAGGAACTAAATAAAATACTTTAACCTATCCTAATTTATTTTATTTATTTATTTATTTAGGGCTTTTTTATACCGATATTCATGATTCCAATCATATCGTATCGGTTTACAAGAAACAGTGGTGCAATAACATTAACATCAACATGAACAATAGGCGAAGAGTGAACAAAGTGAACAAAAGTTACAATAAAACAGGGGCACTTGAACTGGGAGGAGGCATGGCTAACTCAGAAATAAATAATATCTAGTCATATACTCAGGACTATAATAATAACATGTACTCAGGACTGAATACTATCAAATATATAAATAATATCATATACTCAGGGCTGTAATAATATCACTAACCCTCAGCCTTATATTTAAGAAAAGTTTCAAGTTGCAGAGAGTAAACAAAAATAAAACTATTTTTCTTATATGATATCATGCACAGATATTTAAAAAAAAAAAAAAAAAAGTCCCACCTATCATTATAACCTTTTGTTTGAACTGTAAAAACTGCTTTCTATGAAGTTGTGTAATGAGCTATACATCTGGAAATATATACAACTGTTGACCACAAAACAATCTAGTCTTGTACTGACAAAATTTCTGGAAAATCAGATCTCTTTCCTGCTCTGCCACAAAGGTAACCAGAAGGGTTGCTCTTACAAAAATTTTGTGAAAAGATGACTCAAGGAAAGTAGATAGGAAATGGTTTTGAAGTAAATTCACCTCCCCTTCAACCGGAGCTTCAGTCCTCCTATACTTAGGAAGATACATTTTTGAAAGAGCAGGGCATTTATCTGATGGAATAAACAGAATATCAACAATCTACTTTTTTATTAATTCCAACAGCAACATCAATCTGATTAGTGGAAAAAAAAAATATTCTTCCTTCTCATAGAATTTTCCCATCCTCTCAATCTCAATCTGACCATGTAACCCCAAGCTATCATTAACATAAACAGCTTACACTGCTTGTAAAGCAGATACTTGAGAGTATCTGCTTTACAAGCAAGATATTTGGTGAGCCAAATATCTTGCTCTTGAAGTATTAATCTAGTATTTGTTATTATATGATAAAGTCCTATCAAGTTTAGATTCTACCCTCCAAATATCAAGCATAGTGATATTTGAAGGTTCCTGAACATCTTCTGTATCCTGGGGTAGAACCAATATAGAAGGTAAAGGCACCCATGTCACTAGCCCCGTCATTCATCAAAACCTTGGGGGGTGGGGGGAGAGGGAGGGAGAAAGAGAGGGAGAGAGCCTCTGGGGAGGGCCTCATGTGCGCACCTATTTATATCTCTATAGGAGGGTCACCTATTATAGAAGGTAAAGGCACCCATGTCACTAGCCCTGTCATTCATCAAAATGTTGGGGGGTAGGGGGAGAGGGAGGGAGAAAGAGAGGGAGAGAGCCTCTGGGGAGGGCCTCCTGTGGGCACCTATTTATATCTCTATAGGAGGGCCACCTAATAGGTTGAGGTGAGGTGTTGGTGGTGGTTTAGGGTTTAGGGTTTAGGGGCCAGTTTCGCATGTAGATTGAGACGTACGAATAGCACAGTACACCTTGGTGAAGATTTGATGTCATTTGGAGTGAAGAAAGTCTAAAAAAGATAAAATTTCTACTATGTTCTCTCACCCTAGCATGATGTAGGTCTCACGCTACATGTGAAACTGGCACCTAAACCCTAAACCACCACCAACACCTCACCTTGACCTATTAGATGGCCCTCCTATAGAGATATAAATAGGTGCATACAGTGAGTCTCTCTCTCTCACCTGAATCTATTTAGACATTGACAATTCTCGATATAAAATAATAACTACAATTGTAACTTTTTCTTTTATCAAAATCTTATTTCCATCTATTTGTTGGGACCGTATCAGTATTTCACTTTTCCTTTTAAACCAAACTGCCTCAGATTTTAATGGGTTGACTTTTAGTATATGATTATGTAGCCATTCTGCTATGTCACCCAAATAATTGGTTAAATTTCATTAATTCCTCTGGATGATTATACTCAAAGAATGCCAGAACTTGTATATTGTTGGCACACATAAAACAGTTATATCCTTTTGCCTGAATTAAATTAGTCAATGGAGCACTACATGGATTAAAAAGAGTTGGGGCTGAAATGGAGTACTGAGGCATGCCACAGTCTAATTAATTTTCCCATTTAACTTGAAATGTTCAGTTTCCAAGAAATAATTTAAATCATTTTAGTGCAATTCCAATAATGCCCATTTTATGCAATCTATGGATCAGTATATGATGATTTACAGTGACAAATGCAGCACTCATGTCAATTCAGACTAGCAAAACATTTTTACCAACATCCAGACTACTTCTAATTTCATTTATAAGTGCCACAAGTGAGGATTTTGTACAGTGACCCTGCCTAAAAGCTGATTGTTTAAGATGGAAGGTATTAGTTGCCTCAAAGAACTTGATGTTGTGATTGGCTACTGTTTTTCAATAACTTTTGAAATAAAAGCCAAATAAGATAGACAAAAATTATTAACATCTGAAGGATCCAAAGTATTCTTCTTCAAGAATGGACAAACAATGACATTTTTAAAATCTGAACTTACCTTAGTTTAGACTTGTATTAACAATAATTGCTAATTGTTTAGCAAGGCCTAGTTTGAGATTTTTGACCGGATTGGATGACACAAAATCCAGATCTGTGGCTGGACAAAAAGATGCCATAATTTTGTCAATCTCAAAAGCTGTAACTTCTCTAAAGGCACTAAATTTACTAGTGGGAGTTACTTGATTTAAGAGTTGTAATTTTGTCATTACATTCGTCTAAAGCTATTTCAGAAATATCTAATGCTAGAGGGCTCAAGTCATCCTGGATCTGCTGGATTTTATTATTGAAGGCAGAAACAAAAGATTGAGCTTTAAACTTGGTATTATCTTGTGTTGAATCATCATTCCTATCTTCAAATTGCTTAACCACCTGGAATAGTTGCTTAGACTTATTAACAGCAGAATTAAGCTGATCCAACAAATATGCCTTCTTAGCTTTATTAATTTCTGGTCTATAAAATTCTAAGCTCTGCTTAAATTTATTTTTATCTTCAATATTCTTATTCTTTCTCTATTTTCGTTCCATGTGTCTGGTTTGTCTTTTAAGAAGCTTAAGGCCAGGATGATACCAAGGGTATCTAGTCTTAGATGTATAGGTAGATGTGTTAAAGGGGTGGCCTTATTCAAAGCAGAGCTAACAGGAGAGTTCCAGCGTGTTATCTGGATTGCAACAGGCAGACTGGCAAAATCATTTGGAAAGTTCTGCCCTTCATCACATGATATTGTCAAATCCATATTTTTAAAATACCTAAGTTTGGTTGATTTATTTAACTTTATATCCAAAAATATCTACATTAAAAGTAACCAGTGAATGATCAGTCCAGAAAAAAAGATTGTTTTAATATTTATTGCTTTAGCTTTTAAGTTATTGGAATAGATAAGTGCTATGCTTCCTCCCCATTTCCCTGGCCTATTTTTTATAAATAAAAACGTATCCCGGTGGGAAGGTCTGAGATATATAAAATGTTTTGCCATCTCTCGACCATATTTTGGTTATTAATTGGAAGTTTAATTTATGATGGAGAAGCAAATCAGGGAACAACATATACTTTTAAACCATTGATCGAGTTCCAAGGATGTTAAATTGCTTTCCTTTCCTCAGCTCCTCCTTAACCCTCAGTTAATCCTAATAAGGATTAACTGTATGTGTCCTACATTTGCATGTCCTGCATCCGTTATATGCATATTTATCTCATGCATATTCATTGTGGATCTCCTGAAAACCTGGCCTGTTTGTGGCTCGAGGACTGGAGTTGGCCACCCCTGCAACGGTGCGAACTAAATCCAAACAGTGAGCACTAGAAGTTAAACTTAAATTTTAAAACAAAAAATATTCAAAATGAAACTGAAAAACAGAATAAAAAATAAAATGAAAATAAAACTAAATGACATTTTTCGCTGTGAATATCCCTAATAATTTCCATTTAGCAAACATTAACTTGTATGGAGGGATCCAACCACCATACTGTACAACATAGTCTATTTATAGATACAAGTAAAGGTTGCAATTACAGCACCTGGAATACATGAAGATCTACAACATTCCAGATTTCCTGAAATTTTCTAAATGTATCATATTTTTCAAGTACTACAGCTTCATATTTTTACAATTAGTTTCTTATTATAGGCAGAAATATATTCTGTAATTGCAGTTGATTTCTGAATAATTACAAATGAAATCTCACATTAGATATTTAGTATGTTCTTAATCTTTCCCCATACTACAGTTTAAAATTTCCTTATACTGTTACAGAAATATAAAATACGTGGAAATGTCCTTATCTGTTTGGCAAAACTAACACATATGTGTATTTTTACCCCACAATATATACACGTATTTATGCTTACGTGCGAATACATGTGATCTATTGAAAGCACATATATCAATGCATTGAATGCACATACATTTCCTTCCTATTTTAAAAGTATACATGCATATATTTTACACGTGAAAGTAAAGTAGGGCTTACTCACGTAAATCCCGATATGTGTATGTAGGTCGGCCAATTTTAAAACAATTGCATGTAAATGACATTAACCACTAGGGATCAGTACTTGGATCGGTGCTTTTCAATGTATTTATAAATGATCTGGAAAGGAATACGATGAGTATGGTAATCAAATTTGAAGATGATACAAAATTATTCAGAGTAGTTAAATCACAAGCGGATTGTGATAAACTGTAGGAGGACCTTGCAAGACTGGAAGATTGGGCATCCAAATGGCAGATGAAATTTAATGTGGATAAGTGCAAGGTGATGCATATAGGGAAAAATAATCCATGCTGTAGTTACATGATGTTAGGTTCCATATTAGGAGCTACCACCCAGGAAAAAGATTTAGGCGACATAATGGATAATGCTTTGAAATCGTCAGAAATGTTAGGAATTATTAGGAAGGGAATGGTGAATAAAACATAAAATGTCATAATGCCTCTGTATCACTCCATGGTGAGACCACACCTTGAGTAATGTGTATAATTCTAGTCTCAACTTCTCAAAAAAGATATAGTTGAGATGGAGAAGGTACAGAGAAGGGCAACCAAAATGATAAAGGGGATGGAACAGCTCCACAATGGGGAAAGGCTAAAGACGTTAGGGCTGTTCAGCTTGGAGAAGAGACGGCTGAAGGGAGATATGATAGAGGTCTTTAAAATCATGAGAGGTCTAGAATGAGTAGATGTGAATCAGTTATTTACTCTTTCCGATAATAGAAGGACGAGGGGGTACTCCATGAAGTTAGCATGTAGGACATTTAAAACTAATTTGAGAAAATTCTTTTTCACTCAGCGCACAATTAAGCTCTGGAACTTGTTGCCAGAGGATGTGGTTAGTGCAGTTAGTGTAGCTGGGTTTAAAAAAAGTTTGGATAAGTTCATGGAGAAGAAGTCCATTACCTATTAATCAAGTTGTCTTAGAGAATAGCCACTGCTATTACTGGGATCAGTAGCATGGGATAGACTTAGTGTTTGGGTACTTGCCAGGCACTTGTAGCCTGGATTAGCCATTGTTGGAAACAGGATGCTGGGCCTGATGGACCCTTGGTCTGACCCAGTATGGCAATTTCTTTTGTTCTTAACCCTATTAATTAGCATACATGTTAACCTAAAAAACTGAAGCATTGCTGCACTAATAGCTAAGGATGTGCAAGGGGGTAAATTCATTTCATTTTGATTTCTTCTGATTGTTTGGGGTTTCATTCTGTTTCTTTTTTTAAATTTTCTTGGATTTTTTAGAATTGTGTTTCTTCAGTGGTGGTAGAGGGGCTTGGAACTAGCTGCTACTGTCTATAAAAACAAATAAACAAACACGAATAACATTTTGTTCATTTTTATTTTGTTTCATTTTCAAAATAAAATGAAAAGAAATAGGGAATTTAGTTGAAATTTTCTGTTTCATTTCAAACAAAAGCATAAACCTACTAATAGCATCTCTGCACTAAATAACATGAGGCTGCTACAAAAACCGTATGTATATGCTAAACTTATGGTGTTTGGTTCCCTTTTCCTCATAGATCCGCCCTCTTGCTGCAAGCCCATCTAAAAGTAAGCCTAGCACATGGGGCTAGCATCTGGACCCCAGGAGTGGAGCCGAAAGAATAGAAAAGACTTCCAAGAGAGGAAAAGACAGACCAAAAGCATGTGCCTTAAATGTCAGCCAAGAAGGACAAGAACAGGAATAGAAAGGTACTTCAGTCAACCATGGCACAACCGTCCCATTGACACCAGGTAGGGAAATCTGCCAGCCCTGAGTCAGAAGGATAACAGCATTCGAGCATCCCTTCACTGTGGGCATCCTGTAGAAATTCAACAGCAATCATATGTTGACAGCTGGTCCTGCTGAAGCTTCAGAACACCTACAGTTGTCTTTGGACAAATTATCCACATCAATGACAGCAATAGCCATCACCATATGCCAGCAAAGCAAGTTCGGAAGAATGACGATACCACCATCTCTGTCTCTCCCTTGTTCTGTTCTCCATACCTCCCCATAAAATCTTATGAATTAACAGTCCCATCTCCTCCATCAGTAAATCCAAAAGCATTCTGTTAGTTAAGCCTTTTAAATACAGGGCACACTAAAAGGTTAGCACCTTGTTCAAGGCAGATGTTACATTTTAAGCATTTAGCAAGTGTGTGCTAATGGAGGAAAGCATGCCATGCTATCTAGCACTGAACCACTACAGCATTATTTGCATTGGATATTTCTTCATTACATGCACATACATATTACTTTTAATATGTGTGCACTAATGTTTTTTCAGAACAGTTTAGCATGCACACTAAAACATGGAAGCACGCGATTTTATAACATGTGCATGCTGGCGAATGCAAGTTACAAAATGTGTTGGCTGCGCGTACATGGACGCCAGATTTTAAAATCCATGCGCACATGTACCAGCGGTGCACGCTGGGGGGGGGGGACAACAAATTTTGCATTGATACACGCGGCGACGCAATTGGGCCTCCCCCAGTTCCCTACCCCTCTGTCTAACCTTCCTTCCCTTTCCCCTCTCCACCCCGACCCCTAAATCTATCCTAACTATTTTATTTATTTTTTTTATTTATTTAACATTTTTCTATACCGACATTCGCACGAGACATCACATCGGTTTCCAGATAACAGCAAATTCAGCCAACAGGGCTTTACATTGTAACTGATGATATAACTGGGGGGGGGGGGAGGGGGAGGGAAGGGGGAGGGACGGGGGAGGGAAGAAACTTGGAACTATATGGGTATGTTGGGAACATAGAGGGGGGATAGGGTGGCTTATTTACAAGACGCAGGATTTATATACATTCTATATATATTCTAATATGTGCATTCTATATACAAGGTGAAGGAGTGGTGGGGAGGATCAGGGGGAATAAAGGGGGCTAGGTTAGTGAGAGATGGGAGGTGGGGGGGTGAGGAAGGGGTGGAGGGTGGGGGGGTAGAGGGGGAGGCAAGAGTCTGGGTGGGTGTTTGGGTGGATTAGAAGAAGGGTGTAGGGGGGGGTACTGTGACTGGGATGGCAGATTAAGAGTAGGCGTGTGTGAAAAGCCAAGTTTTAAGTTTCTGTCTGAATTTCTTTGGACAGATCTCGAGGCGTAGACTGGTGGGCATTGAATTCCATAGCTTAGGGCCAGCTAAGGAGATGGAGCGTTGTTTGGTGGAAGTGAGGTGGGATAGTTTGGGTGTAGGAGTGGGTATTGTTGCAAGGTATGGTGATCTGGTTGGTCTAGATGTAGTACGAAGATGGAGGGTGTCAGAGAACCAATGCATGTTTGGGTTGTGTATAGCTTTGTGTATGAGAGTAAGAGTCTTAAAGATGATTCTTGAGGATATGGGGAGCCAATGTAATTGTTTGAGTGTGGGTGTGATATGTTCATTTCTGCGTGTTCCTGTTAGTATGCGCGCAGCTGCATTTAGAAGGAGCTGCAGGGGGGTTGTGGCATTTTTGGGAAGGCCTAGTAGGATGGCATTTGCATAATCTATTTTGGATAGGATGAGTGCCTGAAGCACAGTTCTGAAGTCGCCGGGATGCAAGAGTGGTTTTAGTTTTTTGAGTGTGTGTAGTTTGAAATAGCATTCCTTAAGGGTGGTGTTGATGAATTTTTGCATGTTGAATTGGGTATCTAGAATTACACCAAGGTCTCTTACATGCTGGGCGAAGTCAGGGAGGGGGTGCAGAGAGCTGACATTGGTGATTGGGGGATTGAGTTGTTGGGGCGCGATGATCATTAGTTCAGTTTTATTAGTGTTTAGTGCTAGGTTGAGTTGTGTGAGGAGGCTGTTTATGGCGGAGAGGGCATTTTCCCATTTTAGAAGGGCATTGGGTAGTGAATCTGTGATGGGAATGAGTACTTGTATGTCGTTGGCGTATACAAAATGTGGGAGACCAAGATTCAGGAGGAGGTGGCAGAGGGGTAGGAGGTATATGTTAAATAGGGTGGAAGATAGGGAGGAGCCTTGGGGTACTCCGCAAGTGATATTGATGGGTTTGGATTCATGCTTTCCGATTTTGACTTTGAAGTGTCTGTCATTAATGAAGGATTTGAACCATAGGAGGGGGATTCCTGAGATTCCAATTTCAGTCAGCCTGTCGATTAGTAAGGAGTGATTGATGGTGTCGAAGGCTGCTGATATGTCTAGAAGGGCTAAGATGTAAGTGTGGCCCATGTCTAGTCCTCTGATGATGTAGTCCGAGAGTGATATCAGGAGGGTTTCGGTACTAAATTGTTTGCGAAAGCCGTGCTGTGAAGGTAGGAGGATTTGATGCTGGTCTAAATAATTGGATAATTGTGTGTTGACAGTTTTTCAAGGACTTTCGCAAGAAACGGGAGATTGGAAATGGGGCGAAAGTTGGTTGGGTCAGTGGGATCTAGTTTGGGCTTTTTTAAAATGGGTTTTACGATGGCTAGTTTAAGTTGGTTGGGAACGTTGCCGGATGCCAGGGATATGTTAATGAGTTCAGCTAGGGGTTGTGCGATGCAATCTGGTATAGATAATAGTGCTTTGGTGGGTAATGAGTCTGAGGGGTGGGTGGAAGGTTTCATTTTACTTAGTATAGATCAGATTTCGGTTGTGGATGTGGTCTCGAAGGTATCCATTTGGTGGTTGGGGGCTTTCAGAGAGGATTTGATAGGAGAAGGGGGGGTGGTAAAGCGTGAAGCAATGTTAGCTATTTTGTTGTGGAAGTATTTTGCGAGTTCGTTGCATTTGTTGTCATTTTCTTCGTCTGGAGTGGAGGTAGGTGACGTTTTTGTTAGGCCTGAGACGAAAGAGAATAGGGCTTTAGGATTGAACTGATAGTTGTGTATTCTGGCAGTGTAGAAGTCTCGCTTGGTCTTGAGTGTGATTGATCTGTATGTGTGTAGCCAGAATTTATATTTGTTGAGGTTGGAGGTGGAGGGATCTTTGCGCCATGTTTTTTCTAGGCTTCTCAGTTTGTGCTTTAGTAGCTTTAATTCGGGAGTGTACCAGGGTTGTCTAGATTTTGCATCGGTGGGAATTTCTTTTGTTATTAGGGGGCATAGTTTGTTGGCTGTGTCACTAGTGATGTGGCTCCATGAGGTGACTGCGGTTTCAGCATCCTTGAGATCTAATTTTTATAACTAACCCTTTTTTTTTGTTTTGTAACTTACTTCTGCTCTGATGAGCAGAATTGTGCGCACGTAACTTACTTCTGCTCTGATGAGCAGAAGTAAGTTACGTGCACTGGCTAGTTGCCGGCCTACGCTTCCCCGGGACAGCAGCTAATGGCTGCTGTCCTGGCCAGCTTCCGCCCCACCCAGCCCCCGCCCCGCCCCTTTTTCAGGGCCCAGCACTTGTGCATGTATCAGCACTTACAAACATGGCCAGGTCCTTTTGAAAATGTGCGCGGCGTGCGCAGGGCCCGGCCACACGCGTAAGCGCCGATTTTTACGCACACGGCCATTTGAAAATTCAGCCTTAAGATTTTCATGCTTAGCACACTATTTGTTATGCATGCCAAATGTATTTGGAATAATATATGGAGCTTTGGAGAATAGGCCTCCAAACGTTGGTCCTGTATCTTATAAATGTGTTTTAGATGACTTTCATCACTGCAAAATAATAATTGCTGTTTGCCATGTTTGTCCATCTGACTGTCTCTTTGTACACATTTATTAGATGTGCTCGCCCTGGACAGATTTGACTGAAATTTGATGTCAACAGCACTGCCATATTTCAGTCAAATCTGTCCAGGAGGAGGAACCTAGTAGATGAATGGGAGGAGTGAGGCCATCTGTAATTTGGCAGGAGCAGGAAAATTGGGACCTAACACACAAGATGACTTGAAAACATGCCTTCCTAGTATTATATGGGGAGGGAAATTTTCAAAACCAGTTATGCAGCTAAAAACTATTTTTCCCCATATAAATCAGATGTCTGAAAACTGCCCTCCTTCAATGTGGCTAAATGTTCATGAACTGGGAGTCATTTTCCAAGGAGTTTCTGCCCATAAAACACTGTTTCTTCACACAGAAGTTACCCTTTAGAAAATTGCTCAACTGATACGCAAATAAAATAACATACAAGCGGCATTCCGGGGGATGCATTTGGAGCGAAGTTGGTACTTAACGAGCGTACACTTTGCTTTTTGTGCGTGTAATTTAACACGTAAAAGTTACGTCCCTCAAGGCCAGGATCTTCATAGGCAGGAGGAATGTTAGAACCCTCCTGTTTGCACCACAGCCACCAGCGAATGATTCCACCAGGAGGCGCTTCACCCCCATCATGTGATAGGAGTGAAGCATTTGCTCATGGTATCAATCACCAGCAGCTGTGGCATAGGAAAGAGGACATTGGCATAACTCCTGTCCCTGCCCCTCCAGTCTAGAAAGATCTGCTTCCAGTGGGAAGGGTGGGAGGGAAGTCCTATCTGGGGGAGGCTTGTTACTGGGGGAGGATACATCGGGGGGTGGCGGGGGGGGGGGGGGGAGATGCCTCTCAGGGGCGGTGAGTCCTCCTATGTGCCACGTGGAGATTCTTCTTGGGGAGGAATTCCTGCTATGCTGGGGGAGGGAGGAGGCATGGTGCTCTGGGGGGCAGGGTTTGGGAAGAAGCCCCTTTCTGTTTGCCAGGTTCAGTGGGGAGAGGATGGTTAGCATGAGGAATCTTGGACCCCAGTGACAGGGCCAGTTAGCACGAGTGATTTTGAGCTGCAGCTAATATGGATGTTAATTAATCTTTTTTTTGTGTTAACATAAATGTTAGTATTGAGGCCACATTATTAAAGGAAACTTTACCATGCTCTTGATAAATAATTCTGCATAGCATGTTAAAGCCTGTTTTAACATGCACATATAAATGTTACCAAGGTGCACAGTAAAACTTTTTGTTAGCTTGAATTTTACTGCCTGGACTCCTAAATTTGTCTTCTACTATCCACTGATCTAGAGTTTGGTATCCATTAATTGTATTTATTGGTGTCCTATTCACCTGCCCAGATTTTCAGGACATGGTATGGTGGACATGAGGATTCTGATAGCGCTGGAGGGGGTTCTGGATCTACTCTAATGCATTGACTGCAGACGTGCATCTTAGAAAAGTAGGCTCTTTAGTTCTGTGTGGATACTTTTTTATTTTCATTATATATTTTGCTAACATATAATTTTCATTTCTGTTCCTTTCAATGAATGATTTATTTTTTGTGCGTTTTATTCTAATTACATATTCTAAATGACGTTTTTTGCTGATTTAAGTTCTTATTTTTCCATTATTTTCACTGATTCAGGTATGTTCTTCAGTGTCTTATTGTCTTAGGTTAACATGGAAACCCACATTTATTTATGTTACTGACTGGCTGTGGTAAATTGTTAGATGGAATAATACATGGAGCTTGAAAGTATGTTCTTTTTCTTCTGTGATATGCCTGGCTAGCATTTGGTACCCACGCTAATTCAAGTTATGCTACAGTCATGCTATATAATTTTTTTTGTGACTGAAGATGCAATTGTATGACATCAAATACCTCAGATGGGAAATCAAGGTGGTAGGGCGCACGTAGCAAAGGTATTTATACACACTTGGTTTTGCATATTTTACACAGAAATTTTAGCTGTTTGCGGGGTGCTTATCTGTTGGCTTATTAAAATATTACTTGTATCAGAGTGCCTGGATAAATTACTTTTTTGCATGTAATGGACATCTGGATGGGACATTTATTTTTTCCCCATGAGCACTCAGGTTTGTTTCTATTTTGTGGTTGTAATGAGATCCTATCTTTATTCTGAGAGAGAGAGAGAGAGAGAGAGAGAGAGAGAGAGAAAGAGTGACAGAGAGAGTTACTAGTTGCCCCTCTTACAGTGGTATAAAATGTTGACTAATATGTGTGCCTCCCCAGAGGCTCTCTCTCGCTTTCTCAAAGGGATTTGTGCCTGCAATAAGGCACTAAAGTGATTTGATAAATGACCCTGTTTGTTTGGTTATACTGTCAACTTTGGGTCTGATTCACTAAACGTTTTGATCGTGAATATAGAATGGGAAAAAATAAGCCTTAGTGAATCAGGTTAGTCCTGATGCTTTAAATAGTAATAGGTGGTATAATAAAGACAGTGAAGAGCGTGACACCAACGACTAGCATGGAATACTTACACTCTCAATAGACTGAAGTGAGGACACAGGAAGATTAGTATCTTCATACTGATTAAGCTTATTTGAAGTGTGGTCAGTCCTGAGTAAAAGGATTCCTATCAGAGCTGAGAGAAATCACTCTTTCAATAAAAGAAAGGAATATATGATAATACATCCTCACACTCAAAAGACACATGAAATTATAATGCCTTTAGTGTTTCAAAATATAAAAGATTCAGAAAACTAGAAAACTGAATTCATATGCAAGTTATTTACTGAAGTAGGTAATAGATGATCTAACAACTATAATTCATACATCACTGACAATTCTTGTAGTTTGGCAAAAAGTATAAATAATCCCAAAAAACACCACCTCCCAATAATGGGCCAGATTTTCAAACCTACGCGTGGGCTAGGAGAGCGATCCCCTTAAAGGAGAGTGTGTCCTTGCGCCCCGACATGGCCCTAGAGGAATCCAAGGCAGCCGAGGGTAGGTGTGGCGCATCCAAGTATGGGAGGAAACGGACCGGTGGTCCCTCGGCCGGACCTGCAAGCCTCTGGAACCAACTATGGAATGTTGGTAATGAACAGTCCTCCGACCGTTCCCGGCCCTTTCGGACCTGGCGCTGGGATGGCAAAAGGCAGCAGGCCGGACTCAGGGCAAGAGCAGACGAAGGTTCGGAAACTGTAGACGAAGACAAGAGTCCAGGTATCCAGGGACAAGGTTCAAGGTATTCAGGAGCGAGGTTCAAGGTATTTGGACATTGGCACAGTCCCACAGGGCGCCCTACACAGCCCACAGACACGGGCGGACCTAATGGGCTGGTCACGGACCACCCTGTCCTACACCCGCAGGAGCGGAACAGCGCAGGAAGGGAACGAGGTACTGAAGAATCAGGAGCAAGGTTCTGCACACCGGCAGTCAGAAACAAGATAGTGCACACGAGCAGTCAGGAACGAGATACTGCACACTGGCAGTCAGGAACAGGGTACTGTACACCGGCAGTCAGGAACAAGGTACTGCACACAAACATCAAGAACAGGCGAGACACAGGACATGGAGCTCCAACAAAGGACCTGGCGGAGCGCTGGAAGATGGAACATCCAGGAACAGGAACTCCGATGCAAGGCAATACATGAGTGCTGGAGAAGAGCTTTTATACCTCAGGAGCAGACAACTCCCTGGGAGGAGTCAAGATGGGCCGCACCTCACTGGCCCTACAAGAGTGGGGAGAAGCCGCAGGCCTGCCCCATAGGAGAAGGGTGTGGCACACACCAAGGCATCCAGGCTGCAGTGGAGTAGGCCTCGGGTAGGCCCTGATGACACCGAAGGCCTCCCAGGCTGTGAAGCAAGATCCGGACAATCCTCAGGCAAGGCCCCAGCGTCAGAGTGGCCTCCAGAAAAAGGTGAGAGGCTTCCCGTGGCACAGCTACAGGAGGAATCGTAACACGTAGATTTGTGCGCGCAACCCGGCGCGCACAAATCTACGCCCGATTTTATAACATGTGCATGCAGCCGTGTGCATGTTATAAAATATGGGGTCAGTGTGTGCAAGGGGGTGAACAATTGTGCACCTTGCGCGCGCCGAGCCCTAGGGGAGCCCCGATGGCTTTCCCCGTTCCCTCCAAGGCCGCTCCGAAATCAGAGCGGCCTCGGAGGGAACTTTCCTTTCGCCCCCCCACCTTCCCCTTCCTTCCCCTATCTAACCCTCCCCCCCAACCCTACCTAAATCCCCCCTACCTTTATTATTTAAGTTGCGCCTGCATCTGGGCAGGTGTAGGTTGAGTGCGTCGGCCAAGTGCCAGCGCACGATCCCCGCCTGGCAGGCCTTCAGAGGCTTCTGGCCGTGCCCCCGCCCTGGACCGCCCATGCCCCGCCCCTTTTTTTGAGCCCCAGGACATACGCGCGTTCCGGGGCTTGTGCTCATCACCGAGCCTATGCAAAATAGGCTCGGCGCGCGCAGGAGGGGTTTAAAAGGGTTACGCATGCATATTATGCTTGTAACCCTTTTTAAATCCCCCCCTTATGGATCAATAGAAGATGAGGTGCAGGGGAAAATGTATTCACATATAAAATTTTTTATTAAGGTTAAGGTTCTGTCAGCACTCTCTAAGATAAGTGTTTTTCAACAGTATTTTGGGAGAATTGTGGGTGAAATTTTTCAAAAATGTTTTTCATGACAATAAAGGAAGGTTTGAAGCCCATTGTGGTCAGGAGACAGTGGATTAAATCTTAGCACCTTAATTGATCTGATATCATTTCTCCTTTAAAACAAGTAAAAAAAAATTTCTAATAAAAAATGATAAATACTAAGAAGTATTAATAAATATTTTTTTATATGTGGATACATTTTCTCCTGCACTTCATTTTCTATTTGGTAAAAAGTATAAAGAGCTACAACCAAGTGACAAGCCAAACACACCGACCAAGTAATACTTCATGGAATAACAAAAACATCAGACCATCTTGAGATTAGTGACATATGTTTCAGACAAGAAAGCAAGTTTAATTATGCTAAACAGTGTTTTCCATAGATAACAGGATGAATTAGCTATTACATATGGGATGATGCCAACGCCCCCAAACAGACCTCTCTCTCTTAGCTCATAGAGTTATTGCTCTACTGAGCATGTGTGGGAATTCCCACTTGGGCATTGCCTCGTGAGCTCCCTCAGTCAATTTTAGAGTTAATTCTAGCTAGAAGTCAACTCTTCAAGGAGGCGGGTGAGAATTTAGTATGGCTAATTCATCCACTATCTACAGAAAGCATCATTCATGGTAAGCAAACTTGTTTTTTCCATTGATAAGCAGGGTTGAATTAGCCATTACATGTGGGGAGTCCCAAGCTGAGGGTTGCAGCGAATCATTATCTGAAAAAGGCCTTCACATAGAGAGTGGACTACTGAATGAATAGGTTGTGCAAAACTGATTGTCTGAATTTATTGTCACTCTTTGAAAGATAGTCTAGACCATAGTTCCCTCTAAGCTGAGCACGTGAGTGATTGCTCATACATTTTGAAGCATCACTCGCAGATTTTATATGGTCACTCACATAAATTTTTCTTTGTGCTATATACAGAAATGAAACAATAATACTAGTGCTCAAAAACTGTTGGTTTAAAAAAATTGTTGCTTATAAGAAAAAAAACGTGGAAACACCCAGTCATTCCTTGGAGGGAGCATTGGTCTAGACAGTAATGGGATGCAAAGTAGTACACTGATGAACACATTGCAGCTTTGCAGATGTCTTTGAGAGGTACAACTTGCAGATGAGCCACTGATATAGCCATGGCTCTAACTTGATGACCCTTGATGATGTCTGTAATTTGTAAGCTTGCTAATATATAGAAATGCACAATGCACTTTGCTAGCCTGTTGGACAATGTACATTTGGCCACTGCCATGCTCAGTCTGACGAAATTGTAAGAGGTAAATAATTGAGAAGCCTGATGATGAGACTGAGCTCTTCTCTTGTAATAATCCAAGGCCCTTTTACAGTCTACAGTATAAAGGGCTTTCTCGACTTGATGTGCATGCGGCTTCGGGAAGAACATAGGTAACACGATGGCTTGATTAATATGAAAAGCAGATAATATCTTTGTTAGAAACTTTGGGTGGGTGTAGAGCACCACTCTATTGTGGAAGAATTTTACTTTCCACGTTAGGAACTTGAGAGAAGCCAACTCCAGTGGTCCATATGGAAGCTTCATCAGTTGTGACAGAACCACTTTTAGATCCCAGGGAACAGGTGTTTTTACAAATGGACATTTAGAATGCCATAAGCCTTTCATGAATTTGGAAACAATGAATGAGTTGAAATAGGCTTGACCTCAATTTGAGCCTGGTAAGCTGCTATGGCATTGAGATGTCTTCTTACTGATGAGATGCTGAGCCCTGAATCAGACAGAATAAGTAAATAGTTCAGTAACTCCTTGGGTTTGCATGCGAACGGATCCAAGGAATTGTGTAGACACCATGAGAAGAAAATTCTCCATTTAAACCTGTAAGCTCTTGTAGTTGATTGTTTTCTGGCAGATACCAGAAGGTCTACAACTTCCTTGGGTAAAGTCAATTTGGCGATTATTAAGATGCTCAACATCTAAGTCAGCAAGTTCAATGAGGGAAGGATTGGATGAAATAGGCATCCCTCTTCTTGAGTTAACAAGGATGGATCTGACCCAAGAGAAATCGAAGAACTACTGGACAGTTGTATTAGATACACTAGCCAAACTTGTATAGGCCATGCTTGAGCTACGAGGATCAGATGGACCTGGTCTTTGAGCAGTGGACTATGAACCAGGCAACCAGGGTTCGAGTCCTGCTGTCACTCCTTGTGACCTTGGGCAAGTCACTTTACCCTCCATTGCCTCAGGTAAAAAACTTAGATTGTAAGCCCTCTGGGGATAAAGAAATACCTCTAGTACCTGAATGTAAACCGATGTGATATCTCAGTTGAGATCAAATGTTGGTATATAAAAATAATAAATAAATAAATCAGTGGAAAAGAGTACATGAGATCTTTATTTCAATTGAGCAGAAAAGCGTTCTGAGTAATCTGAGATCACTTAGAAGAATGGAGCAAAACATTTTCTGTTTTGTTCTGATGCCAACAGGTCAATTGCTGAGAGACCCCATTGACTAAATAGTCTGTCAGTTGTTGACTGCTGCAGAGACCATTCATGTGGTCGAAAAACTATGCTGAAGTGATCTGCTAATATATTATATTGGAGATCCCTGGAAGGTAAGTCATTTGGAAGACAGACTGATGTTTGTATGCCCATTTCAATAGCTTTATCACTTCATGGCAAACAGTCTATGACCCTGTGCCTCTTTGTTCATTGTTGCGTCCGTCGGTTGCAGACAGCTGTGACCGCTCTGCCTCACCTCTCTTCTACCCTTTTCCTCTTCCCTGGGAAGGATGCTGCCTCCGATGCTGATTGCCGAAACCCTCAGTGTCTCTGACACAGCATGGGCGTCCCCGTCTGCCATGCTTCTTCCTGAGGCCTCCTAGGCGCGTGTGTACACACTACCTATGCTTTTGAATATGTCATGGCAGGAACCTCGGGGGTATCCCCACCGCATGACTTTAGTACCTCCGGTTATTTAAACCTCCGCTCTGCTGCAGCCCAACGAGTTAGCAAGGACTTCGGTTTTGCTACTCTGACCGCTTCTAAGCTGCTCACTTGGATTCCTCTCTACCCTCTGGGGTAACTCGCTCCTACAGAAGCTCTGGATACCCACTCCTATCTGCCCTTCAGGGTTCAACTACCTAACCTAAGGACACCCGCTCCTCGGGGGTCCTATCTACTTTCTTCCAGGATCCTATGGCGCTCCTAGATACTCACTCCTTGAGGGCCTATCCAAGGGCCTATCCCGAGGTCCGAGGGTATCCTGCACCTCGGACCTCGGGTCTCTCTCTCTTTTCTTCTACCAAGGAAGTTACCAGCACTGCCACTCTGTGAGTATCGATACGCTCCACCTCTCCTTATTCTACCCTTCAGGTTCAGCTTATCCCGCGCTGTGGAACACTACCCAACCTTGCTACATCCGGGTGAGACCATCATCTATAGAGACTGTTTGAGCTTACTGTAATACCGCTGGCCTTCAGTACTATCCCTTCCTTGAAGCAAGATTCAACTTACATCAGCAGTACAATAAAGCTTTCTTTCCTCAGTGTCTGCTTACTAGAGTCTAGCCAATCATTGTGGTTCCCCACGGGGCCCCTCCCCGTGGGAGGAGTCATCGCCACTTCGACCAAGAGTCCACAATATGCCACAAACCCAACATTCATACAGAACATGGCTACTTGGTTGATGGTTTGAATGAGAATACTCTTCCCCTGGAGGAAGTGAGTGAGAGTTGTTAGAGCATATCTGATCACTTTCAGTTCTAAGAGCTTGATTTGAAATACTCTTTCCATGTATGACCATGCTCCTTGAGTACAAAAGGTCCGTATAGGCCCCCCCAACCTTTAATGGAGGCCAATGTAACCTAGTGAGGAAGTAGATAGTATGGAGATCCTTAATGAAGAATGTGTGGATCTA
Source organism: Rhinatrema bivittatum (assembly GCF_901001135.1). Classification (NCBI taxonomy): domain Eukaryota; kingdom Metazoa; phylum Chordata; class Amphibia; order Gymnophiona; family Rhinatrematidae; genus Rhinatrema; species Rhinatrema bivittatum. Next base: position 134,029,810 of record NC_042616.1, on the reverse strand, counting down.
GTCACCAGTTTAGATCATGTTGTATTTGCTTGAAACTGTCACTCTGTTTGACAAGGATTGCATGAGCTGGTCCCATTGGAAACAGAGGCCTCACTGCAGGAGCCATTTGTGAAGCTGGGGTAGTGAAACTATGTGAATCACTACTGCCATGTGGCCTAGAATGACTAGATCTTCTTTGGCTATCGACTGATCCATAATCAATAACTTGTACACAAGAGATCTGACAGCATACGTCCAGTCTGATGGGAGAAAAGCCCTTTCTTGAAGAGAATCTATCCATGCTCCAATGAATTTGATTTTCCAGGAGGGAATCAGAGATAATTTCTTGAGTCCTCAGTATTGTAGCAGCATGGAAATTAGCACACCTTCTTTGGAGTTCACCATTACAAGCCTGTCATACAGGTAAGGGAAGTCGTCACTAGGGGTGTGCATTCGTTTGCAACGTATTGGCAGTCCACAACGTATAGGTCCATATTCGTTGTATTCGTGGGGTCGCGAAACGTATCGTGATCCCCCACAAATATTATCCGTTCCATACGTTTGGTGCACTCGCAGTGATTTCTTAGCGGCCATTTGAAATAGGAGAACGCCATTTGGGTGTATCCATAGCCAAAACCAGCCCTTTCCTGTGAGTCATCAGTGACCTCTCAGCCCTGTCAGAGTGGGTCGGACAGGTTGGCAAGGAGACCAGAAAGCAACGTATCAGCGGTAAGAATTTTTGCAATGCAGCCAATCGCGCTCTCGATAGGTGGTCGGTGACGCTTTTACTGATGACCCAGCACTATATATACTTAAGCACGCGGCGAGCCACGCACTTTCTTTGCAGGGGTGATGTGGGGAGGTGGTCTGCGGAAGGTGGCTGCATTCAGAGCTAGTCAGAGTTCTCAAATCTGTATTCATATTTAGATGCTAGCTAGCAACTTTGATAGAAAAAGATATTTGTTCTGCATTTGGTTGCAGTGCCAGCTAGCCCTGGTTTTTTTTTAAGTACTAAGAAACGCTTGAAACCCACATTCCTATTCCTTTCCAGATCATTTATATATATATTGAAAAGCACCGGTCCAAGAAGAGATCCTTGAGGCACTCCACTGTTTACCCTAGAAATAATAACATCAAAGATCTATATCAGACCACAAATGGGAACAGAAAATAGAAAAAAGAACAATTATATATCAACACAATAAGCCTTTACTTTCTTAAGGATCTGAATTATTGCACTAACAGCTACTATTACTAACATTGGTAACCTCCTTATTCATCAAGAAATTGTCCAGCTGAGCTACTTCGTAGAAAACATATCTGTTACTTTGATACTTAAGAATGCATTTATAAGGAAATTTCAACAGAAAAACCTACCTATTTCCAATATCCTCTGCTTCTTAGCAAGAAATAATTTACAATGCTGTTGAATATCTCTATTAACATCACAAAATATTGAAATTTTATGACCAAAAAAAGAACATTCTTTTAAATTGAAGAAAAGTTTCAATATTAGTTGTTTGTCGGATTCTTTCAAATACTCCACTATCATTAATACTATCATATATATCATTAATACTATCAGATAAATACTATCATTAATAACAAAATCAGAATTTTCTAACAACCCTGTCAAATCAAGAGATTCTTCATTCTGAGCTCCCTCCATAAATTTAGAAGGATAAAACAGATAGAAAGCTTTAATAATAGAAGGAAAGGATTCTTTGGAGAGACCAAGGAGCTCCTGAAAGAATCTCCCTAGCATCTCCATAGGAGGTACAATAGAACACATGGGAAAATTCAAAAATCTCAGATTACATTTTCTAACATAATTTCCTAGATTTTCCAATCTTCTATGTAAAATAAGATTATCACTCAATACATTAGCATTCTGTTCAGAGATAGAAAGAATCTTATTTTCTAAAATTTGTAATTTCTCAGCATGGTCTTGTATCTTCTGAGAACAGTCACTAATAGTCACTAACATGTTTCCAACAGAGATCAGCATAGAGTCAATCCTAGATGACAAAATGGCTTCCAACTTGGTGATAATGACCCACAGGGAATCCAACGTTAAGGGGGCTGGCTTAACTGGATGGCTAAAAAGGTATAGAAGAGCCTAGTAATCCCTGAAGGGAAGTCCCTCTCTGGACAACAGAGGCAGAATCTTCATGTACTGAGACATTGTTCAGCAAACCTGTCTTGTTGGGGCTCCTAACCCTGGGTGGGAGAGGTCCATCGGGACTAAGGGAGGTCAACACTTCCAAAGGAATGGGACCATCTGGTCTAAGCTTATTGCCTGAAACACCTTGGCTTGTAAATTGAAATATTTCGTGTGGGCTGAGTAGTTGAGGGAGGCAGGGAAGTTCCTGAGGGGAGCGTCCTAACATAGCCTTTCCTCTTCTTACTCATTAATGGAAAAAATCAATAAAAAACCTTACGATGGAGATCAAACTGTAAAAGCGTGATAAGAGGCACACCCCTTTGGGGCGTGACTTTAGTGCACCGATGGTGGCATGCCAGGGAGATGACATCACAAGGGGGAACTCCCTCTCCTGGCCACTCGATGGTAAATACAGCAGCAAAGGCTCCAGATGGAAGGATGCCTCACAGTTGAACACCAACGCTCTCTCCTGCAGCAGAATGCTGTGTGACTCGCTTTAAGTCCCAGAGAGATGACGTCACAAGGGTCACTCGATGGTAATTACAGCGGAAAACCCCAGATTTTTTGGGGGATAGGTAAGTAATGGGAGTTGAGGCCCTGGCCATAGTGATGGGAAGGACAAGGAGCAACTCCACTTACAGGCGGAGTTGTATCAAGTGAGATAGATCCATATTGAAGGCTGAACAATAAAAAAGAGTGGAAAGCTGAGCGAAATACAAGCGGTATCTAGACTCCACAATCTTGAGAACCAAGCGATCACTGGTGATCTTATGCCACTTCTCCAGGTAGTGCTGGACTCTCCCCCTACTGGTAAGGGTTTTTTTAAGTAGTAAAAACAGGTTCTGGGCTTTGGCTGAATTTGTTGCATTGTTTTTGGATGATGACACTCATGCTGTTGCATGTGAACTGGAAGTTGTTGCTGTTGCAAAAGCAGAGGCAGCATCTAGAATCATTGCAATTGCTGGAAGGGGTGTTTCTGGAAATATGGAGGTCCACATTCAGAAGCATTTAGTCAGATAACTCAGATGATTTGTGCGCTAACTTATTACCCAGTTAAATTCTAACTGGGTAATAAGTTAGCCGGCTACAATTTATCCGGATAAGTAAGGGGCATTATGGGGACGTAACTTATCCAGTTAACTCTGGTTGGTCCATAGACCTGTCCCAAAATTAGCTGGATACATTTATCTGGCTAACTAACTTTAAGATAGCTGGATATATTCAGCGACATGGCTGCACCACTGAATATATGAGCTAAGATAGCCAGATAAGTTTATTCAGCCAACTAACCGAACTACACAGCAGCTGAATATGGACATCTCTGTTTCTGTTTGTGCCCAGCAGGTTTCTTAAGGTAGTAACTGTTGCTCTGTGCAGTTATCCCCAAGCCTTATGATACCCATAAAAATTGCAGCTAGCAACATTTTTTACTGGATGATGGGTCTCTTGCACAAAGAACATATGCACTTTAGAACTTCCTGAGAGAGAGAGCGAGAGAAGATTCTTTCAAATGAGGGTTCAAGAATGTTTGAATTGCAACTTACTTATTTATTTATTTATTTATTTATTTATTTATAACTTTTCTATACCGAAGTTCAAATAACAGAGTTAATTATCACTCCGGTTTACATTGCAACCATAAAAAACCAGTGACAAAGTTGTCTTACATAGAACAGGGGGAGAGAAAAACTTGGATACAGCATAAGCATGGGGAGTAACGTGTCAAAAACTGGTAAGAACTGATAAGAGTTGGCTTTTTGGGGTAACAAGGTATTCCGAGGGAGGGGGTAGGAATGAGGGATTGGAAGGGGGCTGGAAGGGGGGTTGGAAGGTGGGGGGGGGGGGGGGGGGAGGGTAGCGGAGGGTTACCATAGATTTAATGAAACTAATATACATATATTAGTTTTCTAATATATTTAATATATATATTTAATATATATTTAATATATATATATATATTTTCTAAAAACTTCTCATTAGGGCACACGTGATTTTAATTATGTGTATATTGATTTTCAATGGCAAAGGGTAACAATTTGGTGTGCATTACATTTAATGTTAAGGGTTTAAACTCTCCAAATAAACATACCTTGGCCACAACAATTAAATTTTAAAAGGAGCAGGCATGTGCCCATAAATGCATGTATTGGGTACCCAAGCAAAAATATGCTAAATTTTATATCGTGCATGCAAGTACACGCGTACCATTTAAAATATCCCTACCGCGCAAATGTGTTGGAACCTTTACACGCATACTCACAAATGTTTGGGTGGGGGGGGGGGGAGAGAGAGAGAGAGACAATCTGACACTCTATATATCTCCTTCTGTAAGAGGGGCCTTTTCAACTCAGGGTGGGTTTGGCGGGGGGGGGGGGGGGGGCGTGGCAGTGTTACACGTGTCGACAGACCCTTGTGCCTTAGGCAGACAAATGTAATACTGTTCCCCCCCCCCCCCCAAAGCCCAACCTTAGTTGAAAATGCCCCTCTTACAGTGGGAGATATATAGAGGGTCAGATTGTCTCTCTCCCCCCCCCCCCCCCCACACACATTAAATGTAATGCACACCAAATTGTTACCCCATGCCATAGAAAATCAGTATACACATAATTAAAATCACGTGTGCCCTAATGAGAAGTTACAATGCAAGCGTTCTTCAACCATCGTGGTTCTCTGGTATAATTTCTGGAATCCAAAAAAATATAAGAGGATCAAACCTGGCATATCTGACAAATATAGAAAAATAATAACTAATAACATTCTCATTTCCTTCCTACCAACCCCTCCTCCAACACTAAAGAGTATGCCCAAAGTCTGCCCATAAACAGGACAATGTAAACCACTCTCACCCAGGGCCGGCGGAAGCACTAGGCGAACTAGGCGGTCGCCTAGGGCGCCAGCTTCCCGGGGGCGGCACTGCCCCGGTAAAATTAAGAGAGCCGCCGCCCCCCCCCCCGATAAAAATAAAACAGCCGCTGCCGGCAGCCCGCCCCAAAAGACCCATCTGACCTCCCCCAGCAGTTCGCGTGGCTCCCGGTCCCTCCCGCTGCTCTTTCTTCCCTGCTGCCGTTGCCGCCGGGCTATCAGCACGTTCAAGCCCAGCGGGAACGGCAGCGGTGCAAAAAAAAAAAAAAAAGCTGTTGCATCCGCGGCTGGTCTTCTTCCCGCCCCCCCCCCCTTTGAACCGGAACAGGAAGTGATGCGCGAGAAGAAAGAGAAGTGCTGCGTGAAAAAATAGCGGCGACAGCAGCATCGGCCCCCGAGCAACTGAAGCAGCCGGTAATCGGGAAAGGAGAGAGCAGCACGAGCCTCCTGCGGCCGATGGGATTCTTCCTTCTTGGCCTGCAGGGGCTGGAGGAGGAGGAGCAGCTACCGTTTGTGCTGGGGGGGGGGGGAGGAAGTGAGTGAGAGAAAGAGAGAGAAGCAGCCTGCCTGCCTGTCTGCGTGTGATTGAGAGTCTGTGTGTAAGTGAGAGAATGTATTTGATGGAGAGCATGTGTGTGTGATTGAGAGAAACTGGTCAGAGAGCTGATGTATGTGTATATGTGAGAGACAATGAAAGTGACTGCTCAAGGAGATGACTGATGTGTGAGACAGTCAGGGATGTGTGTGTGTGTGAAAGAGAGAAAAAGCATGGAAGTGAGAACTCTGGGTATGTGAGAAAGCATGGGAGTAAGAAGCCTGGTGTGGGGGTGTATGTGAAAGAAAGCATGGGAGTGAGAGACTGGTGAGTGTGTGTGTGTGTGTGTGTGAAAGAGAGAAAAAGCATGGAAGTGAGAACTCTGGGTATGTGTGTGAGAAAGAAAGTGATTATGAGAGTGAGAAGCCCATATATGTAAGTGGAACACGGGAGTGGGAAGCCTGTGTGTCTATGGCATGAGAGAAACTGTTCAGGAAGGTGACTGGTGTGTGTGTGCCAAAGACTGTTTGGGAGATGATTGGTGTGTGAGAGACAGAAACTGGTCATGGGGGCATGACTGATATGGTGTGTGTGTGTGAGAGACATGGGCATTAAGGAAGAGGACCATGAGTATAGAGCTTAGCCACTACTGCTGCTTCTGGTGTGTGCTACAGCCTGCATGGAAGAGGAGTAAGAGAGCTGCTGGAGGGGGTAAGTAAAGATGGCTTTTTAAGTTTATTTTTCTTGATTGACTGCCATTTTAATTATTTAATATTATGTGATGTGTCTGCTTTTTTTTGTTTGAGCAACAAGTATAGCTTTGGTTTATGTTTATTTTATTTATGTTTATTTATTTATTTATAAAAGAGTTTCTATACCGTCGATAAGACAAATCATCTCAATGGTTTACATGGCATAAAAATGTCAAATAAGTGTTCTGTTATAAATACAGACTTCGTTATTTTCATTAATGCACAATGTAAGTTAATTGTGTGTGTGTGTGTGGGGGGGGGGGGCGGCATAGCTGACGTTTCGCCTAGGGTGCCTAATACCCTTGCACCGGCCCTGCTCTCACCCCACAATATCCAACCACAGAAACATTTCCCAAAACATATAATTAAAGTTAACTTTTTAATCTTGACTAATGTTATATTCCTCCAATCAAGGAGCTAATCCCTCCAAACGTCCCTCTCTCACACTGAAAATATCCTCAATGTAAATCATTAAGGATAAGCCGTGGATTTCCCAAAGTCCACCTTTATAATGGTTTATTGACATTTCTTACAGGAACTTGTCCAAACCTTTTAAAACCCAGCTACACTATTAGCTTTTACCACATGCTCTGGCAACAAATTCCAGAGCTTAATTATGCACTGAGTAAAAAAAATATTTTCTCCTATTTGTTTTAAATGTATTACCTAGTAATTTCATTGCATGTTACCTAGACTTTGTATTTTTTGAAAGAGTAAAAGACTAACTCACATTTACCCATTCCACTCTACTCATTATTTTACAGACCTCTGTCATATCTTCCCTCCACTGTCTCTTCTCCAAGCTGAAAAGCCCTAACCTGTTTAGCCTTTCCTGAAAGTTGAATTGTTCCACCCCCTTTTATCATTTTGGTCACCCTCCTCTGTACCTTGTCTAAATATGTTTATTTAATTTATATTCCACCTTTCAGACACTTGAAAGCGGATTATATTCAGGTAATGTGTGTTATGGCTCAGGTCCTGGCTGGATGTAGGGAACATCACCTTCGGACTGCAGGGCAAGGCTAGGACCAGTCTTTCGCCTAACCAGCCCCCTCCCCTGCAGATTGAGCCCTTGGGTTCAGGGTGCCAGGAGGTCTCTGCCACAGCAATACATCATGGTGAGTCTGGAGCAAGGCTTGGCCAGACTGGTAAGGCTGGGGGAAGGCTTGGATAGGCTTGTAAGGTTGGAGCAAGGCTTGGACAGGAGCTGGAACTGGATCTTGAGTATAGGCGAGGACTGTAACTGTATCTTGAGTGCAGACAAGGACTGGAACTGGATCTTCAGTACAGGTAAGGACTGGAACTGAAGCTTGAGTGCAGGCAAGGACTGGAACTGGATCTTGAGTGCACGCAAGGGCTGGAACTGAGGCTTGAATGCAGACAAGGTCTGGAACTGGATCTTGAGTACAGGCAAGGACTTAACATAGAAACATAGAAACATAGAAACATAGAAATGACGGCAGAAGAAGACCGAATGGCCCATCCAGTCTGCCCAGCAAGCCTCACACATTTTTTCTCTCATTCTTATCTGTTACTCTTAGCTCCTTGTTCTATTCCCCTTCCACCCCCACCATTAATGTAGAGAGCAGTGATGGAGCTGCATGCAAGTGAAATATCTAGCTTGATTAGTTAGGGAGATTTAAAGGCAGGTAAAGACTGGAACTGAGGTTTGAGTGCAGGTAAGGACTGGACAAAGACAAGACAGGGCTGGGTGAGACAAAGGAATATAAAGGCCCAAAAACAGCAATACAGGAAGTCTGAAAGGACTAGGCAAGGTAAGACCCTAAGGAGCAAGGCAAGGAGAGGCCTATTTAGGCCTGTTGCGTTCGTGCCTGCTTTCGCCCTTGCTCCACCCTCTCTACCTGTGTGGCGACTCCCTCCGGGCCTGATAGACGGCTTGCTGCCGCAGCGTCTCCATGCCGCTTCTCCCCGACATCCCCGAGCCAGCTCGATGCTGCGGATCCGCCATGTCCTGATGACGTAGGGTGCGCGCTCCGAAGTAAGTACCAGCAAGGGCGCGAACCTATTGACGTCATCCGCTTCCAACATAAAAGGTCTTTACTTTTGCTAACAGATCGAGTTAGCAAGGACAATCTTTGTCTGTCTCCATACTCAAGCCTAGCCGATGGTCCCTCTCAGGACCGCTTCTCTCTCCTGGGGGCGCTGTCATCTGCCATCGGCCCAGGGATTCACCAATTTACATTTCTGTCCAGCTGAGCACCCTCTCTAGTACTCCGCTGATACAGTTTGCCAACTCAGCAGTCTACATCATAACAGATTGCCAACTCCTTAGCAGATCCGTAACAGATTGCTGGCCTCTCCTTCCACAGGAGCCAGTTCACAACAGATTGCTAACTCCTCCTTCCATAGGAGTAGATCCTATCAGATTGCTACTCTCATCTGCTAGCTCCTCCCATCAGCATAGCAGATCATAACAGATTGCTAACTCCAGTGAATCCGGCTTAAAGGTTTGGGAAGCCATTAACTCCAGTAAATCCGGCTTTAAAGATTGGAGAAGCAGTACCCATGGAACCGGCACACCTCTCCGCTTTGATGCTATACCGGGCCTGGCTCAACGCATCTCAGAACAGCAAGAAATCCTGGAGAAACTTACTAAAGCACTGTTGATTCCGAAGAAGAAGATTCTCGATTACTCGGAAGTCGTGCTTATGGACTACAGCACTGTGGATTCTGAAGAAGAAGAAGTTTCTCTATTATTCGGAAGTCGTGGTGATGGACTACAGCACTGTTGATTCCGAAGAAGAAGATTCTCTAGCACTTGGAAGTCGTGCCCGAAGGCCTACGGCACTGGTGATTCCGAAGCAGACTGGGAAGTTGTGCCCGAGGGCCTATGGCACTGTTGATTCTGAGGACAAGGATATCTTTGGCCCAGCCTGTCTGATTGCTGGTGCTGCCATCAGTTCCGAAGAAGATATTTCTAGCCACCAGCCTGTTTGTTATGCTGGTATTGCCACCATCTCTCTTCCGGAAGTGAGTTTGGACGTACATCAACTTGCCACTTCTGTTGAAGTTTCATTGACGCCCAGAGCAGCTAAGTTATTGCTGCTGAATTTCACTCATTCTACAGAAAAGTTATCTTTAGAAGTGGATTTTGGACATTTTCTACATCACCACTTCCACTGAATTCCTCAGTGACGTCCACAGCAGCTCCATCCATTGCTGCTGATATCATCTATACAATCTACGAGATTCTTCCACATCTCATGATCCACCTGTCATCTATACAGAATCGATATGGAGATTAAGATCAAAGAGATTCTGGATGTTTGTTACAGAGGCAAGAATTTTGAATACCTTCTGATTGGGAAGGCTTTGGCCCCGATTGATCACTTGGGAGCCTCAGACCAATATCTTGGATATAGTGATGCTTCATCAGTTCCACCTCGTGCATCCTTTGAAAACTGCTAACGAAGAGGAGATCGCCCTTTGAAGGGGGGTACTGTTGTGTTCGTGCCTGCTTTCGTCCTCGCTCCACCCTCTCTACCTGTGTGGTGATTCCCTCCGGGCCTGATAGATAGCTTGCTGCCGCGGCGTCTCCATGCCCCTTCTCCCCGGCGTCCCCGGGCCGGCTCAACGCTGAGGATCCGCCATGTTCCTGATGACGTAGGGTGTGCGCGCGCATGCGCTCCAAAGTATGTACCAGCAAGGGCATGAACCTCAGGGGCGTCCCCCTGTATTGACGTCATCCGCTTCCAACATAAAAGGTCTTTACTTTTGCTAACAGATCGAGTTAGCAAGGACTCACTTTGGCTGTCCAACCTAAGGATTGATTGCGGGAATTCTTTGGACCACTTCTCTCTCCACTACTCTGCCTCCTCGGACTCACCAGGGGTACCCGCTCCTTGGAGGCCCCACTCTCTTTTCTCTATTTCAGATTACAGATAGGAACCGGTACTCGCTCCTCGAAGGCCCATGTTCCTAAACCCTCTGAAGATTCTCTATTGCCTGGAAGCGATCGCAGATACGGACATTGAGGTAGATCCTAAAAAAGTACGCCGGAGTTTACAAGATACGCGCGTAGCCGCGCATATCTTATAAAATCTGGGGTCGGCGCGCGCAAGGCTGCGCAAAATCGGCAGCCTGCACACGCTGAGCCGCGCAGCCTGCCTCCGTTCCTTTCACTTTCCTTTTACTTTCCTTCCACGTCCCCCCACCTTCCCCTCCCTTCCCCTATCTACCCCACCCCCCACCCCTACCTAAATCCCCCCCTACCTTTTCTTGTGCAAGTTACGCCTGCTTGAAGCAGGCGTAACTTGCGCGCACCGCCTTGGCATCCCCTGGCACAGGGCGCAGTGCCGGGGGGCTCGGGACCGCCCTCCCGGCCCACCCCCGAACCATCGCCATGCCCCAGGACCCGCCCCAGACCGCCCCCTGACCCCGGACATGCCCCCAGGACACACCCCCGGCCTGCCGACACGCCCCCAGACATGCCCCCTCCCGCCCCTTTTACAAAGCCCCTGGACTTACGCGTATCCCGGGGCTTTGCTCGCACCAGCGGCCTATGCAAAATAGGCGTGCCGGCGCGCGAGTGCTCTGCCACGATGATGCCTATATCCTTTTCATAGGTGGTGACTCCCAATGTGGAGTATATTATATTGTGTAACTATAATTTAGATTTCTCTTCCCAACATGCATCACTTTGTACTTGTCTACATTAAATGTTATCTGCCATTTGGATATCCAGTCTCCCGATCTTGCCAGATCCTTGTTCAATTTCTCACAATCCACTTGTGATTTAACAACTTTGAATAATTTAGTATCATCAGCAAATCTGATCACCTCACTCGTTTCTATTTCTAGATCATTCATAAATAAGTTAAAAAATAGCAATCCTAGTGCAGATCCCTGGGGCACTCCATAATTCTTCTTTCTCCATTGAGAAAGTTGGCCAATTAGCTCTACTCTCTGTTTTCCTTTTTTTATTTTTTTTTACTCTTTATTTATAGATTTCAAAATATACATCATCAATAAAACTCTTGATCTAAGAATAAAGCCTCTTATCCCACAAATTGTTTATTTTCACAAGTCTCTCATGAAGTTCTTTGTCAAACGTTTTCTGAAATCCAGATGCACTATATCAACTGACCCACCTTCGTCTACATGTTTATTCACCCATTCAAAAAAATGTAGCAGATTGGTGAGGCAAGACTTCCCTTGGCTAAATCCATGTTATCTTTGTCCCATTAAACTATACCTATATATATGTCAGTAATTTTGTTCTTTAGAATAGTTTCAACCATTTTTCCTGGCACTAACGGCAAGCTCATTGGTCTGTTTCCTGGATCATCCCTTGATACCTTTTTAAAAACTGGCATTACTTTGGCCACCCTCTGAGCTTCAGGTACCATAGCTGATTTTAATGATAATTTACAGATTACTAATATAGGGCTGAAATTTCATTTTTCAGTTCTTTCAGCACTCTGGGATGTATACCATCTGGTCCAAGTGATTTGCTACTCTTCAGTTTGTCAATTTGTCCTAGTACATCTTCCAGGTTCACTGAGGTTTGGTTCAGATCCTCTGAATCATTACCTTTAAATATCACTTCTGTAGAATAGAGTTCCAGAATGCTGGTCATCAATAACTAAATGTACTCTTCCAAATGGAAGGTAATCGCAACGTTTCCAGGGGTAGCATCACCATGAAATCTTGTTGAGAGGACTTTTGAGATCTACTAGGCTGGTATTGCTGCTAAAGAAGGATTAAATAAACTGGAACCTTTTAATTCAAATATTTAAATCCAAGTTAAAAGGTTTGAACTCAGTTCAGATCGTGATGGGCAACCAATACATAGTAATTCCTCCACCTGATGTGATTGCAAATCCTCGTCCCACTTACAGTCTAGGCTGCTTTATCCTGAAGGAGTTGAAGATGATTCAAACTAAAGCATTATTTGATTCCTTGATACAAGGAATTATATTAATCTATCCTATTTATAGTTACTCAGTTCCAAGTGGATAATTGTGGCAAAATCTTTTCTGTAATTGATAAATCTGATGGAAACATAGGAAGGAACTCTTATTACTGCTGCTATCTGCACATCCATGATCAAGGCAGAGTCAAGATAACCCCTAAACAACAGACTGCATTGTAGCACAACTCTCCCAATAGAGTGTAGTGTGAAAAGTATTCTCCTCCATCTCTTCATTCACAGTATCTCAGATTTAAGGGGCATGAGTTCAAGCTTTTGCTTTTCCAATCAGAGAACCTGTTGACTGTGCTTGCTACTATGAGGTTGCATAAAACAGGCCCATTATTTTGTGCTGATACCTTATGAAGAAGAAAATTTCCTGGTGTGATGGAGTCCTGACCATCAGGGAAAACTCAATGGAATTAAGGCCACAAATTTAAGATGCTAAAGATTGCTCCTGTTCTAGGAGAACAGCAGCACTATAGAAATTTTTGTTTCCTGTGTTTTTACACATAAATAATATAAAGGATTAATAGGCCCATTTGAACCATATGCTAATGAAATTGTGGAATTGTGAAACTCTTTCAATAGAAAATGCCACAATAGACTTTACAAGCACAAGAAATAGCTCCAAACTGGACTTTTCTCAAATTTTTCTTGAGACTTTTTCTGGATTCCATTCCAATGGAATTGGATAGAGTTAAAAGAAAACATGTGTCATAGGCTGGCTCCCATGATCTTCCACAGGAGGAAAAGAAAATAAAAAATTCATTTTTCCTCCAATAGGAAATAATGAGAGCTACATGGGGAAAAAGGAAGCCGCCTGGACTTATTTTTTCTCTGAACTGGAGTAAAGTTAATCAGGATACAGACCTCAGGAAGGGGAATAGGGGGATAAATTACTAATCGTGAGCAGGAGCAGAGGTGGGATTTACCTTCTGGGTGCTCAGAATATCTGTTCTGTGGACCTACCAAATATCTTTTTGTGAGTTTCAAAACAGCACAAACTGAATCAGATATCTCTTTTATTTGGGAAAATAAGATATTCAACTGCTATTCACATCCTTATTGAAATAAGTGTGTGGATATGATAGACTTGTGTAAAATATTTAATATACTTTTATAATTTGCTAACTTACAGGTAGATTTTAAAAGCATTAACACTATATATACATCAGAGAAAGAGAGAGAGAAAGAAAGAGAGAGAAATTATGACACTATATATATCTACCACAGTAAGAGAGGCACTTTCAGCTCAGGTGGGTTTGAATCATTAGAACCTTATCCAAACCTTTTTAAACCCAGTTATGCTAACTGCCCATAACCACATCCTCTGGCAATGAATTCCAGAGCTTAATTATGCGGTGAGTGAAAAAGAATTTTCTTTGATTTGTTTTAAATGAGCTATTTCCTAACTTCATGGAGTGCCCCCTAGTCCTTCTATTGTCTGAGAGAGTAAATAACCAATTTACATTTACCTATTCAAGTCCTTCATTCCCTCCCCAATGGCCAGGGTGCAAGGGTCTATAATGCACCAATGTAACACTGCACCCACCCCCACCCCCAAAACCCACCCTGAGTTGAAAGTGCCCCCTCTTAAAATACATCAATGCAGCCACTGGGTCTCCTCCATTCCAACAAGTTTACGGGAAACAGCCATTACCACCTCTGCTACCCCCCATGGCAGTAAACTCTCCAGTGGCCCAACTGTCTGCCTGGGAACTACAAGAGCTATGGGCACGGACCAACAACCTGATTCAGAAAGCCACTGACAGGGCCAAAAGAAATACTAATGCCCACAGAAGGCCAGCTCCTTGATTTAGGGTGGGTGAGGAAGTGTGGCTGAGTACAGGACACCTACGCCTGACAGTGCCTTCCATGTGTCTGGCTCCCCACTATATTGGGCCCTTCTCAGTACTTCGGTAAGTGGGATCTGTGATGTATCAGCTGAGATTGCCACCAACTTTGGAGGTACATAACATTTTCCATGTATCGTTACTTAAGTCAGTGTTACTCTCCTAGCCCTCTAGGGCAACCCCAGAGCTGCAAGAAGTGATCAATGATGGTGACACACGGCAGAGGGGCAAAAAGATCGAGTATCTCCTTTTTTGGAAGTGATATAGCCTAGAGGAGAACGCGTAGGAGCCAGCTTCCAACATCCTGGATGGCAACTTATTAAGGGACTTCCATTTACAAAACCCCAAGAAATTCCGAGCCTCAGGGTCAAAACTTAAAAGGAGGGGGGGGGGGGGGTGTTCCTGTTATATTTGGTGGACCGCAGGCTCCTCCTGAAAACTGCCGCACTCACCCATTGGGCTGGGCCTCTGCACTTGCTCTCCATTGCTGCAGGGATGGTCTCCCCTCCAGCGTGGTGGGACACCGCTCCTCGGAGCAGCAGGAAGCTGCCAACAGTCTTCACAGCAGGATGCCACCTATACTCTCCCCAAACTTCCCTAAGGTGCATGCGCACCTGAAGACTCTACATTTAAAGAGCCCGAGGTGGGAAAAGGCCAGCGGCGCCCGTTATAGGGAAAGGCTTATATAAGACCTCCAATGCATCTCCTCCTTTTCTCAGCATCAGGTCTCCCTAATGTCCTAGTAGTGTGAGTTGCTTCAGCATTTTGTTCTCCGGCTCCTGTATCTTCACCTTCAGTTCCAGAGTTCTTTGTTCTTGTTCTTCAGTTCCAGCATTCTTCTTCCCTGTATTTCAGTTACTCTTCATCCTTGCTCTTTAGTTCCAGAATTTGTCATCCTTGTTCTTCAGTTATCATGGTCAATTCATGCTCCAGGCCTCTTCATCTACCCGCCTGCGCTGATCCTCACCTTCCTACCCTGCCAGGTGTTTTCCAGCCCTCAACTCCCCCTTATCAAACAGAGTTGCTAGTACCCATTTCACAAGATTTTAACTAACTGCCAGCTTGTTTGCTTTCACATCTAAGTGGTCTTCTTATTCTCTAACTAGGTAATGCCTCCATTTTGTATTTTATATTTCTCTGACTTTGTCATTGAAGGTTTTCCAGCTTGGTTCCTTATCAGACTAGAAGAAAGGGGGAGGGTTGTCTAACACAGTAAGTTTTACAGTGAACTCAATCACAAAGCTGTGTCCCATACCTGTATTTTTCCTTTTTCATGGGGTTATGCTTTCCCTTATTACGTGTCCATCTAGATGTCTTCCACTTATCTGTCCCTCCATCTGAACATACCCATCCAGTCTGCCCATCCACCCATTCATTTCAAATAAATGTACAAAGCATGAATAATAAGGCTATTTTTGGTTCATTACAAATGGAACAGCCAGGGAGTTGTTTGGCCTTGAGAAGCACCAGAAGGAGTGAGGCTTTTCTATCATCATGGGAGGTTCTAGCTGTTGCTTTTGGGGTGCACGATGATGGCTGCTGCTGAATATGTGGAGTACTATCCATTCCAAAGACCCCATCCCATAGCCCTGCAATGTTGCTGTTGTTGTATGGAGGCACCAGTGCGGGAATGTCTAAAGGAGTCAACACAGATTACGATGGGCAGGGCTGGGCTATTACTTAGTATTGAACCTGAGCAGAGCAGGAATGGGAGTGATGATGCAGGGTGAGAACCAGAACTAATGGGCCCTGAGAAACAAAATGTAGAGTGGCAAGTAAGTCTCTTTACCTGAAAGGATCACATCAGGAGTAAGATAGCTTCTGCACCATCGGACATTACTCCTGAGCCTGAAGTAATCATCGAGAAGGTTGTCCGAGGGAGCCAGGCTTCAAGCAAAAGTGCGAGGGAGGAGCTCTCGTGGGCTGAACATGATGAAGAGATGGCACAATTAACCCGAGCCATGGAGGAATTATACATGGAGCGAGGAAATCCAGCACTGCGCAGGTCAACTTCTATGGGCCGCATGCGGGCTGTGTAGAAAGACCACCCACCTTTAATGCTATATGGTACAACAGCACATAGAGCAAGATCACTGGGTGATAGCTCCATTGATTCTGGTAATACATGGAGAGGCCGTACTGTAATAAGTAATTAATACCCCTGGGAATGGAATGTGGAGGTCAGTGCTGCGAATGCCCAGAAATGATTTGCTATTGTTACACCCCAGAGCAATTTGACGGTGCATGGTCCCTGGACTATGTTTGAATTCTATCATATGTGTAGTGACCACACTTTTGTACTTCCCTTGATGGGGGGGAAAGAGCAAGGAATGCCCTAATTTAACAGTTTTTCTGAGGGAGTTTCCCAGTTTTCTGAGAGTGTGTCTCCAGCTATCAGTGAACCCAGGGATTTAGTGAATGCTAATATATTGGACCATTCTATTCCTCTGCAGGTCCATGGTCAGTTGTGGGTAGAGCCAAGTACCATGGTAAGAGGCAGACTCTATGACAGGCATCCCAAGCTGAAAGTCTAATTTGGAGAAAAGTATGTGCCTTGTTTGACCTGTATTATTCATATGTTCCCGTGTCTGTGATTAACTATGTGGAACACCATTGTGAAGAGTGGGTGTGGGAACATGCCGATAAAGTGATTACCAAAGACAAACAGGACAAACAATATGTATGAAGTCACCCTGATTATGCTGGTGCTAAAAGAAAAATCAGAGAAATGAAGGTGGGGTAAAATGTGCAAAGGATGGAGTGAAGTATCACCACTGGAATGACTAGGTAGATAGGGCCCAAAAATAGAATGCCTTTTACCAAATGGGGCCTGGTAAAGAAACCACACCTTGAACATTATGACCCAGTTTCGCCATTAGGTGATGATGATGATGAGGGGTATAATTAAGGCCTTTTCAGTGACTGCGGTATGTTAAAATCATATGGTATCTAAAAAAGAAAATCATGCTGTAATTTGATGTTGGTTCTGTTGAAAGTATAAACATCATTGATTATACTGTTGATATTGTTTGGTTCTTGTACAAATAGAAAAATCATGGTTCCCAGCATTCTTAGTTTTTGCCTTTTGTGGGAGGACCTGTGCTTGTTTTTTCTCTCAGATTTGAATTAGTTTCAGCCATTTCCAAGCAAGTGGCACCTGGATTGCAAGCGCCATCAAAAAGAGATGGATGACCAGGGCTCCTGTAGTTGCAACTAATGGAATAGATTTAACAGTTTGATTCCATGTGTTAAAAGGACGGGAATGATCATTTTAAGTTACATGAGTGTTATTAGTGGAGAATGTGTTTGCAGGGTTTTTTTTTATACTTTTTGTAATTGTGGATTTTTGACTCATCTTGAGGAACCCCTTACACAGAAACTGGACACAGTGAATTGGGATTGAATGCGAATGACCAAGGACATAGCCACACCGAAGGCCTAAGAGGTTAAGCCTCCCCCCCTCCCCCCACCAGATGGTCCCCAGAATTGCAGCTCCTCGTGTGCAGCCAACCAATAAACCGGGGGTCCCGCTACACTTAATATTTGCAGTATATTAACCTTTTCATAGGTAGGACTGTTACTGTTTGAGTGCTGGCAGTTACTGCTATTTGGTATGGGAGGTTTACTATATTTTAATTGGAATTCAGTTAACTCATGTATTTCTAATAGGCCAAATACGACTTATGCGCCAAGTGTCTTTTTTTGTAGAGTTTT
This sequence comes from Rhinatrema bivittatum, assembly GCF_901001135.1. Lineage (NCBI taxonomy): Eukaryota > Metazoa > Chordata > Amphibia > Gymnophiona > Rhinatrematidae > Rhinatrema > Rhinatrema bivittatum. Next base: position 134,012,016 of record NC_042616.1, on the reverse strand, counting down.
CTGGTTTGCACCATAGCAATACATGTAAAATATAAAATACATTTTATGATCTTTTACTTCTGAAGACGGATGGTACTTTGAATGTTCTTGTTCATGTAAAATCTGTTATTATAAATATATGATTTTTTATTATGTGCGGGGAGGGCATGACTGGAGATGGCTGGGGGGGAGGGGGGGGGCAGGTTCCAAGCTATAAGCTTTGCCCAGGATGCCTAATATCCCTTGCACCGGCCCTGAATGCAGCTGCTAGAACACTGCACTACTTTTCAAAGCAGTAAATCTTCCTGGCTTGCTGTAAGACAGCTCTCTATCCCAGACTCCTGCCAAAGTCTGGAATTCTGTTGTGGTTGTGGTCTAACTACAGAACTAAGAGGGAACCAAAGAGCAGAAGCAACAACTAACAAAAAGTCTGCTCTCGGTTAAGATGAACATTTTTACTGTAATTTGAAACAGGTGGCTGTTCCTCTATGAAAATTTTTAAACCAAGCAGCTTATTTTTTAGCTGCTGACTTACCTATCTGACTCCCTCCTAGAACTACAGATTTGAGTCAATCACCCCAATTCATGTGGGTCTCAAAGGCAACTTCGAAGAGTAGGCTGTGCTGGTATGACAAAGAAGATTGGTTGATTTTAAAAAGAGAAAGAAACATTGCTTCACTTTTTAGGTGGTCTTTAGAGTCATAGGAATGCCATATGAACCAGATGATGGTGTTCATCTTAGTCCTTTTTCATGTGCCCATATGCAGTTTCTGCACATAAAATTCCTGACTGTTGGAAATTACGTGCATAAAATTCCTCAGGCCGGAAAATATGCGCGTAAAACTCCACAGCAAAGACATTTTTGCTTATTATCTTTCTGCTCGTTTGCAGATGAGAGAGACCGAGAAAGAGGAGCAAGGCCCGCACAAATTTACAACCCGACTGCAGCTGTAGCACACACACAATCAGACCGCTTCCCAACACAAGCACATCTTCCACACACAAAGCATACGCATTCCTCTGGCACCTGGAGCACACACAGAGCCACACATACACACACCGTCAGTGGCTGGACAAAACAAACATATACACACACATCCTAACACAAACACATTCCCCCAACATGCACATGCACACGCACGCACGCACACACACACACACACAGAGGCGCATATGTACCCACAGTTCATATCATGTCAGGCCCAGTACAGAGGAAATGGATGTGAAAAAATGTATCACTACTCTCCTCCTTCTATTGGCTCAATCAGTGGTGGGCAGAATGAGGAAGAGATGATGATGAGGGTATCAGCTGGGGAGAAACAATGTTAATGCAAATTAACTTCCATGTATCTTGCATATCCACTTTAATAATATATACAAATTCTTAATGCATACTCATGTATCAAAAATATTGCAACAATACTTTATCATACAAGAATAAAAACTAAACATTATTCACACACAATCATACATACTAGAGTACTCACCCACTCATACACACAATCACCTATAAAACAGCAAATAACCAAATTAAAGCTCAAAAGAGTATGATTTTCCAATTAAATTCACAATTTGTAGGCACTTTTTATGGAAAAAATGATATCTATTCAATTTGAACTTCCTCATGCAGCCCGACAGTATTGTTTTCAATCAGAATCCCAATCTAATAAAAAATCCCATCTGATGAAAAATCCTGACTAGGGCCCAAGTTTCGCCTCGAGATCGAGGCTGCTTCAGGGGAACCATTTCAAATCTGAAAAATCAAATCTATTGTTCACTCCAATCTCAATCGGTAGAAAAATATCCTTCCATGTGACTGGTGCATCGGCTTCAACTGCCGACACCCCACTTCAAGAAAGAAAATTGTCAAAGCATCGCCACAAGGCGCCAAAGCTTCAAAGACCGCTGGGTTAACTAAATTTGCAAAAAGTGCTTCAAATTAAATGAGTATATTGTCTTCAAACATCTTGTGGGAAATGTACTTCAAAAGACCATCATGCCGACTACAAGAGAGGCACAGCGTCATGTTGCCATGTTATCCAATTCCCAGAGGGAGATTTTTTGACCAGTCTTCGATTTGAGCTTACATATCAATGCAAGGTGGTATTTGTAATCTCTGATTCTACTCATTGAAATCAGTACTCTAGGGACCAGAATGCATCAGGATGAGATTATCAGAAATCCAAAACTGTCCTCAAATCTCCTTTCTGGAACTAGATAACTTGGGAGGTCTGAAGTCAATTTTGTTTCTCAGTTGAGAACAGTTCATGATGTACAAGCTTACTGTCTGACAGTGCAACAGAAAAGTCAGCAATCCATCAAGGCAGATAGGCACGGGAATCTCATGTGCTTCCTGTAGGGTTGTGCATGGTAAAACTTTTGATTTTATGTTCTTAGTTCATTTTGACTGCCATTTTGTGTCATTTTGTTTCACAAGTTCTGTTGTTTATTTCATTTCCATTAAAGTCAATGGAGGAAGCAATGCATACTATTTTTAACTCTAACATTGGGGTTTTCTATCCAAGTTTTATGTAACTTGCAGGCAGCCATCAACAGCACAGGCAACAGCACCCCAAAGCACCAAGTGTGGGGCAAAGTGGAACAAAAATTGGAATGGCACCAAGGGGGGGAAAGTGGACGAACAATGGCACAAACACCTCAAGGCACCGTGAAAGGGGCAAAGCAGCACAAACAGTGGCATAAACACCCCAAGGCTTTGAGTGACAATAAGGTAGGAAGAAGAGTGGCATCAACACTCCAAGCCATTGAGTGAGGGGTAAGACAGCAAGCTCAGTGTCAACCACATCTTTAGGCAGAAAGTAGAGAACAAGTCAGCAAAAAGAATGGCATTAACATCCTAAGACATTGAGTGAGGGATAAAACAGGACTCACAATGTTATCAGAACTCTAAAACATTGAATTAGGGGATAATCAGCATAAAGAGTATCATCAATGCCCCCAATATATTGTTTGAAGAATAAGGCAGCATGCACAGTTGCCTCAATACCGCATGGCCTAGAATACAGAGTAATGCAGCAAGACGAATGGCATTCAGATGGCAAGGTGCGGAACCAAGAGAGTGGCATAGCAGAAGGAGCAGACGGGGCAGAAAGATTCCAAGGCATTCAAAGAGGGGCAGAGAAGTTTTACTTCTTTTTATTCTTTTTTTTTTTTATGTTTTTGGGGCCAAATCACCCGAGTGGGAGGGCATAAAAACAAAAATAATGCCATGTTGGGTTAGACCAATAGTCCATCGAGCCCAGCATCGAGTCTGGGCACCTGAAAGTACCTGGCAAATCCCAGTATGAAGGTCTGTTTCATGTTGCTTTCCCCAAGGATTAAGAGGTAGAGAAACCAAAGTCTATATGGCTAATCAATATTTATAGACCTGTTCTCCAGAAATTTGTCCAAACCATTTTTAAACTCAGTTATACTACTAGCCTTAATCACATTTTCTGGCAACAAGTTCCATAGCTTATTTGGGCATTGACTGAAAAAAATAGCAGAAAAACTAAATGAATTCTTTGCCTCAGTCTTTACTGAGGAGGATGTTGGGGTTATACTCACACCGGAAACCTGTTTTTATTGTGATGACTCTGAGCAACTAAATAAAATCACAGTGAAACTGAAGGATAGAATAAATCAGATTGACAGACTAAAAAATACAAATCACCAGCGCCAGATGGTATTCACCCGAGTTCTGAAGGAGCTCAAACATGAAATTGTAGACCTGTTTCTGATGATCTACAACCTATCATTTAAAACAGCCACAGTGCCTGAAGACTGAAGGGTGGCCAATGCGAGCCAATTTTTAAAAAGGGCTCCGGGGTGATCCAGGGAACTACAGACTAGTGAGCCTAATATTGATGTCTGGCAAAATGGCAGACACTTTCAAAGAAGAAATTTCATTTCATGTTAACACAGCTGAAACCTCAATAAATGTTCCAGAGCATTTTTCAAACATTCTTTACATTTCTTGTGGCTGCTTCCACTAACTGCTGTCACTACACTAAAATGTGCAGCAGCAAAAGCATGGAGACTTTGCACAATGCATCGGTTATATAAATGCTTCAATGAATTGTAAATAAAGAACAATAAGCCATCATTGGAAATTTTAGTTCAAATGTCCATTTAGGGGCCAATTTCCAGTAAACCATTGAGCAGTGACTTAACGAAATATGTTTTAGCTGGCTAAGTTTAAGCAGATTTTCAGTTGCAACCTAGCCAGCTAGACTGAAGCTGAAATTATTTTTCCTACATCTAGTAGTTAAAATTAACCCAACTATCCTTGCACACAGGGACAGCCATGTAACTTAGTGGCTAGTGCTGAAAATTAACTCTAGCCAGATACGTTACCTCATCTGATAAAGCTCCGAGGAGCACCTAGTGTAGTTAAGCAGCACAAAATTTTCATTCTGGCCAATATAGCTACCTATCTCACACTTAAGTGGATAAATTACTTCGAAAAACCTACCTTTAGATTTTCTGGTACACATGTATAAAAAATACAACTTAGCAGTCCATGCTCACAACAGATTTAGAAATGGAACAACCGGATAAAAAAAGTCACATATTAGGTGTATTTGGCAGGGTTATATAAGAAAACCTACTTCTACAATACCTTGCCCTAGTCAGTGTTATTTCTCCCTCCCTTTCATAAGCTCTAAGATTCATCAAAGAAAAAATCCACTAAAGAAATGCCAGTAAAAAGGGCAACAGCTTTTAATCACTGTAGTCAATCTATTATGGCATTGTAGAATCAATTTATTATGGTAGTGTAGAGTCTTCACTAGATATCTCCAGTTCAGGCTTTGGGTAGGGAGTGAGGATGGAGCATATCATTCTTAACCAGTACTTCTCTAAGGATGCTGGGAGTGTTATCTCACACCCCTCATAACCGCAGGAGGGTATATAGAGTAATATGGCAGTTTTGAGTTGGTTTTTGAAGAAAGAAGACTGTTCATTTTCTGGAGTCCTCTGTTTCCTGATCTAGGCCCCCATGGTCAGACACCTTAGGAGTAAAGGAGAGACATATCCCTGATCGGTACCCAACCAGATTGGCAAGGCTTATCTCAGTTTTGTGGGTTTTGTGCTATTTCTGGATTGTGAAGACTCTCTGTGCTTGCTTTGACTTTGGGAGGACTGTTCACTTGTCTAAAGGAAGACAGCAATCATAAGACCTGATGTTCCTTTTATTCCAACAAGTGGAAGGACTGTAGTGACTGACCACATGAAAAGTAGTAATGATGTTTAATATGATTTTCTTGTGTCCAGTTTTGTGGTGGGAGGAAGTTCTGCCAACAATTCCTGCTCAGGGAAAAGGGAGTAAATATTCCATCTCTGGCTGTTTTTAGACTTTCCATTCGAGAGGTCGATTCTGTGCTTTCTGAGAGGAGAGTGGCAAGTGGAAAAGTTTAGTTAAAAGGAGTCCCCAACAGAGTCTTTACCCAGATAGGACAGAGTGGAATGGACTATGGGAGATTATTTTGTATTTCAAGCATTTTATTTCATTTTGGGATGAGAGACCCAGTTTGGATAGGGCACCCCCTTTGCATTGCTAAAAGCCTATCTTCCAAACCCTTGGAGGTGAGGTTGTCTAAGTGCCAGCCACCCTGAGGGTCATTCACCCAGAGAACATGATTGCAGTTGTGGATAAAGAGTGGACTTAACCATGAGACTGTATTGGTGCCGTTTTTAACCATTAAAGATTTACTTCAGTAAAATCTGCTTTTTTTTGGAACACTCGACCAGAGTGTCCAGCATGGTTATTGGTCCAAATACATTGTAGAATTCCACACCAGAGAGTAAGAAAGAGAGAGAGAGAGAGAGGTCTTCCTTCTGCAGTCATGGGTCCTGGAGATTCAGCCTCTCTCCCCCCCCCCCCCCCCCCCCCGAATTCGGAGAACCCACTCCCTAAGACTGAATGAACTTATGACTTTGTGCAGAGACTTAACTGCAGGACTGAGTACGATTCCCTCACATTTCAGTCTGAAGCCTGAATTAGGGGCTATCGTTGAATACATTCTACATTTATATAAGCCATGTTTATTAGCACATAATGAAAAGCTGGCAGAAGTGCTACAGTGCTGAAAATTATTTATTTTATTCCAAAATATCCCTCTCAAAACTCATCTACATATTAAACAGGTCAATATTCAAAGGAGTTTGTCTCGCTAATTACCAAAATTTCCCACCCTGCTGAGTAGCAAAATTTTAGATAGATAAGTCATTACCCGGTTAACATTTTGCTAAGAAAGAGGCAGCACAAAGCATTTTGAGGGAATGGTTTAAGTTTATTCAGCAAGCACTGAAAGTTAATGCTAGCCAGATAAAGTTATGTGGCTAACTCTGACTGAAACGTTTAAGGTGCTAAAGTTATCCAGATAATGAAAAAAAGTAACACAAATGTCCAATCCCTTATGCTCAGTAGACTTTAAAAAACTTGTAGTAGGCCAAGCGTTTGATCTACCCCCGTTCCCTCTTCCCATACCAAAAATTATATTATGGGCCTAATAACCAACTCTCAATGCCAAATCCCCAAAAGGTGACCTTGAAGCTTAGTCAGAGGAGGAAAGGCTCTTAACACCTCCTGCTGGGCTACATACTAAGTGATGATAGCTATGACAGCTACTAGCATTTGGTATTTAGTTATGAACTCAGAATGAAGCAGCCAATTGCCATTCAGAACTCAGAACTAAATTGGGATTGGTAGTAGGGATGTGTATTTGTTTCAAATGGATGAGCAAAATGTGACGAATGAGGCCAATTTTGATTTGTTACAAAAGAAACAAACCAAAAATAGCCTTTGACGAAAATACCCAAAATGTTCAGGTACTTTCATGTTTATATATTTTTTTTTAATTTAAAAAAAGGGGCCTCTATCAGGACCAGGCCTTGACCTGATCCCATCGATAAGGCCAAGGCTTGGCACTGGGGCTCAGGTCAGGTCACTAAGACAAAGGCCCAAATCTGGGACCCAATCCGAGGCCCAATCACAGCACTAGGCTAGGTCTAGTCACTAGACCCAGGTCCAGTTCCAGGGCCCATCCTGAGTCTGGGTCCCATTGCCGATGCTTGGGCCTAGGCCCAATGCCTGAGCCTAGCTCAGGGATGGGTCCCATCACCAAGGTCGAATCCCATTATTGAGGCTAGACCCAGGCCCAATGCCGGGGCCTGGCCCAAGGCTGGGTTCCATTGCCGAGGCTGGACCTAGGTCGGAGACTGGGACTCATCCAAAAGACTGGTCCTAGACTTAGGTCCAATGCCAGGGCCTATCCAAAGGTTGGGTTCAGTTGCTTAGGCCCAGGTCCAGTGCTAGAGTCCGGCCCAAGGCCTTGGCCTAGGACTGAGGATGGGTCCCATGCCCAAGGACAGGTCCTAGACCTAGGCCCAATGCCCAGTTTTGCCAATTGTGGGCCCTGTTGCCAAAGGCTAGGATCCAGCCTAGGCCTAATATAAAGACACAGCCTGAAGCTGGGTCCTGTTACTGAAGCCTGGGCCCAGCCTGATGCTAGCTCCTGTCTCAGAGGCCTAGGTCCAGACTCGACGGCAGGCCCACCTCCAAGGCCCGAACCTAGAGCTAGGCCTGATGCCAGGGCCTGGTTCGAGACCAGGTCTTGTTGCCAATCAGGATCAGGCCTCGGCAATAGGATCTGGCCTCTGGCTGGGTCCCAGCATGGAGTCTAGGCCTAAGTCACGGCCTGGCAACAGGATCCAATTTCTGGCTGGGCCCCAGCATCACGCCTAGGTAACGGGACCTAGGTAACGTGGACCCTAGCACTGGGCTTAGATCTCAGTGACAGGTCCCAGCCACAGGCCTTGGCCAATTTTTCTTTTCAGTAAAATCAAAAGTGCCTACGAATTGCTTCCCCAATTGACTGCAATGTAAAACAAAAAAACGAATTAAAGAAATACATTTTTTTTATTTGAGACAAACCTGATGAATGACTGTGACCTACAAAATGAATGAACAAACTGAAACAAATTTTTTGATTCTGCACAACTCTAGTTGGTAGCTTCTCTGCCGATGAGCTCTGAATGAGTTTTGGTCCCTTCACTTATTTCTTCTATCTGTTACCCCCTACCTGCATTTACCACCTCACTCCATGTCTATCCCAATAGTAAGAAACCTCTAATTTCCTTTTCAATTAATGTATTATCTAGCTGGGGAGGTTCAGAGAAATGTATGTGAAGAGGAGTTGGATTTTACTCCCCCATGTGGGAGACTGAGATGGTGCTGCCTTAGCCATTTATTTATTTAAAATATTTATATTCTGCTTATAATGAGTTCATGCTAAGCAGATTATAGAATAGCACATAAGAACAGAAAAACAATTTATATCACAATAGAATAGCCATTCTAACTACCTGGCACCATTTTGGAGTGTGAGATATTTTGTTAGATTTTCTGAAGAAAGGAGCTCTTGGTATACTTTCTGTTAATTTTGCTAACTTAATACAGAGAGTTTTTTGCTGTTTTGCCCTTGGATGTCAGCCAGCTAGACTGACTTAATTCTGCCTGTGTTTACTCTTTTTGATCTATTTTTGAGATTTTCACTGTAAGAGCCTTGGTGCAGCAGCACAGAGGATTGGGGAGCCCCTGTATAAGGCTGTATTAGGGGGTAGGGAAGATTCTGCAGAGTCCTATTATTCTGTGATCCTGTTGCAGAGGAATTCAAATCTTAAGTTGTTTCTCTTTGGTTTTGGTATCTCCTCATTTGGGAGACAAGGAAGTTTTTCCACTCTTCCAGTCTCTGGGGGTTGTTTACCCCTTTTTGTCAAAGACATATTTTTGTTCATTGAAACTGAGTGCCCTTGGTACCTTGGAAACAGTTATCAATTCATTGGGAAGGAGGTGTTTTTCACTCCGGAAGAACCTGAAATTTGAAGGAGCTATTTTTGAGAAATGGATTCCTATCCATTGCTGACTCAATCGTGTTGCACCTGAGAGGAAAGTGCCCACTGGTACTTTCAGAAGGAGATCTAAGATATATAAGATAGGGATGTGCATTTGTTTCATCCGTTTCATATACAAGCATGTAATATGAAACTATTGAAACATTTGAAACGAATGCACATCTAATTGACATGTAATGGGAAACGTATGAAACGAATGAAATGAATGAAACAAATGCACATCCCTAATATAAGAAAACTTCAGGAAAGATATGAGAATCAGGGCCTGTGTTCTGATAAATAATAGGGACTTTATTCTAACCATTCTACAATGGGGAGAAGATTGTGATAAATTTGGGAGTTGTAAGAAGGATTAAGCTTTCTTCAGATTGAGTATGTGGAAAGAGAAGGAGATCAATTGTTAAGGAATTGGCTTCCACAAGCTTACAGGGTCATTTTTTAAAATGCGATGTGCCGCTATTACATACGTTAGTGCATTATCACACTCAATAACACCCTAACGCATGTGATAATGAGTGCATCGTGGTGGTAAAATTTAAATTAGGGGAAGGGGAGGGGATAGCATGGGTTTGGGTGGGGTTAGTAACATGTTTTTTCTGGTACCTCTGCGGACGATAATGTTTTAGACATTATCGCCAGCAGTAGTAAAGGAAATAACACTACCTTTTACGGTGGCGCTATACGGGCGATAGTGTGCACCGTGCTGCAACCGCGGCAGGTGAAAATGCACTGCCGCAATGCGGCCAGGTGCACACTATCAACCCCCACCCCTTTTCTGGCCGCGGCTCATCATTCCGCTATATTTATAACAGAATGATGAATCTAGGCCTTGTTTACAATCTAAGGCCTGAATCACTAAGGCTTTTTTTCTTCCATTCTTTGTCTATGGGATAACAGCTTAGTAAATCAGGACTCTTGGTCTGATCATTGCAGCTATAGACAGTGGAGATTATCAGTGCTTTCTACAGAGACTGGGAAAAGGCTGTGTACTTTGGAGAATGCAAAACGGCCTTGAAGCTACTCTGCCACCCACAGGGAGTCCTGGGCCTCAGAAGCAAAAATATCCATGGAGAACTGGGTGCAGATAGAATCTATTTCTCTTTCTAAGTGCTCCTTCTATGGAAAATTTTAACTTTCTGATTTTATTTAATATTGTCAAATATTTGAATGTATGTACCATACAAACCTTTCCCTTCTTTCCTGCAGGAAGTACATTTTGTGTATATTAAATTTCTCTTTGTAGGGTTTGCCTTGCAGTCCTTGGAACATTTTGTTAGCTCTTTTCTGAGCTGCCCTTTTCTCTCTGTGTTCCTATCAAGGCACAATGTCCAGAACTGAACAGAATATTGACAATGAGGTGACTTATACACTGGCAGTATTACCTCATTTTTCCTGCAATAGCTTTGCCAATTGTTTTATTAAATTGACTGATTATACCTCAAGGTCATCTGAGATAATTATTCCTAAATCTCTCTTGTTTAATCTTTTCCATTTATTGTCCTAACTGACATGGAAGCACTTTTCTTTTTGAAAATTAGCATAAATTTATGCATGCTAAAAGCCCCTATGTTCTTTGCACCTTCTCATTCGTGTGGGTGGCCAAGAGAGGTAAAATAATGCACATACTTATGAAATTGTAATATATGTCTGTGTTACTTTCCTCCCGCAGTCTAAATATTCCTCTGGGAATGTCTCTTCGCAGACTGGCTATGGAAGATTTCAAATACTTATAGCGTGACAGAGAAGGGAAATTTACAGCCAAGCCATTTTACACAGGTTAATAGCTATTTTTCCAGATAAATAGCTTTGAAAAGTGTCCTCTTTGCGGGCAATTTTGTGACATCATGCATAAGCCGGCAAGTATTAGCATAAGTTACACAAATTTTCAAAGCAGATATAAAATATCTTGGCAAAACTTATGAAACACTTATGAAAAAAAATAGATTTTTATCGACTATGCTGAAATTTACATAAAAACTTTTTAAAATAAAAAACGATATACATGAAAGTCCCAACCCCATGCATAAGAATATAAGAAAATGCCATACTGGGTCAGACCAAGGGTCCATCAAGCCCAGCATCCTGTTTCCAACAGTGGCCAATCCAGGCCATAAGAACCTGGCAAGTACCCAAAAACAGTCTATTCCATGTTACCATTGCTAATGGCAGTGGCTATTCTCTAAGTGAACTTAATAGCAGGTAATGGACTTCTCCTCCAAAAACTTATCCAATCCTTTTTTAAACACAGCTATACTAACTGCAATATCCACATTCTCTGGCAACAAATTCCAGAGTTTAATTGTGCGTTGAGTAAAAAAGAACTTTCTCTGATTAGTTTTAAATGTGCCCCATGCTAACTTCATGGAGTGCCCTCTAGTCTTTCTATTATCCGAAAGAGTAAATAACCGATTCACATCTACCCGTTCTAGATCTCTCATGATTTTAAACACCTCTATCATATCCCCCCTCAGTCGTCTCTTCTCCAAGCTTCTTCCACTCCCTGAAATGCCTCTCCCTATGTACATAAAAGTACACACTACGGATGTGCATTCATTTTAAACAAACTGCATATCTGAACCAAAAACAGCCTTGTTCAAAAATATCTAAAAATTTGGGGTATTTTTATTTTTTCAAAAAAAGACTTCCTTCCAATTAGCATACACAACCATGGGTCCCAGGATTACCTGGCTGGGCTGAGCCTGGCCCAGCTGTGGCCTACCAGGACTCCTTCGATCACCCTCCAAAAAAACTGCTAGAGACAGGAATCTCTCTGGCCTCCATTTGCCCCTTCCATGGGGGTCCTTGTGATGCAAAGGACAGGAGTGATGCCCACTCATTCCTTCTCTCTCAGATGCTTTAAAAATAATGCCAGGAGCCCTGAGGCCAGCACCAAAGTGACATACTGCATAATGGCACTGCCTGTACCTGAGAAATGCATTAAAGTGAAATCATTTTGGCGCCAGGGTTGCCAGTGCTATTCACTTACTGGAGGGTCAGGCCAGGGCAATAGTAAGTGGGCATTACTCCTGCCTTTTGTACCATTGAGCCCCCTACAGAGAGGGCTGGGGAGGTCCCTGGGCCCAGCAATTTTTTTCAGGGACAGGAGGAAGATTGGAAGGGGTGCGGGGGGGGAGGGGGGCTAGCTGGGCCAGCTTATAGGGTTGAGTCCTGTCTTTGTGGGGTGGGAAAGAGGGAGGTTGGAGGGCAACAGGGAACACTTTTTTTTTGGTTTTTTTATTTTTGTTTTGGGGGCTTTTTTGGTTTATTAATGTTTTTTTTGGTTCAGGAAATGAACCAAACTGAAAACAAAAACATTAAAAGAATCAAAACACAAAAAATAAACTCTATTTGAGGAAATAAACTGAAATGTAAAATTTTGCCCTGCACATCCCTAATTCACACAGAGTGTGTATGCAGGTAATTTTACACATTTACCAGTTGTACAATTTTATACATTGTCATTTCTTCAGGTAAAGCATTAGTTTACCCATAGAAGTCCCTTTGAAAGTTACCCTTTATATAACTACGGAATATGTCTCATTTTTCAAACTCTTGATAATTCTTCCTGTTTTTCCAAGTGTCTTATCCTTTTTTTTTTTACATCTTTTGGCATGTCTGGTCTGTTTCATATTATTGTATCATCTGCAAACAACCATATTTTTCTTTTAAGTTCCTCAGCAATGTCTCTAATAAAGAAATTAAAGAGAATTTTCCAAGCACTGAGCCATAGGGTACCTCATTGGTCACTTTGCCTTCAATGGGGTGGACTCCATTTACCACCTTCATTTCATTTATTCATTTTCCTATCCCTTTTTTTTTTTTTTTAAATGCTCAAACCAGATTCTAAAAATAGCATATACAATTTAGAATACATTACATTAAATAAAACAGCAAAGCACTATGACATAGTTACACTATTATGGAACAAATCAAAAAAGGTAGATATCATAGTGTCAAAAAAGGACTACCCCATCACCATCAAGATCCATAATTAACTACCATATTATTTCTGTCCTCCTGGTTAGCTAATTCCTCACCCAATCTTCAATTTTCTGACCTACTCTCACATCATCTAGTTTGCTTACCCATCTATATCTGGAACAGAGTCAAAAGCCTTAATCAAGACCAGATAGACAACATCTACTTTATCTCCCATAAACACCATGTCCATCACCTTGTTAAAGAACACAAACAAGTTTGTCTAACAAGGTCTTCCCTTTGTGAAACCATGTTGTCTGGTGTCCTATAATATACTTGTTTCAAGGTACTGCACCTTCTTTTTAATATTATTTCCATACATTTTCCCACTACTAAAGTTAGACTAACAAGTCTGAGATTGTCTGCCTCCTCCTTGTCTCCAATTTTGTGTAGCAAAACTGCAATTGCTGTCCTCCAGTTCCTCAGAATCTCCTCTGTCTTCCAAAAAAAAAAAAAAAGCTGAACAGAGTTGTGAGAGGCAGTCAGCATATTTGTTAGCGCTTCTGGTATCCTAGAGTGTACACCATCAGTTCTATGGATTTATCTACTCTTATTTATATAAGTACTTCAAGTAACTTGTCTTCTGTAATTTAGTTTATAATCATTTCACACTTATCATTATCAATGCTGTTTTTTCTGCTTTTGGTTCTTTACCTTCCCCTTCTTCTGGTAATATTGAGCATAAGAACATATGTAGGATTTCTGCCTTTTGCCGATCTTCTTCACAATTCCTATTGGAGTCAATACTGAAACATATCTGAATAAGTAAATTAGCTGGATAGGTCTAATCTGGCTAACTTTAAGCAGGTCTAACTTATCCAGTTAACGTAACCGGATAAGTCCAAATATTGGATAAGTAGCTCCTCCCTGATGCGATCAAATCCCACCACCACTTATCCTCTAACCACTGATCACAGTTGGATATTCAGCTGCCAGTTCACCGGATAAGTCACTACTTATCCGGCTAAGTAGCACTGAATATTTGTCTTACTTTCTCCCTTTACCTTATCTATTCCTTCTTTGTTTTTTTGCCCATCTATGCTCTTTGCATACTCTATAAGGCTAAGGGGCCAAGTCATCATACTTCATGGGCACTCAATGTTATCCATCAAACCATTATTCGACACTTTCACTACATAAATGGAATTTAATACTACCGAATCAAAGTATTCCACCTCCATGTATGTTAATGAGGAATTAATTATGCAAAAACTATGGGTTAATGACTCTGCACACCATGCAAATTAGGATGTGATCCAGTAAAATGCACAAACCTGTGCAACCACTTCAACAGGTGTTTTTGATCAGAAAATTTTACACCACTTCAAGATCCTTGCATTAGAACAGGGAAGTTACTTTCTTCCTCTTGACTGGTGACAGGAAGCAGTGACTGACACTGATAGAAAAAGGGAGGAAATTGAACTCAATTAGATCTCCACAACAGGGAAAGCAGGATATCATACTGGCAGATGGCAGAAGTATGGCCCAGGAGGTGGTGAGATAGTCATAGGAAAATTTGACATAGAGAGGAGGAGAAGAAGGAGAAAGAGTACAACAGGAAGACAGAGATGGCCTGCCAGCTGTGCAGAGAATGCCACACATGTACTCAGGAATGCTTGGGAAAAGACTCAGATACTTACACCCAAACCCAAGAACAACCAGCACCAGAAATCTCAATACAAAATTATAGTATTTAAAGGCCTGAAAAAAGCCCAAATCTCACAATAGACAAATGTGGCAGGTCAACAGTCAACACATCCTCAGCCCTGAACTCTTCCAGTCAATACATATGGCCTATGCCCTCTTCTTGCCCCACCCTACTACTATGTATGTGCATCCCTGAAAAACACACACCACCCCCTTCCCTGGCCAGACCTCAGGATAGCTCCTTACCTCCTACTGGCTTGGTCTCATATTGTAGTGACGCTGCTTAACAGTGCATCGACTGTGAACCACGCATGGGATTCCAGGGAGCGTTTGTTGGCTAGAGGTAAAATGTGTTGACCAGTCAGGTTTCCCTAGGCTAAACTGGCTCTTTGACTTTGGGCCGAACAGTCACTTAGTGCTGGGGAACCCAATAAAATATGGAAAGTGCACTCATGTTCTAAAGGTTATGCATCATTTAACACGATTCTGTGAGAATATGCACTCTGTATATCATTATTTTAGTGTGTCAGGCACTAAAATGCAATGTTACATGTGCATCATAAAAGTGTACTAAAATTAGCACAGCTAATTTTAACATACTTTTTTGTAGATAGGTCCCTTTATGACTAAAGCTATAAGGAGTGCCTGGTTTTGGACTGTAAAATGCAGAAAGATTACCCAGAATTTGGAGTAGCAAATGCCTGTTCAAATTGAATGCTCTGAAAAAAACATTTTTGCATTTCCACTTGCCAATGCCATTATTAAAGTCTTCTAGAATGGCACATGAAATTGCATTTATTTATAGACAGGCTCTCAAATGGACTGAAGCCGAAAAGCATACTATTCCAAGAGTGAAGTTCCAAATGAAACATTCATCGAAGAAATCATGATTTTATGGTCTCTCTACACCCATCAGTTAACTGCCAAGAAATTCTGAATCTCCAGTCCAATACCAATCCTCTCCTGAAACTGCAGAATGGACATCATAAAAAGCCAAAGCATCACAGCAGCTGAGAAAGGAAGTGAAAGGGAAGACCAAAAAATACGCTATTGATAGGTCATCCAAAGTAGCCTCACTGTGTAGAAATAGCTTCATTAATCTGCTTCTAACTAGGAAGCTGTAAGAAAGTTGACACACACTGACTGCTGTAAGAAAGTAATCACACACTGACTGCAGTCAGTGTGTGATTACTAAGCTCATTCTGGCAACAGAGATATAAGTAGAAACTTGTCCACTTTCATGGATTCCCTGATCTTGTTTTAACTTTCCTTCAAATTTTTATTTCAATTTTCTTTCAAGGGTATCTGTTTATGGTTGGTTTTCTCTGCATTATCTTTTGGCTGAATTGTACTTTTTTTTTTATTTACTTAAGGAAATGTAGAGACATTCTCATTTTAAGTTTTCACTGCTTAGATGTACTGTATTTCTTTTGTTCTTTCTTTTTTGGTTCACTGCTGAGGTATTTGAAAACTAATAATTATAATACTTTTTTTTTAATCAAAAAAACCCTTAGAATGTTTTATTACCCAGTAGTATTTTCCTCCTCTTTTGGGCTTTCAGTGTAATTAGAACTGGTTCTTAATGAAACTACCAAGGTATGAGCCTTCATCCACAGCTACTTGGGAGATTTACACCATTTCTGGTCCAGTCCCAGCAATGACAATCTTCAACCAGGGGGGGCCATACGACTTCCTATGAAATTCAGTTCACCTCTGCAACACCCCCCAGCCTTGGACAGCCCCAGGAGCAGACGCTGGACTCAAGGGTCAAACTGGGTCCATCAGGAAGCACTGCCACACAGAAGACAGCTTTCCAAAGGATCTAACTGACTAATAGGGTCATTTATCAAAATGTGTGACGGAGACTGAGACTGAGACTACCTGTAATGCCCCTAACACTAGATAGGTATTTATATCTCTATGGGAGGCACACCCTCGCTCAAAGATGAGATTTGTGCAATGTTCTATTATCCTAGCATGATGGACTCTCTACCTGGGTAACATCAAGCTAGGTTGAGAGAACATTGCACAAATCTCATCTTTAGGTGAGTTTCCTCACTCCGAGGGTCATCAAATCTTCACAAGAGAGCACTGTTCTGTTCGTACATCTCACTTTGAATGTCAAAGTGGCCCCTAACCCCCTACCCTAATACCTAAACCTCACCTCGAGTTACTAGGTGGGCCTCCCATAGAGATATAAATACCTATCTAGTGTGAGGGTATTATGGCTAGTCTCTCGCTCTCTAAGTAAGGACTTGGCCAACTGCTCAAGGTTTTTGAAAATTGACCAAGCTAACCAGGGTGGGTCCTAAGGCAGAGGTAGGTCAAGGGGAAACTTTAGGTGGCCAGCACTGATTTTCAGAGCTAGCTATCAAACCCAGCCAGCCAAATTTATGTACTTCAATAGCAGTCCTACATTTGTGTAGCCACTCTCCCTCCTGGCTTTTAAAATAAAATAAAATAAAATAAAATGCCCCCTTTTTCCTCCATTCATCTTCACTCTTCCCTCCCTTCCTCCCTCCACCTAAAATATTAAAATGGCAAACTTTTCTTCTATGAAAAAAATTGCCTTCAACAGCAGGATTTCCTCTCTCTCTCCCCCCCCCCCCCCCATCCCCCATTGTCCCAAAAAGGAGAGTGCTGGCTGGGAATCCCATTTTCCCATCCTCTCCTGCAGGTCTTTAAGGGATTCTGTGGGGCCATTTGTTTTTTTGTTTATTTTGAGTGGAGGAGGGAGGGGAGGGGACCAGATACTGAGACCCATTTTTAAATAGTAAGAAAGGAGGAAAGGAAAAGGTCCTGATGCTGTCAATTGTTTTTTAAATATTTTGAGTGGAGGGAGGAACCAACGGAGAGAAAGGAGTCCTAATACTGCTGAGCCATTTTTTAAATATTTTGAGTGGAAGGGGCAGGAGAAAAGGGGGTCCCATATCTACAGATCATTAATTTTTTTTATATTTAAAGATTAGGGGGTGATGGAAGGACAGGGTCCCAACACTGTGGGCCATTTTTTTAACTTAAAGAACAGGTGGGGGGAACAGGAAGGATTTCCTAGGTTTTTTTTTGTTTTGGTTAGTGCCTGATTTTCAGCACTAATCACCTAAGTTTAGCTGGGAAACCGAGCTGCACTAAATTTGGCCAGTCAAATTCTAATTGGCTAGATTTAAGTGAATTTTCATCTTAAAACATGATCAACTTGGGTCAGCTGAAAAGTTGCCTAAAGATAATCAGCCATTATCTTCTCCATTCTTTGAAAATGGAACTTAAAGCCATTAGATCAATCTACCTAACACATTTTTTTGAAAGGTTCAGTGCTTCAAAAATAAAGAATTCAATTTTCAGAAAGTGTTGATAGGAAATGGTAACATTTGGGTGTACAGAATGGTTCAGTGGTAGTGCAGTGCTTTGTCATGTAGGAGGATATTGATTTGATTCCCAGGTCAGTCTTCGGTTTCCTGGGTTGGCCAGATATGGGGATGCTGGGGAAGCAGTGTTCATAGCCCTAGGGGTTTTGGTCACCATGCAACAGCAACACCCGGAGGCTGGATCCCTGGTGCATGGGCCTCCAGCTGAGGACTGTGGTTACAATGACTGGACTATGTGAGTTGAAAGGAAAAGAAAATAAGGGGAAAAACTCCCTGTGTAGTTGCACATTAAGTTTCATGGTGCCAGATACTAACCCCTAAAAAACAGGAGGAAGCTACTGAGAACCTTCTCCCTAAAAAAAAAAAATCTCCATAGAATCATATAATCACATTACAACATTGCACACAATGCTGTTGTGAATTACAAAAGAATCTGAAAAAGTGTTGCATCATGATTGGCTGTGGCAAGATCTGACCTTATCAGCATATAGGCAGTTTCAGAATCAGGCTGCTTTAAATGATAGGTTGCAGATCACCAGAAACAGGTCTGCAATTTCATGTTTGAGTTCCTTCAGAACTCTGGGGTGAACATCATCTGGTCCCAGTGATTTATTTTTCTTTAATCTGTCAATCTGATTTATTTCATTCTCCAGTTTCACAGATACTTTGCTTAGTCAACCAGAGTCATCACGGTTAAAAAATGTTTCTGTTATGGAATGACCCCCAAATTCCTCCACAGTGTAGACAGACAAGGAATTAATTTAGTTCATCCCTTTTACTTTTTTCTATATTATGTGCTCTCTGTGCTATCATGAAAGGATTTGATCTAGATTTTATCTTGATTCAAATTTTCAAGCCTTGTGTGATTCTGGGCATTACAAAATTTTCCATTCTCGATCTACAAAGTTGAATCTTCCTTATTACCGCTTTCCTCTTCATCTTTTAATGACTGAACATCCGCCTTCAATTTTGTATTCCTGATCTGTATATGGATGTAAATTAGAACCATGATCATTATGCATGCATTGGAACTGTCTGACTGTTTTCACATATTGCAGGTTTTATGACTGTCATCGCTAGAACAGAAAAATGTGCTCCCTCCAATAGGCGGTGCCAATAATTCCTTATCCCATCTACTGTACATCTTTGCTGCATTTCATTTTTGAGAGAGGAAGAAGGTAAAACAGATGTGGTCAAACTATGGCCTGAGGGTCATAATCAGCCCATTAGCATCTTTTTTCTAGTCCGCCCAATTATCCATAAAGATCTATATTTCCAGGCCGCTGGTGCTCTGACCTGTCTGCCCGACGTCATCACAGAAGGCCCAACATTGCATATGTCAGTGCATCATCAAGAGTGACATTTCAGGTCTTCATTGATGACATCAGGCAGACAGGTCAGAGATTCAGCAGCCTGGAGACACATGCACAATGGTACTGGCACCTTTTCTTCTTTATTTGGCATGCCTCCCAATCAGATGGATAAGGAGCAGCTGCAGAAGATTATATCTACATGTCTTTGTATCCTTACTGCCTCATGCTCAGCAATCCTAAACTTGTCTCCTCACCAAGGCACTGAAGGTAGGAGGTCATTGCTTAGGTAAATAAAACTGTATTTTTCAGCATGGGGATGTGAGAGCAGGCTGGTGGTCTTCCCAGGCAAGAGACGCTCTGCCTCCTCCCCTTGCCCAACATGTTAACCCTCAGGCTTGACCAGGCTAGGGCAAAATGTATTTTTTTGGCCTGTTCTTACATGAGGAATAACTTGTTGAAGGAGGAGAAAGACAGACAGTAGCACTATGGGATAGGAATGGGAAGAGAGAGAGAGACTGAAGAACAAAAAGGGCAAGAGACAGGATTGGGGAGGGAGAGGGATGTTGAACACTGTGGAAAGAGAATAAAAGACAGAGGGGCTTAGATGGTGCATACTGGTGCTGGGTAGAGAGTGCAAAAAGCACTCCATGCATACACTCATTCACTTGTACACAAACACTCCACTCCAGTCACTCATGCACCCCACAGGCCATCTATTCACTTGAATATACGCATTCAACTCACTCACTGAGACACTGCACACCCACTCAATGTACAACAGATATACCCCATCCACACTACACTAGACATATCACTCACTTATATCTGGTCACTCACACATACTTTATGCACTTACCGGTACTTGCACACACATATCTGACTTATTTCCTCACACATATAGAGCTCACACACACTCATCTACACCCCTCCATCCATTAGTTCATACCCAAGCCATCCACTCACAGGCACAACACACACTTACACACATGTATGCATACATGTGCTCCTGGTGCAGATGAGAGCCACTAATGTGATCCTGTTTAAAAAGAAAATGTGTCCATCCCTATTTTACAAGCCAATTTTCAAAGGGAAAATGTTCCCTTTGAAAACCGAGTTGGAAAATATGTACACAGACCTACATCTATTATTTGTGTAGGTACTTTTCCCTCAGAAATGTACACACATACTTATTAAAATAAAAAAGTGCATGTGTGTGACACTGGTCCCAAACAGTATATGCTTAACTGCTATCTAAATCTTGTTTAAGCTCTAACTTAGAGAATAGACTGTAAAAGGGTGGTCATTTCATCTGCATTTTCTCAGCCTGTAATTGAGTTGTTGGTGGCTCTTTTTTGCTCCCTGGTGAAGAAACTAGTGGAGGCCACATTTTTTCCTGGCTGGAGTAATAACAAACTCTGCTCCTAGGATTAAGACATAGCTTCTTTTTGAAGAGACCCTGGGAGGAATCATAGGGACACCACCAATAATACAGCCTGCCTTATGGAAACCTCATCATTTAACTCAGCCTCTGAATGATAGATCTGCTATTGGTGAACTGTGCTGGATTTTGCTAGGAATGAATTCTTTGTGATAAGAAATGTATTGTGCTGCTAAAACTTATTTTTGCTACTGTATGCATTTTTTACTGTGGAAGCCTGCAGAAATTGACCTTGTTGAAGACACCCTATTTTTATTTCAAATAATATTTTGGCATTAATTAAACTACCAATTCACAACGCGCACTGAACTCTTCATTTCAGGGTTTGGTTTGCCTGAGGTGAAGGTGCCTATGATCTGTCAAAAATAGCATGACTCCATTCATTGGGGGAGGGATCTGTTCATCCATAGAGGGGAAAGGTTTCCCTGTCCAGTAAAGATCACTTTCTGAGCCCAGTCCTTTACACCATCTGCTCAAACACTTTCAAAGAGCCCCAATAACCAGTCAAAGTTTTGAATTCCCTGCAACTGATTACATGTTATGTATCCTAGTAGGAATTACAATCATAAGTGCTAACCCTGCCCACTCTCCACCCCCAGGATCATCTACCCTACCTGCGAGTAAAAGTATACGCATAGTGGAACTACAGGTATGCTTTTACCTTCTGATAGGACAGGGCAGTTTTCAAAGAGCAATGTTTTTACCTGCTGAAATGCCTTTGAAAATTGCCCTTCCTTCATGTGATCAGTTTCCCCCATGATAGAAACATAAGCCTTATCATCGTTAATTCTTTTCTTCCCCAATGGTTTTTCCAGTCATTCTGGTTTTCATGGGGTATTCTTTTTGTCCATCTTACTTGCTGTTCCTGTGCCCGTTCTTAGTGATGTTCTGAGAACTGATGGTCAATCTGAATTCCTACTGCAAGGATTCTAAATCAGGAGGAGGGGAAAGCCACGCCAATGTCATCCTTAATCTGGGATAACAGACCTCTCCTAAAATGGGAATGGAAAGCCAACTCATTCCATGTGACCTCCAATGCTAATTAACAAAACATTTACTGTGTATGACATGACTAACTGTCTCCCTTGTTTGAACTGCATCAGATTCATTTCTACAGTCTTGTCCTGTTGGGATCCCCAAAGATTTAAGATATGGCATCCAGGAACTGCTCTCAATCATGTAAGACTGAGTTGTCCTGTTCTAGGAACAGCATTGCTCATCTGAGAGTCTTAAAAGGCTAATTATTAGCCTACCTTAGTGGAGTCCATGTGATATATTTGGGGTTGTATTTTAAAGATCAGCTGGCACTGATACAAAAGACCCCAGAAATCTTCCTTCAGCCCCCAAATTACTCAGGCAGGGAAATATGTGGCATTTTTTAGGGCCACGAGGCTTCCTACTGGCAGTTCAAAGGCATTTCAGCAGGTAAAAACATTGCTCTTTGAAAACTGCCCTGTCCTATCAGAAGGTAAAAGCATACGTGAAGTTCCACTATGCGTTCTATGTAATGCTATCAGGCAAGTTTAATTGTTCAATGTAAACCGGTTTGATTTGTATCCAATGCAAGAAGATTGGTATATAAAAAACCAAAAATAATAAGTTCAAGAGCATACTGCCTTGGATCTTGTCAGGAATCCACTTGTTGCTGCAGTCATTGCAACTGACATTGAATGGTTTGAATGGCTGAAACCGGTTCCTGCATTAATGCAGGATGTCCTTTGGCTTTCATAAGAAAATGGATGGGTGTCCTCCTTGGGGTAGGCACAAATTGTCAGTCTGACTGGGCAATAGGTGGTCTCAGAATTAGGCATTGTCTCACCGCTCGCATTCCTCCTTACCCCCCCCCCCCCAAATGTACCTTCATGTGGGGGGAGGCCCAAAGGTTTAGTAGAAGGCCAAAGCTAGGACCTGTTGTGGCAGTAAACCATAGCAGGCCAGAGTTCAGTCCCGGAGACTGGAGGCACAGCTTTAAAGACATGACATGGAAATCCACGAGTCAGGAACCTGGCACAGAGATCCAGGAATCAACAGTACCAGGTATGTATAGCTTTTCCTGTTCTCCTATCTCTGGTGTCCTTCGATCACCACTTCAGATCCTAGGTTTCCTGAAAAGACCCATACAGATGACTTAACATATCTAGATCTAAATCATTTATCAGCTCTCCTTCATTATAGTGATCCGTTTTCTTCTTCTTCCTAGTCTTTATGGCTAGCCCCTACCAGTTAAAATGGCTCTTTCCCCTAATTTAGTAATTTTAATTAAAAATGAAAAAGCAAGTATTTTAATCTCCCCTTTCATTTTTCTCTTTCAGCAGCTTCCTTCTGCATCCCCCAAGAGATTTTTAAAGGATGTATCTAACTGCTGAAAATCAGTATGGCATGCCCCCATAACACAATTTCAAAATCTAGTTGTGGGAACATTACAGCTTAGCCAGGAATAAAAAAAAGGCCATCAGTTTAGCTCAAGTAGCATAGTAACAAAGTAGATGACAGCAGATAAGGAACAACCGACCCATCCAGTCAGCCCAATTTCTCTGGTCTACTCTAAGCATATATCCCAGCATTTTGATTCTTTATTGTCCTGGTCAGAAAAGCATACAATTTCCTATACTTAATCTAATACCCAGGCCCTCCCAGCCTCCATGTATTACCACTAAGCTCCATCATAAGAGTTTTATCAAACTCTTAAGGTTGTTGCCCTAAAATTCAGCTACCTAGCCCATGTGGCTTTGCTGGATGGTTCTGGGCCAACACCAACCTGCCACCATTGATTGATTGCTACTATTTTTACTAGTAGGCTATTCAAGGCATCTACTACTTTTTTAGTAAATAAATATTTTTTCATTTTTCTGCTGAACCTTTTTCCCTGCAAGCTCACATCATATCACCAAGCTCACATCATATCACCAAGGACTGTTTCTATAAACTACAAGTCCTCAAAAAGTTAAAACCACTCCTTCACTTCAACGACTTTCGCCTCGTCCTACAATCTATTATTTTTTCAAAACTCGACTATTGCAACGCAATTCTACTTGGCCTCCCCGCCAACAGTATTAAGCCTCTACAGATGGTACAAAATGCCGCTGCCAGAATCCTAACAAACACCAATAAAAGAGAACATATCTCCCCCATTCTGAGCAACCTCCACTGGCTACCCATCAAACAGAGAATCCTTTTTAAAACCCTCACCATTATTCATAAATCAATACACAACATCGCACCTATATCACTCCAAACTCAACTTCGTCCACACCTATCCTCCAGACCCATCAGAAGCGCCTACAGAGGCACATTGTTCGCCCCTCCAGCAACATCATTACTAAGAAAAAGAGCACTCTCAACTGCAGGACCACACCATTGGAATGCTCTCCCCCCAGACTTACGCCTCGAACCCAGTCTACCAGAGTTCAAAAAAAAGTTAAAAACCTGGCTCTTCAGGCAAGCGTTCCAATCTCCAGAATTTAACTAAGCGCCTTATCCTGACTGAACTTGGGAATATTTTGTATTACAGTTAATAATATACAATTTTATCCAAAATTAAATTTCAATTTAATTTTATGTTTAATTTAAGTTTAACATGCTAATTGGCTTAATTTTAATTTAATTATGAAAATATTTAAGTATTTATTGTTATTGTTCAATGTTCATGTTATGATTGTATTATATGTTATTGTTCAATGTATTATATGTTATTGTTCAATGTTCTTTGTAAAAAAAAACCCCGGTCTGACCTCCCAGACCAGGGCAATCTTTTCGTTTCATGTAAACCGGACTGATTTGTATTGTATACAGGAATTCCGGTATATAAAAATAAAAAAATAAATAAATAAATAAATAAATAAATCATGACCCTCTTGTCTTTCAATTTCTTTTTCTATACAACATTTCAAATTCCTATAATTTATTAAAGCCTGTCAAATATTTGAATGCTTCTGTCATATTCTCCTTTCCCGTATTTCCTACAGAAACTAAATTTTGAGTACTGTAGGCCTTGTATCATATTAGTAGCCCCCTTTTTTAATCACTTCCATCCTCTCAATAAAGACAGTATTCAAAAAGGAATCTTACCAGTGACCTATGCAAAAGCAATATTATTTTCTTTTTCCTGCTATCTCTTAATTATGCAATCAAGAACACTGTTAGCTTTTCCTATTGCTTTATTACAAAGACTGACTTCCTTTTGGTCATTTAAGATGATTACTCCTATATCTCTTGCTTGTTTCACATATTCCAGTTCTTGTCCTTCTTATTGAGAGAAAGCTATGGCTAAAGGAATTTGGCATCCAAAATGGATGAATCTATATTGTATACCACTGAAACTCATTTTCCAAACCTACAACCATTCTTCCAGTTATTCCACGTTCCCTTTCATTTCTTCACCCCCTTCTTGCTTGCTCATCTGTTACAGATTATTTTTTTCATCATTTGCAAAATTACCATAATTGTGGGAAGGTGAATGCCCAACAATTCTTTTTTTTTTCAATTGTGCTTGTTTGAATTGACTGGGCTGAATGGCTTGAGAAGATCTCAAACCTTTTACTAGGCTATATTTGTTGTACTAAAGGAATCTACCAAATTCAAAGATTTAAAATACTATAAGATACTAGCAGAGACCTGAAAAAATATCAGTTAAATTAGCACCCCCCAGCCTGTCCCCCTCTACTCTCTTTCTCCCCTCCCCAAGCCTGATCTCATTACTCTCTCCCCTAACCCATCACTATCACTCATCCCCCTCTCCTCTACCCTCCAATCCTAACCAATCAAGTTCTCCATCCAAACCTCTCTCTACTACTCTATCTTTCCCCACAACTCATCCCCAGGGCCAACCAGAAGAGGGTTCAGGAAGGTCAACTGTCCTGGGTCTCAAGCTGAAGGGGGCCTTCAAATGGAATACTTATTAATTTTGGTGCATCCTTATCCCTATGTCATTTGTATTATGGCTAAAACCACGGGTATTAAACCAAATCATAATCCGTCTCGCCGGTCAATGTCTCTTCAAGTTATCTCCCTGGTTACTTCAGTTTTATGATCCAAGTTTGCACTTCCTTGTTCAATGTAAAGCATTCTTTCATGCGCTGGTTATCGTTACAATGTAAACCGAAGTGATTTGTAACTTGTTACAAGAATATCGGTATATAAAAGTGTTAAATAAATAAATAAATAAATAAATAATGGCTAGAGACCTCAAAAGCTGGGAATGGTCTGGGTCATCTCTGGCCCCCTGAGAGGGCGTGCCCATCCCTACCTCTCTCTCTACCCCTACCCCATCTCTCCAAGTCAGTCCTCAAACACTCTCTCTCTCCCTATAACCCAACTCTATTACTCTTTGCCTCTTTTTTAAGATCAACATTACACTGACCATCCTCCAATCTTCAAGTCTCTGAGATAATATCTAAAGGTTATCTTCATTCAGTGCTATATATTCTAACTCTCCCAACTTAGATTTTAGACTTCTGACATTAGCATACAAACATTTCAAGGTATGTTTTTCATTTGTATATACAACTTTCCTAGCAGTTAACAGGGGTAATTCGGAATCTGTTCTTTACTTATAAACACATGGGCTATGTTTGCTTTTATTGGAACCTCTCTATTGGGATGCTCTAACTCCCCTGTTTCTTTAGTAACCTTTGAAGATACCTCCCTCTGAACCTTTTACTGCTGAGTGACTGTCAGCTTTCCCCCTTGATCTAGATAATAAGCTGCTCTATCTCCTTTTTAAAGATTAGCACCAGCAGCTTGAATCCACCTGGTTAAGGCAGAGCCCATCCTTTTAGAATAGGCTCCTGCTTGTGCAAAATGTTGCTCAGTTCCTAACAAAAAATAAAGCATGTCTTCCCTGTATCTTCATCTCATCCAAGCACTAAGATTCTGGAGCTCTGTCTGCCTCTGGGGTCCTGCATGTGGAACAGGAAGCATTTCAGAGAATGCTACCCTAGAAGTTCTGGATTCCAACTTTCTACCTAAGAGCTTAAATTATGGCTTCCAGAACTTCCCTCCCACACCTTGCTATGTTTTTGGTGCCCATGTGAATCATGACAGCTGGCTTCTCCCCAGCACTAAAATTTCAGTTAGGTGATGTGTGAGGTCTGCCACCTTTGTATCAGGCAGGCAAATTACCAAGCGATGCTCATGTCCACCAGCCATCCATCTATCTACAGTCCTAATAATCGAATCACCAGTTATGATGGCCAACCTAACCTTTCCCACCTGGGTACAAGCCCTTGGAGACTCATCCTTGAAGCAGGTCCTAGCTACAGGATCACTTCTTGCTAAACTAAGGTAATGCTTTCTGTCCACGTGACCTTGTTTCCTCAAAGCAGAACAGGGGCTGCCACACTGGAGTTGGGACTTGGCTACTATATCCCTGAAGGTTTCCTCTAGATAACCTTTCTGTCTCCCTTAGCTCCTTCAGGTCTGCCACTTTAGCCTCTGGAGATCAGACTCATTTTCTGAGAGCCAGAAGCTCTTTGCTCCAGGTGCACACATACCTCTCACCAATTAGTAAGTAATCATACATTCGGCACTCAGTGCAAAAGACTGGAAGGCCTCCAGCTGAAGATTTTTTTTGGGGGTCTCGACTCAGTTTGGGAAGCCCTGGTCTAAAGCTTAAGTACTTGCTTAATTGCAAAGCAAAACATAGAAAAGCAATTGCTCCCCAAAATTATTTCACAATAGGCATAAGATCTAATTGCTCATAATCCCTGCAAATTCAAATTGTTGATCCTAGTTATCACTGTATACTGTAATGACAAATATTTGTCCTTCAACCACATCTATGTATTCTAGCTATTATTCTGTCTCTCATCTTAAAAAACAAAACAAAACGCTAAAAGGTTGATATTAAGCCACAGGCAGACTGAGTAAGGTATCCAGATGTTATTTATTTATTTATTATTTTGAAAATGTATATACCACTTACACAAGGTTGAAAGTGTTTTACAGAATAACATTCATAAAAACAAATTGATAAAACAAATAAAATAACAAAAAAAATAGCCTGCTCTTGAAATATTCAGATGATCATAAGCTTGCTTAAATCTAAAAAGTCTTCAGCAGCTTCTTAAACACCTTAGTACAAGATGTTAAATATAACTATTCTGAAAGGTTATTTCAGATTGTACGACTCGCTAAGGAAAAAGTTCTTTCCTAGTTCTCATCTAGTCTCACAGATCTAAACAGAAGGAATCGAAATCAAATGTGATTGGGAAAAACAGAGGGCTTTTTTTCTTATGGTTCTTGAGAGAACTTAGTATCCTCAGCACCTTTATTTTTCACTTCTGCATCAGCCACTGGGAAATGACAAGAGGGGAATGGCTGGATTTAGGGCACAGAATAGCTGTTTTCTGCTCTATTCTGTTTGCTCCAGTCTCACCCCTACCCTCCTGATCTCTGCAGGCTACTGCCTGGGAGGGTAGAGGCTGGATGGAGCAGGAAGCAGAAGGCTGTTCTCTACAGGACACTGATCAGTAAAGAGCACAAGCTTTGTATACCAAATCCCCCTCAGAATGCACTCATCATCCAGACCTATCAGAGACGCCTACAAAGGCTCCCTGACCGTTCCTCCAACTAAATCTACACTCCATAAGGCACTCAGAGACCGGGCCTTTTCTACAGCGGGCCTCTCTCTTTGGAATACCTTACCACCGGACCTTAGACTTGAACCCTGCTTACCAACATTCAAAAAAAAACTTAAGACTTGGCTATTCAGGCAAGCCTTTCCGGAGTCAAATATCCATTGAGAGACCTCACTGCACAATGTAAATAAGTTACCTATGTAAATTTTTACGCTACTATCCTTATTTCCTTCCTCTCCCAGTTCTACAACCTTGTTTTATTGTAACTTTTGCTTCCGTTGCACTTGTTAAAAGAACAGTTTTTGCACCCCCTGTTATATGTAAACCGGCATGATATGATCTTATCATGAATGCCGGTATAGAAAAACCTTAAATAAATAAATAAATAAATAAATAAAAATAATCAGGTACAATATGGAACAGCACCAGAACCTGGTAATTGTTCATACTATTAACCATTCTGTGCCCTGTCATTTAAATTAGTTATTAGCATCATTCTGTAATTTTCGTCTTTATTCTCCAATTAACCACTTTGGGGCAGATTTTCAAAGAGTTATGCGCGTAACTTATGAGCGTAACCCCGAAAACCTGCTCCTGCACGCGCGTCCCAATTTCGGAGCGGCCTCGGAGGGAACAGGGAAAGCCATCGGGGCTCCCCTAGGGCTCGGCGCAGGCAAGGTGCACAAGTGTGCACCCCCTTGTGCGCGCCAACCCTGGATTTTATAACATGCGCGCGGTGGTGCACGTATGTTATAAAATCGGGCGTACATTTGTGCGCGCAGGTTATAAAATCTGCCCCTTTATGTATTATTAAAGCAACGTATGTACACATTTTGTCATACAATAAAGTTTCTGAATCTAAATCTGAGAAAAACACCAGTAGGGGAGGGAGATGAGAATGAGAGAAAAGCATCAATGGTACCTCTCTCTCTTTCAACCTCCTTCTCCCACTCGTACTTTTCCCATGCCATAAAGGTTGCAGAGGAGGCACCAGAAGTTAAAGTGCTGCACTGTTATTTCTCCTGCTGGCAAGGGTAAGATCATGCTGTGACTGAACCCTGCTGCTAGTTGCAGAGTAGAGCTACTGGGAGGGAAGCAGGGCACTTGGCAGTTGCCCCAGTTTCCTCCACCCTATGGGCAGCTTTGCATCTGAGCACTGGTATCTTTCTTTCTAGAAGGAAAGCACTACCTAAACCAAATATTCAGCAGCAAGGCTGTGCCATTGCTTATACCCAGTTGAATCTAAGTTATCTGGATAAGTTTATGACTTACCTGAATAGCTCTGAATTATATACAACTATCTGGGTAAGTTATCTAGATAAGTTTGGCATGCTTCAAAAATGCCTCCGCAACACCTCTGACTTATCTGGATAAATTTTATCTGCCTAAAATCTTACCCAGAAAGTCAGAAGTGGCTGTTTAAGCAGGAAATTCAAATCCCACAGTTTGTCCATCTAAGCCCTGAACTTAGCTGAAGAAACCATTTGAATGTGGACCTCTTATTTTACTTTGCTTGCTTTATAGCATCATGTTCTTGTGAACAATGTTTATCAATTTCCAAGTTTGCAAATGGAATATACTTAGCAATGCAAGTAAACTTCTTACAAAAGACTACATTAGGGCTCCAAACATAAAACTGGGTAGAGAGAACGATAAAAGAGAGAAAATGGGCATGGGTGGGAAGGGAACTTCATTTCCAATTACTTATAATTCTTGTATATGCAAACAGATACAAATTTCCTGCTGAATAGATCCATTGGTAGAGTAAATCAGCATAAAGGATGCAAATATTTTGACTAATACCCGATTTATAACCTGTATTATAGTAAAAACATGCAAGGTACTGATTTTACTGTCTGAGAAGGGCATACAAATGAAAATGACTGACAAAAATGAATATTTCTCCATAAGATTTATGTTTTAGTTTGTATCTTTATTCATTCACAGGAAGAAAGCAAGCAAATTCTATTCGCAGTATAATCCTATGATAGATGACAAATGTTGATTTGCCTTATAGAATTCTAGTGGCAATGAGCTTATGTTTCATATTTAAAAAATGGCTCATCTTTACAGCAGCACTATAACAATAAAGTCAAAATGCAGCTATGTTAAACTGCTTACCTATGACAGCATGCTACTCAAGTAGGAAGTAACTATTACACTTTGGAAAAGTATTTACCCTTGTATTTTGAGGGTGATTTAACCAGGAATAATAATAATAGTTCTGTTCACATTAAGCACTTTTATTCAGACATCTTAACAGACAAATTACTCAATTAAATGTATTATTACCCAATTACAACTGGTACTCATTGTATTCACCACAGGACAAGAGGCTGAGTCAACTTTGCCAGATTGTAATCCTGGGAACTCCATGTCTACATAGATGTTCCAACCTTAAGCAGTCATTTGTCTGACTGCCCATCCGCCGGACGTACATTCCTGACAGGCTCCAGCAGGAGACTTAAGCACCACCAGAGAAGATACTGGGAATTCCTGGCACATGATACCCCAGAACTAAAGAGATTAACAACTGGATTGTTTTAAAGTTATTTTTAACCCTTAAAATGTTATAACAATCTAAAACATCTCTAAATGCCCACAAGGGACTACCTGAAAATAGTATACTTTGGAGTCAGATATGAAGTTCAATTTTAAGACATAAAAACTGTTTAAGAGGCAGTAGACCTACACAGAGAAAAAAAACCACACGATAAATCAGCTGCTTGGGAGCCTATGCAATAAAACGTGTTCAAAATATTTTGTTAGCACATCTGTAAAAATGTAATGGAATTAACATTCCATGCAATAAATTGTACTGACTACACACTACAAATCACCTTCAATAGCAAAGACATAGTAATGGTGTGGCCACCAACAAAAAACAAGAAAGTGTCTATGATAGTTGCTGCTAATTCCCCATACCCAAAGTGAAATGGACAGTGAGCAGGGAGGTACAGTTCATCCTCTCCAAAGCCCCAACAAGATTGGAAACCCCCATCCCCGCGCCATCAGAGACAGGCTTAAGTGCATTTTTAAGTTAGTTTCCCAAGTTTCAGGGATTCAATCTGTCACCAGTTCCAACCCAAAGAAACTTACAGCAGAAGATTTGGCTTCAGACTTAATGGAGAAAATAAAAAATATCCAAGCAGAAGTTTTCTCCAATACCACTTTATCTATACCTGAATCACCTCTCTCCCCTGTTAGCACCAGAATCTCCGTAAGCAAGTTATCTGCTTTTAACAAGATCTCACCAGCCAGCTTGCAATTTGTTCTGCGACAAATGAATACCTCTTCCTCCTTACAGGACCCTCTACCCTTTAAACTGCTGATAAATCTAGACTTAGGTCTCTTCCCATTTTTAACTAATATCATAAACACCAGACAGCCCACCTTACTGGATGGGCTTTAAGCAGCTAAGGTCCTCCTGGTATGAAAGAAACATCATATTGTTCCCAGACATTCCTGACCATTATGGACATATTTCTAACCTTCCTATCCTCTCTTAAATAAGAGAGAAAGTGGTAGTTGCTCAACTTTTAGTTTTCTTGGATAAAACATTAGGCCTCCACCCTAAATAATTTGGTTTCCAAAGAGGATTCGGTACTGAGTGCACTTTGCACTACTTGCTGAAATTATCCTAAACTTAGACGAGGGAAAGACTGTGATCATTGTCTTTCTTGGCATGAGCTCATCTTTTGATACTATTGACCATTACTTGCTGATTAAATTCCTGATTGACATCAGTATTCATGACTCCCTGCTTAGCTAGTTCAAATCTTTTCTTAGGGACCGAACCTACCAGGTCAACTGGAACGCGGACTCATTGCAACTGTGACGCCTCACTTGTGGTGTCCTGCAGGACTCCGTTCTGTCACCCATGCTATTTAACTTGTATCTCTTCCCATTGGCCATTCCGATCAGAAGCCCAGGCTTGGCTGTTTTTATTAACGCTGATGATATTCAAGGTTGTCTCCAGTCTGGAGTTCAAGTCTCTGGTCTCTTTGAGTACATTTAATGAGTGCCTAACCCAGATTTCCAACTGGCTTCGTTCATCCAAGTTAAAAGTAAACCCAGAAAAATCAGAAGCTATATGGTTTGCCAGGCACATAGACCCACAGAGCCTCTCTTCTCCTTTGATGGCTGGCTTACTTATACAGCTGAGCTTAAGGATGTTGTCACCACCCCTTGGAGTTAAATTAGACTCTGAACTTAACTTCTCACCTCCTATCTTTAATCTTGTGCAACAGTCCTACTATTACTTATGATTTATTCGGTGACTTAGGCCTTTCTTAGACTTACATGATCTCAAAATCCTAACTTATTCACTGGTTTAAAGATGTCTTGACTACTGTAATGTCTTGTACTATGGCCAATCCTCCAGCTTAACTCAGAGGCTTCAGATTGTTCAAAATAGTAATACTGCTGCCAAATTGATTTTTGGTAAAAAGAAATTTGATTACATAACCCCTTTGCTGCAATATCTTCACTGGTTACCCATCTCAAGTTGCATAGATTGAATTCCTTACATTCAAGGCACTTCACTGGAGTATTCCCCCATACATTTCTAACCTCCATATTCCTTATCAATCAGGACGAGCTTTATATTATTTGCAGTAAGAATGACTTAAATTGCCTTCCACCAAAGAAATCCAACTGGAAAGAACATGTGAGCTGAACTATTCATATTTGGCCCCTAGCCTATAGAACTCCCTCCCATGCTCCTTACACTTGGAAAATTATTTTTCTAAGTTTAGGAAGGGTCTCAGGACATGGCTTTTCTTCACAACTTTTTAACAACTAGCTTTATTTATATAGATCCTGTACACCTCTGGCATCACTTGTATTAACTTTACTTGACAGTTTCACACTGTTTATAAGCTATTCCTATTGTTTATGCTACATTTGATCTGTTTCTTAATGTTTCCTTCTGAAATGCTATGCTTATCTGTTATATGACTTTTCTTTTTCCCTGCATTTGTTATTCTCTTACCTCTGGCTGCTGCTGTTTTAAGAACATAAGATTTACCATACTGGGTCAGACCAAAGGTCCATCAAGCCCAGTATCCTGTTTCTAACAGTAGCCAACCCAGACCACAAGTACCTGGCAGAATCCCAAAAGGTAATTCGATTCCATGCTGCTTATCACAGGGATAAGCAGTGGATTTTCTCTTGTCTACCTTAATAATGTCTTATGACTTTTTCTTCAGGATCATGTCCAACCTTTTTTAAACACCAGGAAAAGTCCAATTATGTATGTATGTTTATTTATATGTTATATTTGTTGTTCTAGCCCCTGAGGCATCCCCAAGTGGGGCGACACTCGGCCTGAGTTGGGCGTTTGTATCAAATTTGTCTCCACTCAAATAAAGAACTGTTTGGACTTTTCCTGGTGTCTAATCCATATTGTTGCCTACACGGTGTTCTTAGACAACCTACCCTCTTGCTTCATCAACCTTTTTTAAACCCAGCTACACTAATAGCTTTCTCTACATCCTCTGGCAACAAATTCCAGAGCTTAATTATGTGTTGAGTAAAAAAATATTTTCTCCTGTTGTCTTAAATGTATCACCTAGTAACTTCATTGCTTGTCTCCTAGTCTTTGTACTTTTTGAAAGAGTAAACTACCAGTCTGCATTCACCTGTTCCATTCTGCTCATTATTTTATAGACCTCTATCATCTTTCCTCAGCCACCTCTTTTCCAAGCTGAATAACCCTAACTTCTTTAGCCTTTCCTTGAAGGAGAATTGTTCCATCCCTTTTATCATTTTGGTTGCCCTTCTCTGTACCTTTTCTAATTTTGCTATACCTTTTTGAGATATGGTGAACAGAATTGCACACAATACTCAAGACTTTGTCACACCATGGAGCAATACAGGGACAATATTAAATTATCTGCTTTATTCTCCATTCCTTTCCTAATAATCCCTAGCATTCTGTTTGCTTTCTTGGCTGCCACCACACACTGAGCAAAGGTTTTCAACATATTACCCACAAAGATGACACCTAGATCCTTTTCTTGAGTTGTGGCTCCTAATGGGGAACCTTGCATTGTGTAACTATTGTTTAGATTGCTCTTCCCTATATGTATCACTTTGCACTTGTCCACATTAAATTCATCTGCCACTTGCATGCCCAGTCTCCTAGACTTGCAAGGTCCTCTTGCAATTTCTCACAATCCTCTTGTGATTTAACAACTTTGAATAATTTTGTATCATTTGCAAATTTGATCTCCTCACTTATTGTTCCCATTTCCAGGTTGTTTATAAATATTTTAAAAAGCAGCAAACCCAGAACAGATCCCTGGGGTACTCCATTGAGAAAACTGATCATTTAGCCCTGCTCTGTTTTCTGTCTTTTAACCAGTTTCCAGTCCACAATAGGACATTGCCTCCTATCCCATGACCATTTAATTTCCTCAGAAGTCTCTCATGGGGGACTTTCTCAAACGCTTTCTGGAAATCCAGAAACACTTCATCAACTGGCTCACCTTTATTCACATGTTTATTTACACCTTCAAAAAAATGTAGCAGGTTGGTGAGGCAAGACTTCCCTCAACTAAATCCATGTTGGCTGTGTCCCATTAAACTACAACTATCTATATGTTCAGTACTTTTATTCTTTATGATAGTTTCATTTTGCCTGGTACTGATGTCAGACTCACTAGTCTGTAGTTTCTTGGATAATCCTGGAACCTTTTTAAAAAATTGGTGTTACATTGGCAACAGTCTAATCTTCAGGTATCATAGATAATTCATAATTTGTAAACCAATAATATGAAGAACTCTGTCCTCTAGATATTATTGCTGGCTCGCATTGCAGGATTTGCCAATGAATTGAACGTTGGTATTTTAACTTCCACAACTCTT
The DNA here is from genome assembly GCF_901001135.1 of Rhinatrema bivittatum. Lineage (NCBI taxonomy): Eukaryota > Metazoa > Chordata > Amphibia > Gymnophiona > Rhinatrematidae > Rhinatrema > Rhinatrema bivittatum. The sequence goes on along the minus strand of NC_042616.1, from coordinate 133,976,933 downwards.
AGGTTCTTAGTTGCAGTATTAGTATTATTTCTCATAAATAAGTAGCCATGAGCCAGTTTTTTCACTGCCATATATAATTTCTCTTTGACCACTGTAAGGCACTATGGCCTAGAGATATCATTTTGCTATAAATATAGCAGAAATAGCACTCATGATAAAAAAAATGGGCATGGTTAGGCAAATTGTAGAGTTACTGCATCGCATAGATAAATACCACAATGCTCAGTACATTATCGCATCACAGCCATTAACGAGAGAGATCGTGAGAGAGAGAAAAAGGACTTTAATAGTGTGAATAGGACTCTCTATATAAGTAGCACTGTAGATGGGCACATTCTACTCAGGGTGAGTTTGAGGAAGTGGTGATACATACACCATCAGAGGAATTAACCTCAAATTTGTTATGACTGATGAATTTCTATCATTTAAATCAATGAAAGGTACAAAAAGAGAAGTTGATTTGTAGAAGGCGAGGAAGGCCTGAGTAGGCCACAGCACTAGGAACAGGAGGACAAAAGGCTCAGAGACCACAAAGCTTAGAAAGAAAGAGTCCTGGTCAAAGAGCCAAGAATGACTCCATGAAATGGCAAGGCAGTTCTGACAAGGCTGGGCTAAATGGGTCCGAAGCTTGGGTGTGGTACAAGCAGTGAGGAGGAGCTTAGGCAAAGCTGGGGTTGAAGCTCACTGAGTCCCCCTGGTGGAGAGGAGGCTGCACCTCAGGTGAAACCGTGACATACAGTTTGTGTGAATGCGATTTGAGACAGTGAGTAACAATAGGGGAATATCATAAATAATTTTGAAAATAATGAAAACAGTAACATTCTGAAATGAAATGAGGTATTACTGTTAGCAATGTGTATTTTTATCATACTGCAGCATATACACAAACTACAGAACATAAGAACATAAGAAATTGCCATGCTGGGTCAGACCAAGGGTCCATCAAGCCCAGCATCCTGTTTCCAACAGAGGCCAAACCAGGCCACAAGAACCTGGCAATTACACAAACACCAAGAAGATCCCATGCTACTGATGCAATTAATAGCAGTGGCTATTCCCTAAGTAAACTTGATTAATAGCATTTAATGGACTTCTCCTCCAAGAACTTATCCAAACCTTTCTTGAACCCAGCTACACTAACTGCACTAACCACATCCTCTGGCAACAAATTCCAGAGCTTCATTGTGCGGTGAGTGAAAAAGAATTTTCTCCGATTAGTCTTAAATGTGCTACTAGCTAACTTCATGGAATGCCCCCTAGTCCTTCTATTATCCGAAAGTGTAAATAACTGATTCACATCTATTCGTTCAAGACAGATTCAATTTATTAATTAGCAAGTGGCATGAACAATTAGAAAACAAAATTCGAGAAAATTAGGTTATAATTAAGGATGATGTGGATCTTTATCATGTCTTTCTAAGCACTAACTAAATTTTAATGTGCATGTTATGGCTGTTTTGCCTATTCTTAAAATAATGTGCTATACAATAAGATCTTATTGTGCATACTAAAATGGTTCCTCTAAACATTAGTATCAGTGTGCTGCAATTAGAACATACCCACTAGGAATGTGCATTAATTTAAAATGAATAAGGAATCCGAACTGAATCAGGAAGATTCATTTCATTTAAAATCATAACAAATGGCCATTGTGCCAAAATTCAATGAAAAAATGTTGTTTGCATTTATTTTTGTTTCCTATTGAAGTCTATGGGATAAGTAAAACTTCAGGATTTTTTTCTCCTGAAGGCAGCTCGAAACCAATGATGTCACACTTGATTCTAGAATGACTGGCATCGGGGCAGGAAGGGAGAGAGAATAAGATAGGAAGCAGTGCCAATCAAGGTGAAGCATTTTTTAACCAGTCTAGCCTAGTTGGCATCTACATGGATTGACAGTGTCTGTCTCTCTGTTTTTTCAAACTGAAAATGAAAGAAAGTTTGAGCCAAATACCATTTCAGCTTATTTGTCTCTGGGCTGTGGGAGAAGAAAGGAGCCAAGGTTGATTTTTTTTTTTTTGCTTTTCTGAGTTGATCTTAGAGTAGAAAAGTGTGTAAAATATGAGTGTGGTGGTGTGCTGCTTTTCCATAAACTATGTCATCATTTGTTGAAAGAAAATAGTACCACTACCTAGGCACCGGCAGTGGGCCGGATTTTAAGAGTACGCGTGGGCGTACATTTGTGCACGCAACTCAGCGCGCACAAATGTACGCCCGGTTTTATAACATGTGCGCGTAGATTGCGCGCACCGGCAGAGTGCTGGCACGCAATCCCCCGGCCTAGAGGCCCTACAGAAGCATCTTGAATATTGTGTCCAGTTCTGGTCACCACATTTCATAAAAGATATAGCAGATTATAAAAGGTACAGAGAAGGGTGACCAAAATGATAAGGGGATGGAACAATTCCTTTATGAGGAATGTCTAAAGAGGTTAGGACTCTTCAGCCTGGAGAAGAGACAGTTGAGGGGAAATATGATAGAGGTCTATAAAATAATGAGTGGAATGGAACAAGTATTCATTAATCAGTTGTTTACTCTTTCAAAGAGTACAAAGACTAGGAAACACACAATAAAGTTACTAGGTGATACATTTAAAACTAATAATATATTTTTTTTTAATTTTTTTTTTTTTACTCAACGCATAATTAAGCTTTTGAATTCATTGCCAGAGGATATGATGAAAGCTATTAGTGTAGCTGCATTTAAAAAAGGTTTGGACAAGCTCCTGCAGGAAAAGTCCATAAACCATTATGAAGGTGGAGTTGCAAAACATCCACTTCTTATCCCTGAGATAAGCGGTATGGAATCTCTCTACCCCTTGGGATCCTGCCAGGTACTTGTGACCTGGCATGGCCACTGTTGGAAACAGAATACTGGGCTTGATGGACCTTTGGTCTGACCCAGTATGGCAAATCTTATGTACTTATGTAATGTGCATCCCTAGAGGGTATATGCTAATTTTATCACACTGCTGCTAATGAGTAGGGGGACCATTTTAGTATGCAACAATAAGGTCTTATTGTATGTATAGCACTCTGTTTTTAACATGTGCAAAACAGCTATAACATGTACGCTAACATTTATTTAGTGACTAGAAAGAAATAATAAAGATCCCCATCATCTTTAGTCATAAGCCCAGTTTTTCAAATTTAGTTTTCTAATTGTAATTGCCACTTGCTAAGTTCCAAAGAAAAGCCATATTCTGTGTATGTTACAGTATAATAAATATATAAATTGCAGACAGTAATATCCTATATCATTTCAAAATGTCATTGTCATTATTTTAAAAATTGTTTATGATAGTCCCCTGTATTCGCTGTCACAAATCACATTCACACAAAGAGGCGGATTTTAAAAGGGTTACGCGCGTAACCGCGAAAACCCGCTCCTGCGCGCACCGAGCCTATTTTGCATAGGCCCGGCGACGCGCGCAAGCCCCAGGATGCGCATATGTCCTGGGGCTTGAAAAAAGGGGTGGGGAGTGGGCAGGGTGGGGCGGGGCGGGGGCGGGACCGAGGCCCCTGGCACAGTGGCCGTGCTGGGTGATCGCGCGCTGGTACTCGACCAGCGCACGCAAACTACGCCTGACCAGAGGCAGGTGCAACTTATAAAATAAAGGTAGGGGGGTGATTTAGGTAGAGCTGGGAGGCAGGTTAGGTAGGGGAAGGAGGGGGAAAGGGGGGGGGCAGAAGGAAAGCGGCCTCAGAGGGAACGGGGAAAGCTATCGGGGCTCCCCTAGGGCTCGGCGTGTGCAAGCTTGAGGCACCAGTAGGCAGTGCTAGAGCAACACTGAATGCCAAGCTGGTAAGGAGTAAAGCTCTATGGAGAACAGGGGTGAGGGTGGGGCAGCTTTATGTTGGTCCGATAAGTTTTTTGGATCACAGTTTTTTCAAAGTTTTGATTATTCTGGCTCTATTAACTTTTTTCCACATAGAGCAACAGTAACAAAAAATTTTCAAAGGTGCAACAGCCCATTTTTTGGGATAATGAGGCAGTATAAACAGTGGTTCTTTTTAGGATAATAGTTATGTTGACAGTTTCTGCCTGTAGTCAGGAATGATTCAACTGATTATCAGTAAATCATTAGTTGAGTTAATCTGTATGTTATTATATGTCATCAGCAATGGCGCTTTTGCACATGCTTTCAAATATGGTTGTAAGAACATAAGAACAAAAGAAAATGCCATACTGGGTCAGACCAAGGGTCCATCAAGCCCAGCATCCTGTTTCCAACAGTGGCCAATCCAGGCCATAAGAACCTGTGTTTAAATTCATTGCACTTGCGCTGGCGTTTTTTGCTCGACAAGTCAGAGTGAGAGGGTTCAGCTCCGGGAGCAAGATGCCAATGTCGGCAACATATTAAAATCATTTGTGAACTGAAGCGGACGTCACTGTGAGATAACTTTTTCCTCCTTTTTCACAGAACTGTATGATCCAGATAGGGCAACAAAAGTAACTTTAATTTTTGGTGCAAGTATAATTGTACATTATTGAGTTCTCCATTGACTTCCGCTGGCCTGTTGTGTTTGGAGTTCTTCATTAGTAATGCAGGCATGTCTCACGTTTGGCACAGTGCCTTTAGTTACATTATAGAGCATGTCAGCACACTATTACAAGAACCGCCCTTGATCAATGAGGTCTGTTAGAAAACCTCATCTAGTCAATGGTCTGAATTACTTGTATTATATAAAAGATGCATACGTGCGGAATTACACAGTGCAACTCTTAATGAAGACTGTAAAAATGAAAAGATACCTCGGGGACTTAGAATATTGAAAGAGCCCAAACGTTTTTCAGAAAAAGAAGATTTTATAGAAAGATGGAATTCCATCTTAAATAAATGTTCGCTGGATTTGATGGTTTTAATTATTGAGTCTTCCAAAAAATTACATAATGAGTTAAAACAACAATTAGATGAGCAGACTGTAACAATGAAAAGAGCCTCAGCTACTGGATTGTTTGATTCTAATTTTGAAGAGTTACAGAAAATAGTAGATAAATTCAGGAACAATCTCAGAAGATACAAATTATCTAAGTTTAATAGAGATCAAAATGATTATGCAGAGGGCACAATATATCACCAGCTAATAATAGCTGAAATAACTCTCCTCACCACACAGCAAACAAATCCACATAATAATCAATCCTACACCTACAGAAAAAAGCTAGAAACTAAAACACTGGAAGACACTATTAAAAATAAAATAACTGAATTCGACCACCATAATGCCTCCTCATCTTTTGACTCCTGAGATAAAATCATCAATGAAATAGCAGATATCCTATGCCCAATCCAGACTAAAATTTTCTGAAATGAAGGAAATACAACCAAATAAAAGAAACCTTGGTATACTGAAGAACTAAGACACACCAAACAGACCCTGAGAAAATCCAAAAAGCAACGGAGGAAATGCCAATCTACGGAAACCCTTAACAAAATACCGCGTACAAATCAATAAAGCAAAAAAGGAATACTACACAAAACAGATTCATGATGTAATGTTTAATCCAATACTGCTCTTTGAAACAGTGAAAAACCTACCCAAAGACCCATCCTCCTCCATCTCAAATAACTACGACTCTACAAAAAACTCATGCAATGAAAATGCTAATTCATTATTAAACAAAATCAATAGACTTAAATCACAATTCTCCCAATGCTTACCAACAAAAGAACCTGAAGAAAAACCCGATCAAGTGAAATGGAACTCATTCCACCCAGTATCTAAACTTGAAGTAAACCAAATCATCTCTAAAATGAAACCTGCTTCCCACCCACTAGACCCTATCCCTGCAAGCACACTGAAAACTGTATATAGAGTAATAATCCCAAAATTCACAACAATAGTAAACCACTCGCTAGCAGAAGATTGGTCCCCAATAGAGCAAAACAAGCTGTGATTAAACTGATCTTAAAAAAAAAATCTGGAAGAACAGATGACTGGGACAATTACCAACCAATATCCAACTACTTTTCATCTCAAACGTACTAATAAAAGCAGTTTTATCACAAGTAGAGAACCACCTAGAAGATAACAATATACTATATCAAACCAATTTGGATTCAGAAAAAACCGCTCAAAAGAAACCCTACTCATTTCCTTAGCTGACCCTATGCTACAAGGCTTTAAAAATGAATCATATATCCTGGTGCTAATTGATTTAACAGCGGCATTTGACACAGTTGACCATATGCTTCTATGCCACCAGCTAAGTAAAACTGAAATAGATGGAAATGTAAAATCATTATATACATCTATAGCACAGAATGAATCCGCACAATATTGGAAAATTGACCACGACCATATCCTGTTCCCACTGATTTCATTATGCACCTTTCAAGGCTGGCCTTTACAAAAATTATTTTCATTTTTGAAGATACTTTTTATGAGCAAATCTCAGGAACAACAATGGGTGCTATGATGGCCCCGTCACTGGCCAATCTTTATATGGAAAGATTTGAGAGAGAGTGGGTTGAATATTCTCCATTCAAAAATAGCCTGTTGCACTCATCGGTCTCAGACAGCTTCGACCTCTGTGCCTCACCTTTCTTCCTTCTCTCTCCTCAAGCCTTGGGAAGATGGCTGCTGCCGCATCTTCATGCTGCTCTCTCCAATGTCCCAGGATTGGCAACGGTGACGGTGTTCGCCATGATTTTCCTGAGGGCCTCCTAGGGTGCGTGCACGTATGCCACCCACGTCTTTATCCACGTCATGGCGGGTACCTCGGGGGAATCCCCTCCTAATGACTTCATCACTTCCTGGTATTTAGCCTGCCCTTCGTTTGCTAACAAACCGAGTTAGCAAGGATTGGAAAGGATTGGATTGCCTCCAGTCTAAGCTGCTCTGCCGCTTCCCAGCGGCAGCAGGAAGCTCTCTCTGCTCTTCAGGGTATTTCTACCCTAACCTAGGTACCCACTCCTCGGGGGCCCTTCTGCTCTATTTCAGGTGCCTATCTTGGGATATCGGGTACTCACTCCTCGAGGGCCTGCTTTCCCTAATCTGGTGCCTGCCACTGAACAACGTCTGCCTGCCAGGACCTTCAACCATACAGTTTCTACTTCAGTGAGTACTAACCCTTTCAGTCTGTCTCACCTGCAGCTTCTACACTCTGGGTCTACATCCGGGACTTGTCCCTGCTACGCCGCACTGCTTATCATCTACTCGAGTGTGAGACTGGTCTCCGCTGCTGAGGACCCCTGGATTACTTCTACTGGGTTACCTTCACTGCTGCCCACTCCCCGGGCAGTACCATCAAGCTATATAATAAATACAACTTCTCTGTGTCTGCGTGTATAGAGTCTAGCCTAGTACTGGGGTTCCTCAGGGGGCTCCTCCCCGTGGGAGTGGCCATCACCGCAGTACCCAAGAATCCACTCCAACACCTCATAACCATAACATATCATCTCCACGTCCTATTGGCTAAGCGGTATACACTAGTGGTGAATAACCAAATATGGAGGAGGTATAGCACTAAAGAGTTCACGGATCTTTGTGGTGAATTAATCAAGGAACATGAAGTTTTGGATCAAGCGTTTTCACCTTTTATTCATAAATTCTTAAACAAAGGTTTCGGTCCCCTGATGGACCGTGTTTCACCACATGGGCTGCGTTGGGAGGGACAGAGGCCCGAAAAAACTGCTGCAAGTGTCAGAGATGCTTAACACATAAGTCTATGATCATGTCCAGGTATACCTGCAGCAATTTTCCAGGGCCTCTGTCCCTCCGGACGCAGCCCATGTGGTGAAACACGGTCTGTGTTTACATAGTCTGGAACTCAATGGTTTAAATGCTGTCATCAAATGGAACTCCCTTTTATAAGTTTGGATCACAGTTTTTTCAAAGTTTAGATATTCTGGCTGTATTAACTTTTTTCTACATAGAGCAACGGTAACAAAAAGTTTTCAAAGGTGCAATAGACCGTTTTTGGGATATAAACAGTGGTTCTTTTTAGAATAACAGTTGTGTTGACAATTTCTGCCTGTAGTCAGTATGATTCAACTGATTATCAGTAAATCATTAGTTGAGTTAATCTGTATGTTATTATGTCATCAGCAACAGCACTTTTCAACTATGGTTGTGTTTAAACTCACTGCACATGCCCCAGCGTTTTTTGCTCAACAAGTCAGAGTGAGAGCGTTCAGCTCCGGGAGCAAGATGCCCCTGGATTTTCAACAATAGTGAGTAAAGCTCATAATTTTGTGCTGCTAAAAAGATTTCAATAAATACGTTTTTGATAAAGTATATTTGTTTTAGATTTATATCCTGAAGAAGCCTTGTCGGCGAAACGCTGGCCAACATTGGCAACATATTAAAATAATTTGTGGACTGAAATGGATATCATTATGAAATAGGTTTTTATATATAAGAAAATTTCAAAAAACATGTTTTTGCATTTGAATAAAAGGAAGGTTGGAGGTTTTTATGACCAGTGATTGAATTGTGTAAAGCACATTTTTAAGTTCTATTGACCAGTCTTGCTTGAGATCTGAGGTCTTTTCCTTCTTTTTCACAGATCCGAATGATCCAGATAAGGCACTGAAAGTAACTTTAATTTTTGGTGGAAGTATAATTGTACTTTATTGGGTCAGATAGAGAGAACAGATCATAATGTTACTACTGGCTCCTCTTCACAGAAGCTAATTTGAAAGCATTAAAAGGTCCCTTGTACATAGAACACTAAAGACTAATTAGGCTATTAGCATGCTAGGTTCCCTGTTTAGCATATGCCAGCACCAGAGGCGTAACCAGAATTCACATTTTGGCAGGGCCTGAGATTAACTTGGGTAGGTACTAGGCAAACAAATGTGACCATGCTAGTTATACATTTATCCACAAACAGAACCCCTCATGCCCCCAAGCAATCACTCAGCCTCCCTCTCTCTCTCTCCCTCTCTCAATGCTCCTTCTCTCCATGATGCAAGAGAGACTGGTGGAGAAGGAGCATTGAGAGAGCACAAAATTGCTGGGGACAGGGTGGGTAACAGGGCATGAGTCTCTCTCTCAAGTCTACCTCCACCCCCACAATCCCCAGTAGTCTTTTTCTCTCAAATTCAGAGCCCTTCCCCTGTCCCCAGCAGTGCCTCTATCTCAAACCCCTCCCTCTCCCGCATCTCTCTTAACTGAATGTGCCACCAAGTCCTTCCAGAAACAATGCTAGCTATGTAAACTCAGGGCTTGAACCTACAGAGTCCCCACCAAAATTTTGGTAACAGAACCAATCATGATTTCCATCCCCCTGGCCTCCAAGAGCAATCCTGTTAAAATACATAATTGTACATCATACTTTTATATTGTAAAACTTTAAATTAATATTCCAATTCTGCTGTCACTTTAGTAACCACAAAACAAACTCTCCACTGCCAGGCACACTGAAGTAGTACAAAGCATAAGAAAATAAGATGTGCCATGCTGTCTCCAACAGTGGCTAATCTGGGTCATTAGGAATTATTCAGCTGATCCCAAAGAGTATCTCTGGTTCTTTGTTGCTCACCCCCAGGGATAAGCAGTAACTTTTCCAGGTCTAACTGGCTAATAACTGTTTATGGACTTTTCCTCCAGGAACATGTCCAAACTTCTTTAAAACCCTGTTATGTTCGTCACCTTGATCATGTCCTCCAGAACAAATTCCACAGCTTAATTGAGCTCTTAATAACAAAATCATTTTTCCTAATTTGTTTTAAATCTGCTACCCTAGAAAAGTCACTCAGGATCTATAGATCAAACTTATATCAGAATGCACACAGCAAGGAAAAGACAACACTGCAAATACATTATACCAGGCCCTAGAACGCTAATTCACTTTCAAATGGGAAAACAGAATAAGCTGAATTGTTACAGAACCCTATTCAGAACAAACTGACCCTTTACAGAGTAAGTGACCACAAACTAGAAACAGAAATATGTAGACAAAAATTAAACATGATACCCAAGAAGCCATCTTTGCATGCACTACAACATTGGAAAAATAGAAACAGAAATGCATTTTCTCATGTACTGGACAAAATGTAAAGGATATCAGAGATGCACATTCAGCCGCGGAGATGAAATACAAGCAGGTAGCACACAGTTCGGTGCACCATGTATAATTTTCCTGACCAGCGCATATGCTGACCATGCAAGAGTAACCCCTATTCACAGGCAGCAGAATTCTCCTGAAGCTCCCTGAGGAAGGAGTTTCATGCTCCGAAACACCGCAGTGTCGGAGGACGGACTTCAGGATTGTGTAACAGACTGCCATTTGTGGTTCCCAGAGATAAGTGCACGTCACATTTTCAGAAGTAGTGCACCTCTCTGATGCAACTATAGCTCCTGCCAGGAGAATACATGAACTCAGTATAAGCGATCTATGATTAGAAAGTCCTTGTGCTTTACAGGCTTCACATATAAGCCATCAGCACAGAGTGACACCATATGATGGTCGCTTTATACTTTCATTAAGAGATGGGATAAGAGGTCCATATTATAGCAGAATTTATATTAACTTACTATCAGGGGTTAGCACATATGCTAATTTTAACACATGTTTATCAGCCCCCATTTGCAGTACTTTGTGGCCAGGATCAATGAAGATTATTTGGTGCCCTAGGCAAAATTTTGGTTATGCACCTCCCTGCTTCAATTTATCACCAGCTCAGCACTCCTTCCAACTGGCACCAGTGGCACCAGCATAGCGCTCCTTTCTTTGTCATGATTGGTTCTGGTACAGCAACCCTCTGGGCCTTGTGTTGGCGGAATTCTGCCACTCCCAAAACTTTGGTGCTCTAAGCAACCACCTAGTTTGTCTAATGGAAGCACCAGCCCTGTTTGTGGCATCACTGTGAATCAGGAGTTCAGGAGACGTGCAAGGTAGCTGCAAACAGAATTTCGAAAATACAGACTTAGCAGTAAAATTCTTAACTGACAGAGGATAGAAGTATTTCTAACTGTTCAGTGTCCTTTTAAAATACTGGTCAGTGTAAGGAATATGCAACTTTCTCTTAAAGGCAGCAGCAATTGAATAAACTTGCTCTCCTAAGCATCCCATCTTGTCTAATACCTATTTATTTGTATCCTGTGGGAGAGTACTGTGGCGCCACTGAATTTCTGGCGTCACAGTTCCCTTCCAAATAGGTACAGAGTAATGTCACTGGTTATCACCTGAATTTTTAACTTTACAGAGGATCAAAGAGAAGACAGCCTAGGACATGAAAGGGGAAAATCTTACGCTGACTCAAAACTTTTCAAATATAGGGCCTCATTTTCTAAAGTATCGCAGGCCTGTGATACTTTAGGAAATGAGGGGCGGGGGGCCGAAACGGGAGGCGGGCCTGCGCTAGCCGGCAGTGATCGCACCGTCGCGGTGCGATCGCTGCCGGTTTCGCACCCAATAGTGCTACCATAGAAGGTGTAGCTATTGGGAGCGAAATAGGACGCGAAAGGGGCCTTACCTTTTCGCTGTCCGCGGCGTCGGCGCAGAGTCGGCCCCGGTGACGCCCCGACTCCTCCTCTTCCAGGGCCAACTCCGCCCCAACTCCGCCCCCATCCTGGTATCGCACGCGATATGGGACTTTTCGCGTGCGAAAGGTCCCTTATCGCGTGCGGGCCTCTTAGAAAATGAGGCCCCTAGTAATGGAAATAGTGAAAACCACTGGGAAAGTTACGTTTCCACCTGACACTCCTTTGTTACAGACATGTTAAAGTATTTGCATCCTGTTTCAGATACAGCTACTGAACACTGCAGTCAACCTCTGAGTCTTTGAAGAACATGAAAAAAAAAAAAGTCTCACCTGTGCGGTAGACAAAATTGCCTTCTGTTTCCGAGGATGAGGGAGAAACTAATTCCTCTTCAAATTCATTGGAACTAAAAGATCCAGAATGGTTTCTCTGCCTTGATTTTCCCATCATGGCTACATTGGTGGCCATGACATGCCGCAAAGAGTCATTGAGATAGCGATGCAATAAACTGCTTTTATACTTTGGTGGGGACACATAATCTTCGTTTGCGCTTGCCTCTGCTCTCACCCCTGCTTTTATTACAGAGCTTTCATTTTTAATCACAGTGTGGTGAACTGGCTTGCTATAGCCCCCTTCAGTCACATTTCTTGAAGTATTTTCTCCATCTGAGGAAGAAACAAATATATTGCTTAATGATTGTACATATAGCCTTCATTTAATTTGTTAATATGTTAATACAATTATTTTGTAAATTACAAACCGTATGACATTTGTTACATATTCATTGCAGAAATCTAAAATTTTATGTTGATTGTGCAAAGCTAACAAAACCCAACTTGATTTGACATAATGAGGGCCGCTACAGTTGGCTAAATTCATACAGTACTGACATGGCACTGCCTTGGGGGTAAAATTGTGATGGAAATTATCGCTACAATTACTTGATTATCAAACCACCAATGTTAATACATCTATCTCATGACAGGATATGACCTGTTGGGAGTATAATCAAAATTAATTTCCTTTACCTTTTCCAAATAAAAAGGAAATACATTTTCATCGTAGTATTAGATCTGTAAATTCTTTTTAGAGGAAACCCCATTAAGATATAAAAATTTGTTATTAAACTTTTCAGTGAACTTCAAGTTTCGGTAAAGTTATGATAACGTCACAGTAATCACTGCCATTCTCAGTGTCCTCAAGTACACCTCTGTTCTTTATCTTAAACAAACCAGCTTTGCTCATCAGGAGCAGTGCTAATCAAAAATACCTTTGATTGCTTTCTAATGCTGAGTGTATGATGTTGCCATAAAGCTATAAAAGGCAAGTTTTTCAATTTGTCCTGGCTATGTAAGCAGTATTTCAGAGGCACTGAGCTGATTTTGGGGGTTTTTTTCCACAGCAAGTGACAATTTTCATCAAGTTATACAACACTTAGCAGATATGCCAATGATAAAGGATTAGATTCCTGCCAAAATGTCAGTTTATTAAAAATGAAGACAGATCTGACTAACTAAAGACTTTAGCTGCGGGAAGGCTAATAGTGGAAAGGAAAAAAAAATATCAGTATCTGTTCACTGTGAGATATTTGGCAAAAAAAAAACCAAAACCAAAAACCCCAGGAAAATATTTATAATAGCTTTAAAAAAATATTTGGAGCATAAAGAAGGAGGTGTCATCATAGATATGCCATGTATGCTCTCCCTTCACCTAAATACATATATTATTCACTTCTGACAGCCCTCAGATATTTAATTATGTCCAGGACTGGTATACATCTAAACCAAAGCAATGCTGCACCACCCTGCTCTGATTAGCTACTCTAGAAGTGTTTTTGACATATTAAAACTTAGTTTTGCTTGCAGAAAAATAGGAAAGGTAATTGAAATGAAGTCTGATCTTTTATTTTATCAGATAAGGACCACAGAATCTCCTAGTTTTAGATATTTTTCAGGATAAAGGGAAAATGCCAATAAACTTTGCCATATTTGTCCATCAGCCCCTATGACTTGATCAGACAGATGTGCACAAACAGATGGACAGATAGAGACCAAGGATCTAGAGTCAGTGCCGCATGGCGCTGAAAGCAGGAGAAGGGATCTATTCATGTGGCTGCCACTGTGGCCTGGGCCAGGAGTAGGACATCAGGCCCACTTCCTCCGGTGCTGCCCCTGCTACCCGGCACTTCTAACATCCGCCAACTCCCAGTAGACATTTTCTGTGTGACAGAGATGGCAAAATAAGGAAGGGAGAAAGTGGGGGTAACAAATAGAAAGGAAGTTTCAGAATAGGGCTTTGAGCCATGAGCTTACAGCTGGGATGGGTGCCCCTTCTTGGAGCAGCTCAGACATAAATGAGATGGAGGGGGCTCCCACTGATATAACCAAAAGCCTGAGTAGGCTGCTAATCTCCAGTGGTAGCACACGCTGAGGGGACCTAGAGAGATTTATGGCAGAAACTGTGTATCAAGGATAAACTGAAACATGTCTAATTTATTTCTATGCAGCTAGTGTACACTTCTCCAATCTGGCTAAAGTTCCCCATGCAATACACAATTTAATTAGTCTGTGCTACTTTATTCTGTGGGATCATGAAGCAAATCTTTTAAATCCTTCTTTGGCCTACCCTAGTAACTAGAATGTCATCTACAACATTCACATCACCTCTCTTATCCTCATTTAACCCTACTTTTCCCTCATAACAATACTCCTTCACACTAATTCAAACATACCATACACACTCTCTACATGTATCCAGATCCTTTTGTCACACGTAACAAAGTATCAACTGAAACATACAGCACATATACAGCATAAAATATATCCACAGGACTGAAAGGAAATCACAAGATATCTACAGTGCTGCCATATAAGACATCTATATTCGCATGCATGTCATGCCTGCAATGGCAACTCATAGCACTAGGTTACACTAGGACATCCAGTTATTTCTCTACCATATAAGTTATTGCACGCATAAGATCATTCATGTTCCTCCTTGACTCTACATATTACACAACTAACAGTTCAACACTCATATCTTGTCTTCCACAGAGAACAGAAAAGAACATAAGGCACACATGAATATAAGAATATAAGATTTCCTATACTCGGTCAGATCAAAGGTCCATCAAGCTAAGTATCCTGTTTCCAAAAGCAGTCAATCCAAATCACAAGTACCTGGCAGGATCCCAAAAGACTGACAGATTCCATACTGTTTATTACAGAGATAAGCAGTGGATTTCCCCAAGTCTAGCTTAATAATGGTTTATGGACTTTTCTTCCAGGAACATGTCCAAACCTTTTTTAAACCCAGCTATGCTAACAGCTTTCACCACATCCTTCGGCAATGAATTTCAGAATTTAATTATATGTTGAGTAAAAAACGTTTTCTCCTAAAAAAAGCCCCAAAAAACAAAAACAGGCTTGGACAAGTTCCTGGAGAAAAAAGTCCATAAACCATTAAGGCATTATTAAGGGATAAGCAGCATGGAATCTATCTACTCCTTGGGATCCTGCCAGGTACTTGAGACCTGTATTGGCCACTGTTGGAAATAGGATACTGTGCTTGATGGGCCTTTGGTCTAACCCAGTATGGCAAATCTTATGTTCTTATTTGTCTTAAATGTATTATCTAGTTCTGCAAAACTACAAAAAGCCCCCAAAAATATATAGAGGGGACCAAATAAAATCTCGGAGATCAGAGGTCTACAACCATGTGAGTCTGTGGGCACCAATTCCTGCTAAAGAGACCTTCAATGCCATTTTGAAAACATTGAAGGATGAACAGACCCCGTGTTTTCCATACTGAAGAGTGTCTTTCTGCTGCTGAGGCAGTTGCTCTGGTACCACATTCACCTGCTTCAGGATGTCGCGCATGTACTGGCTCATGTAGAGCTGGTAGGCCGCAATGCAGGCAATGAGCATAGAACCTTTGAACACCTTCCTCCCAAGAGCATCCATCACTTTGATGCTTCCCTGGGGGCACAGAAGAATGGGTCCGAGAGTGCTTGGCCTTCTTGAGAGCGGATTCGATGACCACTGATTGGTGGGGCAGCTGATGCTTATCGAATCCAAGAGCCTCTTGGACAAGATAAACCACTTTCACCTTTCTGTTAATGGGAGGCACTGTGAGGGGGTGTTCCCACATCCTCATCAGTAACTCCCCAAGGATCTCGTGCACTAGGACTGCTAAGATTTCCTTGGAAGGCTCCACATACTGGAGGATATCTAGCATTTTGTACTTGGTATCCTCTTCAGTCTGCAACTGAAATGGGATGGCTCCGGACAAATCCTGTGAAGGAGCGGTCCTCTGGTGGAAATATTCTTTGATCATCTGGAGGAAATGGTTCTGAGAAGAGACCATCTGAAGCGTCGTCAGAAACTTTGAAGGAATCACCCTCCAGTGGTCATAGGTTTCTTCATCTCCGCTGTCATCGACGGGTGATGGGGCCTTAGGTGTTTGGCCCCCAACCAGTGGTGCAGGCACCGATTTAACTGGCCATTTTGGCCCAGGCCCCGGTGACTTCCCCGGAAGCAGGGTAGCTTCCTCCTCTGAGGAAATGGAAACGAGCACCAGATCGACTGGTAGCAGCGTTAGTGCCCTTCTATCCGTCGACCAGTATGTAATCCATGCCAACACCTTGGAGCTGATTCCCCAGCTTCTCATTTTGTTGATGAATCTTCTATGTGGGACTGTATCAAAAGCTTTACTAAAATCCAAGTAAATTACATCGAGTGCTCTTCCCTGATCCAGTTCTCTAGTCACCCAATCAAAGAAATCAATTAGATTCATCTGACAGGACTTTCCCCTGGTGAATCCATGCTGCTTCTGATTGAGCAACCGACCGGATTGTAGATAGTTCGCTATCCTTTCCTTCAGTATCCTTCAGTATCCTTTCCTTCAGTAGAGTCTCCATTAATTTTCCCATCACCGAGGTGATGCTAACCAGCCTGTAGTTTCCAGCCTCTTCTCTGCTCCCACTTTTGTGAAGAGGGACCACCACCGCTCTTCTCCAGTCACTAGGCACTATACCCTTTTCCAGTGATCTATTGAACAGGTCACATAGTGGACTCACCAGCACATCTCTGAGTTCCCTCAATATTCTAGGGTGAACCTCATCAGGCCCCATGGGTTTGACCACTTTCAGTTTTCTTAGCTCTTCCCATACATTATCTTCTGTAAATGGAGTTTCATCTACTCCACCCCCTTCTACAGTCTTGATAACAAGTGACGATCCTTCTCCATGGTCTTCTTTAGTGAACACTGAACTGAAGTATTTGTTTAATATTTCTGCTAATTCATCATCTCTCTCCACCCATTGATCCTTATCCCCTTTCAATTTCACTATACCACTATGTTCCATTCTCCTTCCTCTGATATATCTGAAAAATGTTTTGTCACCTCGCTTTATCTCCTTTGCAATCCTTTCCTCTGTCTTGACCTTTTGCTTTCTTGATTACTTTTTTCATCTTCCTCAGTTTTGCAAGGTAATCCTTCCTGTGTTCCACTTTTTGGGTTTCTTTATATTTTTTAAAAGCTGCTTTTTTTGCTTTTATTACATCAGCCACCTCCTTTGTGAACCAGATTGGATTCTTATTTCTCTTACTTTTGTTTACTTTTCTAACATATAGATTTGTTGTTTTTATAATTGCTCCTTTTGGTTTGGCCCCTTGTTACTTCTCCCATTTTCTTCCAGTCTTCAAGTTCTGCCTCCAGATATTTCCCCATTTCTACAAAGTCTGTTTTTTTGAAGTTCAAAACTCGGGTCTTTGTGACACTTCTCCGGATCCTATTTGCAATATCAAACCATACTGTTTGATGATCATTGGTGCTGAGGTGGGCACCCACCTGGACATTAGCCCCATTAGTGAGCACTAGGTCAAGTATAACTCCCTCCCTCGTGGGTCACCAACAATCAACACTTCCCCTTTCTTTCCCACTTTTATAATGTCTTTGATCAGATCTCTGTCTAGTTTTTCCGTTTGAATCGGAGGCCTGTACATCACTCCAGTAAAAAATGGAAGTCCGACACCACCTTAAGGCAGGAAATTAGAGTGCGTATGCAAGACCACCCTATCATGGAAAAACTTAGTGTAAGGTGGATAAATCACTAAGGCCTGGAGCTCACTGCCCCTGTATGCTGAAATGACCACCACCAAAAATATGACCTTCCATGTCAGGTACTTTAAGTCACAGGAGAGCAGTGGTTCAAAAGAAGCTTTCATCAGCTGAACTAACACTACTTTCAGGTCCCAAGACACATTTGGAGGCTTCAACTGAATCAGATCCCACATGAAATGTACAATTATAGGCCTTACAGAAATGGGCGTACCATCTACACCACAATGGTATGTGCCAATTGCACTAAAATGAACTCTAACAGGGTTGGTTTTTAAGCCAGCTTCCGAAAGGTGTACAAGGTAATCAAACAGTTTTTGTGTGGGGCAGAACAGATCTAGCACCTTCTGCTCACACCACATGGAAAACCTCCTCTACTTCAGTTCATAGGACTTTCTAGTCGAAGGCTTTCTGGAAACCATTAGGACTCAAGACACATATTTTGAGAGATCAAGCGATTGCAATATCAACTTCTCAACATCCAGACTGTGAGCGACAAGGCCTGGAGGTTCAGATGTGCAACCTGGCTTGATCCTGTATGATGAAATCTGGGGAAGTCCACAGTCTGAATGGTTTCCGATTGGGCATCTCTCTCAGGCATAGAAACCAGACCTGTCTTGAACAATGAGGGGCTATGAGAATCATAGTCCCTTAGTCCTTGTGAAGCTTCAAGAGAGTCTTCGCTACCAGTGGAGTTGGAAGATACACATACAGGAGACCCTCGCCTCAATGCTGGGTGAGGCATCTGAGGCTGGTTTGATGCGTGTCCTGTACAGGAAGCAGAACCGAGGAACCTTCCTGCTCTAAGATGCTGAAAAAAGATCCACATCCAGGCTTTCTCAGAGGTGGAAGATACGATTCGCGACCCCTTGGTCCAGAGCCCATTCGTGGAGTTTGAGGGTGTAATTTAGTCTGTCCTCGATCACATTCTTCATTCCAGCCAGGTACATAGCACTGAACACCGTCTCATGGGATAGTACCAATGACCAGATCTGGACCACTTCTTGGCACAGGAGGTACAATCCTGTACCCCCCTGCTTGTTGAGATACCACATTGATACCTGGTTGTCAGTTTGGATTAGGACAATTTTGTTGAACAACCAATCTCTGAAAGCCCATAGCGTATACCTGATTGTCCGGAGCTCCAGGAAATTGATTTGATAAAGATGTTCTTGGGTAGGCCATAGACCCAGAGTGATAAGCCCATCTACATGAGTTCCCCAACTCAGGGTGGACACATTCATGATGAGAACTATTTGGGTAGGAGGACTTTGAAAGGAGATCCCCCGTTCCAGATTTGAAATTACATGCCACCAGAAGAAAGACTCCTGGAGAGACGAGGTGACTCAGATATGGTCCTGGAGGCCTGATGCCACTGTGACCTCAGGATCTATTGAGCCTTTCTCATATGTAAACATGCCATGGGAATGACATGAACTTTCGTGGCCATATGGCTCAATGACTTTAACATTTGCCAAGATGATCCTGCTGGCTCAACTGAGTCCCTGCCATGATGAGCATCAGGTTGATGGCCCTTTATCGAGGCAGGAAGGCCTTGGCCTGAGCCATGTCTAGTAGGGCTCCAATAAAATCCAATTGAGGTGAAGGGCTGAGATGGGACTTGGGGTAGTTGATGATGAATCCTAGTGTCTCCAACACCCGGATGGTTGAGCGCATGGACTTGTCGGCCCCCATCTGAGAGGTGCTCTTGACCAGCCAATCATCCAGATATGGGAAAATGTGAACTCCCAGTCTGCAAAGGTGCACCACCAACACAGCCAGGCATTTTGTAAACACATGTGAGGCTGATGCGAATCCAAATGGCAGCACGCAATATTGGAAGTGCTGTTTTCCCACCACGAATCAGAAATAGTTATGGTGCCTTGCGAAGATCTTAATATGGGTGTACATGTCTTTGAGAACTAGGGAGCATAGCTAGTCCCCTTTTTGCAAGAAAGGGATCAGGATGCCTTGGGAAACCATTTTGAACTTTTCTTTGTGGATGAACTTGTTCAAGGCCCTTAAGGCTAGGATGGGATGGCATCCCTGTTTTCTTTGGTATCAGGAAGTACCAGGAGTAAAATCCCAGACCTCTTTGCCTGGTGGAACGGGTTTGTCCGCTTTGGCCATTAAAAGGTAGGAGAGCTCCGCTACTAGTACCTCCTGATGTGATACAGGGCTTCAGAACAGGCTCATGGGGCAATTTGGTAGGGTATCCAATAAGTTCAATTGGAACCTTTTGCAGACGATGGATAAAACCCATTGATTTGAGGTTACACTGGGCTAGTGGTTTGCAAAGAACTATAGCCTTCCCCCGATCGATAGAGCCACTGCCCCAGATATGGGTGATTAGGCTACATTCCCTATGATCCAGTGAGTTGATTGAAATGCCAGCTGGGGCTTCAGGGTTCTTTGTTGCCTGGGTTGGCCACAGGAGGCGTGATGAGATCGACAGAACCGAGGTGGTGGGGGATGGGCAGAAAAAGGACTTCCTCGGCCCCTAACTTGACAACCTCCTGGATGAGGAAGACAGGTACAGAGTGCTGGCAGAGAGCTGCTGAAGGGTTGCATATTGGTCCCGGATTTGGGCCACCGTGTTTTTGACCTTATCTTCCAAGAGATTTTTGCCAGTGCACGGCACATCAGTGCGTCATTCTTACACCTCTGGTCTGAGATCTGAGGTATGCAATCATGCAAGTCTGCAGGTGCCAATTCCCACTGCAGAGACCCTCTATGCCAACTCAAAAACATCATAGGTCAAGCGGACCTCATGTTTTCCACGCTCCAGGCCCTTATGTACCAGCAACAGTAGTGTATTTTGCTGCTGCTGATGCAGTTGCTCGGCAACATCCTGCATCTGCTTCCAGATGTCCCACGTATATTGGCTCATGTAGAGCTGGGAGGCAGCTATGCAGGCAATTAGCATAGTATCCTGGAACATCTTTTTCTAAAGCGCGTTCATCGCTCTGGAATCCTTCCCCAGGGGCACCAAGGAATGGATCCGAGAATTCTTGGCCTTCTGGATAGTGGATTTGACTACCACCGATTGGTGGGGCAGATGATGCATGTCGAATCCGAGAGCCTTCTGGGGATGAGATAGATCACGTCCATCTTCCTGTTCATGGGAGGCACTGTGAGGGGGTGTTCCCACATTCTTAACAGCAACTCCACAAGGATCTCATTCACTGGGACTACCACAATCTCCTTCAGAGGTACCACAAACTAGAGGATATCAAACATTTTGGGCCTGGTATCCTCTTCACATACAGGAGCCTTAACTGAAATGGGATGGCTTCTGCCATCAACTGTACAAACCCTGTGAAGGAGAGCTCCTCTGGCAGGGACCTCCTTAGCTTCTCTGGAGGAGATGTATCTGAAGGGAGACCATCAGAAGCATCATCAGAGACCACAGATGAGTCATCCCCAGGGATCATAGATGCCCTCATCTCTACTGTCATTAACTGGGGACAGGACCCTGGACTCTTGTCATTTGCCCAGCGGTGCAGGCATTGTTAGAACTGGACATGGAGCTGCAGGTTCCAGTGCCTTTACCAGTCTGGGAGGAACATCCTACTCTGAAGAACTGGCAATGATGATCGGATCGGCAGGAGGAGGCAGCAGTGCCCCACAGGGCATCGATACCATCCCAGGAACCACCACTGGTTGGGTCAGTAACATGTTCATGAGCACATACAACAATTACGGCAGCAACTTGAGGAATGACAGTGCCAGAGCTGGTACTAATGGTGCCATGACACCAATGCTGCTCATCGTCTTCTCAATGACCAGCTGAACACATCTCTTCAGTTCCTCCATGAACATCGCCAATGCCAACGTAGGTTGGGACGGAGGAGATGTAATCATATCTTCTTCTGAACCAAGAGGAGAATTGGTAGCTGCCATTAGGACCGTTGAAGTCCATGGCACACCCTAAGCCTTGATGGAGGAATGGTTCTCCTCATTGCGGGATCACTTCTGTACATCCCGTACCCGGCACTGTGCATTGAACAGGACTGATACTGATGCTTCTTTGGCTTCCCTTGATGCTTGGCATTGTACTTCTCTGGTGCTGAAGTTGATGACAAGGAACCCAACATCCTCGACCTGGAGGAGCCTGACAATGGCGGGTTTCTGGTGTCACTTTCAGCCAACGACCTTGACAGAAGTGACAACCCTGCCGAATTCAATGACTTGGTGTTACTCCAAGGTCACTTGGTGCTGATGCTAATGGATTGGTCTTCTCTGGCTCAAAGAAGTGCTCCATCTTGTTGTGCCAGATCTTACTTCCCTTTGGGGTCAACCTGGCACACTTGCTGCATCCCCAGATGTTGTGTGAAGCCCCAAGGAGGGTCTGTGATAGACATGGTCCTTGTGCACTCAGGGCATCACTTATATCCCAAAGTGGTCATGTCATTTTGAAATAAAAGGAATGCGAGATCAAAAATCAATGGCAGCAGCCATTGATAGCTGGTGGGCACTGAACGCAACACAGTCCTGGGAGTATCGACTATAAACATCAAAAATCCTACCTAGGATGCTAACAGGAGAATCAGAAAGATCCTGCATTGACCACGCAAGGCAGCAAAATTAAAAAATCACGAAAATGAAATTTTCCAAAAACAGGCCAAAGTAGGCCAAAAAGTTAGAAAAAATGAGGCTTTTACCCAACCGTGAAATGACATACTATGCGGAAAAAAAGAAACTGAAGGGGACCCCACGTAGACGCATGGTATAATGCATGCTGCGCATGCTCAATGAGATGCAGTCAAAGTTCTAGGAACTACCATCCTGCTTGTAGTCGGAGAAATGTTGCTTTTTGTGTGTTACATCTAGGGTTCTTCATTTTCAGTTTAAACTGATTTTCACCCATAAATTCCCAGATTTATCCAAAGGTGACATTTGGTTTAAACCGATATTCACCCTCATTTTAGGCTGGTTTAAAAAACTGCTCCAGAGGGGTTTTTCAAGATCGCCGCATGGTAAAGAGTGTGCTCCATGGATTTCCTCTTGCCTTATAAAAGATTTGTCTTTTACTTATTTCCTTTCCATTTTCATGGGTAAGAGAAAGGACAAGTCTAGAGTGTTCCCGGATATGTCAGCAACCTCAATGCTGAAAGGCCCAATGGATAAACATCTTCTCCAGAGTCGGGACCTTCAGTTGGGCTCTATTGAGATGTTGTTGGACAGTTTGCTGGGCAATGGTTCACCAGCTGCAGTCCCTGACTCCAAAACATCCTTAACTCCAGAGCAGCACCATGGACTTCCCCAACCCAGGACCTCCATGACCAATGTTGATGGTAATGGCTTTGTTCCATCACTGAGGAATGATATCACAATGCCAGTTGACTCGGCATTGAAAGACGCCCAAGCTGAGGAACAGAACCTTGCATGTGGAGGCAGCTAGCTTGCCTGGTGGAATTTCTTCTCTTTTGCCTGCTATGGAGGGATTATCAAAAACTGAGGTATTTTTCCTACCTATTATGAAACCCTCTAATATTACTCTCAATATAATATGGGAAGCCACTATGAAGCTTTCCCTTTAAGTGGCACAATTTGTTTCTCAGCATCAGGAGTTATCTACAATAGTTAATGCTTTATAAACTCAAATAACTGGCATATCACAGAAAGTGAAGCAAGTGAAAATTAAAGAGACAGCATTACAGAACTTGGTGGGAGTTATATCTAAGGGCCATTTATACCTACAAAATAAGTTGGAAAACTTGGAAAATGTGATTCGCCGATGTAACATCCAGTTAATTAACTTTCCAAAGAAAAATCTGGTCTCCCCTGTGGAGATGTTATGCAGATATTTTATGGAAATTTAAAAAATTATAGAAAATCTGCTCCCCCCAATTTTGAAGGCATATTATTTATCTATAAATTGCAAGATTTCACAAGGGAAAAAGGACTTTACAGCTCACTTGAACTGTCACATTTGTCTTCTTTTATAGAAAAGAAAAGAAGGCTCTATTCCTCTGAAGGAGGAATAGAGCCTTCTACTCTAATTGTAACATTTGCTATTGACTCAGATCATGATTTCATTTTTAAACTTATTTTTCGTAACAGAGATGTTGAATTTCCAGGATTAAGAGCTCATATGTTCTCTGATATTGCTAAAGCAACTCAGACTAAGAGAAAGAGATTTTTATTGCTGCAATCTGGCTCTATTTTCCCTTTAAATGTGTGGTCAAATTTAAAGTGATAAAATCTGTTATTTTGAACCCTCCCAACTGACTGTTTTTCTTAATAATGAAAGCCTACGGGCAACCACTTCCTCTGCAACAACTCAGCAGTTGCCTCTCAAGATATTGATGCTACTAAATATTTAGCATGTTCTCGCCTTTCTGTTAGGTCTTATTGTTTTGATTTTTGCTAATATTATTAACTTCTCAGAATTTTTGATCTGGAAACTTCTATTTGTGGACTGACAGAGTATGAGAGATCTGTTTCATATTGCTTCTCAATCATGTTTCTTTATGTTTGTTGATCTATACATGCTGTTTCTGAACAAGTTTATTTTGCTTGGATTTATTGAAAATGCTATAAATAAATAATTTAAAAAAAAAAAACCCAACTGCTCCAGAGCTGCAGATGCCGCGTTTCAAGGCTTCAGCCACTGCTGAAATCCAGTGTGGTCCAAAGCGCATATTGTATTTGAAGTCCCAACCTCCACCAGTGAAAGCTCTCACCCTCCAGTGCCACCCATGCAATGTTTCAACTCCCAGTTCCACAGCCCCTAAGCAGTCAAAGTGCCTGCTGTCTGGAGAAGCTAATGCATTTCAAGCAGGGCCTGTCCACCAGAAGCACTTCCCAGCTGGCTCCCTGACTCTGCGCAAAAGCAGAAGTGCAGCGTTTCAGAGCGAGGGAGCCTCAGTAAGCATACAGCCAAGAGAGAGAGAGAGAAGAAACCTGGAGCCACCACCGGCAAGGATGAGTGCTGTTGCACTGTGTGTGTGTGTGTGGGGGGGGGGGGAATCTCGGTGGTGTGGGAGGAGAGAGAGAGGTGCATGTTAAGCAGGGAATGTGGGTAGAGATGGGGATGTTGCCAGAGTGGGTGGGTCAGAGAATCTGATAATGTTGTTTAATTATCCTGTCTTCTGTCCACTGACATAAACTCCGATATTTACCTGGAAGTTAGCTAGTAGCACATTTAAGACTAATCGGAGAAAATTCTTTTTCACTCAACGCACAATAAAGCTCTGGAATTTGTTGCCAGAGGATGTGGTTAGTGCAGTTAGTGTAGCTGGGTTCAAAAAAGGTTTGGATAAGTTCTTGGAGGAGAAGTCCATTAATGGCTATTAATCAATTTTACTTAGGGAATAGCCACTGCTATTAATTGCATCATTAGCATGGGATCTTCTTAGTGTTTGGGTAATTGCCAGGTTCTTGTGGTCTGGTTTTGGCCTCTGTTGGAAACAGGATGCTGGGCTTGATGGACCCTTGGTCTGACCCAGCATGGCAATTTCTTATGTTCTTATGGAAAAACGATGAGTCATTTTTTTCAACTGATTTTCTCCTGTTTTTGTTCTTATCAAAATAAACCCTAATAAATTCCCGAGAAAAATAAAGAACATGAGAGGTCTAGAATGGGCAAATGTGAATCGGTTATTTACTCTTTCAGATAATAGAAGGACTAAGGGGCACTCCATGAAGTTAGCATGTAGCACATTTAAAACTAATCTGAGAAAATTATTTTTCAATTAACGCACAATTAAACTCTGGAATGTGTTGCTAGGGGATGTGGCTAGTACAGTTAGTGTAGTTGGGTTTAAAAAAGGTTTGGATAAGTTATTGGAGGAGAAGTCCATTACCTGCTATTAATCAAATTGACTTAGAAAGTAGTCACTGCTATTACTGGCATCAGTAGTGTGGGATAAACTTAGTTTTCGGGTACTTGCCAGGTACTTGTAGCCTGGATTGGCCACTATTGGAAACAGGATGTTGGGCTTTATGGACCCTTGGTCTGACCCAGTATGGCAATTTCTTAGGTTCTTATGAAGGTCCCTCATTATACCCTTATTTCAGCTTAGTAAATGTACTCCTTATTGTGAGAGATAGAAAGCTAAACTGGCCCCTTTGAAAACCACCCAGAACTGAGCAGCTAAATTTTGTATAACACAGTCATTAGAAGTTTAAATTTAGTCAGCAAAAAAAATGGGTGAAAAGACCTAGTCAGCTACTGCTTATTTTCAGTGCTAGCCACGTTAATGGCCTGCTTAGATTAAATTTGGTGCTTATTGCATGGCAAATGTTAATGAGCTGCACCCTACACATATTTATACAAAGCAGCTCATTAATATAAAAATGGCTTAATACAGATCATGTTACACCACATGATTCATGTTAAGCCTCAAAAGGTTAACTACATCTCAAGAGATGACTTAACTTTTCCCAAGAGCATCAACAAGCTAATGAACCTGCTGATTTTCTAGGCCCCCTCATCCAAGTCACAATGCTAAATGGGCAGCTGACCCTAAACATAGACGCCACCACTCCTCCCAAAAATACAACCTCATCCTTCCACTCCAGTTGATTCCCTCATGCAGCAAACCCTGCCTCCTATAAATAGATCCCATCCCCACTGGAAGACACCCAGACCCCCTCTTTACTGAAAGTACCAGTGGAAGACCCTAAGGACAGGAATAATTCCCTGTCATTCCTGCCCTATTGACGCCAAACTTCAAAATGTTACCAGCTAATACAAATCTCCCTTTACTCCTCACTTGCTCAAGTATGGGGGATGCACAGGGTGAAAGGGTAGTCAGGGCTTTGGGTGCTGCTGGGGGTGGGGTGATTTTATTGGTACTGGATTGTCAGGAGGAAGGGATATAGGGGATTGACACTTGAGGCTCAGCAAAGTCAGTTTTTTAATTTAATCAGGATCTCAGAGAGAACATCAAGCCTTAAAGAAGATGATATTTCAATTGAACTAAGATGGAAGGATGGAGGCAACTGAGGATCGACAGCTTGCTTGAGGGTTTCTTGAGAGGACTTAAGTGGCTAAGCCTTGTTGTAAAAGGTTGAGTGGCCTATATCAATCTAAGTTTTTCTTACTCAGATTTAGGATA
Source organism: Rhinatrema bivittatum (assembly GCF_901001135.1). Lineage (NCBI taxonomy): Eukaryota > Metazoa > Chordata > Amphibia > Gymnophiona > Rhinatrematidae > Rhinatrema > Rhinatrema bivittatum. Next base: position 133,950,311 of record NC_042616.1, on the reverse strand, counting down.
ATTTTCATCTAAAAGTCTAGCCAGCTAAGTTAAATTGAAGTTAATCATAAAGAAAGGGGGAGTCAAAATGTGGCAAAAATTGCTTCCTTTCTGCTTACAATTAAAAATTGTAATATAAATATAAAATGTTAACAAACCTTCAGAACATGAGTCATCACTGCTCACACTTAGTCTTTCAGCATTTCCTTGAACATACTTGTTGTACAATTTTATTCGTAAAGCCCAGCTTAGATCTGGTTGTCTAACTGTATTCTTAAGGCGACGTCTTGCATTGGCAAACCAGTTTGATACCTGCAAATATAAGGAATGTATTATTTTCCCTTCACAAATCTATACCCGCAGGTACTTTTTATCAACAGTCTTTGCACTAATTTTCAATTAAAGTACATGCATATTTCTACTTTGAAAACTGCCTCAGGAAGAAAGCTCCTACAGAAATTTGCTTCTGTGTTTTCTAATAGGCCGATGCAATACTGTGTGCTCAGGCTAGTGCACAGGTTAACCTATGGTTGGATGCACGTTTTGGACGCGCATCCATAACTCCTGATGCAATAAGGGGATCAACACATACAAAACGCATGTCCAAACCAGGGCGTTACTAATAGCACTCATCATATGTAAATGCCATGTTGATGAGGATATTAGCTATTACCCCTCGATGTAAAAAACAACTGTACACCCAACATGCACATTTTAACCCTCCTATATTAATGCCAGTCTCGGAGCTAGCGTTAAGTTTTGAGGAGCCCCAAAAGTTGAACTGAAAAGCAGAAAATACTGCTTTTCTGGGGTTGCTCTGAGTTAATATCATGGCGATATTAAGTCGGAGGAATGCAGAGAGCAGCAACATGAAAACAATTTTTTTTTAATAAAAATATTTTGAAGGCATCCGTTTTCCTAACCCATGCACAGCCACGTCTTATGGGCACCCAATGCAGATGAGACGCTAGGGATGCACCATTTCCACTAATGCTTCCTTTTTAACGCAGCGGCTCATTTGACTACTTCATCGCGTGCCAAGGAGAGGTGGATGGGTACATGTTAGGAAAGAGGGCGCTCAATCATGAGTGCCAGTTTTTTCCACACAGATATTGCATCGGCCTGTCTGTACATAGTTTTGAAAAATCCATGTAGTTTTCTCCTCTGACCAAATCGTCCCAGGAAAGCCTCTACAATATTGCAGGGAAAAGTATGCTCATTATGGCACAACTCATAACTTTTACCCACATACAGGGTAGACAATTTCCAGACAGACGATTTATGCAGGTAAAATGCTTTTTATCTATGGAAATCCCTCTGAAAATTGATCCTAAATTACTTCACTGGTTTTACAGATATTCTTCTTAAAAGAAATGCAATGTTTTACGGTAATTAAAGACTATGAAAAAATTAAAGACTATGAAAAAAACAGTTGCACATCATCTGTCTTACATAGCTCTACTATGAAGATAGTTATGTAATATCATTACTCTAAGTAAAGGCAAGTTTACTTACCATAAACGGTGTTTTCTGTAGATAGCAGGATGAATTAGCCATTCTATTTGGATGACATTACTGATGGCGCACTCTAGCGGACATCTTCTCTAAGATTGAAACATTTTGTTGTGCTATGCCTGCGCACCATTTCCCGCACACAGCACATCATCACTCTCTTCAGTTAGTAAAAAAGCTAGAAGGCAGCAGCCTTAGTATATAGAAGCAGAAAACAACATGTCCAGAGAGGACGGAAGGAATGCATGGCTAATTCATCCTGCTATCTACGGAAAACACCATTGCCTTTTTCCGTCAATAAGCAGGCTGAATTAGCCTTGCTATTTGGGAGTCCCAAGCATATAAAGGAAAAACAAAAAAAGGTATGGTCTAGAGGTGATGGTTTATTTTCACCTGTTATAGCATACCTTCCCTTTTACTCCCCCCCTTTTTTTTTTTACTCCCCAGTGGACATGGTTTTCTGATCTAGCACACTGGATAACTCTGCTCATCCTAATCTGCTATCCGCAGATGTTAAACAGTCCAGGCAGTATTGTATAGTAAAAGTATGGACTGAGGACCTATTAGCTGCTCTACATATGTCCTGTATGGGAACATTTTGCAGATGCGCTATAGAAGAAGCTTTGGCTTGCAGCTGATGCGCTGAAACTGAACCTGATAAGGAAATCTATGTTGAAGTATGACAGAATTGAACACAGTTTGTGATCCAGTTGGATATGGTTCTTTTGGAATCTGCAACCCCTAGTGAGTTTGGGTTAAATGAGATGAACAATTGAGAAGATTGCCAATGAGGCTGAGATCTTTGCTTATAGTAGGTCAATGCTCTTTTGCAGTCTAACATAATGCCTGGGAAAGAATATTGGAAGTGTAAGTCCTGATTCATGTGAAAGGCTGACACCACTATGGGTAGGAACTTGGGATGAGTCCGGAGAACTACCTTGTCATGGTAAAACTGTAAATAAAGTGAGAAATGAACTAAGGCTTGTAGTTCACTCACTCTTCAGCTGAAGTTATTGCTACTAGAAAAATCACTTTCCATGTTAGATATTTCAAATAAGCAGACTGCAGTGGTTTGAAAGAAGCTTTCTTTAGGGCTGATAAGACTACATTCAAATCCCATTCAAATCAAATCACATATTAGAGGATGAGAAGCTATCAAGGAGTCATTATATCTTTCATGATAAGCAGCTATAGCGTTGAGGTTGTTGCGAAAAGGTCTATCCAAGGTTAACCTCATCGTAGGAAAATCTAATTTGTTACTGACTGGTTGAGCGACCATTCATGGGAATGAAAAATTCTGCTGAGATGATCAGCTACCTTGTTTGCTATCCCTGGCAAGTAAGTTGCCCTCAATATGAGTTGATGAGAGCCCACTCTCAGAACCGAACTGCTTCCCTGCAAAGACTCCAGGAACCTGTTTATATAAAACATGGCGACTTGATTGTCAGTGTAAATCATGAGGGCGTGATCCTATAATAGGTGCGTAAAGGCTATGAGAACATTTCTCATGGCTCTGAGTTCCAGGAGATTTAGTTGAGATGTCCTCTCGATTTGTGACCATTGATCCTGTGTCTTGTAATGTAGGAGATGCATCCCCTAACTCTGTGTGAAGGCATCTGTGATGAGGACTAGGTTGTGGGCTGGATCTCAAAGAGGAGTTCCCACTGTTAGAACCTCTAAATTCAACCACCAACGAATGTCTTTTGCCATGGATTCTGATACGGTCACTACGGAAGACACTGGCTGAAGATATTAGATCCATTGTGCTTTTAATCCCCATTGCAGGCACCGCATGTGCCAGCAAGTGTGGGGAACTACATGGATGGCTGCCGCCAAGTGACCCAACAAAACCAGGACCTGGCAAGCAGTGACTCTTGACTTTAGAAGCAAGTCTATAGATAGATGATGAATTTGCTCAATCCTCTCCTGGGGAAGGAATGCACGAGTCTGAACAGAGTCTATTCGGGCTCCTATGAATTGAAGAATCTGAGTCGGTTTGAGTACCGATTTCTCGTAGATGATAAGGAAACCTAAAGACTCTAGATACGTGATATCATCTCCAATTGGTGAGATAAGGAGATCTTGTCGGGAGAAACTATTAGCCAATCATCCAGATAAGGGAAGAGCTGAATCCCTTGACATCTTAGATGGGCTACTGCCACAACCAGGCATTTGGTGAAGACTCTGGAAGCTGAGGAAAGTCCAAAGGGCAGAACCTTGTACTGCTAATGTTTGAAGTTCACCTGGAAACTCAGGAACCACCAGCAGGAGGGATATATTGGAATATGGGTGTATGCATCCTTGAAATCCAATGAACACATCCAATCATTTTGCTGTATGAAAGGTAGAACTAATTTGAGAGATGTCATTTTGAATTTCTCTTTCTGAAGGTATTTGTTCAGGGAGCGTAAGTCCAGAATAGGGTGGAGCTCCCCTGAGTGTTTTGGAATGAGGAAGTATTGGGAATAATAACCTGAATTGATTTTGTTCTTTGGAACTAATTGAATTGCTTGCTGCTGAAGCAAACTCTGTATTTCTTGCTCTAGAAAAGGTATCTGGGACATATCTTTCATCGCGGTAGTGAGGCGAGGAAGAGGAGGGTGGGAAAGGAAATTTAGATGATAACCCTCATGGATAATTCGAAGTACCCATTGGTCTGTCGTGATTTTGCTCCACTCTGAAAAATAATACTGAATTCTTCCCGCTACTGGGGGACTTGGCTGTGGCTGAGACATCTTCAAAAAGATGGTGGAGGTTTTTGAAGAGAGGTCTGGGATGGTTTTTGTTGCTTTCTATCCCTTTGGTGAGGTCTAGTTTGAGCTGATTGAGGTTGTGAGTGTGGTAATTGATATGATTGAAATTGCTGTGCTCGGTATGGTAGGAAACTTTTATATGGTTTTCATTAGTAGTAAAATGGTTTCCACTAGTAAAAACGTCTTGCTGATGATTGAGAATCTAAGGTTCCTTAAAGAGACTGAACTGCTACATTTTGCTCTTTTGATTGGGCCACCATATCCTTGAATTTGTCCCCAAATAAATTATCTCCCAAGCAAGGAAGATATGCCAGTTTTTCATGGAAGTTTTCTCTAAGAGCTAGAACAGATCTATACTATGCATTGAGTGGTAATGGCAGTGGCTTAAGTCCTGGAAGATGTCTCAAAGGACTCATATACAGTTCTAAGCAAATGATGTAGACCTTCCTCCATGTCATAGAATGGTTGAGGTGTAGTTGGTTGTCCTGTCTCTGAATGGAGAAAGGGTTTTAATAATTGAAGAGACTCATAGAGGTACTGAACAATATAAAATTGATACTGTTGTATACAAGAAGTTTGCATTACACTTTGAAAATACTTTTTGGCATACTCATCGAGGATTCTGTTGTCCTTTATTGGGGGAGTGGATAAATGGAGCTTAGTTTTCTTTGCTTGCTTCATTGCTGACTCAAGTGCCGCCGAAGCATGGAGAAGTTGAACTACCCCGTATGTCGTTGATTTTTTTAACCTAACCAAGTTTGCTAGAAACCAGAGGAATTGATTGAGGTGATTCCCAAATTCTTGAGAGAACAGAGTCCAATAATTTGTGCAATGGAAGAGCTGATGGTTCAGCTGGAATGTCCAGTATTTTCAGAATTCCGAATACATCTTCATAGGGTCAGGTCATTTTCAGATCTCTACTCCCAGGAAGTTGCCTAGTTTCTCAACAAATTGAGAATAAGTGAGATCTTCAGGTGGAGAGGAGAGGTCAAGAAATTCCTCCAGTGGATCAGATGGTATACCTGTTGAGCTTTCAGGGGAACAGTCACCCGGGGAACCCGGAGGTATTGACTGAGGGGAATGATGCTCCATGTCTTGGGTTTCCTCCAGAGTTGGAGATGAAATAGTCTTGAGGAAGCTGAGTGGAGGTACATCCCCCACTGAACCTAGAATATGAGAAGGTGACACCTGTGGATGCAAGGTGGAGAAAAGGTTCATTATAATTGAAGAAATCTGATTAATGACCTCCTGTGAATGAGACAAGGTCACATCTTCATAATGTTTCGGCTGGTGTGGTCTCATTGGAAGAAAATGGGAGGTTGATTTTCAGCAGTGTATTCCTGCGGTTAATATTTCTGCAGAAGGTTGAGGCACCCGAGATCCCTGTTCCTTTAGAGGAGAAACCTGTCTCAGAGAAAGTTCTTCTTGGAGAATAATTTTGTCCAGGTGAGATTGAGAAGATAATCCTGAACACTCTGAACGGTTACCTTGTGAAGAACCCAAGCTAATAGAGAGAGGCTTTGGAGGACACACCAAAGGAGGATGAGATAGTATATCTAGTATGGGATCCTTATTGTGATGATATCTAAATCGTGACCTTTTATTTCTCTGATAGCTCTGGACCTCTTGATCAACACTATTCTGAGAATTCCTTTCTTTGGACGATGCATCAGGACGATGCATCAGTCCGATGCGTCGATGAATGCCTTTCATGCATCGAAGAGGCGCCATGTGGATGCTGTGAATGCATTGATGCACCTTGAGTCGAGTGGTGTGTCTGCGCCAATGCATCGTGCTTAGTGGGGCATAACGCAGTCTGTGCCGTGATAGATTGCTTTGGCTTCTGACTGGGTAACTGTGTCGATGCCTCCTGCGCCGATGTCTTTGTGGCATGTTTTGTATTAGATGTCTTTTTTTTAAACCTGCGTGGAGGTATCCCGTGGGCTAGAAGAAGATGCCTTGTGTCAGACGTCTGGCAGCGCAAACGGTGCACTTGCATTGGGACCACGCAGGGCTTGAGCAGGAGGTCCAGATTTTACCTTTTTTTGTTCTGGATCGGTCCGATGCTTTTTTTGGTTTTGGCTCTACTGATGAGGAACGTCTGGGCATGCTATGAGATTTTGATTTTAGGCCTGGAGACTATTGGACTGAACGTTCAGGAATGGGCGCATAGCTTCCTGAGGCTGATGAAGCTTCCTCTCGCTTCCAGAGGCTGGTAATCATTGTGGCCCTTTGCCTCTGGGCCCTGGGTGACATGCGTCCACAATCCCTGCATTACACTTGGTCATTGTTCAAGCTGAAGCAAATATAGCAATAATTATGATTGTCAGTGATGGACATGATATACTTAAAGCCGGTTTTTTTGACAACATGTTAGCACTGAAAAATGCTGTTTAGGGATTGCTAACGCAAAGAAAACATTTTGAAGAGAGAGAGATGAAGAAAAATGTCATGCCGAAGTGCAGAAAAAAAACAAACAGAAGAGAGCGATGAACCACTGTGTGGAAAGTGTCATGTAGGCACAGCACAACAAAACTTTTCAATCTTGGAGAAGATGTCCGCTAGAATGTGCCATCAGTGATGTCACCCAAATAGTAGGGCTAATTCAGCTTGCTTATTGATGGAAAAAACAGTGATTAAACAAATCCCTTCCTAACACAGGAGGCAATTTTCAAAGCCGTTTATACACATGAATTGCCCCCATAGTAACAGCTGACGGTAGAAAATAAAATAAATGGCCTATTCAGTCTACCTAATTATTCCTGTCCACACTGCTAAGGACACACCCAGCAGCTAGCCATAGAATGTAATTGTCTATAGGATATTATGTCTCCTTAGCCAAGATAGTTCTTGTCATCTTCCTTCTTTGTACTTCACCCTTCTGATCTTGCAAGATCCCTTATCTAGTTCACATCCAGCAACCCCTTTCCTCCCATGTCTAACTACAATGTCCTACAAAAATCCAAACAAGCACTGACACTAGTTCAAATATTGCCCAAACCTCCTAGGTCTTTGTTACATGATCTGCCACCACAACCTATTGCTCCAACCAACTTACACCTAGATTGATCAAAATGCTATAAATTGTGCATGAATGAATAATGCATGCAATAAAAAAAAAATGGCATGGTTAGGCAAATTTTTCATTTACCACAACATGCACTATTTTAGCACTTGATATAGGTATTTTACCACAATGCATGTTATGAGAAATGCCCAGAGAGACATTTCCTTAGGGAGAGAGAGAGGCTTTCATAGTAGTCAACTATTTATACCTCTATAGGAGGGTCATCTAATAACTTGAGGTAAGGTTTTGGTGGTGGACCAGAGTTTTGGGACCAGTTTTACATGTACAGTCAGAAGTACGAACAGCACAGTACACATCAGGGAAGATATGATGTGATTTGGAATGAGGAAAAATACCCAAAGATGAGATTTCTATAATGTTCTCTTGCCCTAGCTTGCTAGTACCTAGGTAGAGAGTGCATCAAGCTAGGGCGAGAGTACATTGTAGAAATCTCAACTTTGTGTACATTTCCTCATTCCAAATCACATCAAATCTTCACTGATGTGTACTGTGCTGTTCGTATCTCTGCCTGTGCAAGTGATACTGCCCCCAAACCCTAGACCACCATCAAAACCTCACCTCGAGTTACTAGATGACCCTTCTAGAGTGATACAAATAGTTGACTACTATGGGTGCCACCATTGAGGCTCTCTCTTTTTCTCTCTCTCTACTCCACTCCACTCCACCTCCCCCTACCCCCCTCCAAAAATGCCCACAACAGAGTTTGTGATAAATATTGCAGACTCCGTTTTGGGCATATTGCACAACTTAATGCCAGGAAAAAAAAGTGTTATTTCTGGTGTTAAAAACATACATTACACTATTGCATATAGCATTAATGTCCCTCATTTTCATAAACCCCCACCCAAACTCTTTCCCTTTGACTAAAATTTAAAACTGTATTTGCATCTTGTGATGCAATAAATAACGCATTTTGATGAATGACCCTGTTAGCTGGAAATAACACTTTGAATAAGGACCTCAGTAAATTTAGAGTCAATACATGATATTACATTCATAAAGTTTAAACCACATGAATCATATTAGGCTTGACAAATACGTGGGCATGGGAATCCACCAGCTTGAACAACAAAATAAGAGAATCATGGCACATTCTAACCATTCATTGACTAGTAGGCTTAGAATCACTTCCAAATCAATTCATATCTACCTCTCCTTTTATCAAATAACTTAACTTTTCTGTACAGGCCATTTTGAACTCAGCTCTCCAAGACTCAAAGATTGGAAATACCTTCCAATGAACAGCAATAATGAATCTTGCTTCTAGGAGCACTTGAGATATAATTTTCTTATAGTCCCTTGAAATGTCAGCTGTGCCCAAGAGCAAGTTTGACATTTTAAAAAATTCTTAATGCTTGTGACATTTTCTGGCAGGCTTAGGGCATAGGTGCTGGCTCTATGGTACAGAAGATGCTTGAACACAACCAATATTTAACAATCTTCTTTCACTATGCTTAGAGAGGGGTAAATATTACTGAGTTTAAGATAAACAATTATTTTGAAAAGTTGGTTCCAATGGCTTAGGGGACAGTGAGTGGCAAATATTGTTTAGCCAGAAGTTTTTTGTTTTTTTTTCAAATGTATTTGAATTAAGACCCAAAATAATATCTACATGATAAATTACAGGAAGCAGTGTGAATAAAAATTGTGCAGTAGCAAGACACGCAGCACTAGTAATCTTATCTCATGCTTAATTTTGCTATAGGAATTGTTTCAAAAGGCAAATAAAAGTCAAAATAAAAAAATAATAGTCAATCAAAACAAACTATGCTGTACTATGCACGCTTTGCTGTCGTGCAATATCCCTCTAAAACAGGCTAGGATTTTCAGCACACCAGAGACAAATAATTCTTTATCAATGATTAGTTTATATGGACTTTTTTTCAGAAATAATGTTTGCTTTCATTTTACAAGAATTTTTAACAAGAATCTTAACCAAAATGAAACTCACGTCCTTATAAATACAATTGCAAATATAATTAAACTGTACAATATTCCTGACAAGTAAAAGGAACAGCCAAATTGCAACCTATATTGCTTATGGATTCTATAAACATTACAGAAATTGCTTGAAGAAAGTCTTTTGAAAAAATAGCAAATATTTGCAAAGCAATTTTACACTCAAAGAGTTCTGCATTGTTAGTATATTTTAATAAAACCCTCTTTACTCAGAAGCATTACATTTATCAACATACTTTAAATGTACATACTATATTATTAATAATATAGTAAAATGTAAACTTATAATAAAACTACCATAAAACTTCATAACTTCAGGGTGTAAGGGTTTGCAGTGTATATCTGAAACAGATAGTCCTAATGAAGTAGATAAGAAGTAATCTGATAAAGTTTGAGGAGTGCTAAAGTGCTTGGCAGGTCAGTACCTGAAAAAAAAAGGTTTAGAATCAGGCATTTGGGAGAAGAAATGAATCAAAGGGAGCCCTTCATGTCATGGGCTGAGAAACTGATATATACAAAACAAGAAAGAAGTCTTGGGGGTGATACTACTACTACTACCTATCACTTCTTTAGGGCTTCTCAATATACACAGCACTGTAGAAAAACACATAAGAGATAGTCTTTGCTCAAAAGAACTTACAATCTAATCAAGACAAACAAACAGGGTAAAATCAGGAATTATATTTATTATGAAAATGGTTAAAATCAATAACGCTGTGAGGGGGATAATCAGGTGTTAAGAATTAAAAGCATTCTCAAAAAGATAGGCTTTTAGACTGGATTTGAATAAGGCCAGAGAAGGAACGTGATGCATCAACTCAGGAAGACTATTCCATGCAAATGTTGTAGCAAAGTGGAAAACATGGAGTTGGGAGTTGGCAGTAGAGAAAGGCATAGATAAGAGAGAATTGCCTGATGAGCAGGCCTGGATTTGTCATTAAGCACACTAGACCTGCGTCTAGGGTGGCAAAATTCCAGTGGGCGGCAGCAAGCTATCAGAAGATTTGCTGCCTTCCAGCTGTGTTGAATTTCACTCAGCTGCGAACAGCCCTCTGCTTCCTGATCCAGTTGCAGGGAAAAGGAGGGGAAAAGGTAAATCTGGATCAGACAGAGCAAAGGGAGATCATTTGGGGCAAGTTAGGAGGAGTTAAGTAGGGATCATTGAGAGGTGAGGATAGGGGCTGGGAGATGAGAGTGGATCAACTGAGGAAATGTATTTGTGTGTGAGAAAAAGGGGAAAGGGGGCAATGTTTGTGGGTGACTGAGAAGGCATGGGTACCAGGTGTGTGTGTGTGTATATATGCCAGATTGGGTAGGATGTTAGGGGAGGGATGCAAGGGGGAGCAGGACCAGAGCACAGTAGGAACACCTACCTCCTCCCCACTCCACTGCAGTTTGATATCTGATACTACCTCCCAAATCCTGGAACCTCCCATCCATCCTACCTTCCCATTCTCCAAGATCCTGGAGTTCCCCTCCATCTAGCTCCTAATCCCAGATCCTCCTCCTCGATTTTCCTTGATTTTCCTCATCTTCCCTCCTCCCCATCCCCAGTCCTTTTCTTCTTCTCCCTCTCCTTTCCCCACCCCTGTCCCTCTCACCCTCGACTTTGCCTCCCCTCATTCCCAAGATTTCCTCCCTGTGCCCTGGGCAGTGGGAAAAGAGGAGGATATTTGTTGGAAGATGGAAAAGAGAGGAGAGATGTTGCCTGCTGGGTGCAAGAAGAGAAAGAGAGGGAAAATTACCAGGTGGGGAGAAAGAGAGGGAAGATGTGTGGGGCAGGAGAGACGAGTGAGAAAACTACTGCCTGTGGACGGGGAGGGGGAAAAGAGAGGCGATATGCTGCTGATGGGACAGAAAAGAGAGAGGGAGGGTGCTATGATCTGCTAGGGGAGAAGGGTGGAGAGAGTGATGCATGCTGGACCTGGGAGGGGGAGGAAAGGAAGAGAGAGAGGAGAGATGCTGTGGCTGGAGAAAGAGTCAAGAACACAGGGAAAAGGGAATGTTGTGAGAAGTAGAAATGGAGACATATGACTTCTAATATTACTACTGCTACTTACTGTATATTTAACATTTCTACAGTGTTACTAGGCAAATGCAGAAATGTACAGAATCACATAAGTGAAAGCCCCTTCTCCACGGAGCTTACAGTCTAGTTCAGACTCGCAAAGTTGCCTTGAACATAATTTGAAAAGGAGGTTTGAAAATGTAGAAAATCTTTTTTCTAGTAATCACTAAGTGGTAGATTTTCAAAGGGATCTCGCCTAAGTGAAAACGTCCCCGTTACTGGATACATTTTGCTGCCTAGTTTCAATAAGTTTACTCAAAAAAATAGGCAGCCCTGGGAGCAGAGTTACGTCAGAGGAGGGAATTTAGGAACCTACTACTGATTTTCAGTAATAGACATCTAACTTACATGAACAAATTGCAGGCTTAATTCTTGTGACCTGATTTTGGCGACCTAAATTTAGGCAGCCAAAATTTGACCAGTTGGGTAAAGTGCTTAGCCTTTCTTGGAAATGCAGCCCTGAACTATTACAGTTTAAAGTGAAAAGGTTAAGGTCTGTAAAAAGTAATTTGAACTGAATGAGAAAGCAGATGGGAACCAGTGAGAAGAGATGAAACCTTCTTAATGATGCTGAAGTCTTAATGAAGCTGCAATTGAACTGAACAGAATTTAGTGAAGAAAGAAAATTCAGCTGAAGACCTGTGAGAAGGAAGTTGCAGTAATCATTGTGGGAGGATGTAGAGTTTATCAAGTAGTTCACAGAATACAGAGAGCTGGGTCAGGAGTTCAATGTTACTTATTTTAATTTCACTTTTTTGATATGCACATGCCAAAAGTATCTATGTGGGACCCATCATTACATATGTATAAAAGGGAAAGGTGTTATTTATACCCATGCCTTATGAGGTCTTTATTTTTCATTTAGTGTTATAGTTTCTATTTATATAGTTGCTGTAGAGTGCTGTTTATTTGGATATTTGTATCAACTTATCAATGGCTAAACAAACAAACTATCTCAAACATTAAGACAGCATATAAACTCCATCTGGTGAGCCATCTGGATAAAAATAACATAGTATGTTTAAAAATCTTAGATAAGTTTTATTGTTAAAATGTTTGATTTTAAACTGATTTACTTGTTTATATCCTTATTATTATTATTACAATCAACCATTATTTAACTACATAGCACTTTTTTTTTATCCAAAGCCCTATACACTTAAATCAACAGGGATACACAGAATAGAACTGGTGTGAGATTTTTTCCCAGGGAATTTTCAGCAGGCCAAATTTACAACTTCTGCAGTAACCTACAATAATTTTCAATGGTTAACAATCTTGTCAGATGTTTTGATTTATGACAGTTTAACTAGAAGGTTAAAAGCGTTCCCCAATTCAAAATATCAGAATTGTCCAACTGTTTCCATGGCTTTCCATTTAGGGATAATAGAACTGTCAGTATTTTTAACATTCATAGTAAATGCTGTCTTTATATTTTAAATCAATACAGCAAGTTAAATAAGGTTAATATCGTGCGCTAATAATGCTGGTGATGTCTTCACTTCCTTTACAATGCACGCTAATTATTTGGTTGCTAAAAACTCAAAGGCGTTTGCTTTTCTGTAGGCCAAAAGTTGGCCCTTTAGAAAGAGAGTCGATCACGTGCTCTCCAGTTTTTCCCGCTCAACCTTTAGTTTCTGCATTACAAAAACGGGAGCAGGCGGAGGCTCGATAATCTCTCTCTTCGAACGAAAGGTAAATGAAGCAAGCGGGGCTTTTAATGAATTATCATTGTTTTACCTGCACTAGGGTCATCTGCGAGCCGAGCGCTAGGAGGATTTTCTCCGTTTTGGTGGGGTAGGGGTTGTCGCGGTGCTTGTAGAGCCATTGCTTGAGCGGGCGCGCCATGTCCTGCAGAGCCTGTCGTTTGTGCCGCACTTTCCCGCCACTTCCACGGCTGCTGCACAGAAACGGAGCAGAATTACTCCTCACCCACACCTGCACACTTCGGACAAATAATAGGAGGGTAGGTGCAAGGAAAAGTGCGCGGGTAACAAAGCTCAAGCAGTGCAAAAACAGTCTCTATTGCATTATAGGCTATTTCATATTATGGACCGTATTGGAGGTGCCCTTCGGGGGCTGATAAGGCCGAGCTTGCCTCCCGTAGGTGTTGCTCGGTCTCCCTGCTACTACTGTGACTGCTGCTGCTCGGCCTTCTGTCTATAGCAATGATTTGATATTAGAAAATGGAAAGCTGGCTCAGCAGTGGAAAGTGACTTTGGAATCCGGCAGAATCTTAACCGCTCCCTGCACTCTGGTATTACAAAGGGTCGAGGGGAGGCTGCTCTAACTGTGCTTTTGCAGTGACAGTGCCGTGGGGAGTGGGTTTTATCCGACTTTGGATGACTTGTTGGGCTCCGGAGGAGCTCTTTAACTTTGGGCGCGGGCCATTATCTCCCGAATGTGCCAGCTGCCTTTTCATTAGACAACGGCTGCTCTTTTACTGTAAGCTGCCACAGGTAAGAGAAAACCCAGCTGACTCGAGTTAGACTTCTCGAGCCAGCCCAGCAAAGATGACCTGAGGACCTCGTCTTTACAGTCACTTTTTTTTTTCACCAAGGGCAGAGTTAGCTTAGGCATCAGTTTATATTTCACGGAGATTGTTCATTAACCCCCCCCCCCCCCCCCCCATTTGCCCTGCACTTAAAGCTTCTACATTTTGCCATCGGTTTCTCTACAAAATTCATCAACATACATTTAACTATTTGCATAATCCTGAAAGCATAAGAAAGTGGAAGCTTCAACATGACCTAGTGAGATAAGAACTAGAAACAAAAACCAGGACGATAAAATAAATAGAGACAAGTCAAAAATATTTACTATCCTGCAAAAGGAGGTAAATATAACCATATAAAACAACCATTTTATAAATAAAGTTTTCCAGATTGATTTAAAAATGGGTATAATAAAGGCTATGCTCGTCTACTGCACATTCCAGTCAGATCGCTAAAATGTTTACAAATAAAACTGCAAAGGTTCTTTTAATGTAAATTGTAATAATTAATGCTGTGTACTCAAGTTTCTATCATCCTCCCTCGATTCGATTTCAAAATATTACATAAGCTGTACAATGCGATTTTATTCGAATATGTAAGAAAATAAAAGTTCAAAGAAATCTCAGTATATTCACTTGCTTTTGATTGATTGATGATCTGATCTGTCAAAATGAAGTATTTTTAATAGAGATCTGCCACTCCCCCATTAATTCGTATTCAGTACTGAAATAAATTAATCTGCAAACTAATTTACCTTTTTCAAGCTCTCAAACCGCGCAGAAAGGACCCCTGACGCCCTGCACCATACAAAAAAAAAATACAGATTCATACCTAATAAAAAAAAAAAAGCCCGTAAAAATATAAATCTAATGAGAGTGTCCACGGAAACTATGATAGATATGCCTAGTGTCCGAAGAATTTTCCAAATCATTCAATAGGGAGTGAGAAGGGACTATGAATCCAAGTTTTCATTTCAGTATATTGCCGATAGGTGTCGCTGCAGGGCTATCTCAGGTCTAGTCAGCGATCTCTGTTCTTTGCCACACGTTCTTTGCCTCAGCTACTCCATGTGAAATCTAATTCCGTAGGAATCAGCTGGTAAGAACATTTTGATGAAACATAATCTGTGTTCTGCCGACCAGCAACGTATTAACAGTAAGAGCTGGTGCACCACTCACAGAGGAAATACCACTGAAAAGAGCTCATCCTAAACTTCTTTTGGTTTCCTTGATATCAGTGGCTTTGGATCGCTTAGCAAATTTAAAGAAATCTGCTCAAAAGGAATCAGTACTAATTTAAAGTCGGCATACTGGGCTTTGTTTTTCAATTTATTTTGTTGTAAGCGATCTGTTTTCTCGTTATTTATCTTTTCATTCTAGCAATATTAGGAAGATGTCTGCCTGCGAGATACAGATATTATAGACTACAGAGATTCTTTATAATTGAAATAATACTACACATAAATTAAAGTTACTTTTTTATAGTTAAAATATACGAAATGTTGCTCCTACAGATGTTAATTCAAGTATCAATCTAGTCAATAATCTCAGTCGGTAAACTGCCTGAGGAAGGGGCTATAGTAGTCACCAGAGTTTACATTTTAAAACATTAATTAGTCTCATAAAATCTCATTTCAATCCAAGTACTGTTTCACGATAATCTGTTTAGTCTTACAGTAACTGGTAGAAGGTGTAAGACATTATTTCCTATCTAGACAGAGGTCTGGAACTCGCTTTACTTGTAGAATTAGTGAGCCTTACATTCCACTGTAATTCACATATTTTTTCCTATTTTGTACTGAATACATTTCATTAAAACCTGATGTGATGTATGTGTTATGCGTATGTGTTTACGATCACAAATTTAACACCTCGAAGGCCTTCAATTAAAGCAATCGCATTTGTTTTAAGTGACCGCTTGACCCCAGGGGAAAGGTGGGACGTTAGCCTTGTGCCCTTTGTTGTATGTATCCATTGTTATAAAGCCGGTCTGTTTATGTATTTAATATGTTTATATTCCGCCTATATTGATAACTATCATGCTAAGCGTGCCAGGACGTGTTCTCCTCATACCCTGTGCGCCGGTGCCTGAGGCTCAGGTTGTCTTTCATGGAGGGGCTATCAGGGATTATCACCCCCTCGGGGTGTGAGCTTTCTATCACCCCTAAATAGGGCCGACTGCTCCTGTCTCTGTCCTTAGATGCCTCCTCAAACAGGACTTGACCGCTGAGTTTATTGAATACGATCGTGTTCATCTTGGGTCCAGTTTTTCAGACTCTCGTCCTTCACTTGCAGCCGGATCTGCTTGTGTATTAGGAAAGATGCAGTAAAGGAGATCCAGGAGATTCGGTTCCTGTTGAAAGAGAAAAGGGAGCCTGGCGTTACTTGTGAACCCTGGTTATGCCTGGAGCGTGTTACTATGCTCAGTACTGCAGCTGCAGGCAGCAGGAACAGCTGGAAGGCAGCCTAGGCAAGAAGGGAGGGATTCAACTATTTTCAATTCATGCTTCAGAAACTGAGGTTTTCCAGGTGCACCGGGCTTAAGTATCACCCACAGCAGAAAAAAAGTTGGTTCTAGATGCATTAACCTTTCTCCGAATAATTACTGTTCTATTTTTTAATTGTAAAGGTTGTGTTGTTACTGCCAAGTGCTGATCTGAAAACGTTTACCATCATCACCAGCAAAGTAGTTTGTTTTGCAATCGCTTTGAGGTGATTTCTTCTTCCTTGAATTCTGATTTCAGGGAAAAGGAAGAAAATAAAAAAAAAACTGGGAAAAGTTACTTATTGCCTCTCTAAACTCAAGAAAGTACGTGAAATATTCGGCGTGGGTACCGCAATCAGTATTAGTATATTAGAAATAGCATGTGAGCAAAAAGACTTAGTTAGAACATTTATTAAAACAAAAATCTCTGAGAGCTGAGATTCCTAATGATATTGAATACGACTCATGCGTGCATATGGGGTGGGGAATTCGCTTCAGCCTTACAACATTTCTTTTGACTGTAGTAAATTTAGATACTAGCAAGACATAATCTAAAACACAACACAGTGTGGTGAGACTGGTAAAATTAATTCTTCTTGTCATACTCCCACAGGCAGAAAGAAATGAAATACAGTTCACAGTACCCTCCATTAATAAGTCTATCCCCTATCCCCCCTCCTCACACACACCTCTAATGGAATAAACCTTGTCTGTAGTTGTGTACAAGCTGCTAAAATCTGTTAATATAAACAGTGAGGAGCACCGCTGTGAGCAGAGTGTAAAAGGAGAGCATTGCATATGTACACTGAGCTGTTTGATGTGCCCGCCCTTATTACACTAGGAATTCCATGCTGACGTCCAATTCGCTTTAAAGAAGCGCAGAGAGGTAGGTACCGTCATGATTTGTTCAGTACCTATGTCCCTCCAAAGACTTATAAATAAAGCTGCTGTCCAATAACTGGACAGTCCGGTTCATTATATCATTAGAAACAAACTGACAGCATCATGAGCAAGTCTCTAGTAGTTAAATATGATGAAGTGACTTGCTTTTAACTCATTTTTGACTGACATTATTAATTATATATTTTGACTTTTCTTATTTTAAACAAGATCCTTGCCTACGATTGCACTGTCCTAATCAATAAATCACAAATAATAAGGGTTAGGGCCTTCTTTAGAAAATGACTTTTTACAAATCTGTGCCTATGAAAAAAACATCTTTATTAGACTCATATTTTCCAGGACATCCACTCTAAAACAACCTGCTGCGTGCACAACCTCCCGATCCCGCTCGGTTTTTTCCCTCATGTTTAGCTACCGTACACAAGAAATTAAAAGATGGCCACTCCAAATATTTACAAGGATGTAATTCAGACAGTGTGTGGACTGCTCTATGTAACAACAGGACCTGCTGTCTGACTTCCTTATTCTTGACTACGGTGTAATATGTCACATTTTAACGCATTTCATGTTTCCCTAACTTTGTTGCTCCCACTTGCTCTGTACCATCCTGATTTACTAAATATGAGATCCGGATCGAAGTATGTTGTCTTTTTGTCTGCGATCCTGTCTGACATGTACCTGTCACCAAGGTTAATTCTGAGTGCAATTCAGAGTGAACTTTAAAGGTACAAGCACCCTTAACATATTTAAACAATTGTATTACACAACTTTGCGGTACAGCTCATACAGTACTAACTTCATAATAAGAACAGGGCAGGATCTTAACTGCTCAACAGCGATTAAACAAGAAGTGGGTTACTATTTAAAAAAAAATATATATATATATGCAGGTGTTTCTATCCCGCACAGTTAGTGGTCACATGAAGGTCTGTCCAATTTTACACATACACCACAGATTCACGAATCCATATTTTACTTCGTTCTCCACCCTCCCACATGTCGGATTCGTTCCTTTAAAGAACGCATTACAAAATCTATGCAATCTGTTTTTAGTCTTGATTTTATCTCCTTCTCCTTCTCCCAATACCCCATCTCTCTTCCCCCCTCCCCCCCACCACACACACACACACACCCACCCACCCACCATGAACGATTAAAAAAACCCCACACAAACAGCAAATTAAACCACAATCAAAAGAAAAAAACAAATCGTATTTTTTGGTCACATAACTGGTCATCCTCCAAAATGTCTAACTTGTTCCTATAAAGAACGCATGACAAATCTAAGCAATCTGTTTTTGGTCGATTTCCCCCCCCCCCCCCCCCCAAAAAAAATACACACACCACGAACGATTAAACAACCATAACTAACAGCAAATTAACCACGCACAAAAGAAAAAATAATAATTTCTGTTTAAAAAGTACTTACTGGTCACATGCTCGCAAAGTAAAGCAGTTCCTATAAGTGTGATGAGGAATGCGGAGGCAAAGAGGTGACAGCTACCGCTATAATGCTAATGCTGCTGCTGCTTCCACCGCTATAGTATTAGTGCCAAGGCGGCTGCTGCTGTTAGCTGTTATATCGTATTAGTGCCAGGGCAGTTGCTGCTGCTGCTGCTGCTGTTATAGTATCAGTGCCAGCGCCGCTACCGAGAATTCCTTCCACACAGCAACATCTGACAGGAGCTCCCATTCAAAAAAAAAATAAAATACTAATAATAGTAAGCGAGAGGACTGAGCAGGGACTATTTCAGCCCCCAGCCCAGCTTTTAGTGAATGGTTAGATAATACCTGTTGCAGGCGAGCGCGGGCAATCTAGTCTGTTGGGTAATCTAGTTTTGCTCCTGTTCTCATTTCCACTCCCACCACCACATGTTTTCTTCACTTTAGATCCCGAGCTTTTAACCACACGAACCGCGGCCGCCTGTACGCTTTATTTACCAGCCGTCAGACTGCGGGTCCCCGGAACGTGGATACGAAAACATACTCATGTTTCCTACCTACGGAGCCCAGGCTGCGAACATCCTGCCATTGCGGTATACAGGGTCCGGGGTCTTGGATAGGATTGGCCGCGAGCTCGCAAAAGCGAGGATTACTAACTTATGCACCGTGCGAGTCTCTGAAGACTTCAGTAGTTTTGGAGACTGACTCCACGGTACAAGAAAATATCCGATGCAAGTTGTAGGATCTTTATTCAATAGCATCAGAAAACGTAACATCTTTTGTTTCTCTCTGCTAGAATTCAATTTCTGGCCGCTTTTGTGAAATGACATTGATTGGTCTGCCCAAAGGGAAGAGTAAAAGAGAGCAGGAATCAAGATACAGAAAGAAATGTGTAAGATGTACTTCCCTTTCAGTTTACAGTGCTGATGCCTTACTTTTGGAAGACAATTCTCCAATTTTCCTTTTATACTATTTCCTGGACGTCTTCTTGCATAGTTTTATTTATGCAGAGGCACTTATATTTTTCATTCCTAGCTTTCCATTCATTTAGTTTCCTATGTGCAGATGCCCCCTCATAAATTCATATGCCCATGAGATCATATGGGGACAAACTAATAATCATCTCATGCCATCCTGAAGGTGGCAAAAAACATAAAAAAAAGCAACCAGTCAGCATGGGAAAGTTTATTGGTCATTCCCAAGCTAGGTAAGATTGGTAATCTCCAACATTTCAGGATAGAAAAGGAGAGTTATTTAAGAATAGAGATATCATCATTAAGAACATGAATTAGAAAGTAAAACTTAAAAACTGAAATAATGATAATGTCTACTGAACAAATTGCCATTCTGTTCAGTAATGGTTGTACCTATATAGATTGAATTTTGAATTGTATTGCTATTTTAAAAATTTCCATCCTATCGTTTGTAAAATCTTCTTCCAGGATATTCACACATCAGTGCAAATGCATAACTACACTTTATGTTTTCCAGGAGTAACCAAAGTATCTGGAACTTAAGCCTGCAATTATGTTTGATTTTTCCTTCTAATCAGTGTACTGGCATGTGCCGAGGGAGGGAGGAGAGGAAAGAGGTTATGGAAAAGCTTTCCACTCTAAGATTATAGTACCGTAACTGAATTTCAACCCCTTGCTACCTAAAAGTATCATAAAAAGTATCACAATGAAACCCAGTAATAGAATATTGAAATCATCCAGTACAGGCTGCAAGCAAAGAGACAGATAACGTTTTACAGTCTGTCCTAATGTGCGGGTATGATTGTCCTCACGAGCTCACGTTCTCCCATAAGAGAAGATAGGTTGATATTTCTATTTTGATTAGCTGATACCATTTGAACTTAAACATGTTTGATATGATCACACTGGATTTTATACCTTTTGCTTTTGTATGAGTAGTGAATGTTATTACAACAGTAAATCAAGTCAAACCAGTAGCACAGTTCAGCTTTAATATTTCCATGCATATTTGACTCAAGATATACATGTGATAAAATTAGTTGATATATTTGACAATTCTGAGAGATTATTGGTGCATGCACTTTACATATAATTTGTCAATTTTTGGGTTATGTGGGGACAGAGACTGTTTCCTCTTTCAGCAGAATCTTTCTATTTATTGGTTGTTATCCCAAACCTCTGTGAGGGTTGGTCTGGTGCGTTTGGGATCTTACCCTGCCCACAACAATGTGGCTCATGTCACTCTGATTCCCAAACCAGGCAAGGACCCTCTTCAGCCCGCTTCCTACCGTCCAATCTCCGTCTTGAATTTCGATCAGAAGCTCTTAGCCAAGATCTTGGCGGAGCGCCTCGGTTCTATTTTGCCCACTTTGATTACACCTGGGCAGGTGGGTTCTGTCCGAGGGCGCTACGCTCTCACTAACATACGCTGGGTGACTACGGCTATGGCGCTCTGTAGAAGGGTCACCAAATCTTTTTTGGTGGTCAGCCTGGATGCCGAGAAGGCATTTGACCAAGTAGACTGGAGTTACATGTTTCAAACTTTATGTCACATGGGTTTTGGGGATTTTTTTTATGCAAGGTGTCCAGCTGCTATATAGAGATCCGACAGCATATATTACTGCCAATGCTAGCCAATCTACACCCTTCCCGGTTGCTAGAGGGACCAGACAGGGATGTCCTTTATCCCCTTTATTGTTTATTTTAACACTAGAGCTGCTTTTGCGCTCCATACAAGCCACCCAGGAGATTAGAGGGATTAAATTACAGTCCCAGGTGTATAAGTATGCTGCATTTGCTGATGACATTCTGCTGTTTCTTACTAGAGCAGCGGACTCCCTGCAAGCGCTATTAGAGGTCTTCTCCCATTATGGTCAGCTTTCCGGCTTTAAGATTAACTGGGATAAGTCTGAGGCCATGGGTTACCCGTCCACGGTCCGTTCTAACTGGGATGGGACATTTCCCTTACGTTGGGCTGAGGACCGCTTTCACTACCTGGGGGTTTGGCTCACTACAGATCCCGGAGCTTTATACTCTCTTAATGTCCCACCTCTTCTGCATCGTACTAGGGACAAACTTGCCGACTGGAGGAATTTACCGCTGTCACTGGGGGGGTGTATACACCTATTTAAGATGGTGCTTCTTCCCCACTGGCTATATGTTTTACAAAATCTGCCACTTTTCCTGCTTCGGAGGGATGTGAAGAACTTGGAATCCGCTCTTGGTACCTTTTTCTGGCGGGGTAAGACACCTTGGATTGCCCTTACCATTTTAAAGAGGCCATGGAGGCGGGGCGGTATGGGAGTCCCAGACCTGTCACGTTACAATAGAGCCAGCAATCTCCGTATAATCCGGGACTGGCTATTGGACTCATCTACCAGCGGATTCCACTTTAGTCCAACCCTTGGATTTGTGCTTTGTCTTACAGTGCCCTGGTTCACAATTACCGGAATCCTTGAGGAGGCACCCATTGTTGGAGCCCCTGCGCTGCACCTGGAAAAAAGTGTGTACGGATTTGCATATCCCATCTATTAGTACCTATCTATTGCCAGTGCAAGGAAATTTGCAATTTACGTCAGGTTCCAAGACTGCTGGTTTTAGGATGTGGGCCCAGAAAGGTATAACGTTACTTGGTCATGTCCTAGATGGGGAGGGTTCCTTGCTCTCATTTCCTGACCTTATCAGATTATATACTCTCAGGCCCCAGCAGACATTTCCATACTTGCAATTGAAACATTACATTTCCTCCCTGCCGGAGGAGTATAGAAATCCCGCCAACTTTAAGGTTTTAAATAAGCTGTTACGATTGGAAAGCACTACTAAATTGTCCCTAGCGGTAGCACATAAAGGTCTTAAATATTCACATTTAGTAACATCTTGGGGGCAGCCAGAGAAGCGATGGATTAGTGATGGCATTTTTAAGCCCTTGGAGGCAATGCTCTGTCTCAGTTTTAAGCAGATCTCAAAGGTCACGAGTAACGCCTACTATCGAGAAATGCAATATAAATTTCTATGGAGGGCATATCTCTCACCTCAGGTTCTTTTTAGAGCTAATTTACGCGACACTAGTCAATGTGACAAATGTTTTCAAGATGCGTGTACGCTCTCCCATGCTTTTTGGAGTTGTCCATGTATCCGTAGTTTTTGGAGGGGCTGTTAGGTCTCGTTATTCCCCGCACTCCGGCTGCCCTATTATTTGGTAATATCTGCTCGGCGAAGGTGCAGAAACACGACTCCTCATTTACAAGGCGTGTTATGTGGGGAAAAAATTGATTTTGTTACAGTGGCGGGGGCCCGAGGCACCCACTTATTGGCAGTGGAGGAACCACTTTCATAAATTATTACAAATGGAGAACTTGGCCTCCCCCCTGTCACCCCTTCGTCGCCGGCAGTTTGTGCGCACCTGGATGGTGTACCTGCAATCACTGCCGCCTAGGACCCGGAGTCAAATCCTCAATGATACTGGGGAGGTGAATTAACACTTGATGGCTGGCCCGCGGCCGTGGCCACAAGGATGCTAATCACAACCCTGCTCTCAAGATGTACTTCTTTGGACTTAGAAGATTGGGGGGAGGGGGGTAACGGAGGGAGGCAGGGAGGGTTTGAAATAAGGGGGGATTTCTGTAAAAGAGCCTATTGTTTGTATTCATTGCCTGGGGGTTCAGTACAACACCTCCTAGGCAAGCTGTTTTGCGTTACTGTTTGTTCTTGCTCAATAAAAAACCGTTAACCCTAAAAAGGGTTCTAGGGGTGATCCAGGAAACTATGGATCAGTGAGCCTGATTTTGGTAAAGAGCAAAATTTTGGGGGCAGCAGGTATTCCTCCTTAAAAAAAAACCCTGTGGTGGCCACCTTACTATGTCTTTTGATTTCTAAAGCCAGCAGGGTTCCCACACCTTGCTGGTAAGAAAATCCACGGCGCTGTGAAACTATGTGCTGGCGAGGTTCCCACTCCCCACCAGCACTAGAAAAGACTCTGTGGCAATGCTGTGAAATGACATGCTAGCGGGGTTCCCACTCCCTGCCAACAATAGGAAGATCCAGCAGGACCGCCAGCATTTCTCCTGCAGTCAGTGGCAAAAGAGGAGGTCCTGCTGTGCAACCGGTGGCAGAAGAGGCTTCCTTTGTGCTGTCGATGGCTGCTGAAGAAATCCAGTGAGAGAGAGACTGGTGTCGGATTGACCTCCGCGCATAAGATGTTGCGCGTGCCGTCTGCGGCAGACCTGCGGCACGGCTCTCACCTTTCTACAGTGACTTCAGCCTCTGGTTCCTCCTCACTGGCGGTGGTAGGCCGTCAGCTCAGTCCTCGAGCCTCCCCTGGTGCCTCCGGCTTGGCCACAGTCCCCGGATTACCTGGTCCTGCTTCCACTTCTCGTCAGGTCTCTCTGCATGGCCCACGGAGAGACACTGCTACTCGCGCCGCTTCCCTCCCTAGGCGCGCGTACACGCACCATTGATTCTTAAGTAGGGACCGTGGTGGGAACCTGGCCGTGGCCCCGGATGATGACGTCAACCTGACTACAGTATTTAAGCTCAGGCTCCGCTCCCTAGCGTTGCCTTTGCAGCAGGTCTCCTCGCTGGTCGAGTACTCATTGCCTCCTAGAGATTCGACTCATTCCTATGTTCCTGTTCCTCGCTGTTACTGGTTCCTGTCTCTTTGTTCCTACCCTGCTTATGCTTCGGATTGATTAAACGGATTTTGACTTTGCTTTGCCTGGCTACGCTACTGCCTATCACCAGACCCAGACCTCTGCTTCGCCTGACTATGCTACTGCCTATCTCCAGACCTAGACCTCTGCTTTGTCTGACTACGCATTGCCTATCTCCAGATCCTGACCTCTGCTTCGTCCGACTACACATTGCCTATCTCCAGACCCAGACCTCTGCCTTGCTTGACTATGCTCTTGATTATCTCCGTGATCAGACCTCTGCCTTGCTTGCCACTGCCTTTGGATTGCCGCCAGTCCTGATTCAAGTCTGCCCTTGGACGCCTCTCCAACTTACTCTCTGGATGTGGTTTCTTCAGGCTTTTGCCTACTTTTGCTCGAGTGCCCCATCTGCCTTCGTTCCATTGGCGCCCGATTTTCCAGGACATTACTCAGTCCGGAGTAAGACTGTACCTCTCTCACTTGCTGTCTCTGGGCTGAACCTACTCCTACTGCAACTACATATAGAGGCCCACCTAAGTCTTGCCGGCCCTGGCACCCAAAGGCTCAACCCGCGGGGATCCAGGGCTGGTATAGGTGAAGCTCCAGCGGCCTCTGTCTATCAGCCCACTCCACCTTACCTACGGGTTGCGTCAACCCCACCTCGGCCAAGGGTCCACCTCCAACGCAACATAAGAGAGGAGGCTGCTGCTTCAGTCTGGGCTGCACTGCTTAAAGGAGAAGGCTGCTGCCTAAGGGAGAAGGCTGCTGTATCAGGCTGGGCCATACGGCTGAAGAAAGGATGACTGCTGCTGGTGTACTGTACTGTGCACATTCCAGGGTGAGAGCATGTGTGTGTGTGTGTAAGTAATAGCATGTATGAGAGTTTGTGTATGAGTGAGCAAAAGCATGTGTGTATGTGTGTATGTGTGTATGTAATATGTATAAGAGCTTATATATGTGTTTGTGAGCAATAACATGTATGAGTGTGAGCAATAGTACATATGAGAGCTAGTGTGAGTTTGAGAAATAGCATGTGTGAGAGCTTGAATGTGAACATTAGTGAGAACTTGTATGTGTTTGTGAGTGATAATGTGTAGGCCCAAGGAGGCTGCTGCTGCTTACATGTTCCAAGGAAAGATAGCATGTGAGTGGGTAGGAGAGTATTTAAAAGCTTGTGTGTGAGAGAGATAGTATATGTGTATGTGAGAAAGCTGCTGCTTCTCTATATTAGAGGGAAAGAGAACATGTGTGTACATGTGGGAGAGAGCGAGAGAAGGAAGTCTGCATGCCTTCCTCCCACACCTCCTATTAATTTGCTGCAATCTCAGGATGACTGGAAATCAAACATTCCTGGGTATGGAGAGTGAGTGATTTTTTTTTTTTATCCTTATTTTGATTACACTGGTCTACATCAATTTTGCTGACTACAAGATAATATGTGATCTTTATGTATTTTAGTGTGCTGAATCCAAAAATCACATCCGTTTCCTCCAGTCACGTCCAGTTTTTCCGCAAAACGCTGTCTACTCATAAACTCTTATAGCAATAACGTAACATTATTATTTAGATATGCTGAATACGCAAAAAGATAATTAATGCGCAGAAAGACATGCTGAATATGCAATCGGTATAACCAATAGGAAGACTGCTTATTAAACAGTTTAAAACTGCTGATGTCAGCATTTTATGGCTATATAAGCAGCGTGAAAACCGAAGGCAACATTCAGTCATTCAAGAGGCTTAGAAGTCGCAGCAAATTTAACTCTGTTAAATCTGTTTTTGTTGAATATGTCATCCAACACTCAAATAGTTTGTGGATGATGCCGGAATGATCCTGATATATTCTGTTACATTTGTGGTTATTTTACAACCCCCAAACAAAGGACAAATATATCTGACTATTCCAGAGCATTCAAAAAGAGAAAATTTCTCCCTAATAATTAAAATTTACACAACTATTGCTCTCTTGGTTAGATGATAGACTCGTTTTTTGCATGAAACAAATATATTATGTGCTATCGCTTCTTCAGAACTTCTTATTACCCTTGATATTCGACTTTATAATCTTTAATCAAACATTTCTCATTTGTGAAAAAATTTGACATATTGCATATTTTTTGACTTCATATTTGGAATCAGCACCTTTCATTTGGGAAAAATCAGCAATAATAATTAGTTCAGCAGAACATTTTTTCAAATGTAGACCAGTGTTATTGTTTGATGTAGTTGCTGTTTTGAAATGTTTTATTGGTGTTTGGGATATTTTAATAATTTTTTAATGAGTTTTTAATAACTGGATATTTTTTGCCAGCTGTTTTGAAATATTTGTTCTACAAGTATGTTTACTATCACAATGTTTTATATTTCTTTATTTTATAGTTTGATGTTTTATATGGCATGGTGATGTTTCGGTTTTTCCATTGTTGTACTGCATACAGAATGACTTATTGCAGTTTCCAATTCAGTTTTTGTCTGCATGCCTCTGTTTATACTTTATAATCTTTGTTCCATGTATGGTGAAGTTTTGTTTATGTTCTGCATATGTGACTGAGGTGAGATATTCTGCTAGCATGTAGCTTCTGTGTAGGGATGCATAGCAGCCTGACTTGTTCTGTTTTCCTAATAAGAGTTGTATTGGTGTTTTAGGGCTTGGTAATATTTGTAGTGTTGCTTTTTCATAGCTAGAGTTGTTACTGTTTGAGTGCTGGTAGTTAGTGCTATTTTCATATGGGAGGTTTACTATATTGTAATTCAGTTTACTTAAAGCTTTCTGAGGGCCAACATGCTTTACAATAGTCCTAATACCATATGGCTGCATGTGTCTTTTTTGTAGTTTTCTGGTTGATAGCACAACAGTGCATGTAAATAATACACGTTTTAAGTGATATTTTTACCTTATAACACTGAATGCTTTGTTTCATGTAAAACCTGTTAAATATAAATGCATATTTTTAAATTATTTGTGGGAAGGGTGGGGTCAGGCGAGTGTGTAAGGCTGTAAGGTTTGCCTTTGACACCTAATATCCTTGCACCAACTCTGGCTGCATTGACTCCACAAAAGAAAGTAGGATTCCATCTGGATCTGTGCTACTTTGGCTTAGTGGCTCTCCCCAGTCTCAGCCAGGGCTTAATTTTCTCTTTTTATAAGCCCAGGGAATAGTATAGGTCATTTCTGGTCCCTCCTCTCCTGAAGTCAGTAGGCAGAACAGAGCCTGATGAACCATCAAAGCAGGAAACTGTGTAGCCTGCAGTCAATAGGAATGCACTAGAGTGGTGAGAGAGTTGCAGAGAAGTAGAGGCAAGCTACAGGCACAGGAACGAAGGGGGTAAGCCAAGAGAAAGTGCCTATGGGAGGCTTCTGTCTCAGGTGATTTTACTGAACTCTGAGAGAAGAAGCTGAATGTGGAATCCAGCAAGTCTCCCAGAGAATGGAAAAGGAAGGGTCTGCTGCAGAATGGAGAAGGGTTAGCAGAAAGCAAGAATTTTACACTATGATGCAGAGGTGCTGAACTGAGTGTGCTCAATATGGGGCAGATTTTTTAAAAAGTACGCTCGCACGTACTTTTGTTCGCGCGACCGGCGCAAACAAGAGTACGCCAGATTTTAATAGATACGTGTGTAGCCGTGCGTATCTTTTAAAATCTGGGGTTGGCACATGCAAGGCTGCGCAAAATCGGCAGCTTGCGTGCGCCAAGCCGCGCAGCCTACCTCCATTCCCTCTGAGGCCGCTCCGAAATCGGAGCAGCCTCGGAGGGAACTTTCCTTCCACACCCCCGCACCTCCCCCTCCCTTCCCCTACCTAACCCACCCCCCCAGCGCTATGTAAACCCCCCCACCTTTGTTTGAACTTGCGCACGTCGGTGAGCTGCTGGCGTGCCATCATCTGACCCAGGGGCTGGGCCGGAGACCTCGGCCACGCCCCCGAATGTCGCGCCGCCCCCGACATGCCCCCCGACACGCCCCCTAGCAAAGCCCAGGGACTTGCGCGCGTCCCGGGGCTTGCGCGCACTGCGGAACCTATTTAACATAGGCTCAGCGCGCGCAGGGGGAGCTTGGGGCAGGTTTTCGGTGGGTACGCGCGTATATTACATGCGTACCCCTTTGAAAATCTACCCCTACGTGAGCGCATAAGCAGCATAACAACATTAGCTTGTCAGAGAGAGTTTGTGTGTCTTTGTCAGAGAGCGTGAGAGAGACACACACACCCATACACGCTTTGTGTATGGGTGTGTGTCTGTGAAAGTGTGTGTTTATGGGTATCTTTCTCTCTGATACAAACACACAATCTCTGTGTGTGGGTATGACTTTTTGTATGAGAAAGATTGTGTCTTAACATAAAACTTGCAATATGGGTTAGACCAAAGGTCCATTAAGCCCAGTATCCTGTTTCCATCAATGGGCAATCCAGATAACAAGTACTGGCAGGATCTCAGATACGTGTCTGTGCCAATAAAGTTTCTGCTATCTAAAAATCTGTTTGTGACTGAGCATATGTTTTAGACAATGGCTGGCAGTGTTATTACTTGCAACTTCACCTCAGACAGAAGTCTCCCAAATACTGCATAAGCACTTCTTCCTGGCTTACCCACTTTGTTCCTGTGTCTGTAGCTTGCCTATACTTCTTTGCAACCTTGCCACCACTGTAGGGCATTCTCATTGACTGCAGGCTACACACTTTCCTCTGATGGTTCATCATGCTCTGCTCTGCCTACTGACTTCAGGAGAGGGGGGACCAGAAGTGACTCATACTGTTCCCTGAGAAAATTAAGTCCTGGCCAAGACTGGGGAGAGCCATAAGCCAAAGTTGCACAGTTCCAGATGGAATCCTGCTTTCTTTTGTGGAGTCAGTGCAGTCAGGGCTGGTGCAAAGGTATTAGGTGTCAAAGGCAAACCTTATAGCCCAACCGATTTGCAAGGATGGAATGGGAGCTGCAGCTTTTCTCACCCCTGGTCTAGAATGTGCTCAACTTCTTAGTTATTTAGGAAAGATGATGTTTATTTTGGAGATATTTTGGCTCAATTCTGTCAGGTTCTAGGGTTGAATTGATGTGCTTTTGGGAGCTGCTGACACATGTGCTGCATAGAAAGTGCATGAGGGTGTCAGATATGTCATGGGGCAGTTTAGAAAAAATACCCCAGGCTGACATTTTCCTGCAATCTGTCCATGTATAGTCCTGCCCCTACATCAGCCCGCCAGTATTCTCTGGAAAGCCAAACTGTGGACAAACTGATTATACTTGAATATGACTATTAACAGACAAACACTCATGCTTCTAACCAATTGAGAACACTGAGCTCAGACAAAAGAATCAACGTTCACTAAACTAAGGGGCTGGTTATGCCACTTACCAGTCCTTCAACAAAGAAATAAGAACAATACTCTGCATCTTCTGCACTTAAGGACAAGCTAAAGGCATGTCTGCAGCCAAGGGTGGGGTGTGAATTGTCCTGCCTTCTTCCTTAGAGGAAAGGAAATTATCAGGTAAGTATTAATTTCTCCTTCCTCTGCACTCAGGCAGGCCAATCCACATAAATGGGATATACCAAAGCTACTCCCAAAGAGGGTGGGAGGCAGGCCGTGGTCCAGTCAGTACTGCAAAGAGGGTGGGAGGCAGGCCGTGGTCCAGTCAGTACTGCACATGTAAAGGCAACATCCTCCTGAACTTGAATGACCAAGTAGTAATGCTTGGAAAAAGTGCGTAAGGAGGACCATGCTGCCGTTCAACAAATCTTGATAGGAAACAGTAATCATATGCCCGTGAGACCACCTGCGCCCTGGTAGAATGCGCTCTAACTTGCTCAGGCAAAGGAATCTCGGCTCCACATAAGTGGCCTTGATGACTTCTTTAACCCAACGGGCTATAGTTGCCCATGTCGCTGGTTCACCCTGTTCACAAACAGTTGATTAGACTTCTTGACAGAGTTAGTAATCTTCAAGTTCTGCATAAGGTGCCAATTGACATCCAAGACACACAAAAGACAATACTCTCATCTCTCTAGCCCTGTCCAGCATGGGCAGGGAAATAGACCGAGTCAAATGAAACTCCGAAACCACTTTCAGCAAAAAGGAAGGTCAGTCCAAAGTTGTACTGCCCCAGAGTCAAGTGCAGAAGTGGCTCTTGACAAGATAGAGCCTGCAGCTTGGAAACCCAACATCCTGAACAGATTGCCATGAGAAAAACTGTCTTCAAGGTAAGCAGCAAGGAGAGACCTCATAGTGGTTAAAAGGTCGTACCTGCTAAGAAATGCAAAACCAGATTAAGATTCCACAGAGGCACTGGTAGCCACAAGGGAGGATGGAGATACTTAACTCCCTTGAAGACCCAGGATACATCTGGATGAGAAGGCAGACTTAACATTGACTCGCCCCCTAAAACAAGCAAGAGCTGCTACTTGAACCTTCAGGGTGTTAAGGGCCAAGTCTTTAAGCAAACCTTCCTGTAGAAATTCCAAAATTAATTGAATTTCCACTTTGAGAGGCTGCGAACCTCGCTCCTCTCACCAGGCCTCAAAATCTCTCTAAACTCTAACATAAGCCAGAAATGTAGAACATTTTCTGGCCTGGAGCAAAGTGGAAATCACTGCAGAAGAATAACCTTGAAAGGGCTTCAACAATGAGCCCTTTCAAGGGTCAAACCATAAGACAAAACCAACCTGGATCATTGTGCAGAAAGGGCCTCTGATGTAATAGATCCTGCCTGAGCAGCAGTCTGAGAGGACTATCCACCAGCAGCCTCTGCAGATCGGCATACCATAGCCTTCGGGGCCAATCCAGAGCCACCAGAAGTACGGTTACAGTCTGGATTGCAATCTTTAAAATGATTCTACCTATCATTGGCCATGGTGGAAAGGCAAATAACACCCCACCTCATGGCCACACTTGAATGAGAGCATTAACACCCAGCACTCATGGAACTCTTCTGTGACTGAAAAACCGTGGAACCTTTGTGTTGCAGGAGATCACCAGTAAATCCAGATACAGGTGACCCCAGCACGCCACTATGAGTTGAAAGGCTTCGTCCACTAACTCCCACTCTCCTGAATTCAAGCTTTGTCTGCTGAGAAAGTTGGCTCTTACTTTGTCCTTTCTGGCAATGTGGGAGGCAGATATGTCTTGCAGATGTTGCTCTGTCCATA
The DNA here is from genome assembly GCF_901001135.1 of Rhinatrema bivittatum. Lineage (NCBI taxonomy): Eukaryota > Metazoa > Chordata > Amphibia > Gymnophiona > Rhinatrematidae > Rhinatrema > Rhinatrema bivittatum. Next base: position 133,918,867 of record NC_042616.1, on the reverse strand, counting down.
CTTTGAACGCATCTATCTCTTCCGACACCTGTTGGCTTCTGGTTCCACCCTGATGATTGATGTAAGCCACCATCGTCGCATTGTCTGACATATTCCTGACCTCTCAAGCCTCTAGACGCTCTGTAAACGTCAAGCACTCCAGCCAGACTGCAAGTGCTTCTAATCAATTGATGCTCCATTGATTCTCCTCAGCACTCCAATGACCTTGCACCATCAATTCCTGACAGTAAGCCAACTCAGAAGGCTCACATCTGTTGGATGTTGCCATTGGATGCTCACCTCCAATGGCAAGTGAAGCCTCACCACGTACTCCTGTGACTGTGGACTCCACAGTGAAAGCAACATGCATTGAAGAGGCCCCATGTGAGCCCTCGCCCAGGGGACAACTTCCAATGAGGCTGACAGCAACTGCAAGACCTGTACATAAGACCATACTGTCAGGCGAATAGTCCTTCTCAGGATTTGAAATTGAGCAATCAATTTCTGAATACAACTCTCTGGAAGAAACACTGTTCCCTGCTTTGTATCAAAATGAACACTTAGATATTCCAGTGTCTGAGGCAGCTGTAAGCTGCTCTTGCACCCAGCCTATAACATGCATTAAGGAGACTACCTTGAGAGAAGCCAGGTGACTCTTTCATGCTCTTGGCCTGAATCAACCAGTCATCCTGATATGGAAGAACCAGGATGCCATCCTTGTGCAAGAATGCCACTATTTCCACCATGACCTTGGAGAAGATCCTGGGCACAATGGCCAGCCAGAAAGGTAGGGCCTGAAACTGATAATGGCCTCCCAGAAGTGCAAACCACAGGAACCATTGATGTTTCTGGCAAATGGGAATATGCATATATGCCTCTGTCAAGTGCAGAGACATGAAAAATTCCCCTGATTGCACTGCCATTATTATGGAGCGCAGTGTTTCCATTCAGAAATGAGTCATCTGCAAATGTCGATCGACACCTATGAGATCCAGGATGGGCCAAAAGACCCCTCCATTTTGGGTATGACAAAATAATTGGAATAGCGGCCAGTATTTTCTTGTGATTTGGGAACAGGAAACACGGCCTTCAAATTCAGTAGTCTCCACTGCCACTCTCTTCTGTAGAGAGTTGCAGGGAGAAACCATAAAGGCATCCAGAGGAATGCGAAGAAACTCTAGAGCATAGCCATTCCTTATCACTTCCAGGGCCCATTGGTCCTACGTGATCTGGACCCACCTTTGATAAAAGTGAGATAGACGCCAGCCTATCTCCTCCACCAGTAGGTGAGTCCATGCACCTTCATTGTGAAGACTGAAGTGCTCCAGTCCCAGAGCCTGTATCTTCTGAGGCTTTCTGGGTTGAAAGGACTGAGATCTACTGAAGGGACGAGGCCTCTGAGTAGTTGCTCCCCTGTAAGGACAAAAACACTTGTAATCTTTAGAGCAGCCTCTCATCCCAAAGAGACTTGAGGCTGGCTTTTTATCTTCCGGCAAATGAGGAACTTAGGATTCCCCCCTTCTATTTGCCATTTTCTCAAACTCACTGCTGAATAAAAGCGAACTCTTACAGGGTAACCTTGTGAGATTAGATTTGGAAATTGTGTCCGCCAACCAATTTCACAGACACAGCTGACAGCTTAGCAATTTCCATGGCAGCCACTCCTCTGGTGGCCATTTGAACAAATTCATAGCCCGCATCAACTAAGAAGGCAACCCTCATTTCTATTAACGTTCTGACAGTTGACCCTTCTCCCTTAGCCTCCTGAGAGAGATGCAGACTAGCCCAAGCTATCAAGAAGCAACTTTCAAATTCATTCCAATGGAGTGAAAGGCCTACTTAAGGATAGCCTCAATTCTCCTATTCTGAGCATCCCTTAGAGTTGCCCCTCCTTCCACCAGAATGGTGGTCTGCTTGGTAACAGAACACACCAGCACATCTACCTTCAGGAAATATAATTGTTCCCTTGCCTTCAGATCCAAGGGATACAGACCCGCTAAAGCACAACCCCCTTCAACGTTTCCCTCTGGAGTGCTCCATTCAAGGTCAATCAAATCTTGAGTTGCCTCTAGAAGAGGAAAGAAACATGACACTTTGCATAGGGTGACCAATATGGGGTCCTTCTTGTGCACTCCCATAGAGTCACCCCCATCCACACTAAGTGTCTTCAGAGTCTGAGACAACAGACCCAGCAACTCATCTTTATGAAAGAAATGGAGCAGTGTCTCTTGTGGCTCTAAATCTGGGGAAAATTCTCCCTCTTCCAGAGGGGAGAAATACAAATCCCTGTCGGAGCCATTCTATAACCTCCTGAACATCACCAGGAACTGCTTCACTTCACTCCTAGATTTAGGAGATATCACCGCCTCCGTTGGGTGACCCTGCAGAAAAGTATCTAGACTTTGGAAAACAAGATTTTTGGTTTGGTGGGTTATAAGTGTTTTTTTAAGTAAATAAACATACTGGATACTAGAGTACAGAATATTTAAGAACATAAGAACAAAAGAATTTGCCATATTGGGTCAGATCGAGGGTTATCAAGCCCAGTATCCTGTTTCCAACAGTGAAGAATCCAGGTCACAAGCATCTGGTAAGATTCCAATCAGTAAAAAGATTCTATGCTGTTATAGTGTAGTGATAGGTAGTGGCTGTTCCTTAAATCTACTTGGCTATTAACAGTTTATGGATTTCTCCTCCAGGAACTTATCCAAATCTTTTTTAAAACCCAGCTATACTATCTATCTATTTATTTATTAGCTTTTATATATCGACATTCGTGGGTACATCATACCAGTTTACAATATAACTGAAGGAGGAAAATACAAAAAACCAGGGTGGGGGGAGGGGAGCAGATAGGAAGAGAGAAGGGGGCGAGAGAAGAGAGGGAAAAATAGGAAGAGGAGAAAAGGAACATTACCTGATGGAAAACAACAGAAGAACATAATATGTAACATTACAAATTATACACTCAGAAAGGGACTGTGTATAACCTTATACACTATATATAAATTATACACTCCAAAAAGTATTATATACAATAATATACATTATCTTTAACTGGTACATACAGAAGACACTATATATGACATTACAAATTATACGTTCAGAAAGGCAGCTACATATAGTCTAGCAGGGTTGATATAGGGAAAGGTAGGGTTTAAGGACAGTGGAAGGGGGTATATAAAGGGGTATAAAAGGGTTGCTAAAGGGAAAGGTAGGGTTTAAAGACAGTGGAAGGGGGTATATAAAGGGGTATAAAAGGGTTGCTAAAGGGAAAGGTAGGGTTTAAGGACAGGGGAAGGGGTTATATAAGTGGTATAAAAGGGGGTATATAAGGAGGTGCAGAGATATGGGAGACAAATCAGAGTACAATTAAAGGAATAAAGGAGAAGGCTATAAATACAGTAATGACAAGGGCTCTTTCTCTGAAGGAGTAGAGGCAGCAGGGGGACTACGTAGGATCCGAGTCAGGGTAGGCCATTTTAAAGAGCCATGTTTTAACCCCTGTTTTGAATTTCCGAATGCATGGTTCTAGTCAGAGCTCAAGTGGCATAGTGTTCCAGAGGGAGGGGCCTGCAATGGATAGGGCTCTTTTTCTGGTGGAAGTGTGGTGAGCACATTTAAGGGAAGGGGTGTAGAGGGTTCCTGAGAGTGCGATTGGAGGAGCGGAATCGAAGAGCATCCTCAAGCCAGGAGTGATTGTGATTGTGCAGGGAGTTGTGAATAATGGTGAGGGTTTTGTATCTGATGCAGGAGAAGATTGGAAGCCAATGGAGATCCTTAAGAATAGCGGTGATGTGGTCGGCTTTACGTGTATTTGTAAGGATTCTTGCCATAGCATTCTGTAACATTTGCAGGGGTCTAATAGTAGAGTAGGGAAGGCCTAGAAGGACTAGAAGTAAGGAATTGCAGTAATCCATTTTTGATAGCATTGTCGCTTGCAGAACTGTGTGGAAGTCTTGCGGAGTAGGGGTTTAAGTTTTTTGAGGATGTGGAGCTTGAAAAATCCTCCCTTTTTGATTGTGTTAATGTGGTTTTTGAAGTTTAGTTGGTGGTCTAGGGAGACACCGAGATCTCGCATGAAGTAGGGAAGTACATTTGAGGGGAGGGTGAGGTCACAAGCAGATGGTGGCGTCTGGTCAGGGTGATTTGAAATGATGAGGAGTTCAGTTTTGGAGGAGTTTAAAGCAAGGTGGAAGTGAGAGAGTAAGTTTTGGGGCATGTTTCCCAAAACCTAAGAGATTTGGTGAGGGATTCTTGAATAGGGATGAGGATTTGGACGTCGTCTGCATATAAGAAAAACTTAAGACCAAGGTCGGAGAGGAGGTGGCAGAGCGGTAACAGGTATATATTAAACAGCGTGGAGGATAGTGAAGAGCCCTGTGGGACGCCTTGGGTAAGGGGGATGTGTGATGATTCAGAATTTGCAATTCTTACAGCATAGCCTCTAATATTGTGGTAGGAGGAGAACCAGAGGATGGTTGAGCCTGAGATGCCAATCTCAGTTAGGCGGGTAAGGAGGGCTTTGAGACTGATAGTGTCGAAGGCAGATGATATGTCAAGAAGGGCAACAATAAAGGATTGTCCGTGGTCCATGCCCTTGAGGAGAGTGTCAGTCAGTGAAAGTAAGAGGCTTTCCGTGTTATGAGACTTACGGAAGCCGAATTGAGATGGGTGGAGAATATTATGGTCTTCCATAATTTTAGATATGAAGGGAAGGTTAGAGATAGGATGGTAGTTTGAAAGGTTTGTGGGGTCAAGGGTAGGTTTTTTGAGAAGAGGCTTGACAACAGCAAGTTTGAGGGGGTCTGGGACTTTGCCATGGGAGAGGGAGCAGTTGATTATGTCGGACAGGGATTTCACGATGATGGAGGGCATGGAAAGGAGTGCTTTAGTGGGGTGTGTGTAGCAGGTTTGATTTTTTAAAAAATAGATTTGATTTCCTTGGTGGAGGTTAAATCGAGAAACTCGAATTTGAGGTTGGGATTTTTGGGGAGCGGATTGGCTGGAGAGGGGTTGGAAGGGAAGCGTAGGAGGAGGTTTGAAATTTTATTTTTGAAATAGAGGGCGAGTTCTTCGCATTTGCTATTGTCTTGTTCATCTGTGGAAGGGGGGGTTGATTTAGTGAGTTCTGCCACATACGAGAAGGCAGATTTGGATATAGTATACATTGAGGAGTGAAGACATATCCAGTCCCGTTTTGAATTCCACGTTACTGGATTTGAACATCGTTTACATTAAAGAGCAAAAAACATTGAATGCAGTGTGTTATTTGTCGCCCTGTTAAAAAAACTGAGGATTAAGTCCCCTATATTTTGAAAAAAAAATTGTTAAATAGTTTATATAATAGACCGATTTATGTGAAAAATATGTACATTGAAGCTTTTGTGGGGGAATAGTCCAATAAGTGGGAAAGCAACTTAGACGATATAACACATTGGTATACATTGTATTAATCGGATTGTCACTGTGTTTCTTGTGATGTTTTTTAATGGTGTGTATGGAGAATGAATGTGAGTAGTTAGGTTTTTATTCTGTCTAGTTAGACTGATGTTTTTATATGTATATCAATAAACAATGGATTCTGTATGACATTATAGAGTGTATTTGATTATATAGCAAAATTCTCTCAGTGTGTACATTTCACATACGAGAATAAAGCATTTGCTTTGAATTGGTAATTATGGAGTTTTGCAGAGTAATATTCATGCTTAGTTTGGAGGGTAGAGAGTCTGTAGGCGTGTAGTGTAGATTTGTAAATGGCTGCTTGCTTAGGGGTAGGGTTTTTGCGCCAGGTTCTTTCTTTACTTCTAAGGACGTTTTTTAGATTTTTTAAATCAATGGTCTACCAGGGTTTTTTTGCTGACTGAGAGTGGTGTATTTCTTTATTCATGATATGGCAAATTTCATTGGCTATGGTAGTGGTGAGCTTGTTCCAGGAGGAAAGGGCAGCATCGGGGTTGGTGAGGTCTAGGTTGTTGGTAAAATTGTCGAAAGCAGAGATGAAGTCTTCAGGGGCGCATGGTTTGTAAAAGGAGATTTTGTTACTATGTATGGGGATGGTAGAGGAGGGCAATTTTATGGAGAGGAGTACATTGATAAGAGAGTGGTCTGACCATGGGACAGGGATACTGTCAGGTGAGTGGGGAGAGTGTATACAGGAGTTGACGAATATAAGGTCAAGGGTATGACCTGCTTTATGTGTGGGGGAGGTGATGAGTTGTCTGAAACCAAGGGCAAGTAGGGAGTTCAGGAAGATCTCACAGGATGAGGTGGTGGGGATGGTGTCCACATGGAGGTTGAAGTCTCCTAGTATTACAGCAGGGGTGTCAATATTGAGATTGTCAGATATAAATTCAATGAGTGGGGATGGGTTGTGTTCCAGTAGGCTGCGGGGGGGGGGGGGCATATATGAGGCAGATTTGTAATTCTTTGGATTTAAGAAGGCATGGGAGAAAGACTGATACATCACGAATTTCCAGCATAGCTCTCTGCTTCAACGGCAGGGGAAAAGAAAAACTGATACTTCACGCATATCCAGCATAACTTCAACGGCAGGGGAGAAGAAAAAAGGATTCACACTCACAAAGCGGGGAGTAGCTGGCTTGTCACGGCGGTTACTACCCCAAACCAAATGTGCCTGATACATCACTTTCGATGCATATCCAGCATAGCTCTCTGCTTCAACGGTAGGGGAGAAGAAAAAAACTGATACCTCACGCATATCCAGCATAGCTCCCTGCTTCAACGGCAGGGGAGAAGATAAACAACCAATAAGGGCTGTATAACATAATCTGGGTAAAAACAAATAAGCATGGGTGTAGCTTGCTTATTGCGGCGGTTACTACTCCTACTACCTCTAACTAATCAAGCTAGATATTTCACTTGGATGCAGCTCCTCCACCGCTCTCTACATTAATGGCGGGGGTGGAAGGGAATTAGAACCAAGAGCTAAGAGAAACAGATAAGTATGGGAGAAGAAATGAGGGAAGCTTGCTGGGCAGACTGGATGGGCCATTTGGTCTTCTTCTGCCGTCATTTCTATGTTTCTATGTTTCTATGTTTCATTGATCTTTAGTAGTTTGAGTTTGAGGTGTTTTTTAGTGGTTAACTGTGTTAACCACATCTTCCAGCAATGAATTCCAGAGCTTAAATGTGTGTTGAGTGAAAATGCATTTTCTCTGATTTGTTTTGAATGTGGTACTTACTAACTTCATAGAGTGTGCCCTAGTCTTTGAATTTTTTTGAAAAAGTAAATAACCCATTTACATTTACCCATTCTATTTCAGTAATGATCCCCCCTCAGCTATCTCCAAGCTGAACATCCCTAATTTCTTTAGCCTTTCCTCATAGGGGAGCCATTCCATCCCCTATCATATTCCCCCTCAGCTATCTCCAAGCTGAACATCCCTAATTTCTTTAGCCTTTCCTCATAGGGGAGCCATTCCATCCCCTTTATCATTTTGGTCACTCTTCTCTGTACCCTTTTTCAATGCAACTATATCTTTTTTGAGATGTGGCAACCAGAACTGTACACAGTACTCCAGGCGTGGCCTCACCATGGCACACTACAGAGGTTGTATGACATTCTCCATTTTATTCTTCATTCCTTTCCTAATAATTCCTAACATTCTTTTTGCTTTTTTGACCTTTGCCACACACTGAACTGAGGATTTCAAAGTATTGTCCACTTTGACACCCAGATCCTTTTTTCTGGGTGGTACTCCGAATATGGAACTTAACATTGTATAATTGCAGTGTGGGTTACTTTACCTCATGTGCATCACTTTGCTCTTGCCTATATTAAATTTCATCTGCCATTTAAATTCGTCCTGCAATTTTTTACAATCCCTTGTGATTTAACAACTCAGAATAATTATTTCTCTTCTGCAAATTTGGTCACATCACTTGTCGTTCCCCTTTCCAGATTATTTATAAATATATTAAAAAGTACTAGTCCCAGTTCAGATCCCTGACACACTCCACTGTTTACCATTTTCCACTGAAAAACTGACCACAATGGGACTGTGGTGATTCTGCCTGCAGCCGGAGCTGCAAGCAGCCTCTCACCTCTTTTCAGCCGCCGGCCTGAGTCCTGCCGATGTCCCTCATGGCAAGGAGCTGCCGCCTGCCTTCTTCACAGTGGCGGGGAGCCATGGACTTCAGCTTCCAGTTGTGGCCTGGGCCGCCGGTGTCGTCGTCTTCTCGTAGGCCTGGAGGCCTGCTCTTCCGCGGCAGGATGCTGCCATCTTCGCCCTGCCTCTATGCGGCCCAGAGCCACCATCTTCATTGCCACGACCCGTGGCAGGGAAACACCCCCACTGCTCCTACTTGCAGCCAGGAGGCCGCCCACGTGGTCACATGCGGCTGGAGCTGCTCTCAGTCCTTCCTGACTGGGACAGGCCTAATGCTGGAGGTGGCAGGAGGCCGCCTCCAGCATTAGGCCTGTCCTGCGGCCTGCTTCAGCTCTTCTCCTGCTCCAGAGACTCAGCGGCGAGGACGCTGCTGTCCAGGGTCCTGCACCTCTTCCTGTTCCATATGATTTATTCGTTGATTGTAGGACAAATTTAATATTCAATATAGGCACGGGGCCGCGCCTCCGCAGGAGTTTTAAAGGGCCAGCAAGGGAGTGGTCCTGCTGGCTCCACCTTTGACATCACAGTGGGAGTCACCTCTTCAGCCCTACAAAAGGGCTCACTCATCATTCCAGCTTTGCCTTCGCAAGGAGCTAGTTCTACCTTAGGACTTCTAGTCTTCTGCTCCTGCTTGGCTTCCATGTTTTTTGTGGGATCCCTCATCGTTGTATGTTCCTGGTCTCTGCTGATGTTCCGTGATCCAATCCTGATGTTTTGTGATCCATCCTGATGTTCCAGTCTTGATGTCCATCCTGTTCAGCTTCCTCCAAAGCTCTGCTCTGACCTGTCCCAGTGTGGTCCGCGACCAGCCTGCTGGGTTGAGTAGGGCACTGGTGGGTCTTCTCCATCCATCAGGGCCGAGGATCTCTATGTTCCTTCTTGCCACCTCCAGGATCCAGAGTCATCGTGATGTCCTGCTTCACTCGTCTTGGCTGACCTTTGTTGGGTGTCCTGGGAGTCCGTCCTGGATGTCCTGGATCTTTGCCTTGGAGGCCTAACTTTTAAACATTCCTCCGATATCTTGGACTCTGGCCACGCCTATCCAGATTCCACTCCATCCTGAGTTGTATCATGATTCTAGCTTGTCTTGTCCTCATTTCACCTGAGTCTGGTCATCGTCATCGTATGACTCTGGTCTTCATCATTGACTGAGTCTTGTCTTCATCATCGTCTGCGTCTCATCTTCGTCTGCAACTTCATCAAAGTTTTCATCTTCAAGTCCAGTGTCTTCGTCCGCCCTTGCTTCCTGTCTGTCCTGCCGCTTTTTCCGTTATCCAACGGCAGGTCCAAAAGGGCTTGGAGTGGTCGGAGGACTACTCAGACACCAACCTTGCGTGGTTGGCCTCACCGAGGCCATGCAGGTCAGCAGGGTCTTAGGCATCCAGTCTCCACCTACAGGAGAACCTGCCTCGGCGCTTCCTTGGAGCTCCTCTCCTGGTTCACCAAGGTCCAAGAGCACATTTTCCCGTGGAATCGGGAGCGCCCCCTAGCGCTCCCTCCTCCAGTTCCAGAACAGGAACATTGCTTCCTATATTGAATATTAAATTTGTCCTACGATCAACGAATAAATCATACGGTGAAAAACACGTTGTATCAAACTCTTATCTTTTGTATGTATCAAGAAATGATTAACATATTTTCACTAATATTTTTATATTTTATATATTTTTTTTATATTTTACTTTGGACCTTCATACCACCCCGCGGTTGAAGAAGTTCATAATTTTCACTTGTGTATTCACCACTTGGGTCACCTTTAATCATTGGTCCACTAATCCCTTTTTCTTAGGAAAAACATGAAAAGAATTTTCCTTTTTTTCTTTAACTTTTTGATAAAAGTACAGAGGATGGTACTTCCCTTTCTTGATGTGGCCAGAGTCCGACGTGATATCACTGAATGCCGAGGAAAGAAAATGGTTGCAGAGTCTGAAGAGACATGATGGACCTTCCAGTTGATATGAAAACGTTTATAAATATCCAGAGACTACTTGTGACAGCAGTGATTGAAACAAACTAAAGAGTCCCTGAGGCAGCAGCACGCGAAACATGATATCACGTTGGAATCTGGACTCTGGCCACATCAAGAAAGGGAAGTACCATCCTCTGTACTTTTATCAAAAAGTTAAAGAAAAAAAGGAAAATTCTTTTCATGTTTTTCTTAAGAAAAAGGGATTAGTGGACCAATGATTAAAGATAATCCCGAGCGGTGAATACACAAGTGAAAATTATGAACTTCTTCAACCGCAGAGTGGTATGAAGGTCCATAGTAAAATATAAAAAATATATAAAATATAAAACTATTAGTGAAAAATATAAGTTAAGCACTTCTTGATACATAAAAAGGATAAGAGTTTGATACGTGTTTTTCACCACATTGCTTCCTATCCCATGACTTTTTAAATTTTTGAGGAGTCTCTCATGAGGCACTTTGTTAATGCCTTCTGAAAATCCAAATACATCTCATCTACTGACTCACCATTATCCACATATTTATTAACCCTTCAAAAATGTGGTAGATAGGTGAGTTGAGACCTAGGGCCTCATTTTCCAAGCAGTTTACCGCGTGCGATAAATTCGCATTCACAGCTGTTAACGCAAATGCAAATTAGTAATTTGGTATTCAGGGGGCAGAGTATATGTAAAGCAGGAACCAGTTTATCAGAGAGAGAGAGAGAGAGAGAGAGAGAGAGAGAGGAGAGAGAGAGAGAGAGAGAGAGAGAGAGAGAGAGAGAGAGAGAGAGAGAGAGAGAGAGAGACTTACTATAGTGCCTATGCCCTAGACAGGTATTTTAACCCCTATGGGAGGGCCACCTACTAACTCGGGGTGGGGATTAGGTATGAGCGTCGGGGGTTGGGGGCCACTTTCGCATTCCACATGAGACCTACGGAAAGAACAGTGGTCTCTAGTGAAGATTTGCTGGCCGTCGGAGTGAGGAAACTCACTCCAAGAAGAGATTTGGGCAATGTTCTCTCCACCTAGCTTGATGGACACTCTACCTGGGCAACAACAAGCTAGGTGGAGAGAATGTAGGCCAAATCTCTTCTTGGAGTGAGTTTCCTCACTCCGACGGCCAGCAAATCTTCACTAGAGACCACTGTTCTTTCCGTACGTCTCATGTGGAATGCGAAAGTGGCCCCCAACCCCCGACGCTCATACCTAATCCCCACCCCGAGTTAGTAGGTGGCCCTCCCATAGGGGTTAAAATACCTGTCTAGGGCATAGGCACTATAGTAAGGTTCTCTCTCTCTCTCTCTCTCTCTCTCTCTCTCTCTCTCTCTCTCTCTCTCTCTCTCTCTCTCTCTCTCTCTCTCTCTCTCTCTCATGAAACACCAGCAAATATCGTGAATTTCGCAAATGGCGAAAACATCGCGTGCGGCGATGTTTCCCCACTGCACGAAAGAAGCCTCATTTGCATTGGTAACACCCCCTACTGCGTTACCAATGCGATATTGGAAAATGAGGCCCCTAGTCATTTTCCTATTAACATAGAAATTCTGTGAAACCCAGCAAAGACAGATTGATTTTCAAAAACACCAACTTTTCCATCAAGTCTGACACTAGCCTGGAACGAAGAGGGCTCATGATGTCCTCTGCTACTGAGAAGACGCAATCACTGGGTATGCTGGTTAGTGGGGAAGATAGTGCTGAGCCACCTTGACCAGTTCAGGCCGGACTGCCGACTTCTGTGCCCAATATGCAATCCATCTATGTCCATGTCCTCAATGGGCTTTGTGAGATTGCATGTCATTAAATTTCTGCTGGGATCTCCTTTGCTAGGGTGGGCTAAGGGTCTCTCTTGGCAGCTGCTTTAGCTATGGTCTGTGTCAGAAGTGATGGTTTAATGTGGGAAACGTGGCTTTGGTGTATTGAGGTGAGGGAGGAAGTGCTAACTGACATGGTCCTACTTGTGCCTGCACTATTCTCTAGGGTGGCCACTTTTTACTGCACTATATCCCCACTATGCTTCTGCCTCTGGTGCTTCTGTTCACATACCCTACCTATCAGCATCTCCTTCATTTGTGTGAGATATTGGGACTGGAGAATGAGTCTCCTTTTCACCCATGGATCACAAAGTATAACAAGCATGTATGTATTCTTTTGTGTCAGAGGTTTCAGTCTCTCTTCCCTCTGCTGCTGCAAGGCGTTAACAAATCTCTGCTTCCATTCAATCTTCCTCCATGGAAACCCTGTACCTTTTTCTCTAGAAACTTTATTATATGGATAACCCTGTTCAAGGAGGTGCTGCTGGAACTCAGATCATCCATGGCATCAATGAAGGGATTCAGGATTTCTATCAGCTGTTTCATCACTACCCAATCATGATGCCCCAGGGAGCATTCCACACTTACCTCTGTTTCTAGAGACAGATCAGGAAAGGGTGTTTACTGCTCCACTAATCTCTGCAGCATCATATAGGTGGAATTCCAGTGGGTGTGAACATCTTGAATCAGATGCTTATGAGAGATCCTGAATTCTCCATGCTTCTCACTGAGAATCTGCCCCCCCCCCCCTTCATGCTTTCAAGAAAATAGCAGGGCATTTTCATTGATCTCTTTATCAGGTCCTTCAAAAATAGATTCCTGTGGTCCCTGGGCCCCAACCCCAGGACATCCCTCACTGCCAAGTAGAGCAAGTGTGCAAAGCAATGAATATCTGAAATCCTCCATTGTCTATTGCCCTTATCATAGTTTTCCCACTGTCTGTCACAAAGAAACCTGCCTGAAGACTCCTGCCTCTTTGATCTAGCTGCCAACACTCCATCATCTTTTCTATGACTGATAGAATATTGCTCCTGGGTGAGCAGCAGAGCACCTGCACCCTGATGCTCAATCCCCATTAGAACTGCTGCCTGCCCCAGCCTCACCAAGCTTCCACCAGTGTGCCATCAGGGAGAGGTAAGCATGCATAGCATTCATAATGGTCCAAATACCACTGGTAAAATGCATGCTATCCCCTCTACTTTAGCCAGCTGCACCTGTAAGACACTGAATATACAGGGTGGGGATAAACTGCCTACTAAACCTAGTCCTAGATGGCACTTTGTAAATGGCAGTTTACAAAGTTTACATGCAGCAGGAGCTCAAAGTCCACATTTTGCACTACCTGCAGGGGCTGGTCATCCAGGGCATAGGGATGTGCAATCATATAAAATTAATATTAAATCCACAATAAATATGGCCCTTTTGTTTCATTTGTGGGCCCCCAAAAACAAACAGGTGCATCCTACAAATGAAATGTATGTCATTCATTTCATTTGTTTAACTTTCCCATAGAAAAGCATTGGCTGCATTGTAAGAATAGAACTTGACTGTCTAAAGCTCAGGCTGGTCTTTTGGGAGTTTCCATAGCAACTAGCCCTAAAATCTATGAATTATGTGTGAGGTCGGAGAATAACCATGATTTGTTGTCAAGGAAACCAGACTGACAATGCAAGGAAACATCTCAAAGTGAAGTATTTTTCTAAATTGGTGAATCACTACTCTGTGTGGTCTTCCTATAGTATGTGCAGCCTGTTTCAAACTGCATTTGAATCTTTCTTTCAAGAAGGGGATATTGTTTTTGCTGTGGGATAACTTTGTGTTGTTCCATAATCCACAATGTTTTGAAGCAACAGTGCACTCTTGTTCAACATCTAAAACATTCAGTTCTAATCCTTTTGGCTGCTATGTTTATCTGCACAGGTTTTTACATTTTTATTTAATATCTCACTGTCACTGCCACTGATCAAGAGGAAGATTTGTGTTTTCAAGACCCCTCTCCCCTTTTGGGGAAAGGTTCTGGCAGCTGGCAGTGCCCACCATCAAAAGGCACCCTGCAACACCTCAAGAAATGAAAATAAATGGGAAACAAACGTCAGCAAACACTGTGAAGAAACGCCAATGAGAGACCTGATGGGAAGTCCCGCCCCCAACGTCATCAGACTCCGCACCGGTCCGTTAAACGGCACCATGCCATCAGACATCGCGCGCCGTGCGTCGCGCAACAAAGTGGTACTACCCTTTGTGCACCCCTTCGTGCAACCTGCAATGCTAGATCTAGTTAAAAAACTCTACAAACGGTCGCCTCTCGCTGTTAACTATCATATGCTTGTAACCTTCACATGTTTGTAATCCATTATGATAGCTTTATTATGAAGCTTCCTTCCCCCCTCCCTTGAACCCTCCCATTATTTCATTGATTAACAAATGTGATATTAGCTTTAATGTTTGATGCTTGTAAACCGTTGTGATGGCTTTACCGAACAATGGTATATAAAACTCAACAATAAATAAATAAATTTAAACTTGCAGCAGTGAACTAGCAGCAGCTCCAGCTAGCACTAGTGCTATGCTGGATAGTCTTGCCACTGTGCCCAAGATAGAGTGAGGCGTTTTAAAATTTCTCTTTCTGGGTCTGTGCACCAGAGTCAATGCATTTACAAAGAAAGCAGACAGTGCCAGTCACCAGTCCAAGGTACAGCCAGCCACTTTGTGGATTCATTTTGTTAATGCAGTACTAGTACACAGATGTACTACTCATGGTAGGGAGGTGGACCCCTGAGCAGAGACAAGGTTTATGCTAGCTATAGGAGGGAGCCCCCTGTAGCTCCTCGTTGTCGGGAGGCAGGTGCTGGAGGGGATAACCAACAGACCTTCACCTACACCAGCCCATGTTCCCCGCAGGTTGACCCCTTGGGTACTAGGGGCAACAGGACTTAGGCATGGGTTTCCAGATGAAGGCGATCTGTTGAGGGCAGGAGGCAAAAGTGAAGTCAGATGTACCAAAGATCGAGGTAAGCAGCAGGTAAGAAGTACCAGGAACAGTCCAGAGGTCAGGGTAGGCAGCTAGCGAGAAGAGTTGGTGAGCAGGCAGATGGTCAGGACAGGTGGCAGGCAAGGTATAATCCAGGGACATACCAGGTCAAAACAAGAAGAGCAATCTGAGGGGACGAGGAACAGGAACATGAGCAGGATCACGGAATCAGGAGCTGGAGCAGGAACAGGAACTAGGAACCAGGAATGGACGTAGGACCACGGAATTGGGAACTGAAGCAGGAACAACTCAGTCTCTAAACAGAGCAGGACCTGTTGCTGAGGCGAGGAGGGTATTCATACCTGCCTTGCTTGATGTCATCTTCCTGGACCTCAGGAACTTTCCTGCCGCTGGCCTTCTAAATAGCAGGAGGTGGCGCATGCCTAGGGTGCCCATGGGGAGCGGTGTTGGCATCGGGAGACACGGCGAAGGCTAATGCAGGCTGTGGCAGCAAGAACCGGTGTTGGAGATGGGGGACCGGCGAAGGATGGGGCAAGAGCGAACCTTCTGCCCCTCAAGGTGAGGGGGACCGGCTGGATGGGCCCACGTGGTGTGGGCCTGTGGCCGGGACGCTTAACAGTACCCCCTCCTCTGTGCCCCCTCCTGGAAGGTCTGGGTTTCTCGGCATGAGTGCTGTGGAAGTGTTGAAGCTGTGTTTTATCTAAATACTTGGAGGCGGGCTCCCAAGTATTCTCATTGGGACCAAAGTCCTCCCAAGAGATTAGGTACTCCCATTCTCTTGTGGCGATGCCTTATGTCCAATATCTCCTTTACCTGGTATGTCTGATCCTCCTCTGATACAAGATCCTGGGGTTCAGGGAGCTTCCTTCGTGGCCAGGATAGAACCAGATGTTTAAGGAGGAAAATGTGGAAGGTATTGTGGATCTTCAAGAACGGTGGTAGTTGCAGGTGATAAGTAACTGGTCCAATTCGTTCAATGAATGAGAAGGGCCTGATGTAAGAAGAGCCAACCTCATCGAAGGCACCCAGAGGCGAATGTGGCAAATGCTGAGCCATACTCTGTCTCCAGGGTTAAAGAGAGCTGCTGGTCGCTGATGCTTGTTGGTAGTCTTCCTGGCTTCTTCTGCCGCCTCCTGGAGGCTCCTCTGTGTATGGTTCCATAGAGCCTGAAGTTCCTAGGTGGTCAGCTGGGCTGCCGAGGAAGGCACCGAGAGACATGTATGAAGCAGTGGTGCTGGCTGCCTCCCATAAACGACCAGGAATGGAGAGGAACTGGTAGCTGCGTTGGTATGTAAATTGTGGGAAAATTTGGCCCAGGGAAGAAGGGTGGCCCAATCATCTTGTCAGTCATTCATGAAGGAGTGGAGAAATGTTTTCAGGGTTCGGTTTGTACGTTCGGCCTAGCCGTTACCCTGAGAGTGATAGACCGTAGTGAAATCTAGTTGAATGCCGAGCTTCCTACATAGAGACCACCAGATGTTGTCAGTAAATTGAACTCTGCGGTTGGAGGCAACTTGCTGCGGGAGTCCATGGAGGTGGAAGAGATGTTGCGTAAAAAGTTTGGCAAGTTCAGGAGACGAGGGGAGCCTAGGTAGTGCGGTGAAGGGGCTATCTTTGAAAACCTGTCTGATGATGACCCAGATGACGCGGTGTCCATTTGAAGGAGGCAGGTCCACCACGAAGTCTGTCGACAGGTGGGTCCATGGTTCCTTGGGAGCTGGTAAGGGTTGAAGTAGCCCCCAGGGATGCCCTGGCAGGGGTTTTTGCTGGGTGCAGGCTGGACAGGAGTCTACGTAGGCCTTGACATCCCTTCCCACATGAGGCCACCAATAGTACCGTTGTAACAAATTTAAGGTATGGGCTCTCGCTGGGTGCCCTGCGGTGAGAGAATCATGATCCCATCTTAGGACCCTCTGTCTGAGCCGAAGAGGGACCATGGTTTTTCCTGCTTGTGCTGCAGCTAGAAGTAATCTTGCTGGATCGATAATGTAACTTGGGGCCTCGGGCTCATCCTCCATCTCAAAAGCTATAGAGAGCATGTCAGCCTGGGTATTCTCGGAGGCTGGTCTGTAGCGAAGGGTGAAATCAAAGCGACTGAAGAATAAAGACCAGCGAGCCTGGCGAGGGTTCAGCCACTGAGTGTGGTGCAGGGACTCTAGATTCTTGTGATCCGTGTACACGGTAATGGGATATTGTGCGCCCTCCAACCATTGCCACCACTCCTCGAAAGCCATCTTGATGGCAAGCAATTCTTTGTCTCCTATGTGTAATTCTTCTCGGCCGGGGAAAAACTTCGTGAGAAGTAGGAGCATGGTAATAAGGCCCCTTTTTCCAAATCCTGACTCAGTACCATGCTGACTCAATACCGCTCCACTAGCTGTGGTGGAGGCATCTGCTTCCACAATAAAAGGGCAAGAGGGGTCCGGGTGTCGCAAACATGTGTCTTGCAGGAAAGCCTGTTTTAGTTTGTTGAAGACTATAACAGCCTTGAGTGGCCACTGCTTGGGTTGGCCCCCTTCTTGGTGTGCGCAGTGAGTGGTGCCACAATTCGGGAGTACTGTGGAATAAAATGTCTGTAAAAGTTGTTGAATCCTAAAAAGCATTGCAAAGCTCGAAGCCCGGAAGGTTGTGGCCAGTTCTGGATGCAGGTAATCTTTTCAGGGTTCATGTGTTCTGTTAATGAATGGATTGAATTATGTCATATAAAGAATTCATTCATTAAGTTCTTCCCCCCCCCCCCCCCCCCCCCGACGTCATGACGACCAGCCAGCGGCGACCCGATTAACGGCACAATTCCACCAGGCGCTTTTACAGAGGGGCAGCCCACTACCATCGGGCACTTAAAGAAAACTACATCTTGTGAGAAAAAGACACAAAAAAATAGTAAAAATGAACTGAGATGTTAAAAGAGAAAATCAGCGATGTGAAGACCCGCCCCCCCCCCGACGTCATGACGACCAGCCAGCGGCGACCCGATTAACTGCGCGATTCCACCAGGCGCTGTTACAGAGGGGCAGCCCACTACCATCGGGCACTTAAAGAAAACTACATCTTGTGAGAAAAAGACACAAAAAAATAGTAAAAATGAACTGAGATGTTAAAAGAGAAAATCAGCGATGTGAAGACCCGCCCCCCCGACGTCATGACGACCAGCCAGCGGAGACCCGATTAATGGCGCGATTATACCAGGCGTCGCGCGACAAAGGGGTTTTCCCTTTTGTGCTCCCCTTCGTGCTAACCTTTGTGCTCCTTCTAATATAATTATATTTATGTTTATGTTAATAATTTATCTTTTATTAATGTTATTTAGCTTTTTGCTTTGTTTAAAATTATTTCATTATTGACGTTTAAATGTATTAGACTAAGGAATTTTACTTCCTGCTTATTCTGTTTCATTGTAAACCGGTTTGATATGCATTTTATGCAGGAAAATCGGTATAAAAAAAAACCTAAAAATAAAAAAAAATAAAAAATGTGGAATCCCATGCTGGAGACCACATACCCCAGAAAGGGGAGAGACCCTGCTCAAATAAGCATTTTTCGATTTTAGCATTCAGCTTGTTTGCCCATAGACGCTGGAGAACTCACTTGACTTCCAGCCGATGGGACTGGAGATACCTGGAATAAATGAGGATGTCGAGGTATACTATGATGCTAGTGTATAGCATATCATGAAAGAATTCATTCATTAAGTGCTGGAAGACCATAGGGGCATTGCAGAGACTGAAGAGCATCACTAAGAACTCATAGTGGCCATCTCTAGTATTGAAAGCGGTCTTCCATTCGTCACCCGGCTTTATGTGGACTAGGTGCAGCTTCATGAGCAGCTTAGCCCCTTGTAGCCGATCTAGCAACTCCGGGATGAGTGGTAACGGAAACCTGTCTCTCCTGGTGATGGCATTTAACGAGCGGTAGTCGATGCAGGGCTGGAGCGAACTGTCCGTCTTGGCCACCAAGAAGAAGCCAGCCCCAACTGAAGAGGTGGAGAGCTGGATAAAGCCTCTTTCCAGGTTCTCCCGAATATATTCAGACATGGCCTTGGTTTTGGGGAGCGACAGCGGATATACTCGCCCTGGGGAGGCATGATACCTGGGAGCATGTCTATGGCGCAGTTGAACGGGCGATGCTCTGGAAGCGTCTCTGCCCTCTCCTTGGAGAACACATCTGCATATTCTGCATACCGAAGAGGCAGAGCCAGAGGGGTAGTTGCCTCGGGAAGGCCGGGGCGCTGCATGTTATGAAGACAAGTGGTGTGGTAGCAAGGTTCCCAGGAAGCTAACTGCAAGATCTTCCAGTCGATGTAAGGAGAGTGCTTCTGTAGCCATGGCAGACCCAGCACTTCCGGGTATATCACCTTCTCGAGGACAAAGAAGGAGAGCTCCTCTTTATAAAGGATGTCGGTATGCAGCTTACTGGGGTAGTGGCCTGGGTAATCCAACCAGGCAGTGGGTCCCTATGGATAGAAGAAATTATTAGTGGTGGATCTTTGGGCAAGGTGGGGAAGGTTTGTCACTTTATCAAGTCCATCAAGATGAAATTTCCCACCGGCGCCAGAGTCAATCAGTGCCAAAGTGGAAAAAGAGCTGTGGGGCAGGAGAAAGGTCAAGGGAACCGGGCATTGGGGAACGGGATTGGCATAGCCTAGGATCATCTCTCCACTGACACCTAGGCTCTGGGGTTTCCCAGCCTCTCAGGACATTGTGCCAACATATGGCCCTTGCTGGCACAGTGCAGGCAGAGCCCCAGCGTACATCCTCACTGCCTTTCTACTGGTGAGAGACTGTTCCGGCCTAGTTGCATAGGTTCCTCTGTTCGAGTTTGGCTAAACTCCACTGGGGAAGGTGGAGCCATCAGGCATGTAAAGGTTGGAGCCAGAACTACAGGCCTGCAAGGAGTCCTGACCTCATGGAGGCGCTGCTGGAGGTGCTAGTCGATCCGACCGGAAAGGTCAGTGTTGTGTCTGTTGCTGTTCGACATTTCTGCTCCGCCCACCTTACCTCGTTGGCGACTCCCTTCGGGGTTGATGGAAGGCTAGCTGCTGCGGCGTTTCCAGGCCATCCTCCTCCGGCGTTCCTGGACCGGCTCAACGCTGCAAGCCGCCATGTTGACCAGATGCCTAAGGGCGTGCGCGTGTGGCCCAACTGATGTACCAGCGTTGGCACGAACCTCAGGGGTGTCCCCCTGAGATGACGTCACCAGCTCCAGATATTTAAGGTCTCAGTTTTCACTAACAAGACGAGTTAGCAAGGGTTCACTTCCTCCTGGTTGCTGCGGATGGGATTCGCTCTCCGCAAACCCAGCTACTCTGCTTCCTTGGACTTCACTAGAGGTACCCGCTCCTCGGTGGCCTCGCTCTCTCTTTTTCTTTGCAGGTCGCAGTCCGGAACTGGTACTTGCTCCTCGAGGGCCCACGTCCCGGATTTGCTTCTGAATACCACTTCTGCTAAGAAGTCATCGCTGCTTACAACATTGTGAGATTCCATCTATCTCTCAGAGCTTTCCCTGGGTCCAGGTACTCGCTCCTCAAGGGCCTAATGCATACCATCTCCTGGGCTGTCTCAAGAGACTATTGTGTTAGTGTTACCATCAAGGACTTGTTCCTGAACGCTGCATGCTTTGCCTACTCACTTTCTTAGTTTCTCTACAGCTCAACCACCTTGGGATCACTGTTCCAGTGTCTGTCTCCTACACTAAGCCTGACCAGTGGTCCCTCTCGGGATTTCCCCCAAGGGCGTGGTCACCTGCCACTGTTCCAAGGATCCACCCACAACTATTCTAAATAACTACAGATTGCTAAATACCAGCTTAACAATAGAGCTCTCTGACAGTCAGTAAGGGCCTAAAAGTCCTCCGGAAGTTCTCGAGCAGTCAGCTCATCTTTGATTCTCGAAGATAACCCCTTCAAGAAAATGCTGCTGAGGCTATCCTCTCGCCAGCCTAGCTCTGACGCTAGTGTGCGGAACTCTGCCAGTGAGTGGGAACCCTGGCAAAGGTCGAGAGGTTTGCACGAAGCGCTGTAGGTCCTGTAGCAGAGGGTCTCTATGCTCCCAGATGGGAGAAGCCCAGGCCAGGGCCTTGCCATCCAGGAGTGAAAGGATGAATGCAGTTTTAATGGTGTCTCTGTAGAATTGAGCAGGCTGCAAGGAAAAATGCATAAAGCATTGTTTTAAAAATCACGGCACTGCCGGGGTCTCCGGCGTAACAGGGTAGCACAGGTAGATGGAGGGCCACGGTCGAAGTTGGAGGAGTCAAAGTTGGTGGAGTATGGACGCTGGTAGATGGGGAGTCCTCCAGGCGATTTACCAGCCATTCCACCATAACTGCTAACATATCCAGGCATTTTTGCTGCTGCTGCAATCTCTGGGCCAGCCTGGGAATGGCCTGTAGACTGGACAGGTCCACCGGGTCCATGGTCTCAGCAAACTGTTAGGGAAGTGGACCCCTGAGCCGAGACGAGGTTGATGCTACCTACAGGAGGGAGCCCCCTGTAGGACCTTGTCATTGGGAGGCGGGTGCTGGAGGAGAGGAGACCCAACAGGACCTTCACCTATACCAGCCCACGTTCCCCGCAGGTTGAGCCCTTAGGTACCGTGGCCAGCAGAACGTAGGTGTGAGTCTCCAGATGAATGCAATCCATTGAAGGCAGGAGGCAGAAACGAAGACAGACGTACCAAAGGTTGGGGCTGGCAGCAGGCAAGAAGAACCAGGAACAGTCAAGAGGTCAGAGGAGGCAGCTAGCAAGAAGAGTCGGTGAGCAGGCAGATGGTCAGGACAGAAGGCAGGCAAGGCAGAATCCAGGGACGTACCAGGTCAAAACTAGAAGAGCAATCTGAGGGGACAAGGAGCAGGAACAGGAGCAGAAGCAGGATCACAGATTCAGGAGCTGGAGCAGGAACAGGAACCAGGAATGGAAGCAGGACTACGAATTTTGGAACTAAAGCAGGAACAACTCGCACTCTAAACAGAGCAGAACCTGTTGCTGAGGCGAGGAGGGAATGGCAAGGCAGGGTATTTATACCTGCCTTGCCTGACGTCATATTCCCGGGCCGCTGGGAACTTTTCCCCCGTTGACCCTTTAAATTGCCGGAGGTGATGCACGTGTACGCCTAGGGGGCCTGTGGGGAGAGGAGGTGTCATCAGCATCAGGAAAGCGGTGAGGGCTGAGCAGACTGCGGCGGCAGGAACCAAGGTTGGAGACGGTGGCCAGCGAAGGATGGGGCAGGTGCGAGCCTTCTGCCCCTCAAGGTGAGGGGGGCTGGCCATGCGGGCACGCAGCCGAGACGCCTAACACTCATGCCACACACACATTAGAGCATTATTCATCATTCTGCACTTTTTCAGACAATGCACTAGTCTGAAGAGCAAAATGCTAAAATAGTACTGTAGTGCATTCTCTCTGTGTGTTTTTCAACTTTACACACAGAGGGGCGGATTTTCAAAGGCCCGCGCGCGTAAATCCTTCCGGATTTATGCGCGCAGGGCCCTCGCGCGCCGGCGCGCCTATTTTGCATAGGCCGCCGGCACGCGTAAAGCCCCGGGACGCGCGTAAGTCCCGGAGCTTCCTGTCGGGGGCGTGTCGGGGGGGGCGTGTCGGGGGCGTGTCGGGATGACGCGGCGTTTCGGGGGCGGCGACGTGGGCGTGGTTTCGGGCAAGTTTTTAAAATCTGCCCCAGAATGTTCACTTTAGTCAATGTCACACACACATCCATTTCATTGAAAATAATAAAGATAAAAATATCTTTTGCCATTTAAATCCCAGTAAGCAGGTACTAAACCTGATAAAATCCCATCATGTCAGGCAAAGATTAGTCCATTGCAATCCCACTGTTGGTACTGAACTTATTTTACAAGAGAAAAAGAGTGAGTCCCCCAACCAAAATAAAGTGGGATTTTTTAAAATCCAAAACATCATCAGGAGAGTCAAGCATGTTAAGCCGTAAGAAATAGAAATTTGGGGAGGATATGCCAGCACCAGCTGTATCTCAGCTGGACCCTGTTGTGTCAGAGTAGATGGAAGGGCAGACACTATAAGCAGCTGCAGAGTTCAACCACCAGTGCCTTTGAAAGTAGAAGTGCAAATGGAAAAACCTAAAGCGCCAGCAGTGCTTAGTGCACCACAGGCTGCAAAAATGGTTTTGTCATCTTCCTCCTCTGAATGAAAGGTAGAAGAATCTCCCTATAAAGGATATCATGAAGCAGAGATGGGAGAGGTGTTTTAGAATGATTAGTTAGTAGTGTGTTAGCATCCACTTCCAAGATGGAGGAGAAAGAGGCAACTGAAAGGAGCAGCTACAAAAGTAAAAAATGTCCAAGAGGCGTGGTCATTGTTAAAAATACCATTCTAGAAGCACAGTCCAGATGTATTCCACACATTAAGAAAGGTGGAAAGAAGGCAAAACGATTACCGGCATGGTTAAAAGGGGAAGAGAAAGAAGCTATTTTAGCCAAAAGATCTTCATTCAAAAATTGGAAGAAGGATCCAACAGAAGAAAATACGATAAAGCATAAATGTTGGCAAGTTAAATGTAAGACATTGATAAGACAGGCTAAGAGAGAATTTGAAAAGAAGTTGGCTGTAGTGGCAAAATGTCACAGTAAAACCTTTTTTAAATATATCCGAAGCAGAAAGCCTGTGAGGGAGTCAGTTGGACCGTTAGATGATCGAGGGGTTAAAGGGGCACTTAGAGAAGATAAGGCCATCGCGGAAAGATTAAATGTTTTCTTTGCTTAGGTGTTTACTGAAGAGGATGTTGGGGAGGTACCCGTAATGGAGAAGGTTTTCATGGGTAATGATTCAGATGGACTGAATCAAATCACGGTGAACCTAGAAGATGTGGTAGGCCTGATTGACAAACTGAAGAGTAGTAAATCACCTGGACTGGATGGTATACACCCCAGAGTTGTGAAGGAACTGAAAAATGAAATTTCAGACCTATTAGTAAAAATTTGTAACCTATCATTAAAATCATCCATTGTACCTGAAGACTGGAGGATAGCAAATGTAACCCCAATATTTAAAAAGGGCTCCAGGGGCGATCCGAGAAACTACAGACCGGTTAGCCTGACTTCAGTGCCAGGAAAAATAGTGGAAAGTGTTCTAAACATCAAAATCACAGAACATATAGAAAGACATGTTTTAATGGAACAAAGTTAGCATGGCTTTACCCAGGGCAAGTCTTGCCTCACAAATCTGCTTCATTTTTTGGAAGGAGTTAATAAACATGTGGATAAAGGTGAACCGGTAGATATAGTATACTTGGATTTTCAGAAGGCATTTGACAAAGTTCCTCACGAGAGGCTTCTAGGAAAAGTAAAAAGTCATGGGATAGGTGGCGATGTCCTTTCGTGGATTGCAAACTTGCTAAAAGACAGGAAACAGAGAGTAAGATTAAATGGACAATTTTCTCAGTGGAGTGCCTCAGGGATCTGTATTGGGACCCTTACTTTTCAATATATTTATAAATGATCTGGAAAGAAATACGACGTGTGAGATAATCAAATTTGCAGATGACACAAAATTGTTCAGAGTAGTTAAATCACAAGCAGATTGTGATAAATTGCAGGAAGACCTTGTGAGGCTGGAAAATTGGGCATCCAAATGGCAGATGAAATTTAATGTGGATAAGTGCAAGGTGATGCATATAGGGAAAAATAACCCATGCTATAATTACACAATGTCGGGTTCCATATTAGGTGCTATAACCCAAGAAAGAGATCTAGGTGTCATAGTGGATAACACAGTGAAATTGTCGGTTCAGTGTGCTGCGGCAGTCAAAAAAGCAAACAGAATGTTGGGAATTATTAGAAAGGGAATGGTGATTAAAACGGAAAATGTCATAATGCCTCTGTATCGCTCCATGGTGAGACCGCACCTTGAATACTGTGTACAATTCTGGTCACCGCATCTCAAAAAAGCTATAATTGCGATGGAGAAGGTACAGAGAAGGGCTACCAAAATGATAAGGGGAATGGAACAGCTCCCCTATGAGGAAAGACTAAAGAGGTTAGGACTTTTCAGCTTGGAGAAGAGACGACTGAGGGGGGGATATGATAGAGATGTTTAAAACCATGAGAGGTCTAGAACGGGTAGATGTGAATCGGTTATTTACTCTTTCGGATAGTAGAAAGACTAGGGGGCACTCCATGAAGTTAGCATGGGGCACATTTAAAACTAATCGGAGAAAGTTCTTTTTTACTCAACGCACAATTAAACTCTGGAATTTGTTGCCAGAGGATATGGTTAGTGCAGTTAGTATAGCTGTGTTTAAAAAAGGATTGGATAAGTTCTTGGAGGAGAAGTCCATTACCTGCTATTAAGTTCACTTAGAGAATAGCCACTGCCATTAGCAATGGTAATATGGAATAGACTTAGTTTTTGGGTACTTGCCAGGTTCTTATGGCCTGGATTGGCCACTGTTGGAAACAGGATGCTGGGCTTGATGGACCCTTGGTCTGACCCAGTATGGCATTTTCTTATGTTCTTATGGAAATATGTAGCCTGTAAAATAGTGAGGATAACGTTCAAACAACTCTGCATGGCCCCATATATGCTATATATTGTCGTGCAGAGTAGGGATGTGCATTTGTTGGTCCATTCGTTTCATTCATTTTGTCGGTTTGCACATATATCAGGAATTGAAGGTAGGCACGCATACCATCAGTTTTCTATGCCTACCTTATGTTCATGAGATACATGCACACCACTGAAACACATGAAATGAATGGATCAATGAATGCATATCCATAGGGCAGAGATGTACAACATGCAGACCTGCATGTATGAGGTCTGCATGTTTTATAAAATATGTGCAATTCTAACCCACAACATATGCGCGCATATATGCTTACGCGTAAATACATGCAATACATTGAAAGCAATAATCAACCTAATAAATGAAGGTTGACCGACGTGCCACAAATGCGCAGTAGAGAGCAGCTCTACTGCGCATGTGCGGGCGAGCACGTCGGTCTTAGGCAGCGTGAGGAAAAAAAAAACATGGTGGCGGCGGCAGGTGGCAGTGGCGGCGGCAGCCAGTAGCGAGGGAGGGAGGAGAGAGAGAGAGGGAGGGACGGATTGAGTGAGAGGGAGGGAGGGAATGGGAGGGACGGAGAGAGGGAGTGGGAGGGAGTGACTGAGTGGGAGGGAGGGAGGGAGGGATTGAGTGAGGGGGAGGGACTGGGAGGGAGGGACTGAGAGGGAGGGAGGGGGAAGGAGGGAGGAGTGGGTGAGTGTGTGGGAGGGAGGTAGGGGGTGGGGAAGAGTGAGGGGAGAGGGAGAATGAGGGAGAGGTGAGAGACAGGGATGTGAGTATGTGGAAGGGGGAGAGGGAGAATGAGGGAGGTGAGAGACAGGGATGTGAGTAAGTGGAAGGGGGAGAGGGAGAATAAGGGAGAGGTGAGAGACAGGGATGTGAGTAAGTGGAAGGGTAAGAAGTTGTGGAGCAGAGAAAAAGGGAGTGGAGGAGGGCTGAGGGGGAGGGGATGGGATTGAGAGAGGGTGGGGAGTGACTGAGGGAAGGGGAGAGAGGTGGGCGTGACTGAGGGAAGGGGAGGGAGGTGAGAGTGAGGGGAAGAAGGCAGTGGGAGACAGAGGGTGAGTAAGACTGAGTGGAGGAAAGGGGAGGAGTGAACGAGGGGAAGGGGGAGAGAGGGAGAAAAAGTGTAGAAGGGTGCTGTGTTAGAAAATGGACTGAAAACAAAATGTAATGTAGCCCGTTTTAACGGGCTTAACGGCTTGTTCAATATATTGAAAACGTATGCTTTTCCTACCAATTAAAAAAATATACATGTGTGAATTTTTAAAGGAGTTACTCACATAAATGTAACTACTATCATATCAATTTTCAAAAGGCACTTCCGCGAGTAAAAATTCAATGGCTTATATTGTAGGAATTTTTGAAAGCACACTTATACAGGTAAAATCCATTTTTAAACACGTAAATGCTTTTTAAAATCAGGCCTACTAAATCCAATGTATGTACATAAGTCAGTTTATTTTAAAACTGTGTGTAATTGAAATTACCAGTTACCTAAATTTTCCATCAGTTCACCCGGTCCTTGTCCAGGACATCAAGAAACTCCTGGTTCTTCAGCCCAAACTTGTTTCTCTGGCTTCTGTATTCCCTGGCTTTGTGGCAGCAATCTCAGGTGGCATGACAACCAGGACCTCAATTCTGCGTTCGTGGAAGCAACACCATCGGTACCATTGGTCCTGCTCTTGCACTGCCGCTGTCTCCTCTACAGCAGAAACCTAATAGCAAAGCTCTCCACCAGCCACCAATTCTCCTCCAGCAACCACTACCACTGCCCCAGCTGCCAAACCATGCAGCCAACCCAGGATCATTTGAGCCACACCCCCAGTGGTCATCATAATCACCCAGCCTGGGCACCATTGCAAAGGCAACTGGAGTGCCCCAACTTGTTGTGATTGACCAATCCGGAAGTGGATCCTTGGGCCGACCGCCGGAGGGAGACGGACGGGAGGCAGACTAGATGAAACGATGAATCTTCACCTGGGAACCCGTGACCCCTCCAGAGGAGCTGTGGAGGCCCGGGTCACTAGGGCTTAGGAGTCTTCGCCCTGGAAGCCCGAGATCCCCCCAGGAGGAGCCTGTAGGGACCCGGACCGCTGGGTCTTAGGTGATAACAGAAGAATCCAAGGAAGCGATACGAACCGGGGTACAAGCAGGCAGAGAGCGGAGTCAGGCAGGCAGAGATCAGGAACCAGGCTGGCAAACGATACCGGAGTCAGGCAGGCAGAAGTCAGGAACCAGGCAGGCAGATAAACGATACCAGAGTCAGGCAGGCAGAAGTCAGGAACCAGGCAGGCAGATAAACGATACCAGAGTCAGGCAGGCAGAAGTCAGGAACCAGGCAGGCAGATAAACGATACCAGAGTCAGGCAGGCAGAAGTCAGGAACCAGGCAGGCAGATAAACGATACCAGAGTCAGGCAGGCTGAAGTCAGGAACCAGGCAGGCAGATAAACGATGGCAACTAGCACTCCGAAGAGAAACCTCGTTGCAAGGCGAATTGCAACTTCAAAAGTCCCGGCTTAAATCCCCTGCTCAATCAGCTGACGTCAAAAGAGGCGTGTCTGCACATCCGGGTGCAGACGCCTTAAAACACGGCTCTTCGCGCGCGCGCGTACCAGGGCTGGGGGGAGGAGTTTCTGACGACGTCTCCACGAGGAGACGCCGCTGCCATGCGGCCCTGGAGGCCAGAAACCCGGCGGTTCGCGGCGCCACGGAGGAAGGTAAGAGCCCGGTCACTAGGCTAGTGACCGGGATCGTAACAGTACCCCCCACTTTACGCCCCCTCTTTGAAGGACCGGGCCTTCCAGGGTTGTCCAAGTGAAATTGGGACAGCAGAGTCTTATCCAGGATATTCCGCGCAGGTTCCCAGGAATCCTCCTCAGGACCACAGCCTTCCCAGGCTAGCAAATATTCCCACCGACGATTGTGAAATCGTACGTCCCGTACCTCGTGTACTTGATAGACCGGATCCCCAGGAGATGATGCTGAGACATCATCCGGAGTGAGGTGATGATAACGGGAGTGGACCACAGGTTTTAACAGGGACACATGAAATACATTGTGAATGCGCAATGATGATGGCAGTCGAAGTCTGTAGGATACCAATCCAATACGTTCTGCCACTGGAAATGGACCACAGAATTTAGGAGCCAACTTGCGAGAGTAGCCTGAAAGGTGCAAATTTTTGGTACTTAACCATACTTTAGTACCAGGTAGTAGTGTCGGAGCAGCCCGTCTATGACGATTCGCTGTTGTCTGTGCTTTCCGTGCTGCAGAAGAAAGACGATGCTGAAGAGATTGCCATAGGTGACGAAATTGAGTCGCTGCTGACTGAGCCGCAGGAGATGCCACCTCCACTGGAACTGGGACAGGAGGTTTGAGATGATGACCAAAAACCGTTTGAAAAGGTGATTGGCCCGTGACAGAGTGTTCATGGTTATTATATGCAAATTCTGCCCAAGGCAACAACGCCACCCAATTATCTCTTTTCTCAGAAATGAAACTGCGGAGAAAAGACTTGAGAGACCGATTCATTCTTTCCGTCTGTCCATTACTTTGGGGGTGAAAAGCGGTGGAGAAATTTAACTGAACCCCGAACTGTTTGCAAAGGGCTCGCCAATAGCGAGCTGTAAACTGAGGTCCACGGTCAGAGACTATACTTTGTGGAAGACCATGGACTCGAAAGATGTGTTGTACGAACAGCTGTGCTAACTCAGGTGCAGAAGGCAGTTTATCCAGTGGTACGAGATGTACCATTTTAGAAAAACGGTCCACAATAACCCAAATTACAGTCTTACCCTCTGAAGGAGGGAGATCTACCACAAAGTCTGTGGCAATATGTGTCCATGGTTCTGTGGCAATGGGTAACGGTTGTAGCAGACCCCAAGGTCGACCCGAAAGTGGCTTTTGCCTGGCACATACTGGGCAAGATGCCACGTATTCCTGAACGTCCTGACGTACCCGAGGCCACCAGTAGAATCGATTCAAGAGAGTGAGAGTTCTTACTCGGCCGGCATGACCTCCTGTAAGGGAGTCGTGAGCCCACTCCAGAACCTTCCTTCGGTCTCGTCGAGGTACTACTACTCGTCCTTGCTGAGATACACTAGTGCAGTCAAGAGAAATCCTGGCTGGGTCAATGATATACTGTGGAGAGTCACTCCTTTCCTCAAGGATGGTGTTACGGGACAGAGCATCGGCTCGGATGTTCTTAGCGGCGGGTCGGTACTTGAGGATAAAATCGAACCGACTAAAGAACAAGGACCATCTCGCCTGCCTGGGATTGAGGCGTTGGGCTTGGGAAAGAAACTCCAGGTTCTTATGGTCAGTGTACACCGTGATTTGGTGCTGAGCTCCTTCTAGCCACTGCCTCCATGCCTCAAACGCCAACTTGATGGCGAGAAGTTCTTTATCGCCGATACCGTAATTGTTTTCGGCAGGAGTGAATCTCTTCGAGAAATACGAGCATGGGAGTAAAGTTCCTGCACTAGAGTGCTGAGAAAGTACTGCACCTACCGCCACACTGGACGCATCTACCTCCACTATGAAGGGACGTGACGGATCAGGGTGTCGTAGGCAAGTATCCAACAGAAACGCGTCCTTTAAATCTTGAAACGCTTTACAAGCCTCTGCAGACCAGTGGCGAACATCCGCTCCTTTCCTTGTTAAGGCTGTCAAAGGTGCCACCAGCCGGGAGTATCCTGGAATAAAGTGTCTGTAAAAGTTGGCGAAGCCCAGAAAGCGTTGCAACGCCTTTAATCCTGTAGGCTGAGGCCACTTCTTGATGGCCGAAACCTTCTCTGGGTCCATGCGAAATCCTGTGGCAGACACGATATACCCTAAGAAAGGCAAAGAGTCCTGCTCAAAGAGACATTTTTCCAGTTTGGCGTAAAGGTGCTGGTCTCGGAGAATTTGAAGAACTTGCCGGACCTGTCGGCGATGAGAATCCAAATCTTGCGAAAATATGAGAACATCATCCAGGTAGACAATGACACAAGTGTTCAGCAGTTCCCTAAGAATCTCATTCATGAGATGCTGGAATACGGCAGGAGCATTGCACAAGCCGAATGGCATAACCAGATATTCGTAGTGCCCGTCCCGGGTGTTGAAAGCAGTCTTCCACTCATCCCCGGGACGGATGCGCACAAGATTGTAGGCTCCTCTTAGGTCCAGTTTGGTAAAAACTCGAGCCCCCTGGAGTCTGTCCAAAAGTTCTGGGATCAAGGGTAACGGGTAGCGGTTCTTTTTAGTAATCCTATTTAAACCACGGTAGTCGATGCAAGGACATAAAGATCCGTCCTTTTTGGCTACAAAAAAGAATCCTGCCCCTGCAGAAGACTTAGACTGACGTATAAACCCCTTAGCGAGGTTCTCCTTAATATAATCGGACATGGCTTTAGTCTCTGGTTGGGATAACGGATACACCCTACCCCGGGGTGGTGTAGTACCGGGAAGAAGCTCGATGGCACAGTCGAAGGGACGGTGTTGTGGCAGCAACTCCGCCTTTTCCTTAGAAAATACATCGGAGAACTCACTGTACACCGCCGGAAGAATTGGCCCCGCATGTGCCAGAGTGATGGGAGAACTCCCAGTAGTAGTAATGCAGGACTGGAAGCACTGTGGACTCCATTGAGCAATCTGTAAATTGTCCCAGTGAATTATGGGAGAGTGTTGCTGTAACCACGGTAGGCCAAGAACTATAGGATGTACCGACTTTTCCAAGACCAGGAAAGAGATCACCTCGCTGTGGAATAGGCCGGTCTGGAGAGAAATCGGAGCTGTAACCAAGGAGATACTCCCGGCCAATGGAGTCCCTTGAATGGAGGTGACTCGCAAGGAGGGCTCCCGAGGTTGAGTAGTTATTTGCAGGCACTCAACCAGAGACTGAGCAATGAAGTTCCCTCCAGCCCCTGAGTCGATCAGAGCCCGAGTTTCAAAAGACTCCTCGGGAAATTTTAAAGTTACCGGTACCGTACATTGAGGAGCAGCGTTCAAACAGCCCAGGGGACACTCCTCCCTTACTCCTAGGCGTGGGCGTTTCCCGGCCGTTCCTTGCAATTAGACAGGAAATGTCCTTTCCCGCCGCAATACAAACACAGACCTTGTGTCCTGCGGCGGCGCTTCTCCTCCTCAGTCAGGGTAGTTCTTCCCAGCTGCATTAGCTCATCAGAAGATGGTGTTGCGGTAGCCCCCGTAGACCGGGGAACGGAGGCAAGAGGTCTAGACGAGACCGGCGCTAGTGGCGACATGTGCCGTAGTGGGCGTAGCTCTCTAGCCCGCTGTTGCAACCGCTGATCAATGCGTCCAGCAAGCTCTATGAGAGCATTGAGATCTTCAGGGAGCTCTCTGGCAGCAAGAATGTCTTTAATCCGGCCTGCTAGACCTTCAAGAAAAATCCCCGAAGGGCATCATCTCGCCACCCCACCTCAAGCGCCAGAGTGCGGAACTCCAGAGCGTACTCTGCCAGTGTACGTGGTCCTTGGCGAATTTGCAAGAGCTCCGAAGTCGCTGAAGTTTGGCGAGCAGGCTCATCGAACGCGGCTCTGAACTCAGCCACAAAGAGGTCCAGACTCGAGAGAGCGGCATCATTCTTCTCCCACATAGGAGATGCCCAATTCAGCGCCTTGTCATCCAGCAGGGAGAAAATGTACGCCACCTTGACTGCATCAGTAGGAAACTGATTGGGAAGTAGAGCGAACCGCACATAGCACTGATTGAGAAAACCACGACAAGCTTTGGCATCCCCAGCATAACGAGAAGGAGCAGGCAGCTGGGTCTGAGTCTGGAATGTGACTACTGGAGCCAGAACCGGAGGCGGAGCCTGTCCAGGAGGTTCATTGTCCATTCGAGTAGCCATGCGCTCAACCGTGGCTACTAACGAATCCAACACCTGTTGCTGCTGCACCAGGCGTTG
This sequence comes from Rhinatrema bivittatum, assembly GCF_901001135.1. NCBI lineage: Eukaryota > Metazoa > Chordata > Amphibia > Gymnophiona > Rhinatrematidae > Rhinatrema > Rhinatrema bivittatum. The sequence continues at coordinate 133,886,555 of NC_042616.1, read as the reverse complement.
TGCCAACCCAGGAATGGCCTGAAGCCCAGCGAGATCTGCCGGATCCATGGCCTTGCAAACTGTTGTGATTGACCAATCCGGAAGTGGATCCTTGGGCCGACCGCCGGAGGGAGACGGACGGGAGGCAGACTAGATGAAACGATGAATCTTCACCTGGGAACCCGTGACCCCTCCAGAGGAGCTGTGGAGGCCCGGGTCACTAGGGCTTAGGAGTCTTCGCCCTGGAAGCCCGAGATCCCCCCAGGAGGAGCCTGTAGGGACCCGGACCGCTGGGTTTTAGGTGATAACAGAAGAATCCAAGGAAGCGATACGAACCGGGGTACAAGCAGGCAGAGAGCGGAGTCAGGCAGGCAGAGATCAGGAACCAGGCTGGCAAACGATACCGGAGTCAGGCAGGCAGAAGTCAGGAACCAGGCAGGCAGATAAACGATACCAGAGTCAGGCAGGCAGAAGTCAGGAACCAGGCAGGCAGATAAACGATACCAGAGTCAGGCAGGCAGAAGTCAGGAACCAGGCAGGCAGATAAACGATACCAGAGTCAGGCAGGCAGAAGTCAGGAACCAGGCAGGCAGATAAACGATACCAGAGTCAGGCAGGCTGAAGTCAGGAACCAGGCAGGCAGATAAACGATGGCAACTAGCACTCCGAAGAGAAACCTCGTTGCAAGGCGAATTGCAACTTCAAAAGTCCCGGCTTAAATCCCCTGCTCAATCAGCTGACGTCAAAAGAGGCGTGTCTGCACATCCGGGTGCAGACGCCTTAAAACACGGCTCTTCGCGCGCGCGTACCAGGGCTGGGGGGAGGAGTTTCTGACGACGTCTCCACGAGGAGACGCCGCTGCCATGCGGCCCTGGAGGCCAGAAACCCGGCGGTTCGCGGCGCCACGGAGGAAGGTAAGAGCCCGGTCACTAGGCTAGTGACCGGGATCGTAACACAACTTATGTAAAATTAATTTTAAATATTTATTTTGTCCACGTAACCACACTGGCACTAGGGATGAGATCATGGGTGGAAGGCAGGAGGAAGAGGATGGGAAAAGGGGAAGATGGCAGGAGGGAAGCCACTTGGGAATGGGCTACAGGTGAGAGAAGTCAAGGCAGGATGGAAGGGGCCAAAGAAGTAAGGCAGGAAGGAGGGGGACACAGGAGGCAGTGGGTAGAAGGGGAGGAAAAGGACATGGGAAGAGACCGAAAAGAAGGGAGGTGAGTTGGCATTTAAGAAGGATCTATGATTGAAGGAAAGCAGGGCAGGAGGGAGAAGCTATTTTCTAAAAAAAAAAAAAAAAGAGAAAAAAAACTGAAAGAAAATAAAAATGTACAAAATCAGGGATGTGCACCAAATTTATTTCCACCTCTCCATTTTAGTGATGCAGGACAGTCTCAAATACTCCTCCTTTCTCCATGCCCAGGATTCTCTCATTCTTTCCTGCCTCCTTGATCCATCGCATCCCCACCTCTCCTCACTTCCCAAGTCCATCCTCAGCAGTCTCTCACTCTCTCAATCCATTCCATTAGAGTCTCTCCTTCCCTCAGTTTCTCTCTGTCCATCCCCTCCAGTCTCTCTTTTCCCCGGTTCATTCTTACCCCGCCTTCCCTCCCCAGTCGAATCCCCCAAATCTCTCTCCCCCAGTCCAGCCCCACCAATTTCTCTTTCTTCCCCCAGTCCAACCCCACTAGTCTCTCTCTCTCTCCCTTAGTTTATCTCCACCAATCTCCCTCTCCCTCTTTCCCCCATCCATCCTCACCAGACTGTCTCTCTCCCTCAGTCTGTCCCCGGCTGTGTCACCCTCCCCAATCCATTCCTACCTCTGCCTCTCCTCCCAATTCATCCCCCTGTCTCTCTTCCTTAGTCCATTTTCACCAACTTCTATTTCCCTCTCCCCCAGTAAGCAAAATTTATTATTAAGTTTAATACATTATGAAAGATTCTGATGTCCATACAGGATCCGCTCCATCCCCTATTAGTGGGGGAGGCCACAACCGTGGTGGTGCACTGCTTCCAAGGAGAGAGGGGGCACTGGCTAGTGGGAGGGCTGGCAACCTTAATTTAAGCCTAGACTGACCTACCCACCAGCCCCTTCTTTTGGTATTCTTTTTTGGAAGCAAAGTCTGCTTGCCTTCTTTCATAGCCTCTGTTCATGTCTGGCTGGTTTGTGCTGGTCAGGCTCCCTCCCTTTATTGGCGGCTCTGCCCTATTAGCGGAGGTAGTCTGAAGTGACACTGGGTGGGAGCACTACCCGTGCATTCAGCCTGGTCCCCTTCCGTGGCATTCAGGGAGCATTGGGCTTGCAGGCTGCCTTGTGGTGCCTGACCACCATTTTTTTATTAATAAAAAAGGAAGGAAAAATGGATCCTTTCATTGTGCTCCGGCAGACCAGTGGACCACAATGCTAAATCCAAGCATTGTCGCTCATTGGCCCAGCTCATAAAAACATAAGAACATAAGAGGTTGTCATTATGGGTTAGACAGAGGATTCATCAAGCCCAGCATCCTGTTTCCAACAGTGGCCAATCCAGGTTACAAGTACCTGGCATGTACCCACACATTAAACAGATCCCATGCTACTAATGCCTGTAACAGTAGTGGCTATTCCCTAAGTCAACTTGATTAATAGCAATTATAGGACTTCTCTTCCAGGAACTTATGCAAACCTTTTTTAAATCCATTTACACTAACTGTCCTAATTACATGCTCTGGCAACAAATTCCAGAGCTTAATTGTGTATTGAGTGAAAAAGAATTTTGTCCAATTTGTGGAGATGTAACCTAGTGATTTGAGCAAAATCCCACTGCTGCTCCTTGTGACCTTGCACGAGTCACTTTACCATTCATTGCTTCACATACAAACTTGGATTGTGAGCCCTCTGCGGAAAGAGAAATAACTATAGTACCTGAATGTAATCCGCGCTGAAAAGCAGAATATAAAAATCTAATATAACATCGAGATCCGCTATGTTGTTGGTACCCACACCCGCCCCATCCCCAGAGCCGCACCCCTTAACAAAATGAAACAGAGACTCGGGTGGATGAAGAGGCCGCAGCTTAATTACAAACATTATTATCATAACAACAAACTCAAAAACCCTGCACGAGCCACTTTCTGACTTCTTACACAAATAGTGTTCTCCGGTGCTGCCCACCATGTCTCCTAGTAAACCAGTCCATCTAGCTTGGTCCCCCACCATGATCTCCAAGGAAGGGGGCCTCCCAAAGCCACCAAGTCGATCCACCGACTCATGCACCCACCACCAGCTTGAGGTAGCGACACTTGCCTCATGCTCCCCCATAAAGCTGCCACCATTTCACCAGAATAAAGATTTGAGAGCGTCCTGCTTTGCATTATTGAAAAGAGAGCCAATATCTGAAAGATGAATTCGATCGGGCCTGTACAGGACTTCACAAGGATCATCTGCCCAGTCGTGTAATATATGGCACCCGCCTAACTTCTAAACCCATACCCCCACCTGCCGGTTAATTTTCTTACGACCTCACTTCCATAATTTACTATCATTCCATTTTATCTGATGAATAATATCGGACCACATGAAACATGTATTGGGGAACCAGGAAACTAACTCGCTCAAGTCATTCTTTATGCAGTGGATTAGTTGTACTCAAGATGATGTCCCAAAATCGTTGCCGCCAAGATGTATGACAATGACATTAGGCTTGGCTAACATATCCTTAAGTTGAATAAAAAGTAGAAGCTGGTCCTAGGTCAATCCTCTTTCTCCCATCCACAAAATGTGAATGTCCCACATGGCCAGACCCAAATGAGACCCATATGAGCGAACTAGAGCCTGTTTGCTTCTCAGTGAACAAAGGAGTGTCTGACAATCCAAACAATTCTTTGCCATGGGGATAGATCTGTGAAGAGAGGTCAAAAGAGAAGTTATACATTCATGCATGACTTTGTCCTAATATAGGTATATACTGCATCGGAATTCTATCTACCAATTCTTTGAATGGTATTGATATTCAACCCTGCCTGAGCTGCACTGGTGGCCGCCCCTATTCTAAATGAATGGGTCCCGAAGTCAATGGAGTTGCACCCAATTTCAGATAAGGCGAAGATCAATATTACAGAAAATTGATATCTGGTAAGAGGCATATGGTTGACATGAGAATCTACCACCATCCGGCCACAATGCCAAGAAATTCAGCAAATTCTGCATGGGACAAGTCACCAGCAATGTTGCTCGTTTCAGGCATAGACTAGAGCCCCAAGCAGCCTGGCCTGTTTTTGACCTCTAGAATTATTTGCATTGAATGATCAGATATTTTGACGTTCCGCATAAGTATACCCCTGTAACCTACATCTCATTTTGAAGCGGCCACCAGCTCGCTGATGTCCAGTGCACTAAAAAAAGCCAGAGAAAATGTGGCCTGAAACAATTTATTTATTTATTTAACAGTTTTATATACCGAAATTCTTGTAAAAAGTTACAAATCAATTCGGTTTACATTGTAACAGTAAACAGTGCCTAATCTGACTCACAAATGGCTGGTAGTGCCAGCCACAACCGAATGAGCAGGTCATGTGTGATTGTTCGCCTTGAATCAAGCACTCCTGTACGTACTCGGATCAGTCCAGACAGTGGGTTGAGCCTCCTTTCCAGCAGGTGGAGACAGACTAAAACTTGCAGGATGCCCTATATTAGGACAGAGCCTATCCTTTCACCCTTCAGTATTAGTCTATCTCCCAGCAGGTGCAGCATCTCCCCTTCGGTTCTCTGCTGTAGGCTAGTCAGCCTCTTTATTCTCTTTAGGTTCAAGCAAGTACTTCTTTTGATTCTTGTCTTTTAAAAATTATAGAAAGTGAATCTCTGAAGGAATTTTTGCCTTCTTTAGTGCCTTTTTGTTTGGGAGACGTCCGTCTCCCAGCTCTTGCCCGGCTCAGGGGGGCTTGTCCCCTTTTGCAGGAGGGGGTTCCCTGCTTAGTCCTGAGTCCGTGTACGCTTCCAGGTGTGGGGACCGACGCTCTCTGGGCCTCGTTCCCCCTCTGGCTGCCGAGAGGGTTTTGAACCCGCTGCTGCGCTCAGTAAAAAAAAAAAAAAGGAGTTTCAAAGTTTTAACTTTCAATAAGTTGCAGGTACTCTCCTACCTCTAACTTATTTGCAGCAGTTGACCAGCTTTTTTAACTTTTTCTGGTCAGTATAGGATTAGATCCGGCAGTCAGAGAAGCAGAAGGCAGCAGGTTCCTGCCTGCTCTCTCCTGCTGTGCAGGCTGTCAATCAAGCTTTGGTTTTTTCAGTTTTTTCTTCAGCCGAGGTTGCTATGTCCCGGATGACAGCCTGTGTTTCTTGTGGGCTGTCCTCCTCGCGTTTTTCGCGGCAGGGCCTCTGCACTGCTTGTCTGCCGGGTGGGGAAGGTCCCTCCTCGGCAGGACAAGCAAATTTAGCCTGGGGCTTCACTCCTCCCGGCATGGCTAGGCCTTTCCCGGGTCGGCAGAGCCCGGGAACGCCGCCATCTTGGATTTTTCGTCAGGGCCGATTTCAGTGCTCCCTGGGGCTGGGGGGCCGGATTTTTTCGATTTAACCCCCGATTTGGCCACCGCGGGTTCCCAGGAGGGGAGTCCTGACCTTCCCTCGCCTCCCCCTCTTCCCCCCCCCCCCCCTGGTAAATCCAGGGTCCCATTTTCCGCAGATTTTGTCCTCCTCATGCACAAATCTTATTTAGCTAGCCTGCATGAGATGGATGAAAGCCCCCCTTGCCCCCCCTTCTAAAATCCCTCGCTCAGCGCCGTTGACCTCTGGACTGGCTGCGGAGCCTCAGGGACCAGTTCGGGTGCGGGTGGTCCTGGGGGTGCCCCCTTCCTCCCCTCCCTTGGTGTCTCCTGGGTCCTCAGACCCCGCTGCTTCCTCGGATTCGGCAGATGCCCCCCCCTTAGAGGGGGATGACCCCAGATCCCTTCGTCTTTTTCGTAAGGAGGAGCTAGAGCCCCTCCTCCCTCTTGTTTTGGAGGAGTTGGGTCTGGAAAGTCCCTCCGTGGATAATCTCATGGCCTCACTTCCCAAGGATATGAACCCGGTTTTGGGAGGGCTCCGGCCTCGGCCTTTCCCTTCCACCCCATGCTTAAGCTCCTTAGCCTACGGGAATGGGAGGCTCCTGAGGGTTTGCTCCGGGTGGGGCGTGCGATGGATAAGCTCTATCCCCTCCCGGAAGAGGGCTTGCAGCTGTTGCGATATCCATCAGTGGATTCTTATGTTTCTGCAGTGGCCAAGCACACCACGATCCCGGTGGAAGGTTCCACGGCCCTAAAGGATTCGCAAGATCGTAAGGTGGGGGCTCACCTGAAGCGCATCTTCGACGTCCTGGCCCTCGGGGTTCGGGCGTCTTGCTGTAGCAGCCTCATGATGCGGGCAGGCCTCCAGTGGGTCCAACAGTTACTCTGCGCCCGGGAGCTTCCGCCAGGTGAGGCAGAACAGGCCGAACGTCTGGAGGCGGTAATCGCTTACGTGTCGGACGCCCTCTACAATTTGGTCCGTGTCCAGGCGAAGGCGATGGTTTCAGCAGTGGCTGCCCGGAGGCTCCTTTGGCTTCACCACTGGTCGGCTGATCAGTCCTCGAAGACCCGGCTGGGCACGCTTCCCTTCAAAGGTAAGATGCTCTTTAGCGAGGACCTCGACAAGCTTATGGACTCCTTGGCTGACAACAAGGTCCATAAACTGCCAGAGGACCGCCCTAAGGCTTCTCGGTCCTTCGCGACCTCTCGCTTTCGCTTCAGGGGTCAGCGTTGCTTCGCTTCTCGAGGGCGGGGCGGTACTCCTAGGGGGTCTTCTCATGCGCAGTCCTGGTCGCAGTCCTTTCGTGGCAGGCGGCCCTTTCGGGAGGGCCAGCCCGTGCGTACCACCGCTAAACCTGCCACACAATGAAGTTCAGCCGGCCCATCCCTCGGTCCCTTACCTCGGTGGACGCCTCTCCCTGTTTTTCGAGGAATGGGTCAAAATCACTTCGGATCAGTGGGTCCTCGACATTATCAGAGACGGGTACGCTTTCGACCTCGTCAGGGAACTTCCAGATCTCTTTCTGTTCTCACCTTGCGGCCGGGCCAAGAGGGACGCGGTGGTCCAGATTCTCTCCAAGCTTCTGGATCTGGGGGCGGTGGTCCCAGTCCCAGAAAGGGAAATTGGTGCCGGCCAGTATTCTATTTACTTCACCGTGCCCAAAAAGGACAGGTCCTTCCGCCCAATCCTGGACCTCAAGAGGGTCAATCGGGCCCTCAAGATCCCCCACTTTCACATGGAAACCCTGCGGGCGGTCATTGCGGCGGTCCGTCCAAGAGAGTTCCTTGCTTCCCTCGATCTCGCAGAAGCATATTTTCATATCCCCATCCACCGCGACTACCAGAAGTTTCTCCGATTCCACATTCTCAACCAGGACATCCAGTTTCGAGCTCTCCCCTTCGGCCTCGCGACTGCTCCTCGCACCTTCACGAAGGTAATGGTAGTAGTGGCTGCGGCTTTGCGCCAGGAAGGGAATCTCGTCCATCCCTATCTGGACGATTGGCTCATCAGGGCCAAGTCGGAGACCTCTTGCCGGTGGGCGGTGGATCGAGTCCTGGAGCTCCTTGCCTCTCTCGGGTGGATAGTGAACTTTTCCAAGAGCAAGCTTCAGCCCTCCCAGGAGTTGGAATTTCTGGGAGCACACTTCGACACCCGAGTAGGCAAGGTTTTCTTACCTCGGGCGCGAGCCCTCAAACTGATAGGTCAGGTTCAGGATTTGATTGCGCTATCTTCACCGACGGCCCGGGATTATCTCCAAGTCCTGGGCTCCATGGCTTCTACCATCGATCTGGTCCCCTGGGCTTTTGCTCATATGCGTCCATTACAGAAAGCTTTGCTGTCTCGTTGGCAACCAGTGTCGGAGCAGTTCCACGTAGTCCTTCCCTTCTTGGAGTCTACTGCCGACGAATTACAGTGGTGGCTGTCCTTCCTCATCTCCTACAAGGGATGCCTCTTCAAGCTCCACAGTGGACGATAGTAACCACGGACGCCAGCTTGTTGGGCTGGGGTGCGGTCTGCCTATCTCTGTCCACCCAGGGGACATGGTCCCAGACCCATTCGCTCTGGCACATCAATCGGCTGGAAACTTTGGTGGTCCGCCTGGCCCTTCAGGAGTTCCTTCCTCTGATCTGCGGCAAGGCGGTATGAGTCCTGTCCGACTCCACCACAGTCGCCTACATCAATCGCCAAGGGGACTCGCAGTCCCCTGGTAGTCTTAGAAGCCAGCCGCCTACTCGCTTGGGCAGAGCGTCACCTACAGTGCCTTGCGGCCTCTCACATCGCTGGAAAAGACAATGTTCAAGCCAACTTCTTCAGCCGGCAGTCGCTCGATCCGGGAGAATGGGAACTCTTGGACTCTTGGCTCTGATAGTGGACAGGTGGGGTCCTCCTCATCTCGACCTCATGGCAACTCTGTGCAATGCCAAAGCCAATCGGTTCTTCAGCCGCTGGAGGGAACATGGCGCAGAGGTCGTGGACGCTCTGGCTCTCCCTTGGCCAGCGGACGTGCTTCTGTATGTGTTCCCCCCATGGCCTCTGGTAGGGAAAGTTGTCAAGAGAATCGAACTCCACCGCGGTCCGGTGATTCTCGTCTCTCCCAAGTGGCTACGAAGGCCGTGGTTCGTGGATCTCATCAATCTAGCGGTGGACGGGCCCCTGCGCCTCAGTCATCTCCCTCGTCTCCTCTGGCAGGGGCCTGTATTTTTCGACCAGGCCGATCGCTTCTGTCTAGCAGCCTGGATTTTGAACGGCGTCACCTGAGGCGCAAAGGTTATAGGGAGGAGGTCATCTCCACCCTGCTGCGAGCCCGGAAGCAGTCGACTTCTCTGGCCTATGTGCGCATCTGGAAGGTCTTTGAGTCCGCATGTACGGAAGCGGGCGTCCCGGCGCGCTCCGCCTCGATTCCTTTGGTTCTTTCTTTCCTTCAGAAGGGTCTCTCTAAGGGTCTCTCCTTCAGTTCCTTACGCGTTCAAGTCTCTGCACTTGGCTCTCTCCTGGGTCGGGTGGATGGTCATGCCTTGGCTGCTCACCCGGACGTCATTCGTTTCCTGAGGGGCGTTAGACACCTCCGCCCTCCCTCTCGGGCCACGTGTCCATCTTGGAGTCTCAACCTCGTCCTTCGTGCTCTCTGTGTGGCTCCCTTTGAGCCTCTTCTCCACTCTACGCTCAAGGATCTTACTCTTAAGACTGTCTTTCTAGTCTCTATCTCCTCTGCTCATCTTATTTCCGAGCTTCAGGCGCTGTCCTGTCGGGAGCCCTTCTTGCGTTTTTCTGATTCTGGGGTCTCTCTCAGGACTGTTCCTTCCTTCTTGCCTAAGGTTGTCTCCGCTTTTCACGTCAACCAGTCGGTGGAACTCCCCGGAAGGGGAGAAGAAAAAAAAAAAAAAAAAAAGGGTTCGCACTCACAAAGCGGGGAGTAGCTGGCTTGTTACGGCGGTTACTACCCCAAACCAAATGTGCCTGATACTTCACTTTCGATGCATATCCAGCATAGCTCTCTGCTTCAACGGCAGGGGAGAAGAAAAACAACCAATAAGGGCTGTATAACATAGTCTGGGAAAAAACAAATGAGCATGGGTGTAGCTTGCTTATTGCGGCGGTTACTACCCCTACTACCCCTAACTAATCAATCTAGATATTTCACTTGGATGCAGCTCCATCACTGCTCTCTACATTAATGGTGGGGGAGGAAGGGAAATAGAACCAAGAGCTAAGAGAAATAGATAAGTATGAGAGAAAAAATGTGTGAAGCTTGCTGGGCAGACTGGATGGGCTATTTGGTCTTCTTCTGCCGTCATTTCTATGTTTCTATGTTTCTATATGTTTCTCTCCGGAGGAGATTGCGGGTACAGCTGGGGGCGACCTCTGTCGACTGATGTCAAGCGAGTCTTCCTTCGTTATCTTCAAGTTACCAATGACTTTCGCGTTTCGGACCATCTCTTCGTCCTTTGGAGTGGTCCCAACCGGGGTAAACAGGCTTCTAAGACCACGATTGTGCGGTGGTTGAAGGAAGCCATTTCCTCGGCATATCTTTGTCAAGGTCGTCCACTTCCTGAGGGTGTGAAAGCCCATTCTCTGCGTTCTCAGGCTACTTCTTGGGCGGAGAGTCAGTCTGTCTCTCCACAGGAGATTTGCAGGGCTGCCACTTGGACGTCTCTGCACACTTTTGCTCGGCACTACCGTCTGGATGTACACGCTCCGGTGTTCGGTTCCTTTGGGCGGCAAGTGCTTTGAGCGGGATTGTCTTGGTCCCACCCAGTTTAGGGAAGCTTTGGTACATCCCACTGTCTGGACTGATCCGGGTACGTACAGGAAAGGAAAATTAGTTCTTACCTGTTAATTTTCGTTCCTGTAGTACCACGGATCAGTCCAGACGTCCTTCCCCTTCTGTCCTCTCAAAGCTTGTTTTCTTGCAGGTCTGCAGATTTCATATTTTCCTTGGTGCAAGATTACTGAGCATTTACACTGGAAGCCTTGGTGGTTATTTTATACCAAGTTTATGCAAGAGCGTATAGGTATCCTAATCTTCTACATTATTCTATGGTTGCTCCGTTGAGCTTTTGGTTACTTGCTTGATCCTATTCTTGGTTTTACTGTTTTCTGCTTTGACATACGTTATACTGAAGGGTGAAAGGATAGGCTCTGTCCTGATATAGGGCATCCTGCAAGTTTTAGTCTGTCTCCACCTGCTGGAAATTAGGCTCAACCCATTGTCTGGACTGATCCGTGGTACTACAGGAACGAAAATTAACAGGTAAGAACTAATTTTCCTTTGGCCCCGTCTTTCTAGCCCATCCTGCAAGCATTTTTCTGACCAAAAACTCTTGGTAGGGTCACCCCATCCCTGAACCTTCGAAAGAAAGTAAACCCAGCCAGCTGATTTGTGATTGAACCCCTCGATTTACCCCTATCCTTAGCCCAAGCGATAAATTTGACAACTCTTCAGGGACAAGTCCTTTGATCCAACCCCACTTCTTCAAAAATTTGGACATGTTAGCATAAGCCCTGCAGTATGCGCTCTATGTCACCAAAGCTACTGATCACTGCAAAAGGTCTCTTGTGGTGTTATCCCAATGTTCCACGAGTGATCCGGCACCGGTATTCCTTCCTTGTCTGCTCCGGGTACCTGTTTTTGAAACAAATCCCATTTAGCTCTTGACAGGGCGACAGCGATACCATTATGAACCCCAGGGACATGGCGCACCTTTATAACTGTGTTTAGGGGAAGATTAACAAGTATAACTTCCCTCAATAACTCTGCTACCCTCTGACACCTGGCAGACTGTTTATTTAAGACCTGCACTACCGCCATGTTGTTGCACCAGAATATTATGTGCTTGTTATGTAGTTTCTCACCCCATATGAAAATTTAGTGTTAGAGCTGTAGATTTATATATTGGCTCCCTTCCATCATTAGTTCAAATTTGAACATATTGGGGCGGATTTTCAGAGCCCTGCTCGCGTAAATCCGCCCAAAACCGGGCGGATTTACGCGAGCAGGGCCCTGCGCGCCGGGAAGCCTATTTTACATAGGCCTCCCGACGCGCGCAGAGCCCCGGGACTCGCGTAAGTCCCGGGGTTCTCGGAGGAGGGCGTGTCGGGGGCGGGCCCGGTCGTCGCGGCGTTTCGGGGGCGTGTCGGCAGCGTTTTGGGGGCGGGTACGGGGGCGTGGCTACGGCCCGGGGGCGTGGCCACGCCCTCCGTACCCGCCCCCAGGTCGCGGCCCGGCGCGCAGGAGGCCCGCTGGCGCGCGGGGATTTACGCCTCCCTCCGGGAGGCGTAAATCCCTCGACAAAGGTAAGGGGGGGGGGGGTTTAGACAGGGCCGGGCGGGTGGGTTAGGTAGGGGAAGGGAGGGTAAGGTGAGGGGAGGGCAAAGGAAAGTTCCCTCCGAGGCCGCTCCGATTTCGGAGCGGCCTTGGAGGGAACGGGGGGAGGCAGCGCGGCTCGGCGCGCGCAGGCTATACAAAATCGATAGCCTTGCGCGCGCCGATCCAGGATTTTAGTGGATACGCGCGGCTCCGCGCGTATCTACTAAAATCCAGCGTACTTTTGCTTGAGTCTGATGCGCAAGCAAAAGTAGGCTGATCGCGCTTCTTTTAAAATCTACCCCATTATGATCTCTATTGCCAAGTGGCCCCACCACCGTTAATTATCTCACTAAATCCTGCATTCCATTAAGAATGAAATCTAAAATAGCTCCCTTTCTCATCGATTCCTGAACCAGTTGCTCCATGAAGCAGTCATTTATTCCATCCAGGAACTTTAAAATAAATAAATATGTCTCTAGCATGTCTTGATGTTACATTTACCCAGTCAATATTGGATAATTGAAATCTTCCATTATTACTGCTCTACCAAATTGGTTAGCTTCCCTGATTTCTCTTAGCATTTCATCGTCCGTTTCATCATTTTGGCCAAATGGATGGTAGTATACTTCTATCACTATACTCTTACCCAACACACATGGTGACTTCTACCCATATAGATTTTTCTGTGGATTTAGTCACTTATATGATCTTTATCCTGTTGGACTCTATGTCCTTCCAGAGATAAAGTGCCACACCCTCACCAAGTTGATCCTCCCTATCATTGCAATATAATTTGTACCCTGATATAGCACTGGTTATTCTCCTTCCACCAGGTCTCTGAGATGCCTGTTATATCTATCTCATCATTCACTGCTATACACTCTAACTCTCCTATCTTATTTCTTAGACTTCTCACATTGGCATAGCGACATTTCAAAGTGTGTATTTTGTTTGTATTAACAACCTGCTTTTCAGTTGATAGGGATAATTTTGAATCCTTTAGTTGAGGTGATTCTTTTTTTATAGGCACATAAACTACTTTTGCTTTTATTGGAACCTCTCTGTTGGGATACCCTAATTCTCCTGTTTCAGTAGTATCCTTTGAAAATACCTTCCTCCAAACCATGCACTGCTGAGTGACTGTCAGCTTTCCCCCTTGTTCTAGTTTAAAAGCTGCTCTATCTTCTTTTTAAAAGTTAATGCCAGCAGCCTAGTTCCACTCTGGTTAAGGTGGAACCCATCCTTTTGGAAAGGTCTTCTCTTTCCCCAAAAGGTTGCCCAGTTACTTACAAAACTCACCAGTGGACAGGGCCAGCAGAAGCACTAGGCAAACTAGGCAGTGGCCTAGGGCACCAGGGTCCCAGGGGCAGCAGCCACAATGACCGACGAGCAATCCGTCCATCCTTACCCAACCCGACCCAACTCGGGTGGATGGGAGGGAGGCGGGGCAGTGATATCATTTTCTTCACTGAGCTGTGGCTATTCTCTCCTGGTGGAGAGGCAGGGGATCATGCTTATGTCATTTCCTTTGCAGAGTTGGACGGCTAGTCTGCTCTTTTACCTTCTTCAGGACACGAGGGGTGGGTGGGGCTATGTATGTGATTTCCCTTGCTGGGCTTTTGACTATTTACGTCATGTCTTCTCCAGCAGACTGTTGATGATTCTTTGCGGCGCCGGCCCCTCTTTTCCTCCAATAGGCTGGGTCATCAGGCAAGTGCATGGGGAAAAGGAGGTTGCTAGTTGCAGAACTGTTGACTGTTAGGGGCCCGACTCAGGTTGGATGAGGATGGATAGGGCAGCATGATGGGGGGGCAGATTGACGGGGGGGGGGGGCAGGCACAAGGCAGAAGGCTCACCTAGGGAGCCTACTATCCTTGCATCAGCCCTGCCAGTGGGATCATGCACACCTGACTAGCTCCCAGTGGTAAGTTCAGGAGCTTTTCAGTCTTACCCCATGAGTAGTGTTGCTGAAGTAGTTCGGTGTTGGGAAGGCTGGCTGGTCTCTCGTGCAGGCTTAGACTGGGAGGATCAGGAGTCAAGCAGCCTGAAAGGAGGAGACACTAAGCGCACCTGAGGGGGAGTCACCTGGACCTTTCCTTGGAGTATGACTGCTGCGGTGGTGTCCCTACCATGCAAATGCTTGGCCTAGTTGCCCTGCAATTTTAGCACTCTCAATCCCCCCTTTTGCCCCCTAGGCTGGGGCTTCCTCAGTGGTATTGCGGCTATTCTTCCCCTATCCCCCTCCTTAGAACTAGAGTGTGGCTTTTGTGGTAGTGTCCCTACAATGTACGGCCTAGCTGGCCTACGACGTGAGCAACCTCGATCATCTTTGCCTTTTTTTTCTTTGGAATTACATTAAAACACTTCCTATGTATGGCATATTACTGAATGTAAAAAGTAAAGAGAAACATGGGGGGGTTCCATGCTTCCAAAAACGTTTGTACAAATAAATTGCATTAGGCAATTTATTTGTACAATTTTATACCTGCTAATTCACTAGCACAATTGATATCAGACTCATTTGTTTGCTGATTTTGGGTGGGAGGTCAGAGAGAACTGGGGAGTTCAGGGTGAAGTACTATGATGGTCTCAATGAACTGGAGATGGACTGGATGAACTGGTGGAGGTATGGGAAACTGGTGATTTCAAGTACATGTTCATATTTTAAAATATACCTGCCTACATATATAAATCAGAGTTGTACACATACATTATATTTTTTCACATGGAAAATATATGCACATATGTTTATAAAATAGGTAGAGAAAGTATATGCTTTCCTCACATTAGAAATCTTTGCATGTACTGAGACATATGCACATACTTTCAGAGTAGAACTACTTAGTATTATATAAAACAGTGCAGCTCCTGCCGTACAGGTTATAAAATACTAGGGTAAATCTCCGCATGTCCACTTGCATGCATAAATGCTCAACCGTAAATAGTTTTGAAAGTTATCCAGATAGAGAGGATTCTGTTTTAATATAAGGGCATCTTGGCAGGAACCATGAAACTTAGTGATATACGTCGCCAGTAAGCAGTTCACAGCAGATCAAAATGTTCATTCTGTGGTAATATTTACAATTCCAGTAGGTTGTTTCCTTACTCCTGGGAGGAATCAATACCACATGAGCGTAATTGATCACCTCTATTATATGAGGGAACTAAACCTAATCCACAGGTGTAGTTTGCTTGCTTAGGCCTGGATTTATCAAAATGCACTAAATATCACATGTGATAGAAGAAGGGGTGTGTTTTATGGTAATAGGCAGTTTATCATAATTTGCACTAATACCTATCTGAAATTATTGCAAATTGTGATAAAGCAAAATTGCTTACCATAGGTGTTATCCCAGGACAGCAGGATGTAGTCCTCACATATGGGTGACATCAGTAATGGAGCCCTATGTACGGAAAACTTCTATAAAAGTTTCTATGAAACTTTTGACTGGCACCAGAGTGCCTACTGAGCATGCCCAGCATGTCATGATATTCCCTGCCACAGGGGTCTCCCTTCAGTCTTGTTTTGTAGCAAATAGCGTTAGCCAAAAATAAAATAATAAAACGTATCGGACCCAACTCTGCGGGGTGGCGGGTGGGTTTCGTGAGGACTACATCCTGCTGTCCTGGGATAACACCTATTACAAGGTAAGCAATTTTGCTTTATCCCAGGACAAGCAGGATGCTAGTCCTCACATATGGGTGATTAGCAAACTAGAGGCTGAGTCATTTTGTAGTGAAGCAACAGTGAAGTATTGTTGATGAAATGAATCAGCTGAGGATCCCAGCAGGTTGGATGTAGAAGGAGTTGGGATTACACTGGAAACAAGTTCTTTAAGACAGATTGTCCATAGGCTGAATCTTGTCTTCCTTCTTTGTCTAAACAATAGTGAGCTGCAAAGGTGTGAAGAGAACTCCATGTTGCTGCTTTACAAATGTCCAGAATAGGTAGAGCGAAGGTGCGCTACTGAGGTTGACATTGCTCTGACTGCATGTGCTTTTACTCGCCCTTGAAGAGTAAGGCCTGCTTTCTCATAACAAAATTGTATGCAATCTGCTAGCCAATTTGACAAAGTATGTTTACCCACTGGTTTACCAGGTTTGTTTGGATCATAGGATACAAATAGTTGACTGGATTTCCTATGGACTGTAGTGCGGTTTAAGTAGAAAGATAATGCATGCTTACAGTCCAAGGTATGTAAGGCTCTTTCTCCCTGGTGAGAATGAGGCCTTGGAAAGAATGTTGGTAAAACTATATATTGATTGAGGTGGAATTCCGTGACTACTTTTGGAAGGAATTTAGGATGAGTACGGAGGACCACCCTGTCATGTAGGAACTTTGTAAAGGGTTCATATGTGACTAGAGCTTGTAGTTCGCTGACCCTTCTAGCTGATGTAATGGCTATAAGGAAAACCGTTTTCCAAGTGAGAAATTTAAGGTCACAGGTATCTATGGGTTCAAATGGAGAACGCATAAGCCTGGTTCAGGTCCCATTGTATGCTTGGGGAATGAACTGGAGGTTTAATGTGAGTTAGGCCTCTCATGAATTTACTGACGAGAGGCTGTGTAGAGATAGGTGTGTCTCCCAATTTGCTATGATAAGCTGAGATTGCACTCAAGTGTACTCTTACAGATGAAGTCTTAAGACCAGAGTCTGAAAGATGGAATAGGTAATCTAGTAGTGAGGTAGTGGGGCAAGTGAAAGGATCTAGTGCTTTCTGAGTGTACCACAAAGTAAACCGTTTCCATTTGTAAGAATAATTCTTTCTAGTGGAAGGTTTACGTGAGGCTATTAGCACTTGAGATATAGTGGTTGGAAGGTTGAGTGGTTGTAAGATCAAGCTTTCAACATCCATGCTGTCAGGGACAGGGATTGAAGGTTGGGATGGCGCAACTGACCCTGTTCCTGAGTTATGAGTTTGGGAGCTACTCCCAGGCGAATTGGATCCCTGACTGAGAGATCTAGAGGTGTGGGGAACCATACTTGTCGAGGCCAGTATGGGGCTATGAGTATCATGGTCCCCTTGTCCTGTTGAAGCTTCACTAGAGTTTTGGTTATGAGTGGTATCGGTGGATACGCATATAACAGGCCTGAGTTGCAATGGCGGGCAAAGGCGTCCCTTGGTAGGCTGTTCTGCTGCCAGAGGAGAGAGCAGTAATTGTTCACTTTGTAGTTCAGATGGGATGCAAAGAGATCTATTGTTGGTTGACCCCACCGTTGAAATATCTTGGTTGCTAGCGTTGGGTCTAGAGACCACTCGTGTGGTTGGAAGTGACGGCTGAGGCGATCCGCTACTGTGTTGTGGATGCCTGCTAGGTAGGTGGCCCGTAGAAGAATTGAGTGTGCTAGGGCCCAGTCCCAAATTTGAGCTGCTTCTTGACAAAGGAGGTAGGAACCTGTTCCCCCTTGTTTGTTGATGTACCACATGGCTACTGTGTTGTCCGTTTGGATCAGAACAGTCTTGTGGGAAAGGCAGTCCTTGAACGCATGTAGTGCATAGCGTATAGCTCGAAGCTCCAGAACGTTTATTTGAAAGGAGGCTTCTTGTTTTGTCCACGTGCCCTGCGTCTTTAGATGACCAATATGTGCTCCCCAACCTAAGGTGGATGCATCTGTAGTTAAAGTCATTTGTGGAACTGGTTGCTGGAAAGGTAGGCCCTTGAGCAAGTTGATCCTTGACGTCCACCAGAGAAGGGAAGAGTTCAGATCTTGTGTTATCTGAATGGGAGTGGACAATGGTTGAATGGCTTGAATCCACTGATCTTTGAGTGTCCATTGCATTAGTTGCATGGTCAGTCTGGCCATGGGAGTGACATGAACTGTTGAGGCCATGTGTCCGAGTAGTGTGAGGCACTGATGAGCTGTAACTCGAGACTGATTGCGAATAGAGTGCGCTAGGAGAACGAGCGCTTGAGCACGGTCTCTTGGAAGAAAAGCTTTTGCTGTGATGGTGTTGAGATCTGCACCTATGAACTGCAACTGGTGAGATGGTGAGAGATGGGATTTCTCGTAATTGATGAGGAATCCCAAGGAGTGAAGCAACTTTATTGTGAGCTTGAGAGAAGTGAGAGCTCTGCTTTTTGTTTGACTCCTGATGAGCCAGTCGTCCAAGTAAGGAAATACATGCACTCTTTGTTTGTGAAGATGTGCCACCGCTACTGCAAGACACTTTGTGAATACTCGAGGTGCTGAGGCTAGGCCGAATGGTAAAACTCGATATTGGAAGTGTTGCCCTTCCACCAGAAATCGCAGGTACTGTCGATGAGGGGGAAAGATGGGAATGTGAGCGTAAGCGTCTTGAAGATCCAGAGAGCAGAGCCAATCTCCTTTTTGAAGAAGAGGTAGCATGGTACCTAATGATACCATCCTGAATTTCTCTTTCTTTAGAAATTTGTTGAGATTTCTGAGGTCTAGAATAGGACGTAGGCCTCCGGTTTTCTTTGGAATGAGGAAATATCGGGAGAAGAATCCTCTGCCCCACTGAGGCCTGGGAACTTGTTCTATGGCCCTGGCATTCAGAAGGGTGGATAATTCTGCTTGTAGAATTGTGGAGTGATGAGACACTATCCAAGATGAAAGAGGAGGATTTTCATTTGGTACAGTGAGGAAATCCAAGCGGTACCCTTGAACTGTAATTGAGAGTACCCATTGGTCTGTTGTGATGGAGGTCCAAGTTTGATGGTAATAAGCTATTCGACCTCCCACCGGTAAGTCTGGAAGAGGATTTCGGGAATGGTTTCTGCTCTCTGGCTGGTTTTCAAAAGCCTGACGTGGATGCAGTAGGCGCAGGCTGCTGGGGCCTAGTAGGCCTCTGTCAAGTTTGGGAACGCTGTGTAGGGCATTGCTGTCTGGCTCTGGTTGCAGGAGGATAATATCGTCGAGGACGATAGTACGGTTTCCTGACTTCTCTTCTAGGAGGCCTCCTAGAAGGTTGATGTGTCTCCTGAGGAAGTTGAGACAACTGTTTCAGGGTTTCCGTGTGGTCCTTTATGGTTGCCACTGCCTCTTTGACCTTGTCTCCAAAAAGGTTTTCTCCTAGACAAGGTAGCCAACCTTTCTTGTACTTCTGGTCTGAGTTCAGAAGATTTCAACCAGGCCCATCTTCGAGCTGTGATACCTGATGCCGATAACCGGGAGGCTGTTTCAAAGGAATCGTAAGTGGCTCTCACCTCGTGCTTGCCTGCTTCTAGGCCCTTATGCACGAGGCGAAGGAAACCGTCCTGAAATTGGTCAGGTAAATGTTGGGAAAGTGTTTCAACCTGTTTCCACAGGTCACGTTGATACTGGTTCATGAATAGTTGGTATGAGTTTATTCGTGAAACCAGCATTGCTCCTTGGAAGATTTTTCTTCCTAAGCTGTCAAGGAAACGACTGTCTTTACCTGGAGGTGTGGAAGCATGTTGTTTGAGCCTCTTAGCCTTTTTCTGGGCTGATTCAACCACTACAGATTGGTGTGGCAATTGAGACTTTTGGAACCCTGGAATGGGTTGTACGAGATAAGTGGCATCAGCTCGTTTATTAACTGCTGCCACAGAGCCAGGGTGCTCCCACATCCGGTACATTAGTTCTTGCAGGACCTCGTGCACTGGAATGGCTAGTATTTCTTTAGGGGGATCCACAAACTGAAGGACCTCCAAGGTTTTCTGCCTAGTGTCTATTTCCGAGAGGAGAGAGAATGGGATAGTGTCAGACATTTCTTTTATGAAATTAGAGAAGGAAAGATCTTCTGGTGGTGATTTCCTTCTGTCCTCTGGTGGTGAAGGTTCAGATAGGATATCTTCTTCAGATGATATATCATTCTCTGAGTCAGTACCAGTATCTAATGGATGTTCTGATGGTCTAAGTGGATTAAATGGGACCTCAGACATTGGTGTACGTGGTCTGACAGGCGGAATAATTCCTGATGGACCAGGCAGTGGTTCTTGATGTGGATCTAATTCCTGAGGTGAAGCAGAAAAAGCCTGAATTAGGGAATCCAATTTATCCATTAATGGTTGAAAAATGGAGAATTCTTGAACTGTCATCGATGGTGGCATCGGTGCCGGTGGCCGAATGGGAATCGACGGCATCGTTGGCATAGACGCCGGAACCGGCGCCATCGGCATCGACGGCATCGATGGTTGCGGTGGAATTGGCATCGAGGGCACCGGTGTTGGAACCGGGGATGTCATCGGGATCGGTGTCGAGGGCATCGCTGGTGTAGATGGCTGAGGTCGTGGCATCGCCTCGATGAAAGCGTCTCTGACCGCTTGACGTATATATACATCAAGTTCCGCCCACATGGATGGTGAGAACAGAGCACCCATGGGGGGAGGCGGTGGCGGCGATGCCGGTACCTCCTCAGAGCCCTGAGGAGGCACGGTTCCCTGCGCCGGAATCGGCGGGGATCGCCCTGTCGATGGCTCTGAAGCCTGACCCTGGAGCCGAGGTTTCTTAGTCAGTGTACCGCCCTCTGTCGATGGCTCGCCGGGTATCGAGGTAGCGGATGCCGTATGCGGCCTACGATACCGATGGCGATGCTTGTCTTTTTCGCGGGCTTTTTCACTGCCCGATGTCGACGCCCTGGACGATGGTGAGGGGGAGGAAAGGGGAGCAGTCTCCCGACTCACCTGGCAGACGTTTTTTAAATACGACTTTTCGAATCGACCCAGCCGGAGACGATTGTGTTGAGGTGGATGGAGCTGATACAATCTGTATTTTGAACAACTGCTCCATTTTCTCCAGTCATAGACGTCGACCCTTTGAAGTCATTGTGGCACACAAGGGACAAGTTTTTACATCATGCCCTTCACCGAGACAGAGGACACAGTCCTGGTGAGGGTCCGTAATGGACATGTTCCTGGTGCATTTGGGACACTTTTTGAAGCCTGAAGCCATTTTGGGGCCGGACAGCCGTCGACGGCCAATGACTCAGGACAAAAAATTTGGAGAAAGCGGAACGGAACCGCGAAAATGGAAAAACTTACCGCGATCGGTGTTACTAAGGGGAGACCCTTTGCGGTTTGAAGTTTTTAAACTTTTCCGTAAGTAAAAGTTGTGGAGAATTCCACAGGACTCCTAACGACCGCAAGGCTAACTGCTTCGCGGAAAAAAGAAGACTGAAGGGAGACCTCTGTGGCAGGGAATATCATGACATGCTGGGCATGCTCAGTAGGCACTCTGGTGCCAGTCAAAAGTTTCATAGAAACTTTTATAGAAGTTTTCCGTACATAGGGCTCCATTACTGATGTCACCCATATGTGAGGACTAGCATCCTGCTTGTCCTGGGATAACCTTTTTTGCACTATGAGATAAGTGCCAGAATTGTTGTATTTCCTACATACAACCACTGGGGGGGATCATGTTTTAAGGTCCTGGAGAGCCAGCCTAAGAGAGAGAGAGAGTGAGAGAGAAAAAGAGAGCGAGAGAGAGCACCTAGGTGTAATGCCCTCACACTAGATTGGTATTTATATCTCTATGGGAGGCCCACCTAGTAACTCGAGGTGAGGTTTAGGTATTAGTGTAGGGGTTAGGGGCCACTTTGACATTCAAAGTGAGACATACTAACAGAACAGTGCTCTCTTGTGAAGATTTGATGACCTTCGGAGTGAGGAAACTCACTCAAAGATGAGATCTGTGCAATGTTCTCTCAACCTAGCTTGATGGACCATAGAGATATAAATACCTAACTAGTGTGAGGGTATTATGGCTAGTCTCTCTCTCAAAATATCAATCATAATAGTATAAGTATACTAAGAAAATATTTCATTAAAATCTCATATACAAATTTAAAACATTTCCCAGACACCAATACAACAACTTGTAAAGATTGAAAAAAAAACCCTCCCCTGCTCTTCATACCTGGGAACTATTGATTTCCAGTCACTGTGAGATTGCCTGGACTGGAAGAGAGGGTGGCACAGAAACCTTTTCCTTACAGGCACTCCTCCTCTCTCATTTACACACGTGTTCCTCCTTCTCTCTCATACACACACGAGCTCCCTCCCTCTCTCTCATACACACACATAGGCCCTCCCTCCCTCTCTCTCATATACACATACACACATACAGGCTCTCCCTCCGTCTCATATACACACTATGACAGTCCCTCCATCCCTCCCTCATTTACATACACAAACACTACTTTTCAGGACTTCTCAGGACAGACAGCAAACAGAGGAAGGCAAACACCAAGTGGAGCAGCAGTCAACAGCACAATGACACATGCACCTTTATTTTGCTGAGGGGAATGTAACAATGTGTAAAAGCATCAGATAGCAGCCCTATAATGTTACTTTTGGGCCATGCCACTGGTGTTGCAGCCCATGTGGGACTGCTTTAGACTGCCAGGACAGGTAGACTTGGAGGGAGGCAGCAAGTGCGACAAAACTACTTATTTTTAGTTTGGAGAGAATAGAGATACAGTTGCACTGCATGGGACTTAAATGAGGTCACAGCAGCACACACAAAGTGAAACAGCAGGTCATACTGTGGTTGTGAGAGTCGCAGCACCGGAGGAGATTCAAACTGGAACCCAAGCCCTGAAGAAAGGTTAGTAGGCAGCAGCTATCTAGCAATCGAGGCCTGACATGAGAGGGAGGAAAGGGAAGGACAAGAAAGCCAGGGGAAAATGCAGAACACTCATATTTCAAAGCAGTAGCAGGAAAGAAATGGACCTATGCTCCTTGCAGTCCAGGCTAAGTGAGCATGCATTTCTCCCCTCCTGTCTGTGGTTGCTCCAAAAAATAGCAGGCAAATGATTGGAGTGCCACCAAGTCGCCACCACTGATTGGCTGCTGGCCTTGCCTGACCAGGTTTTACAGTGTCCAGTTACCTTGTAACTGACCACAAAACCAGGCAGTCCGGTCCAAAACAGGGCAGTTGGCCATCCTACATCCAGGCAGGATTTCCAGGAAGTTTTGTTCAACTGTTGGGTATCAACAGAGGCTCAGACAGTGAAAGAGTCCAGAACTGGACCATTTCCATGGGGTGGAGGGCTCATCCTCCCCACACTCTTGGGAACTAGTCTCCATGGGCTCAAGTTAATATTCACTTCTGGTGCCCTGGATGGTGATGCCTCCCCTCCTGCTTGTCAGTTTGCTCTGGCAATGCATCTCTGAACTTTTCTGTTGCACCACTGGTACCATGCCCATAATCAGTTGCCCGGGCACATCCGTGCCAGAGCACTAACAGTCAGATGTTTTAACATCGAGCACGTCAAGCCTCATAGATGCCATGGAATGCTTTGGATGCCTTTGAGTGCCGTGGGCATCATCAAAGTCATAGACGCTGTCTAGTGCCATGGCTACCCTCAATGCTGTTGAGTGCCAAAGATGCCTGGAACCATCAAGTGCCATCAAATGCCATGAGCACCGTCAACACCGTGGAGGGCTGGGAGCACTGTCAGGCATCGTGGATACCCTCGGTGCCATGTGCACCCTGAGTCCATGAAGCACCATGGATACCCTCAACACTATGGAGTACCAAGGATGCTGTTGAACTCCAAGAATGCCCTTGATAACGTCTAGCACCATTGATGCCATACAGCACCATGGATGCCATCAAGTACAATTAAATGCCATTGAGTACTGTGAGCGCCATCAATGCCATCGAGCACTAAGAATTCAATCAAGCACTGTGGGTGTCATTGAGTGCCGTCAGGTGCCATTCAGCAACATGGGCGCTGTTAACACCATCAAGCTTTGGTGCCATGGGCTGCCATTGAGTGCTATGGATGCTGTAGACATTGTCAAGCACCATGGGCACTGTCAAACTCCATGGACGCTATTGACTCTGTCAGCACCATGGATACCCTCAGCACCATGGACAATCTCAGTGCCATGGAGCACCGTGGACAATCTCGAGGCCGTTGAGCACTATAGATGCCCTCAACACCTATAACAGGTGTTCTCCGAGGACAGCAGGATGTCAGTCCTCAGAATTCCTTCTTGCCTCCCTGGAAGTTGGTTTCTCCATGTATTAGCTATATCATGCACTGAGGTACTCTGCCTAGTGGGCAGGGAGCTGCAGATGCTCAGTAGAGCATGTTGAAAGTTCTAGAATCTTTGAGGTCAAAGTTATGTGCCTGGCTCCTTGAATGATGTCACCCATATGTGAGTATTGATATCTTGCTGTCCTTGGAGAACATCTGTTCTAGATAAACAACTCGGTTTCTATGATGTTTATAAAATAGCATGTATCTGAATACAGGCTACTTACGCACTCATTTGCTCATTTTCTGTGCATCACCTCTTTGAAACTTTACTCATATGAGTACATGGATGCTTGGGATCAGGAGATGATGTTCTTTTGGATAAATGCTAGAACCACTATAGTCTTCAGCGATGCTGCTGAAGTGTTCATAGAAACAGAATAAAATAGTAGATAAGGACTGTAAGGCCCCCATTTAAGTCTGCTCAATATTCTTCCTGTTGCAATACCATAGACCTCATCTGATCTTCAACTTTCCCCTTATTTATTTGCAACTAGAGTTTGTACTAGAGGGGAAGAGATGCTCCTTATTGGAGGTGTATATGCTGCCTTCTTTCTTGTTTTGCACCTCAGCTTGCAAATGTACCTAGGAGCCATTCTGAGTGGCTGTCCTTTTGTCTCTTTTTCAGTCTGGCCTAGGCATGCTCCTGTTCCACCTTTTCAAAACACAAAACTCTCAATAAGCTGCAGCGATCATGGAACTTCCTGTTCAAAAACAGAGAGAAATGGCTCCAAACATGACTTTTTTCAACTTTTCCTGAGATTTCTTTTGAATGTCATTCAAATGGAATCAGAACGAGTAAGAAAAGAAGCATGTACCATGGGCTGGCTACTTTGATTTTGTATGGCAGGAAAAGAAAAAAATATTTTCTATTCCCATAGAAAAAAATAGAAGATATGGGGGCAAAAGGAAGTGTTGCGACCGTCGCTGCTCGACGTCTCCACTCTGCTCTCCTTACCTCTGCTCTCCTTACCTCTGCTCTCCTTACCTCTTTGGCTGCTGCGGCGTCATTCTGCCAACTCCTCCCGGCGTCCCCGGAGCAGCTCGACGCTGCAATCCACCATGAATCACAAGAGCCTAAGGGCACGCGCACGGCGCGGCCCCGACTGATGTACCAGCAGTGGCGCGAACCTCAGGAGCGTCCCCCTGAGATGACTTCATCCGTACTGGATATATAAGGTCTCAAAAATCGTTAACTAATCGAGTTAGCAAGGACCAGTTTCGCACTCTCCTAGATACTCTGCCTCCTCGAACTTACCAGGGGTACCCGCTCCTCGGGGGCCTCGCTCTCTCTTTGCTTTTCGGGTCACAGTCAGGAACCGTTACTCGCTTCTCGAGGGCCCATGTTCCCAGACTAGTTGCTGAATACTTATTCTGCCT
This sequence comes from Rhinatrema bivittatum, assembly GCF_901001135.1. Lineage (NCBI taxonomy): Eukaryota > Metazoa > Chordata > Amphibia > Gymnophiona > Rhinatrematidae > Rhinatrema > Rhinatrema bivittatum. The sequence goes on along the minus strand of NC_042616.1, from coordinate 133,861,389 downwards.
GGAAGTCATCGCTGCCTACTACACCAGTGAGTTGCCATCTCTTTCTCAGAGCTTTCCCTGGAACCAGGTACTCGCACCTCGAAGGCCTAACTCATTCCAACACCTGGACTACTTCTAGAGACTATTGTGTGAGTGTTACCATCAAGGTTCTGTTCCTGAACTCTGCATACCCTGCCTACTCACTATATTCAGTTTCTCTACAACTCAGTTATCCAGGATTGCTGTTCCAGTACCTGAGGGACTACAGCTCTGCCAGGCACTTTCAGCTCACTACTGCCACCTCTGGTGGTTCAATATACTGTTTAATAAAAGAAACTAATGTGTGTCTGTCTCCATACTCTGAGCCTGACCGGTGGTCCCTCTCGGGATCTTCCCCCGGGGGCGTGGTCATCTGCCACCGGCCCAAGAATCCACCCACAACTACCTCAAACACCAACAGGAAGACTACATGCTCTAAACTGGAATACATTTATTTGGAGTAGTGGCCTCAGGGAGGCAAATTAAAGCCACATACCTAGGTGACTGAATTGCTAGTTATGGGCAAGAAGGGACGAGAATCAATCTAAAGACGAAGTATATAGGCATGATCTTCATCCTGCATATGCCAAATATCATTTTTCAGGTCCTTTTGAATATCTTTTCAAAAGTTTGAGAGCACACCAAATAGCAATCAAATATCCCTACTATCTGACTGCTGTTTAGCTTTTGGACTCCTTTATATTTTTATACTAGATAAAAAAAAGAGAGACAGGGCAGGATTCATCATTCCTTGTGGAATGATGAATCCCATGAAAAAGGGGGCGGGGGCGAAGGGGGGCGGGCCTGCGATAGGTCACAGCTGTTCGCACCGTGGCAGTGCGATTTCACTGTAAAAGGTGTAGCTATTTGCCGCGCTACTATGGCGATAATGTTCCTCACATTATCGCCGGCAGCAGTGTCGCTGCCGACTCCTCCCCCTCCCCCTCCCCGCCCTGACGCCTCCCCTCCCCCTAATTTCCATTATGTCGCACGCGATAAGGCCCTAACGCACGCAAAAAACCCCTATCGCACTTGAAAAGGGGCTTTTCGCATGCGATAGGATGTTAATTAGCTGGAGGGGAGGCTTCGGAGAGGGGGAGGAGTCGGCCGTGGCACCCCTGCCGGCGATAATGTGAGGAACATTATTGCTGGTAGTAGCGCAGCGAATAGCACCACCTTTCACAGTGGCGTTATTTGCATGAAAGGCTGCAGCCTTTCACTGCTGCGGCCTTTCACAGGCCTGCCCCCTTCGCCCCATCCCCTTTCTCGCTAGATTCATCATTCTGCGAAAAATGATGAATCCAACCCACAGTTGCAGCATGGTTTTCTGGTGTATAGAAAATTGGTGTATTTCACTAAAGAAAAAAAATAACTGTATGTGTTTATATGAATAATACATGCATAAAGCCCTGCTAATTTGTCTCTTTTCAATTCTTACAGTGCACTATTAATAAGCTTTTGTATTTATTTCCTGGAAATGCATGGTTAGAGAATTTTTGCATAATTTTGAAGTGACCCTTTAGATGCTTGCAGCGCTAGATTTAGAGGATACCAGATGTGAAATCTATGCATCTGTAGTCAGCCTCTCTTGTGAAGTGCAAGTGATCAAACAGGCAAAACCATAATGACAGGATGATTAGACAGTTTTTAGCAGACAGGGAATTGCTCAGGTTTTTCATGACAGCCACACACAGTGAAGAAAAACATCTTTATTATGATTGGATAACAAAGCCATAGATGGGAAATTTGAAAAAATTTGTCAACACTGCATTCATTTACATTTTTTCATATATTTTGACTGGGATTCACTTATACTATGGCTCAGAGTATATAAAATGTAGGATACATTTAGCATTTCAATCTAAAAAAGTTCCTTTTACCTTTCTAATAATTTTTGTTTAAATATATCATATATATATATATATATATATATATATATATATATAAATTCTGTAGTAAGTATGATTTTAGGTTTAGTTTATGATATTCAACATGTACAATGGTAATATGTAGTGGAGTAATTGTAAGCAAAATATTAAAGCTAGTAAAAATTCATGACATTTCACCCATATCTTGCCTTCTCATTAGCCATGGCAAGTCTGCGTATATTTGATATGCAACCAGCTGCAGCTTCCTGTAGGATTTCATCCGTAGACCCCACCATATCCATCAGTAGCTAGTAAAAAAAAAAAAAAAAAAGGGAAAAGTAATTGGAGATTAAATTAGTAATGAAAACTAAAACGGAAGGTAAATTACATTAGTGAATGTACTTAAATACAGAGTAGTAATACAGATTAAACAAAGTCTGTTCTGTACAAAATGCCAAAGTTTGCTTTGCAGAATATAATAAAGAATCTAATTTTATTTTTAAGAGAAGTTTTAGCAATAAAGAGACAGTAAAACTAGATTTAAAGGGCAATTTTAAAGGCATTAACCCAGAAAACTAGGTTTTTACCTGGGTAAAATGGTCTGACTGAAATCTGCCCTCAAATGCATCTAAAACTACATGTAGCTTTCATAGTGCGTGTACATTTTGCCACATTATAAAGAGGCATTCCTGTGAGCATGTTTTTATCAAGGGAGTAAAACTGTGCACATGCAGGTGAATTTCAATTGTATGCATGCCCTTTATCCCTTCTCGGTCATTTGCACAAATAGTAGGTGCAAAATATATGGATTTGCACAAGTCCCGGGATGCGTGTATGTCCCGGGGCTTTGAAAAAGGGGCGGGAAGGGGTGAGGGCGGAGGTGGGGGGCGGTCCAAGGGCAGGACTGAGGTCTCTGGCACAGCGGCTGTGCCGGGGGATGCGCACCACACAAGGCCGGCATAAATAATGAAATAAAGGTAGGGGGGTATATTTAGGTAGGGCTGGGGGGTGGGATAGGGGAAGGGAGGGGAAGGTGGGGGGGAGCAGAAGGAAAGTTCCCTCCGAGGCCGCTCCGATTTTGGAGGGAACGGGGAAAGCCATCAGGACTCTCCTAGGGCTCGGCGTGCACAAGTGTGCACCCCCTTGTGTGCGCCAACCCCGGATTTTATAAAGCAAAATTGCTTACCTTGTAATAGATGTTATCCCAGGACAGCAGGATGTAGTCTTCACATATGGGTGACATCACTGACGGAGCCCTATCACGGAAAACTTTCTGTCAAAGTTTCTAGAAACTTTTGACTGGCACACTGAGCCCACTAAGCATGCCCAGCATGCCATGATATTCTCAGCCACAGGGGTCTCCCTTCAGTCTCTTATGTAGCAATAAGCTTTAATAAAAATAAAATAATAAAACGTATCTGACCCAACTCCGCGGGGTGGTGGGTGAGTTTCGTGAGGACTACATCCTGCTGTCCTGGGATAACACCTTTTACAAGGTAAGCAATTTTGCTTTATCCCAGGACAAGCAGGATGATAGTCCTCACATAGGAGTGATTAGCAAGCTATAGGCTGAGTCATTTTGTAGAGAAGCAACATTGAAGTATTGTTGGTAAAAATGAGGCAGCCAAAAATCACAGCAGGTTGGATGTAGAAGGAGTTGGGATTATACTGGAAACAAGTTCTTTAAGACAGATTGTCCATAGCTGAATCTTGTCATCCTTCTTTGTCCAAACAGTAATGAGCTGCAAAGGTGTGAAGAGAACTCCATGTTGCCGCTTTACATATGTCAAGAATTGGCACTGAAAGATAGTGTGCTACTGAGGTTGACATTGCTTTTACTGAATGCGCCTTTACTCGCACTTGGAGAGGAAGGCCTGATTTTTCATAACAGAATTCTATGCAGTCTGCTAGCCAGTTGGAGAGAGTGTGTTTACCCACTGGATTACCCGGTTTGTTTGGTTCAAAAGAATCAAAGAGTTGAGTGGATTTCCTGTGGACTGCAGTGCAGTCTAAGTAATATGCTAGCACACGTTTACAGTCCAAGGTATGTAAAGTCCTTTTACCTTGGTGAGAGTGAGGCCTTGGGAAGAATGTGGGCAAAACTATGGATTGGTTCAAGTGGAATTCCGTAACTACCTTGGGGAGGAATTTTGGATGTATACGGAGAACCACTCTGTCATGTAGGAATTTTATATAGGGTGAGTATGTGACAAGGGCTTGTAACTCACTAACCTTTCTAGCCGATGTAATGGCTATGAGGAAGATAGTCTTCCATGTGAGAAATTTAACATCACAGGCATTCATGGGTTCAAAAGGAGAATGCATGAGCCTTGTTAACACCAGATTAAGGTCCCATTCTGTGACTGGTGGCCCCATTGGTGGTTTAAGGTGAGTTAGACCTCTCATAAATCTACTGACAAGAGGTTGTATGGATATTGGTGCATCTCCCATCTTGATATGGTAAGCCGAGATTGCACTTAAATGTACTCGTACAGATGAGGTCTGGAGACCAGAGTCTGAAAGATGACATAAGTAGTCTAGCAAAGAAGGTGTGGGGCAGGAGAAAGGGTGAATGTCCTTTTGTGTGCACCACAAAGTAAATCTTTTCCATTTCGAAGAATAGTTCTTTCGCGTGGAAGGTTTACGCGAAGCTATAAGCACTTGAGAGACATTAGTTGAAAGATTGAGTGGTTGTAAGATCAAGCTTTCAACATCCATGCTGTCAGAGATAGGGATTGAAGGTTGGGATGGCGCAACCTGCCCTGATCTTGAGTTATGAGAGTGGGAGCCACACCCAGGCGAATTGGCTCTGCACTTGAGAGGTTGAGAAGTAAGGGCAACCACATTTGTCGATCATTGTGGGGCTATTAGTATCATGGACCCCTTGACCTGTTGTAGCTTCACTAGAGTTTTGGTTATTAGCGGTATCGGAGGATACGCGTATAGAAGACCTGAGTTTCAAAGGCGAGCAAAGGCGTCCTTGGCTGGCTGGTGTTTCTGTTTGTGCAGAGAGCAGAACTTGTCCACTTTTTGATTCAGATGTGATACAAAGAGGTCTATTGTTGGTTGTCCCCAACGTTGAAAAATCCTGCTCGCTACTAAGGGATCCAGGGACCACTCGTGAGGTTGGAACTGACGACTGAGGCGATCTGCAACTACGTTGTGGATGCCTGCTAGATAAGTGGCCCGGGGAAACATAGAATGTGTCAGGGCCCAGTCCCAAATCTGTGCTGCTTCTTGACAAAGGAGATACGAGCCCATACCTCCCTGTTTGTTCAGGTACAACATGGCTACTCTATTATCCGTTTGAAACAGAACAGTCTTGTGTGAAAGGCAGTCCTTGAACGCATGCAGAGCATAACGTATAGCTCGAAGTTCCAGGAAATTGATTTGAAATGTTGCTTCGAGTTTTGACCAAGTACCTTGGGTTTGGAGATTGCCTATGTGAGCTCCCCAACCTAAGGTGGATGCGTCTGTAGTTAAAGTTATCTGTGGGTCTGGTTGTTGGAAGGGTAGGCCCTTGCGCAACTTGTCTCTGTTTATCCACCAAAGGAGAGATGAACGTAGTTGGTGGGTTACTTGAATTGGAGACGACAGTGGTTGAATCTCTTGTATCCACTGTGACCTTAATGTCCATTGGGTTATTCTCATGGCTAGTCTGGCCATAGGAGTGACATGAACCGTGGAGACCATGTGGCCTAGTAAAGTGAGAAACTGATGAGCTGTCGCTTGTTTCTGCGAGTGTAGTGAGTTTGCCAATAGGGAGAGTGTTTCTGCCCGATCCTCGGGTAGGAAAGCTCTTGAAATAATGGTGTTCAATTCTGCTCCGATGAACTGAGGTAGGTGAGACGGGATGAGATGGGACTTTTGGTAATTGATGAGAAACCCCATTGAGTGAAGCAGAGTAATTGTTAGTCTGAGAGAAGCCAGAGCTCCTTGTTGAGATTGACTTCTGATGAGCCAGTCATCTAGATAGGGGAAAACATGTACACTTTCCTTGTGTAAGTGTGCTGCTACTACTGCCAGGCATTTCGTGAACACTCTGGGAGCTGAGGCAAGTCCGAATGGTAGTACTCTGTACTGGAAATGCTGTTGACCCACCAGGAAATGCAGATACTTGCAATGAGGAGGGAATATTGGAATGTGAGCGTAAGCGTTTTGTAGATCCAGAGAACAAAGCCAATCTCCTGTTTGAAGAATGGGAAGCTTGGTGCCTAGAGAAACCATCCTGAACTTTTCTTTCCTGAGAAATTTGTTTAGATTTCTGAGGTCTAGGATGGGATGTAGGCCTCCTGTTTTCTTTGGAATGAGGAAATAACGGGAGCAGAATCCTCTTTCCTGCTGAGTCCGGGCACCAGTTCTATGGCTCTGGCTCTCAGAAGGGTGGATAATTCTGCTTGCAGATGAATTATGTGATTTCCGTTTAGCGAAAAAGGTTTTGGAGGAGAGTCTCTTGGAATCGAGAGGAAATTGAGTTGGTAACCTCGTGATATTATTGAGAGTACCCATTGGTCTGTTATCTGTACCCAATGATTGTAGAAGGAGGAAACTCGACCTCCTACTAGCAAGTTCGGTTTGGGATTGCTCTCTGGTGGTGGCCTCAAAAACCTGCAGCCGATCCCGTCTATGGTGGCAGTTGAGGCCTAGCGGTTCTAGGCTGTCTGGACTGAGATCTTTGTTGTGGGTGAGAAGATCTACCCCTGGATGCCGGTGGATAATACCGTCTCTGCCTATAGAAAGGTTTTCTGGTTTCTTTCCTTGGTGGACGGCGAGACATTGATGAAGAAGAGTCTTGCGGGACTGACGGTAGTTGGTGCAATGTTTCTGTGTGTTCTTTTAGTTGGGCCACTGCGTCCTGGAACTTTGACCCAAACAGGTTGTCGCCTATGCAGGGCAAATCCACCAGCTTATCTTGTACCTCAGGCCTGAGGTCAGAGGCTTTTAGCCAGGCCCAGTGGCGTGCACTGATTCCTGACGCTGCCACCCTTGAAGATGTTTCGAAACTGTCGTAGGCAGCCCAGACCTCATGCTTTCCAGCTTCAAGTCCCTTATGTATGATAGCCTGAGCTGCATCTTGTTCTTGGTACTGTTGAGGTAGGGAGTCAGTGAGTTCCTGCATCTGCTTCCATAGATTCCTTTGGTATTGCGTCATATAGAGTTGGTAAGACGCTATCCTGGAGTTAAGCATAGCTCCTTGGAATACCTTTCTCCCTAGAGAGTCCAGGAATTGATGATCCTTCCCTGGATGAGGAATGAGGTCGTACTCTTTTGGATTTCTTTTGAGCCGACTCAACTACTACAGATTGATGCGGTAACTGTGACTTTTGGTAACCAGGAACATGTTGGACAAGATATGTAGTGTCTACTCTTTTATTAATTGGTGGAACTGAACATGAATGTTCCCAAAGCCTGTGTTGTAATTCCAAGAGTACTTTGTAGATAGGAATGGCCAGGACCTCTTTGGGTTGATCCATGAATTGTAAGACTTCCAAAATCTGCCGTGAATCCTCCTCAGACACTAAGTTGAAAGGGATTGTGTCTGCCATATCGTTTATGAAATTAGTGAAGGACAAGTCTTCTGGTGGAGACTTTTTCCTTCCTTCAGGAGGAGATGGCTCAGACATGAAGCTTTCAGATGAGGAATCAGTATTTTCCTCCTCCATGAGTCATATGGCACTTGTTTGGAAGGAGAAGTAGGAGAAGACCTCGGTGGAAGTGATGGAACCAGTGGTCTGAAGAGTCCTGAAGGTCCCGATTGAGGATCATCAAAAGGGCCTTGTCCAGGAACGTCCCCTAGTCTTCCAGGCTTAGTAGGGAGAGGTTGCGGTGGGATGGTACCGATGAGGGCGTCAAGTCTATCCATTAGCATTTGAAATATTGAGAATTCCGGTTGCCCTGGAGCCCCAGGTATGGTTTCTGGCATCGGTGCTGGTCCTGTTTTCGGGGATGGCACTGGCATCGACAATGGTGTCGGCTTCGGCGTCGATGGTTGATGCTCCTGGAGCGCTTCTTATACCGCCTGGCGGATGAATCCGCTCAGTTCCTCCATAATAGCTGATGCAGGCAGAGCAGCTATACGTGGTGGCAGTGGGGGCGTCATTGGTCCTACCACAGGGCCCTGTAGAGGTTCGATGTCCAGCACCTTGATAGAAGGTAATGCCTCGGTGTCGAAGACCTCGGTGTTTCTTATAGGCGAGGCCGCTTGGCTGTCGACTTCTCCGGGGATAATAGAGATTCTGGAATCGAAGGATGTCGATGCGGTGCTCCAAGGCTTTTTCTAGGCCTGATGCCAACTTAATCGATGCCATGGATGGGGTCAGTGATGGCCGATCCCCTGAACCCTCCATACAACGTTTTTTAAGGATTATCCTTTTCGAAGCTCCGGCCGGAGACGACTGAATGGACGTCGATGTGGAAGGTAACAGTTGAAGGTGGAACAAATGTTCCATCTTTTCTTGCCGTGCTTTCCGACCTTTAGCGGTCATTTCTGCACATTTTGGTCAGGATGAAACATCATGGGACTGGCCCAAACAAAATACACACTCGAGGTGTGGATCCGTAATCGACATGGTCCGATTACATTTGGGACATTTTTTAAATCCTGTGGCCATGATAACCTCGACAGCTGCTGATGGATATCTGATGAAAAATTTATAAAACTCAATGAGTTGGAAAGGAATTATTCTACTCACCAGCTGGTGGTAATGTGGGAGAGAAAAAAATGAAGTTTTGATCTGATTTTTAGTCAGAAATTGTGTGAAGAATTTCACACAGGGCTCCTGCTCCGCAATGCCAAAAGCAGCACGGAAAAACGAAGACTGAAGGGAGACCCCTGTGGCTGAGAATATCATGGCATGCTGGGCATGCTCAGTGGGCTCAGTGTGGCAGTCAAAAGTTTCTAGAAACTTTGACAGAAAGTTTTCCGTGATAGGGCTCCGTCAGTGACATCACCCATATGTGGGGACTATCATCCTGCTTGCCTGGGATAACATGCGCGCAGCTGCGCGCGCATGTTATAAAATTGGATGTACATTTGTTCGAGCCGGGTAGCGTGCACCAATGTACCCCACGTGCGCAGGTTATAAAATCTGCCCCAAAGGCTGTTAATTTTCAGAAGGAAATAATCTGGGTTGTTTTCCTTTGAAATGTTTCTGGAAAACAGGCAAATTAAAAGCACTTTTGTAGTTTTCAACTATGAGAGCTATTTAAAAGTGCCCCCTTAAGGGCAGATTTTAATGCCGGGCACGTGTAAATTCCGGCCTTTATGCACGTGGCCGGGCCTTAAGCACGCCGGGTGAATCTTCCAAGAGGCCCAGCCACGCACGTAAAGGCCGGTACACGCTCAAGTGCCAGGACTCTTGGAAGGGGCTGGCCGGGGGTCTTGTTTTGGGTGGTGGGGGCGGGCCGGGACAACACCACTGTTTGCTGTCCCAGAGCCTTGCGCGGCGGCTGGCTGCCGGCACGCGCAACTTACTTCAGCTGGGGAGATGAAGTAAGTTAGTAGAAAAAGGTAAAAAAAAATTTTTTTTAATTGGGGGTTGGGGAGGAGAGGAGAAGGGAGGGTAGGGTAGGGGGTAGAGAAGTTCCCTCCCAGTCCGCTCCTTAATTGGAGTGGACTGAGAGAGAACTGAGGAAAGCAGCGTTGCATCACTGCGCGAAAGTAGCTAAAATGTACCCCCCATTGTGCGTGGCCCGCCGATTTTATAACATGTGCGCGCAAGTTATAAAGTCACGCGTCCATGTGCGCGCACATATTTTTAAAAAATCTATCCTTTAATGATCACAGGAAAACACATGCAGGTTAAGACTTTCATATTTGGATCTTTTGGAAGGGAAAAATATTTCAATAGTAAATTAGCTATTTGTGGCAAAAGTCCAGCATCACTTTTGCATAAACTTTGCTTGCACAAGTTTTTCTGTGGATTTTTTTTTCCTTAAAAAGGTTCTTGGAAATTAAAGCTTTGTGCAAAATCTGTATCATTGTATAATTGTACCAGCAAACTAAATTGTGAGCTTTTTGTACTAGTTTGTTCTAATTTTCCCTAATCCTTAAATCTGGTCCATAACATCTTGTAGCTAATTTTCAAAAACAAATGACCTGTGCAGTTTCTCTTTGAAAACTGCCTACAAGGAATGGTCACACAAAGTACCTATGCATATTTGAACCTGCTAGTAATATGGGGAGCTGATCACGGATAGAACAGTACATGTACATTTGAAAATTTTAATGTGCATGTGCTATTAAATTTCTCAAACCATTCCCCCCACCTAGAAGTATGCATATTGTAAAAGCCCACATGTACATGTTTGGATACTTTGAAAGGAATATTTTTCACCTAGGATAATTTACCCAGGTATATACCCGGGTATATACCCATTTACCCATGTATATACCCATTTTCCCGGGTAGAGCCATTTGAAAATTATTCTTAGGAATGATATCTTTAAAAGACCTGGCCGCATGCAGATGTATGTCTGTATTTTATAACCTATGCTGATCATATATGTGCAGGTTATAAAATATGCATTTTCTTCCCTGCAACATTCACATATATGTATAAAATATGTGTGAATATATATTGAAGTTCACTGGGTAAGTTTTATTTATTTATTTTAAATATTTCTAAGCTGCACCATCCTTTGTTCTAGGTGGCTTACAGAAGAAGCAAGTATAAAATAAAACAATATGTACAACAAATTAACTAACAATAAAAATAAAATAATTATGACATAAACTTCAAATAGAAGAACATCAGTGTTAGGTTCTGACTTCTCCAACAATGAAGTGGCTTTTCTGCCGCTGTATAACACTTAAATAGTGCTACTTATTCGGCTAAGTAAGTTAGCTGGATAAGTCTCAAATAATGCTACTTATCCGGATAAGCAGCTCTATTTGAGACTAATCTGGCCATCTTACTTTACTTAGTTGGATAAGAAGCACTTTTAAGATGTATCCGACTATCTTACTTATGGGGTCATTTATCAAAGGCTTATTGCACACAATATGGCTGTATTGCGTGCGACAGCATGCAAATTAGGGGGAGGGGAGGAATCGGGATGAGGAGGAGGTGGAGTCGGCGGTGTCTTCGCTACCAGCGATAACGTTATCGTCGACAGTAGCGCGCCGAATAGCAGCACATTTCACGGTGGTGCTATTCGGTGCGAAAGCCAGCACCTGGCACACCACGGTGGTGTGAAGGCTGCGGGCTTTCGCAGGCCCGCCCCTCCCCCTGTTTCCACTGGATTTATCATTCTGCGATGAATGATGAATCCAGGCCTTAGCCAGATAAGTAGTGCTTTTCAGACTTTTCCGGCTATGTGGTCAGATAAGTCTTAAAAGCTGCACCTATCTGGATAAGTCAGAACTTATCCAGTTAAGTGACACTGAACTGATATACATGCATTTTTTTATTTTATATTTGAAAAATATTTGGAAGTAATTTTCAAAAGGATTTATATGCTTAAAATGGGGATGTATATGTGCATTTACAGAAGTAAACCCCAGTTTTAAGCAGGTAAATAGGCTTTTGAAAATTGCTACAATATATGCCATTTAATTGTCAATGGATTTTTTATGTGTAAGTGCATTTTAAACATTTAAATGGGCTTCTGAATATTGCTATGATAGTATGTTACATTTATTGGTATGATACCTTAGAAACTTTCCTCCCCTGTGTAAGGATTTCCTCCCCTGTGTAGGGATTTTACATGCAAAATTTAAGTAATATTCATCTTAGGTAAGTCATTTTTTACATGTATAAGTCTACAAATTATCTAACATACGCGTGTGAGTGAAATTACCAGAGTAGCATAATGGGTACACTGTCAATCAAAATTGATATCAGCCAATCATTGTTCAATTCCAGTCTAAGCCCTGGCCACTCCACCCCAAACTCTGCTCACGCACCTCCCACCCCATAGAAGTGAATGGGTGTAGCCCTGCCCAAGCACTGCCCCAAATCAGATCCTCTCCCACACCAAACCACACCCCCAACCTGCCCCGGTACCACCCAACACAAACCCCGCCCATGACTTCACCCATGCTCCTCCCACCCCATAGAAGTTAATGGAGTAGCCCCTCCCATGTTCTGCCCTAAGCCACAACCTCATCCCAAAATACACTCCTACTCTAAACCATATTCCATATGATGTCACCAGAAATGACTCTTGACTGCCTTTTGATGACATCAGAGGAAGTCCAACCCACCCCTTTCCCCAAAAATTTGCCCTCTAGTACGTCATCAGAAATGGCCCTGTCGCGGCGACCTATTACGCGGAAAATAATAAATGCGGTCATTTATTGGCTTCTTATCTCAAAAAGCGTCGAGAGAAAACGAATAGATATGATTTTATCTTCAACTCAAACACCTTTGACCACTGATGCTGATATTCTACAGGAGTTTCGCTCCTTCTACGACTCTTTATACAAAGCAGAAGTCGATCCTTCATCAGATGGTATACATCGCTTTTTGGATACCATAACCCATCCGGTTCTCACTGCTGCACAAGCTTCAATGTTGGATGCGCCTTTTACTCAAGAGGAAGTTTCTTCGGCTATTGCCTCGCTTTCCATTGGCAAGGCCTCCGGACCCGATGGACTCTCCACAGACTTCTATCATGCCTTTAAACCATTGATTGCTCCACACTTACATAATTACTTTTCCTCTATACACTCTTCTTCCGCTGGCCCCTCTAACTTCACTGAGGCTTGCATAGTGGTTATTCCAAAGCCAGGTCGTGACCCAACCTCTGTTTCTAATTATAGGCCGATATCCTTATTAACACTGATTACAAAATTTTTGCCAAAATATTAGCGACACGTTTATCCCGAGTATTGTGCTCCATCATTCATCCCGATCAATCTGGTTTCCTTTTAAGTAGACTAATTACCAATAACTCCCGTATGTTTCTGCACATTCTGACTCAAGCGCCCTCATTGCCAATTCCTGCTGTGGCCATTTCATTAGATGCGGAAAAGGCGTTTGATCGCGTTGAGTGGCCCTTTCTATGGGCTTCCCTGGAATGGTTTGGTTTTGGCTCAGTTTTTTTATCATGGGTTAAAACTTTATACTCCTCTCCCACGGCTTTTTTATTTGTTAATAATCATTCGTCCTCCCCCTTCCAATTACATAGAGGCACCCGCCAAGGATGTCCGCTATCTCCATTACTTTTTAACCTGGCTTTGGAACCTTTATTGTTATCTATACGGCAATCAGTGAACATAGAAGGTTTCAAAATTGGAGACCATACTTATAAGCTATCAGCTTATGCTGATGATGTTCTTCTTTTTCTTACTAATCCTGACCTTTCTCTTCCCTCTTTGTTTAGCCTCATCTCTGCTTATTCGTCTGTCTCTGGATATAAAATAAACTGGCATAAGACTGAGATGCTTCCCTTAAATAATCTTGGGTCTCTGGTAGACTTAGGTGATCTCCCAATTCAAAAGGTAAAAGGAGGCCTTAAATACCTAGGCATCCGATTTCACATGGACATTAATTTAACAGTATCCAATTGTGAAGAGTCAACTCTCCGTCAACTCAGAGACGCCATATTAGCTTGGTCCCCTTTACATTTGAGTTGGTGGGGGCGATTAGACTCCATAAAAATGGTTCTTGCACCACGGATCACGTATGTCCTCTCCATGCTGCCTATTTTCTTTTCTAGTAATTTTTATAAACAAGTAAGTTTATAAAGTTTTTGTGGAATAATAAGACTCCCCGGATTGCACTATCCAAGCTGAAGAGAGCCACTAGGTATGGGGGGGTTAATTTCCCGGACTTTTATCTATACCATCAGGCGTGTGTACTACAGCAAGGATATCATTATTTTGCTGCAGATAATTCTTATCTCACCTCCCCTAGGTGGCTCTCCATGGAGCTTACCCTACTACCCCCTGCCCCAATGGAATACTTTCCTGGAGTCCCACTGTCGAATCGTGCTAGATCCAATCCTATTTTAAGGTCATTATATGTCGCAATATTAGTCTTTGATAAACTAAGGCCAACTAATACTCCTATTTGGGCACTCTCAAAATTCGCTCCGATATGGCATAACCCGAAAATAAAAGTGGATGGCCGGGTTGTCAACTGGCCCTTCTGGCAAAAATGTGGGATTTGGTTTCTCTCCACTTTACTGAAGAATAATCAGTTGCTCCCCTTTGACTATTTTCAGGATAACTTTGGTTTGCTGTTATCTCAGTATTATGCCTGGTTACAGTTGAAACATGTTTTTAAAGATGCCCTTGTTCCTAATCTTTTGTCCCACATTGAGCCACATTTGCTTTCTTTTTATTCTTTATATGGAGACAAAGGTCATCTCGCTTCACGAATATACAGGTTCCTTAAGCTGCGGATGCCACTTAGTTCCACCACGGGATTGCATTCCTTTTGGATGTCCACACTCGATGTCCAATTAGATAATACCCAATGGCAAGCCCTATGGCAGAAATCGGTTCGCATCTCTCTATCCTCGAGCTTAACCCAGACCTCATATTTTGTCATGAACCGAGCAATGTGGACCCCATGGAAATTACATAGGGCGGGGTTAGTACAAACTCACGCATGTTGGTCATGCAGTGGACATAATGGAACTCTTTCACACATGCTGTTTCATTGCCCAAAAGTGAAACGGTTCTGGACCCAGATATGGTCTATTATTTCTACTATACTTCCTCTTGTATGCCCTATTTCATATTCACTGGTCATCTTACGTAGTAGGGATCCGATACTTCGCCTTAGACCCGCTCAAGGCAGATTATTAGATTTTTTAATGCTTGTAGCAATCCATAATATTATGGCCAATTGGAAACAGAGCAGTTTACTCTCTGAACATTTGTGGTGGAACTCAGTGTGCATGTATAGCAAATATGAAAAAGCTATGGCAATTAAGTTTCGAAGGCTTACGTCCTGGTCCCAGGTGTGGAAGCCGCTTGACAATTATGCTTTATCACTGAATATGGATGCTGGGTAGTTTTCCTTATAACTTCTGTAATTATCATTGCTATTGACATTTATTTATTTATTTATTTATTTATTTATTTAGAGTTTTTCTATACCGGCATTCGTGATTAAAAATCACATCATGCCGGTTTACATATAACAGGGGGTGTGAACACAGAAATGGAACATTAACAAGTGCAAAGAGTTTGTAAAGTTACATTACAACAAGGTTCATATAACTGGGTAGAGAATTAGAGTAAGATAACTGAGCAGTTAGGATTAACTATTTACATTATATTGTGCAGTCTCTTATAAGATGTTGCTGTCATTCAATTGGGATCAGGGAAGGCTTGCTTAAATAGCCAAGTCTTAAGCCTTTTTCTGAAAGTAGGTAGGCATGGTTCTTGTCTCAGATCCGGGGGAATAGAATTCCATAGTGAAGGTCCGGCTGTGGAGAAGGCTCGGTCTCTGAAAGTTAAATGGTGAGTGGTTTTGGTTTGGGGAACGAGGAGTGATCCTTTGTAGGCTTCTCTGATGGGTCTAGTGGATGTGTATCGTCTAAGTGGGATTTGTAGATCAAGCATAGCATGGTGATGGATAGCTTTATAGATGATAGTGATAGATTTGTGGATAATTCTAAAGTGTATTGGCAGCCAGTGTAAGTTCTTAAGAGTGGGAGAGATGTGATCTCTTCTCCTGGTGTTAGTCAGTATTCTCGCAGCAGAGTTCTGGAGCATCTGAAGAGGTTTAATGGATGCGGAAGGGAGACCAAGTAAGATAGAATTACAATAGTCTATCTTAGAAAAGATAACTGCTTGGAGGACCGTTCTGAAGTCTCGCACGTGAAGGAGGGGTTTGATTCTTTTCAGAACCTGTAGTTTATAGAAGCCGTCTTTTGTAGTTTGTTTGATGAAGGATTTTAAGTTAAGGTGGTTGTCGATAATTATTCCTAAGTCCCTTGTTTGAGTAGTAAGTGGGTTGATTGGAGGACATGGAGAGGGGTTACTATTTTCTGGTGAGAAAATAAGAAGTTCCGTCTTAGCCGTATTTAATATCAAATTTAGGCTAGTGAGAAGGAGATTGATTTTTTGAAGACAGATTTCCCAAAATTCAAGAGTTTTGGTGATGGTTTCTTTGATGGGGATCAAGATCTGCACATCGTCGGCGTATAGGAAGTGCGTTAGTTTCAAGTGGGTTAGCAGTTGGCAAAGAGGAAGAAGGTATATATTAAAGAGCGTAGGGGAAAGGGAGGAGCCCTGGGGAACTCCTAAAGATGAAGTATAGCGGGAAGATTCTTTATTATGGATTTTGACCTTATAGCCTCTATTGCTGAAGAATGTATTGAACCATGATAGTGCAGTTCCTGTAATTCCTATGTTTGCCAGTTGATTGAGGAGGATGGAGTGGTTAACGGTATCAAATGTGGCCGAAAGATCTAAGAGAATAAGTAGAAAGGATTGGCCTTTGTCGAGACCCATGATGATATGGTCTGTCAGGGATATGAGTAGAGTTTCCGTGCTTAAAGCTTTGCGGAATCCATATTGGGAGGGGTACAGTATTTTGTGATCTTCAATGTAGTTGGAGAGTTGAGTGTTGACCAGCTTTTCCATGATCTTGGCAATAAATGGAAGATTGGAAATCGGGCAGAAGTTGTTGGGGTCTTTGGGGTCTAGATTAGGTTTCTTTAAGAGCGGTTTTAGAGAAGCTAGTTTAAGGTCATCTGGAAAAAGTCCCCAGGATAAAGAGCAGTTGATGATATCTGCCAGTGTTTTGGAAATTGTTTCCGGTATTAGAAGAAGGAGCTTTGTAGGAATTTGGTCAAAGGGGTGGGAGGAAGGTTTCATTTTCTTAAGTAACACAAGGATCTCAGAGGCTGTGATAGGTTTGAATGATTCAAAGGAGGTTCCTTTGTTTAGTATCTGCAGAGCATTAGTGAGAGAAGAGTTACTGGGGGTCAATTGCTTTAGCAGGTTAGATATTTTGTCTTGGAAGAAAGTAGCCAATTCCTCAGCTTTGGATTGAGCTAGGTCTAAGGGAATATCTGGAGTGTTGATGTGTGTCAGGTTAGCTACGTAAGTGAAAAGAGCTTTTGCGTCAAATACAAGGTCATGGATCTTGCTAGCATAGTAATCCCTTTTAGATCTTAGGGTGGAGTTCCTGTATTGATGGAGAGCTAGTTTGTAGGCAGCTAAGGTGCTGGGGCAGGGGACCTTACGCCATTTGCTTTCTTTCTGCCTTAGGCTCTGTTTGAGTTTACAAAGGTTGCTTGTGAACCACAGTTGTCTTTTTGTTGGGTTCGGGTTTAGTTTTTTTGTTAAGAGAGGACATAGTTTGTTTGCTACTTCCTCCGTGATATTGCTCCAGGAAAGGATAGCTGAGTTGGGGTCAGAGAGGTTAATGTGAGGAAGCTCTGAAGCAAGCTGGTTGCTGAGGTCGTCAGAAGAGCAGGGTCTTCTGTAGAGAAATGAGGATTTCGATGGGAGATTTTTCCTGAATTGTGTCAGAGTGAAAGTGGTGGTAATTAGGGAGTGATCTGACCATGGGACCAGAGTGCAAGAAGGGGGGGAGTTGTAATTGATCCCTGCATTTACAAAGATGAGGTCCAAGGTGTGGCCAGCTTTATGGGTGGGCTTGTTGACGATCTGCTTAAAGCCCATGGCTGTGAGAACAGTAAGTAAAGCCTCGCAATTGGTGGTGAGCGTGGGGTTGTCGACATGTAAATTAAAATCTCCTAAAATTATAGCCGGGGATTCCAAATTCAAGTGTGTTGTAATTGTTTCTACCATGGGGGAGGCATCTGAATCCAGGAGGCCCGGAGGGGCATAGACGAGTAAGACTTGGAGTTGGGCTGTTTTCAAAAGTCCTATTTCTAGTTTAGAATCCGATTTTGCTGAGAGTTGGGTAAATTTCAGATCTTTTTTGGCTGCCAAAAGAATGCCCCCTCCCCTTTTTTTGAGACGAGGAAGGGAGAAGAAGTCATAGAGGTGGGTGGGGAGTTGATTTATTATTGCAATATCTGTTGGTTTGAGCCAGGTTTCCGTTATGGCACATATGTCTGGATTGGAGTCTAAGAGATAGTCATTGAGAATTAGGGATTTTTTTGTGAGAGATTGTGCATTGAATAGCATAAGGGAGAATAGTGTTAGGCCTAGTAATTGGGTAAGAGGTGAAATCATAATTGGTATGAGGGCTGTGTAGTTGCGAGATCTGTGTAGCATAGTGGTTTTTCCTGTGGTGAGGAGGTTGTGTTGAAGAGTCGGGATCGGAAATCTCTGTGTCATTCTGAACTGTTGTATTAGGGATGATAGGTTGAGGGTTTGAGTGAGTTAGATGATTGCGTAGAGAGGTTTGATGAATGCTGGAATGGCTGACTACTGCTGGATCACGCTGGGTGAGTGCTGGAAGGATGAATGCTGAGAAGGATGATTGCAGATCACGCTGGGTGAGTGCTGGTAGGATGAATGCTGAGAAGGATGATTGCAGATCACGCTGGGTGAGTGCTGGTAGGATGAATGCTGAGAAGGATGATTGCAGATCACGCTGGGTGAGTGCTGGAAGGATGAATGCTGAGAAGGATGATTGCAGATCATGCTGGGTGAGTGCTGGAAGGATGAATGCTGAGAAGAATGATTGCAGATCACGCTGGGTGAGTGCTGGTAGGATGAATGCTGAGAAGGATGATTGCAGATCACGCTGGGTGAGTGCTGGAAGGATGAATGCTGAGAAGGATGATTGCAGATCACGCTGGGTGAGTGCTGGTAGGATGAATGCTGAGAAGGATGATTGCAGATCACGCTGGGTGAGTGCTGGAAGGATGAATGCTGAGATAAGACATGTCTTATCTTCTCATTGAGGGTGACTGATGTTCTTTGTTCTTCTCTTCCTATTGTTCAATTCAAATATTAGTCAAATATTGCATCTTCTTATCTTCCTCGTTCTCTCTTATTTTCTTTCCTTTCTCTTTCTTTTTCTTTTGCCTGCTTCTTTTCCTTCTTTTGTGGTTCTTGCCCACTAAATGAGGGGTGACTGATTAGTTAATATCCATGAGCTATGTATCTAATGTACTTGGTTGGATAATGTCATGAACCTTTTGTGTTTATACCTGCTGTACCTCTCAATAAAAAAACTATTCAAACATAAAAAAAGAAATGGCCCTGTCGCTTTTAATGACGACAAAATTAATGGACCCTGTCTGCTTTTTGATGACCTCACCGCAAGTCCAAATAATTGCAACTAGGGGGTGTGACAGAGCTGGAAACAGGACTTTCTGACCCCAGATTTAAAAGGTACTAGTTGTGATGCATCAGGAATCTCTTTCTCCCTCCCCTCTTCCCCTCATCCCCTCAGTGTAAATATGCATGCCAAAATAGGCTACCTGGCTGGCATACAGAATGAAATGTTACTAGCTGTGACATAGCAGGAAGCTTTCTCTCTTTCCCCCCTTCCCATCTCCCCCTCAGTGTAAATACGCATGCCCAATGACCCTGCCTGGCAGTCATATAGAGTGAAATGTGAGCAGATCCCTTTATAGTATACAAAAGGATGATTAATAGCAGGGTATGGGATGTGGGGGTTAGGGTATTAGAAACTCAGGCATGCAAAAGTGAATAAAACAAAACTTGAGTTTTTGTTTTAAATACAGACCACTGCAAACATTTACGAGCAGCTATTAAATAAATGTATTAAGACCCAGGCCCTATAGGAAGTTTTGGAGGAATAAATCCTTTTTTCAGGCTGCTAAAACATGTAATGAAACTGTGACCAGAAAACAAGTAACTGAATATAGAAACATATATAGAAACATATATATAGAAACATATAGAAATGATGGCAG
Organism: Rhinatrema bivittatum; assembly: GCF_901001135.1. Lineage (NCBI taxonomy): Eukaryota > Metazoa > Chordata > Amphibia > Gymnophiona > Rhinatrematidae > Rhinatrema > Rhinatrema bivittatum. Next base: position 133,841,731 of record NC_042616.1, on the reverse strand, counting down.
AAGAAGACCAATCGGCCCATCCAGTCTGCCCAGCAAGCTTCACACTTCTTTCCTTTCATACTTATCTGTTTCTCTTGGCTCTTAGCAACCCTTGGTTCTATTTCCCTTTCATCCCCACCATTAATGCCTTACAGATCAAGATGCTTATTTTTTACACAGACCTGCTAGAACACATTTTAAAGAAACAAAACCATTGTCCCAGATGTGGATGCACAATGGCAAGATGATCTGGTCAACCTGACTGCCATGTCCAGTTTTAACAGCAACTATTGATGGTGATAGATATCTTGTCAAAATATGCATGGGTTGTGACCCTAAAAACAAAGATAGGCCATGAAGTGGTCAAAGTATTTGAAAATATATTTAATGGTGGCTATATTCCCACTAAAATACAAACAGACAAGGAAGAGTAAAGAGTTTTTAAATAGCTCTGTGAAGTATTTGTTAAAACACAAAGGTGTTCATCATTTTGTGACCAATCCTGGTTCCAAATTACAGAAGACACCGCAAATAATATAAACCCTGAAAAATTCAAACAACTAAAGAAACACAGAGAACAACGGAACCCATGGTTCAACGCCCAACTAAGAAATATGAAATCCAACCTTAGGAAATCTGAAAAAGAATGGCAGAAAGACAAATGTCCCGTGACGCTGCAGAGATATCGCACGAAACTTGCCACTTACAAAAAAATGATCCTGCATACTAAACGTGACTACTACAGCCAAAAGATCAAAAACTCCAACAATAACTCCAAATCCCTGTACAACATAGTAAACAACCTCATCTCTGCTAGAATCAACTACGACACAACCGAAACCAAAAATTTAAGTCAAGATTTAGCAATGTTCTTCAAGAAAAAAATAACTAAAATAACTGATACCCTCAACAGCTCCTTGATTGAAGACATCCAAAAATCCACATCAAATAGCACACCATGGACTAATTTCGAACCTATCTCCTCCACGGAAACAGAAAAAATGGTAAGAAAAATAAACCCAGCTCGCCATGACCTAGACTCCATCCCCACTCGAGAGCTAAAGGAAGTCGCCCATTCCATAGCCCCGACAATAGCAGCTATTATCAATAAATCTCTTGAAGAAGGTGAATTACCAGTCAAGCTAAAAATCGCAACTATCAAACCAATACTAAAGAAGAAGAACCTGAACCCAGACGACTTGAACAACTACCGTCCAATATCAAACCTACCACTGCTGGCAAAAATGACAGAGAAAGCAGTTCTGAAACAACTCAACGATCACCTGGATAACAACAAAATACTACATCCCAACCAGCACGGCTTTAGGAAAAACCTCAGCACAGAAACTCTACTGCTCAACCTATCGAACAATATTCTAAGAGGCTTAGATAACAGAATAGGCCATCTACTAATCCTTCTTGATCTTTCCACAGCATTCGACACTGTTGACCACAGAAGGCTAATAGCAAGTCTAGCTAACATCGGTCTCTCAGGCAAAACTTTAGACTGGTTCACTTCTTTCCTAAAAGACAGATTTTTCAAAGTCTCCATCAATAACAACTCATCCGAAGCCATCCCCCTTGAAACAGGAGTGCCACAAGGGTCGGCCCTCTCAGCCACACTCTTTAATATTTATTTACTACCGCTCTGCCAACTCCTATTTGGCCTAGGCGTGACTTACTACATGTATGCAGATGACATACAAATCCTCATTCCGATTACCTCCACCATTGAAGATGCAATGATACTAGCAGTTTCTCACCTTGATTCAATCAGAAATATGCTCAACCTACTAAAATTATGTCTAAACATGAGCAAAATTGAATGCATACTAATTGAAAGAAAAAACTCAAGTTCAACCCCCCCCCCCATCTTTTCAAATAGACATCTGCATACAACTCAAAGACAACGTAGAAGACCTTGGTATTTGGATTGACAGCGAGCTAAACTTCAAAAAACATATCTCAACAAAAACTAAAGAAGGCTTCCATAAACTCCAAATACTTAAACATCTAAAACCAATGCTCCACCACCAAGATTTCAGAACTGTATTACAATCTTTTATTCTCACCAGCATGGACTATTGCAACTCACTCCTGATAGGTCTACCCAAAACGGCTTTAAAACCACTTCAACTACTACAAAATGCCGCTGCTAGAGTCCTATCTGGCAAAAAGAAATCAGACCACATAACCCCTGTACTCAACAGCCTACACTGGCTACCGGTAGAAAAAAGAATTGAATTCAAAACGCTTACAATATTACACAACACAATATACAACTCAGATAGCACGGCCCTTGACAATGTCATACATATTCGCAATGCACAACGTACAACAAGAACAGAAAGCAAATTACAGCTAGAGATACCATCTATCCCATTAGCCAAGTTATCCACAACAAGAAACAGAGCCATATCCGTCGCCGGTCCGAAACTATGGAACTCACTACCAGAACACCTGAGCTCACAAAGCAACATTAAATCCTTCAAAAAAGAACTCAAAACATGGATTTTCAGTCAGACTCTCAAGGATGGTATTGGTTAATTTCAAATAAAACATCCACTATATAAATGGTTCCGGACCACACTGCCAATCCCAAGACGTTGACACAGAACGAGTTAAACTAATGTATTAGGGAATGTTTATTGATTCTCCCCCAGAACTGTTCACCCCTTGCTCATGTTTTGATTATAGATATAGCCTGTTATAAATATTGCTGTCGACTGTAATAATTAGTTTTTCCCAGGTTCAATCACTGTTAATTGTAATAGGTTGTTATGCACGTTGCAATCTCTGTTATATGTAATAGGTTGTTGTACATGTAAACCGGGGTGAAGGCAGCTAGCTATACCTCGGTATAAAAAAACTATTAAATAAACAAACAAACAAACAAACAAATAAATAAATAAATAGATGATGTTAAAGCAGCAGTTGTGGAGAGATTTAACAGGACCTTAAAATCCAAAATGACCAGAAAACAAGTAACTGAATGGTTTACAGATCAAGATGCTTATTCTTTACAAAGACCTGATAGGACACAGAAGGTTGGGTTGCTATGATTGGTGTATGGAATGACGTTTGCATAGGAATGCCCAGGCTTGTACAAATGGATTTAGAAATAAACTGTGATAGCTAATACGTGATAGAGGTCATGTGAGAACATATAGAAAGCAAAATTACTTACCTTGTAATAGGTGTTATCCCAGGACAGCAGGATGTAGTCCTCCATATGGGTGACGTCACTGACGGAGCCCTAGTGCGGGAAAACTTTCTGTGAAAGTTTCTAGAAACTTTTGACTGGCCCTGAGAGGCCACTGAGCATGCCCAGCATGCCATGATATTCTCTGCCACAGGGGTCTCTCTTCAGTCTCATATGTAGCAATATGCTTTAGCAAAAATAAAATAATAAAAAGGTATAAAACCCAACTCCGAGGGGTGGTGGGTGGGTTTCGTGAGTACTACATCCTGCTGTCCTGGGATAACACCTATTACAAGGTAAGCAATTTTGCTTTATCCCAGGACAAGCAGGATGCTAGTCCTCACATATGGGTGATTAGCAAGCTAGAGGCTGAATCATTCTGAATGGAGGCAACATTGAAGTATTGTTGAAAATGAGTCAGCCGAAGATCACAGCAGATTGGATGTAGAAGGAGTTGGGATTAAACTGGAAATATGTTCTTTAAGACAGATTGTCCATAGGCTGAATCTTGTCGACCCTGCTTGTCCAAACAGTAATGAGCTGCAAAGGTGTGAAGAGAACTCCATGTTGCTGCTTTACATATGTCAAGAATTGGCACTGAACGATAGTGTGCTACTGAGGTTGACATTGCTCTTACTAATGTGCCTTTACTCGCCCTTGGAGAGGAAGGCCTGCTTTTTCATAGCAAAACTGTATACAATCTGCTAACCAGTTGGATAGAGTATGTTTATCCACTGGTTTACCTGGTTTGTATGGATCATAAGAAACAAATAGTTGAGTAGATTTCCTGTGGACTGTAGTGCGGTTTATGTAAAATGCTAGTGCATGCTTACAGTCCAGGGTGTGTAAGGCTGTTTTTCCTTGATGGGAATGAGGCCTTGGAAAGAATGTGGGTAAAACTATGGATTGGTTCAAGTGGAATTCCGTAACTACTTTGGGAAGGAATTTTGGATGTGTATGGAGAACCACTCTCATGTAGAAATTTTGTATAGGGTGAGTATGTGACAAGTGCTTGTAACTCACTAACCCTTCTAGCTGATGTAATGGCTATGAGGAAGATAGTTTTCCATGTGAGAAATTTAAGATCACAGGAATCTAAAGGAGAACGCATGAGCCTTGTTAAGACTAGATTCAGGTCCCATTCTATGACTGGTGGCTGAATTGGTGGTTTTAAGTGCGTTAAACCTCTCATAAATCTAGTGACGAGAGGTTGTGTGGAAATTGGTGCATCTCCCATCTTGTTATGGTAAGCTGAGATTGCACTTAAATGTACCCTTACAGATGAAGTCTGGAGACCAGAGTCTGAAAGATGGTATAAGTAATCTAGTAGAGAAGTTGTGGAGCAGGAGAAAGGATCAATACTCTGTTGCCTGCACCACCAAGTAAACCCTTTCCATTTCAAAGAATAGTTCTTACGTGTTGAAGGTTTACGTGAAGCTAGAAGCACTTGAGACACATTAGTGGAAAGATTCAGTGGTTGTAAGATCAAGCTTTCAACATCCATGCTGTCAGGGATAGGGATTGAAGGTTGGGATGGCACAACCGACCCTGATCCTGAGTTATGAGAGGGGAGCTACTCCCAGGCGAATGGGATCCCTGATCGAGAGGTCTAGAAGTGTGGGAAACCATACTTGTCTAGGCCAATATGGGGCTATGAGTATCTTGGACCCCTTGTCCTGTTGTAGCTTCACTAGAGTTTTGGTTATGAGCAGTATCGGAGGATACGCGTATAGTAGGTCTGAGTTCCAAGGGCAAGCAAAGGCGTCCTTGGCTGGCTGGTTTTTCTGTTTGTGTAGAGAACAGAAGCTGTGCACTTTGTGATTCAGGTGTGACGCAATGAGGTCTATTGTTGGTTGATCCCATCGTTGAAAAATCCTGGTCGCTACTGAGGGATCCAGGGACCATTCCTGTGGGTGGAATTGACGACTGAGTTGATCAGCTAGTACATTTTGAGTGCCTGCCAGATAAGTGGCCCGGAGAAACATTGAGTGTGTTAGGGCCTAGGCCCAAATCTGTGCAGCTTCTTGACAAAGGAGATATGAGCCCATACCTCCCTGTTTGTTGATGTACCACATGGCTACTGTGTTGTCCGTTTGGATCAGAACAGACTTGTGTGAAAGGCAGTCCTTGAACGCATGCAGCGCATAACATATAGCTCGAAGCTCTAGGAAATTTATTTGAAAAGTTGCTTCGAGCTTTGTCCAAGTACCCTGGGTTTGGAGATTTTCCATGTGAGCTCCCCAACCCAAGGTGGATGCATCTGTAGTTAAAGTGATCTGTGGGACTGGTTGCTGAAAAGGTAGGCCTTTGCACAAGTTATCCATGTTTGTCCACCAAAGTAGAGATAATCTTAGTTGGTGGGTCACTTGAATTGGATAATGAAGCGGTTGAATGGCTTGGATCCATTGTGATCTTAGAATCCATTGAGTAAACCTCATGGCAAGCCGTGCCATAGGAGTGACATGAACTGTGGAGGCCATGTGGCCTAGTAAGGTTAGAAACTGATGAGCTGTTGCTTATTTATTTATTTATTTATTTAACATTTTTATATACCGCAATTCATGTAGCAAAGTTACATATCATTTCGGTTTACATTAAAACAATAACAAGCATGTAAGAATGCAATTACATTACAACAGGGGAGTGAACTAGGATAAGAGAGAACATAAGGCATAATAATAGTTATAGAAAAATATTAAATAATAGTTATATTGTGAGTTTTTTGAAAGATTGGTTGTAGATCTGGGAGAGAATTAGATTAATAAATTATACGGATTATGGATCATTTATTTGTGATGAGGGAGAGAGATGAAGTGTTATTCTAGATTGTATTCTGATTGATGGACTAGTGCGTAGTCTCATGGATGGTAAAGTGAGGAACGAGTAATTTCTGTGAGTAAATGGATTTTGCCAGGAGTGAAAGTGTCTTTGCCCGATCTACGGGTAGAAAGGCTCTTGAAAGGATAGTATTCAAGTCTGCACCTATGAATTGAAGTAGGTGAGACGGAGTGAGATGGGATTTTTGATAGTTGAGAAAACCCATGGAGTGAAGGAGAGAAATCCTTCGACTGAGAGAAGTGAGAGCTCCTTGTTGAGATTGACTTCTGATGAGCCAGTCGTCTAGATATGGAAAAACATGGACACTTTGTGCAAGTGTCCTGCTATTACTGCCAGACATTTTGTGAATACTCTGGGGGCAGAGGCTAGGCCGAATGGCAGAACTCTGTACTGGAAATGTTGATGGCCCACCATGAAGCGCAGGTACTTGCGATGAGGAGGGAATATTGGAATGTGAGCGTAAGCGTCTTGAATATCCAGAGAACAAAGCCAGTCTCCTGTTTGAAGAAGTGGAAGCATGGTGCCTAGAGAAACCATACTGAACTTTTCCTTCTTCAGAAATTTGTTGAGATTTCTGAGGTCTAGGATGGGACGTAGGCCTCCGGTTTTCTTTGGAATGAGGAAATAACAGGAGTAGAATCCTGTGCCCTGCTGAGTCCAGGGCACTAGCTGTACAGCCCTGGCTCTCAGAAGGATGGATAATTCTGCTTGTAGATGAATTAGCTGAGAATGTTATTGTGAGAAGAAACTCGGAGATTCTGGTGGAATTGAGTTTGTAACCTCGAGAGACTATGGTGAGTACCCATTGGTCTGATGTTATTTTAACCAATGTTTGTGAAAATAGGATACTCCTCCTCCTACTGGCAGATCTGGTCGAGGATTCAGGAGATGGAGTTGTTCCCTGGCCTGTATTTCAAAAACCCGCAGCAGGGCCTGTCTGTGGAGGGGGTTGCGGGCGAGTCGCTCTTGGCTGTCTAGCTTGGGATTGCTGTTGCGGTCTGGTTGACCTACCCCTAGAGGCTTGAGGGTAGTATCTCCTTGGCCTGTGGTATGGGCGTCTGGTTTCCCTCCTGGGTTGTCGACGAGGAGGTTGTGTAGAGGGATCTTGTGGAACTTGAGACAACTGTTGTAAGATTTCTGTATGGTCCTTAAGCTGTTGTACTGCCTCTTGGACCTTTTTGCCAAACAAGTTGTCCCCCACACACGGCAAGTCAACAAGTTTATCCTGGACCTCAGGCCTGAGGTCCAAGGCCTTGAGCCATGCCCATCTATGAGCGGTGATTCCAGCAGCTGCTGTCCTGGAAGCCGTCTCATAACTGTCGTAGGCCGCCCTCACCTCATGCTTCCCTGCTTCTAGGCCTTTATGGACTATGGCCTGTGCTTCTTCTTGAAATTGTGTTCGTAAAGAGGTGACAAATTCTTCCATCTGCTTCCAGAGATTTCTCTGATACTGTATACAGTTGATAGGAAGAGATTCTGGAATTTAGGATGCCCCCCTGATACACCTTTCTTCCCAGGGAATCGAGAAATCGGTGCTCTTTACCTGGTGGGGTTGATGAGTGTGGGCGGACATGCTTAGATCTTTTCTGGGCAGATTCCACTACCACAAATTGATGGGATAGTTGCTGTTTTTGGTATCCTAGAGCTGCCTGTACGCCCCTTCGTACGCACAGAGGACAACTAAAGACCAGGATCGGAGAAGCTCACACCAAAACAAAGCATGATGGAAGAGGTAGAAAAGAGGAATGGAATAGCAACACAATCCATTGAAGTCTGCATCAACAAAGGTAAATATGGCTGCACATTTTCAAAGAAATCAAATACCAAATACAAGTCAGTAGTAAAGAGGAACCCAAACACTAACATCATCCAAGTGAAAAAGACTAATTATCAAAACACGCTAAATCTGAACAAACTATTAACTTTAACATTCCTCCTAGTTAATGCACAATTAATAAAAAAAAATTCCCAATAGTAATTGACCTATTGTATGACATCAAACCAAATTTCATAGCTATCACCGAATCTTGGTTAAAAAAAATCTGGCATTATCCTAAAAAACCAAATAGCACATCAAAATTATGACGTTTTCTCAATCCCCAGGATTAATAAATGCGGCGGTGGCTTGGTACTAATTATTGAAAAAAAATTCAAATGTAAATTAATTCAAACTATACCCCCTCAAAACCATGAGATTGTAATGTTTGACACCAAACATACTCAAATATGCCTTATCTATTGCCCCCCCCCCCAGCTTACTTGAGCTAAATATATCCCCGCTAATTGAATATTTAACAGTAAACTTAAACCCCTCCAAACCAACCATCGTTCTTGGAGATTTCAACCTTCACATGGACACACATCCTCTATCTAATTCATGCCAGACCCTGAACGATTTGATGACAGCACTAGGATTCACATTAATCACAGATAGACCCACACACAAAGCAGGACACTCAATTGACCTCACATACATCAACCATAGCTTCTTTGAACAGTTAAGCTCTAAATAAAGTCAAATTCCATGGTCAGACCACTTCCTAATTCAGTCCAGTATTAAGTGTATAAAGCCAAAGGAAATAATAAAAAATGAACCACTAGAGTTTAAATACCGTCCACCATTTAACATCGAAACCTTAAAGATTAAACTAGAAGAAACACTAATACACTCTGACCACAAAGACTGTGTTTCCGCGACCACAGAATGGTTGATGAACATGAGTAAATTGGCTGATGACATTAACCCCTTAAAAACAATGAAAATACAAGAGCCTAGGCAAAAAAAACCCATGGTTTAATGAGAGAATAAAAGAAGTCAAACAAAATCTGAGGAAAAAAAGTGGAAAAAAGATAAATCAGAGGAAAGTTTAACCAAATTCAGGAAACATCTAGCCTATTATAAAAAAGTAATTCTCGACGCAAAAATACAATTCTTTAGCTCAAAAATTGAAAAATTTACAAATAACCCCAGAGCTCTATTTAACATAGTAAAGAATTTGACTACGGATAAAACAGAGGAACCCCACACCCCACAAGAGAATAAATGCAATGAAATCGCACATTATTTCTCTGATAAAATAACTAACCTCAAAGCTAAGATACCAATATCGACAAAGCAAGAAATTAAGATGCACAAAAGAGATGTGACACCATGGTCCAAATTTTACGAAGTATCCCAGATCGAAGTGGAATCCATGATAACAAATTTGAACCCCGCCCCTCATAAAATTGAAACCATTCCCAACATGGATATAAAAAACACTAGCTGACATAACCTCCCCCACTATAGCAAAAATAATTAACCTATCACTTAGTGAAGGCCTTATGCCAGACTCTCTTAAAGGTGCAATAATTAAACCGATACTGAAGAAAAAAAACAGCGACCCAAACATCTTGAGTAATTATAGACCTGTTTCAAACCTACCCATGCTCGCTAAATTAATAGAAAAAACGATACAAAAACAGCTAGCTGAACACCTAGACAACATGGCATACTTTACCCCTCACAACACGGCTTTAGGAAACATTATAGTACTGAAACATTACTTATCGCTCTAACAGACAATGTACTACGTGGGTTTGACAGTGGGAAACACTACATCATGATATTATTAGACCTATCAGCAGCATTTGACACAGTAAATCATAACATACTACTTTTTTTTTTTTTTTTTGCTTTCATTGTTTAACTGGTTCCCCCTAGTTTATTGTAAACCGGTACGATAAGACTTGGTTCTTGAGCATCGGTATATTAAAAGATTTTAAATAAAATAAATAAATAAATAAATAGGCTTGAAGAAATAGGACTACAAAACAAAACAATTGAATGGTTCAGGTCCTACCTAAACAATAGATTTTTTCAGGTACAGATAAAAAACACTATATCAGACAAAATCAAGCTAAAAACCGGAGTCCCCCAGGGATCAGCACTCTCGGCAACTCTATTTAATATTTACATGCTGCCCCATGCCACCTCTTGGCAGGTCTAGGTATCATACATTACATATATGCGGACGACATCCAGCTAATTTTATCAGTAGATGAAACAATTGAAAAAACGTTGAACCTAGCAATGTTGTACCTAGATATAATTAAACAACTGCTGTGCCAAATGGAACTAGTAATTAATATCGAAAAAACAGAATTCATACACTTTGAATGAAAAAAAACTGAATTAATCCAGAATCCCATCAAAATTAGAAACGATCAGATAGTGGAACTAACCGAAAAAACTCGAAACCTAGGAGTAATAATTGACAGTGAAATCAACCTCCAACATATATCATTGAAAGTCAGAGAGGGGTACGCGAAACTAATGGTCCTTAGAAGGCTAAAACCACAACTAACCCTAGCACACTTTAGAACTGTTCTTCAAGCACTTATTTTCGCTAGCACAGACTATTGTAACACACTCTTCCTTGGATTACCACAATCAACACTAAGACCACTCCAAATCTTACAGAACTCTTCAGCCAGAATTCTAACTGGAAAAAGCAGAAGGGACCACATCACTCAAACTCTTGCGGAATTACACTGGCTGCCAATCAAACAAAGAGCACAATTTAAAACGCTTTGCACAGTCCACAAGCTAATCAATGAAGAACATACAGATTGGTTAAACACTGCATTAAGACTACATATTCCCCAAAGGAATCTCAGATCAGCAAATAAAGCCTTACTAACCATACCCTCTGTAAAGACAGCTAAACTGACACAAGTAAGGGAAAGAGCATTATCATTAGCCGGCCCTATATTATGGAACTCAATGCCACCCGAAATAAGATTAATGAGAGACCATAAACTCTTCAAAAAAAGCCTAAAAACATAGCTTTTCAAAAAAGCTTTTCAAAATGAGAATGGGGAATAGGTAGTACTAAGAAACTAGAAAAGGACTTATACACACAGGCAAAAGTCACCAGATAACATATGTGTGTTCTTTACTTTTATTTTTATCACACTTAAATTTTAAGTTAAAGAATTACAGTATATTGCATATATGGTTAGCCCATAAAGGGAATTTCAACACACACGACATATAGCTTATAATATTTTGAATCATGTATCTGAACAACTTCGGCACCCTCTGTTTAAAGTAAAATCTATTTCAAATTTATTCATGTGCCTATTTGTAAACCGTTGTGATGGTATATCACTAAACGATGGTATAGAAAAGTTTTTAAATAAATAAATAAATAAATAAATAAATAAATATGTAGTGTCTACACATTTGTTTACTGCTGAGACAGAACATGGGTGTTCCCAAATGCGGTGTTGGAGATCCAGGAGTACTTCATGTATTGGAATAGCCAATACTTGCTTTGGTGGGTCAACAAACTGAAGAACTTCTAAAGTTTGTTGCTTTGTATCTTGGTCTGCTGTCAGCTTAAAGGGAATGGTGTCTGCCATATCCTGTATGAATTTAAAAAAAGACAAATCTTCTGGTGGGGACTTTTTCCTCTCGTCTGGAGGTGAAGGCTCAGACATAAAGTCCTCAGATGATGTATCAGTTTGCTGATCATCCCAGGAGTCATCTGGTTCATCTCTATATGGAGATCTTGGGGAAGACCTGGGTGGGTGATGAAGGCCTGAAGGGCCTGGCTGTGGATCATCAGAGGGGAGTAATGGAGAAACTGTTTCCAGCGTTTTTGGTGGAAATTTGTCGATGACATCTTGATATCTCTGTAGAAGATGCTGAAAAAATGCCAAATCACGGGGTTGTAATTGCATCGATGGAACAGTAGTTGGTATCAATGCAGGTGTCTGTAACAGTGTCGAAGACGTCAACGGTGCTGGCATCGAGATCGGCCTCGAGGAGGTCGATGGTATTTGCGCATAGATGGATGTCGATGCCGTGATGAATCTCGGTGCCGGCATCGATTCCATGGTTGTCGTCTGTGTCGATATCGACACTGGCATCGGTTGGATCACTGGCATTGGCATAGTTACCGGCATCGATGCTATATGCATCGGCGGACCCGCCAGAACTTGTTGTTGTTGATCCTGTAAAGACTGTAAGACCGCTTGTCTGATTAGATCAGACAATTCCGGCGTTACAACTGATGGAACCAGAGCAGTTGTAAGTGGTGGCGGAGGCTGAGCGATGAGATCCTGTACAGAGCCCTGTGGAGGATCAGGCATCGATGGTGGTGGAGGAAGAGGCCCAGGCGCTTCGCCGTCGATTCCTCCTGGGGAATGGATCCGGACATCGACAGACGTTGATGTCGATGGTGATGTTTCATTTTAGGTTGCTCAGCATACTTCGTTGATGCCGTGGACGACGGTGGGGACGAATGATCCCCGGATCCTTTTGGGCGAGGTTTTTTAAGCAACATGTGCTTAGTAGCTCCAGCCGGAGACGACTTCGATGACATCGAGGGAGATGGTATAAGTTGTAGGTGAAACAAATGTTCCATTTTCTCTTGCCTTGCTTTCCTACCCTTCACCGTCATCTCAGCGCATTTTGGACAAGTATTAACATCATGCTTCTCACAGAGACACATGACACACTAAGTGTGGATCGGTGATAGACATTGTTCTGTTGCATACAGGGCATTTTTTGAATCCTGTAGCCATTTTTCGGTCGTCGATGAAAATGTGAGAGATCGTGAGAAAAAGTTATTTTACTCAAAGAGCAAAATATGAGACCAAGGTACTCACCAGCTGGTGGAAAAACCCCGAGAGACTCCAATGAGAGAGAATATAAGAAACTTTTTGTGACTTTTCAGTCAGAAATTGTAGTGAAATTCGCCCATGCCCCTGAATGCCGCACCGCCCCCGACACGTCCCCCAAGCAAAGCCCCGGGACTTACGCGTGTCCCGGGGCTTTGCGCGTGCTAGCGGCCTATGCAACATAGGCGCGCCGGCGCGCAAGTCCCCTGCGCGCGTAAATCTGGCTGGATTTACACACGCAGGGCTTTTAAAATCTGCCCCGATGTATAATTTAAAATCTCCTGTCCCGCGATGCCTATAGCAGCGCGGAAAAACGAAGACTGAAGAGAGACCCCTGTGGCAGAGAATATCATGGCATTCTGGGCATGCTCAGTGGCCTCTCAGGGCCAGTCAAAAGTTTCTAGAAACTTTGACAGAAAGTTTTCCCGCACTAGGGCTCCGTCAGTGACATCACCCATATGTGAGGACTAGCATCCTGCTTGTCCTGGGATAAAGACAGTAACTGCTCGTGAAAAGCTTTAACCTAGCACTTCTGAAAATAAAATAATGGATTTGTATGAGACACCTAAACAATCGGAAATGGAAAGCAAGCAGCAGCCAAAACAGAAACAGAAGTTGACCCACCAGTGCACACGCTGTCTGTGAATGATGGCAAGAAATGAAAAGCAGATGAAATGACAGACAGAGGAGCTCCAATTGGGGCAAAAGCTTTTTGATTCACAGGATCCAGCCTTTGACAATGAAAGTGCGGTGGATTCTGCAGATATGGAGCTGCACCAAGTTGCATTAGATGCTGAAGCAGATTATTTGCTGGAAAAACTTGAAGGGATAGAGGTAAGAAATCATTTTTTCATTGTGATTAAGCATTTTAGGGGTTGGAAGATTGCTGTAATTATGGCCTTGTTTAGAAGAGATATTTAATTTAATGTTAACACCATGTTTTATAGAAAAATGAAGGTTCTTCACAGAGAATATGGGGACATACCAGCTATCAATTTGTCCTGTCTGTACTGCTTTTGTCCAAGCATCAGGGAACCATCAGATACCAAAGGTAATCAAAACGACAATAAAAAAAAGTTCAGACCAGAAGATGCTCATGATTTCAGCTGGTGGACAGGGATAAGGGTGCTGAAGCCCCTTCTGGTACATGGTCTTTTTAAAAAAAAAAAAACAATTTAAATCAATTATACGTGTAGCCCTGTACAGTATTCTTACAAAATGCTTGGCTGGTATTCATATTGATGACTGCTTTGGTTGTGTTATAGAGGACCTAAGTCAAAAAAAGGCACGATTGTCTCCTGTGAAATGCCTTCAACATACAGGAAACATTAAAGAAAGTTTGTACCAAGTCGTGCCTCGAATGTGTTTTGAATCTTATTGTATTAGCAGCATATAAAAGAGGTGTGTAAAGTCTAAATAATGATGATTTGAATCTGGCCATTTACTGTATACATAGTGGGAAAAGTGCTTGCTATTATCTCTGGGAGAGAGCACCAGTCATTTTTTAGAACTGTATAATAATAAAACAACTGATGTGCATTATAAATGCTTTTTTCTTCTCTGTATTTTCAGAAATACATATTGAACTTGAAATACCATGTGAAAAGGAAAAAAAATGATTATTGATGTTTAATAAATTTCGCCATGGATATGAAATGATTAATAAAGAAAATATAAAAGTAATTAATAAACATGTATAAATGAACTAACAACTGTGTCAAGTGTGTTTTAAGGGTCTATGGAAGATTTTGGTAAACAAAGGACATCCCCCACACAAAGCATGTATAGGAAGCAATCCTTATGGCTTTATTAAGCCTCATTGATGACCTTGCTCAGACTGTAAAATGGATGATGCAGCAACCATTTCATGAATTAAGGGAATGGACATTGTAATGATCTAGGTGGGGGCAGATGTCTGGACTCAAGATCTGTGAATGGATAATCTAGTCAGGGAGAAACAATAGGGTAGATTTTTAAAGTTATGCGCAGGCGTAGATTTGTTCGCATGCCGCGAGCATGTTATAAAATCCAGGGTCAGCGCACGCAGGGGGGTGCACAATTGTGCAACCTATGCACACCGAGCCGAGCAGCCTGCCTCCGTCCCCTCCTAGGCCGCTCCGAAATCGAAGCGGCCTCGGAGGGAACTTTTTTCCACCCCTCCCCACCTTTCCCTCCCTTTCCCTACCTAACCCAACCCAACCCCCAGCCCTAACTAAATTCCGCCCCCCCCCCCACCTGCCCGAGGCAGGCGTAACTTGCGCGTGCCAGCGGGCTGCCGGGGCGCCATTCCCCGGCCCGGGGGCTGGTTCGGAGGCCTCGGTCACGCCCCCAGGCCAGCACCACACCCATGCCCCCGAATGCCGCGCCACCCCCGACACGCCCCCCAAGCAAAGCCCCAGGACTTACGCGCGTCCCATGGTTTGCGCGTGCCAGCGGCCTATGCAACATAGGCGCGCTGGCGCTCAAGTCCCCTGCAGGCGTAAATCTGGCTGGATTTACACATGCAGGGCTTTTAAAATCTTCCCCGATATATAATTTAAAATCTTTGGAGGAAAACAAAGGGTCTGATTGATTATGATAATCCACTCAAGAGAACTAACTTCACCATAAGGGAGGGTTGCTGTAGGCATTATAGTTGTTTTAACACCTGACAGTTTGGGCAGCTGCTTTTGTGATATAATACACAATACTTTTGAGGATTGCTGTGGTTACGTCTATGTGGGGAATGAAGGAACACCCAGGGACTATTAAATCACAGAAAATTTAATCAGTCGACAGTGTGTAAAGTTCTCCAAGGCCTAAAGAGATATTGATAATTCACTCAAAAGATCTGTAAATGATCATCCACTCAAGAGAACTAACTTATACTATGATGAGTGGATGTAGATACAATAGATGTCCATTGTGTGACAGAGGGGTCAGACAGTTTTGTGATACAGTACACAATACTTTTGAGGATTGTTTTGGGTTGCGCCCTTATGGGGGAATAAAGGTATATCCACTGACCAAAAAGGTTCATCAGTCTGCAGATTGCAAGGTCTGAAGAGGCTGAAACAGAAATAGATTCTTCAAACAACAAGAGCCAGAAGGCAAAATTTATAAATAAAATATCACTTACTAAATGGCGGCAACAAAGAAAATTAAAACTTAAGTAATGGTTATGCTTTAACTTTTATTTTTAGATATAATATTAAAACTATTGTAAAAGAAAAAAGCATGGCTGTTTTTTATTATCAGACCAAGAAAATATCTTAAAATCGGATACATCATTGAGCACAAACCAATAGCCAGAATATAGCGAGACATCTAAAGAAAAAATGAGAAGAATACACAGCTTTTCTGAGAGCAAACCAAATGAAGGTAAGTAAACATTTTTACATCTATACGAGCAAACCTCCAAGTAGTTCTCAGGTGTGTAAATGAAAAAGATATTGCCTTGTATTTTTACATGGCAGACCAAGAACTAATATGCCAACAACATCCAAAGAACCATCTTACAAAAATCCTAAAGATAAACAATATAGGCCTGGATACATCATTCATCGCTGAATGATGAATCCAGTGAAAACGGGGGGCGGGCGGGTCTGCGAAAGCCCGCAGCCTTTGCACCACCGCGGTGTGCCGGCTGCCGGCTTTTGCACCGAATAGCGCCACCGTGAAAGGTGGTGCTATTCGGCACGCTACTGCTGACGATAACGTTGGTAATGTTATCGCCGGCAGCGAAGACACCGCCAACACCGCCGCCTCCCCGCCCCGACTCCTCCCCTCCCCGTAATTTGTATGCTATTGCATAGTAAGTTATTTTCTGACTATAGTTTTACAAGTTACAAAATTCTTCTTAAATATTGTAAAAGGAATAAAATGTTTGACCTCATGTTATTTTTAATTTTTAGACTGAGAAAAAGTATCAAAATTGGATACATCATTGAGCACAGACCAACAGCCAGTATATAGTGAGACACCTAAAGAAAAACATGAAAAGACCAGACAGCTTTTCTGAGACCAAACCAAACGAAGGTAAGTAAACATTTTTACATCTGTAGGAGCAAGCTTCCAAATAGTTCTTAGGTATGTAAATGAAAATGATATTGTCAGGTGTATAAATGAAAATGATATTGCCTTGTATTTTTACATAGCAGACCAAGAACTGAATATGCCAACAAAATTTGAAAAACCACCTTACAAGAAACCTAAACAACATAGTAAGTATTTTTTTCTGTTACAGTTTTACAAGGTTACAAAATTCTTCTTAAAATATTGTAAAAGGAATAAAATATGTGGCCTCATGTTATTTTTAATTTTTATACCGAGAAAATGTATTTATTTATTTAATTCTTTTCTATACTGACATTCATGACACAAGTCATATCACATCGGTTTACATCGAACAAGGGTGAAATTAACATTAACTTAATTGTTTAAGAAGGGAGGTAAGTTACAGTGAAAGAGGGTTACTAGAGCTAGGAAAATAGAAGAAAGGTAGGGAGTGAAGGAAGGAACATATAAATGATAATGGTTACAACAATAGTATACTTATACGATAACTACATTGTGAATTACTGAATGTATGTTGAATACTGACCAACAGTCAGGATGTAGCAAGACCTCAAATAAAATACTAAAAGGTCACACAGCTTTTCTGAGAGCAAACCAAATGAAGTAAATATAGTTTTACAAGGTTACAAAATTATTTTTAAAATATTGTATAAGGAATAAACTATGTGACGCTATGTTATTTTTATTTTTTAGACCAAGAAAATGTTATAAAAGGGCAAATTTCCAAAAGAAAAGACAGCAAGATCATAGAGAGGAAACCAATGCACAGTGACACAGTAGAGAAAGATTATGAAAGCATGGCTTTTGATAATTGTACTGATAACTGTGTTTCAGAGGGATTGATAAATAACTATATATCAGGCTCCTCTGAAAATGCAACTGTAGAAAATGCAACTGCAATGAATTTTCTGCAATTTGTGAGAAGGCAGAGCCATAAATTAGAGAAATGTAATGGTGTGCTTTATTCAGAGGAATTTTGTTTTATTAATATAAATGAATAACTTTATTCATAGATGCACAAGACGGTGTGTGGCAAAGCATACAGCATGTTCTAAATAAAATAAACAGTTTTACCCAGTGACTATGCATAAGTGCATTTACATCTAAGATTTTCATAATTCTATGTATTCAGGAACGTTAAATCCTCAGGTTCTGGATGCTGATGATTTCTTAGACCAAGGCCTAGATTTTCTAAGCCACTGCGGCTTCCTGAATAGCGCTGTAACAGGGGGCGGGGGTGGGCCTGCGAAAGCCAGCAGCGATCGCACCTCCGCGGTGCAATCGCTGCCGGCTTTCGCACCTAATAGTGCTATCATTTATTTATTTATTTTTTGTTTTTATATACCGATAGTTCCTGTATACAATACATATCACTCCGGTTCACATTTAACAGAGATAACTATCGCCGGGGAGGCGGTTTACAAGGAACATATCGTATATAATAAACGGATAATCTAAAATAAAGTACAATCAATTATGAAACAACTAAGATCAACTTAGAACACAACTTGGAATATATAACTGAAGTAATATAAGCAATATGGACATTACATTATTGTTGTAAGACAAGGGTGGTTGTTGTTCTTGCTTTAGCTCTCTGGGAAAGCTTGACGGAAGAGCCAAGTCTTGAGTTTCACTTTAAAAGTAGTGTGGCATGGCTCAAGGCGGAGGTCCGGTGGTAGGGAGTTCCAGAGGGACGGGCCCGCTGTAGATAGAGCGCGTTTCCTCAGGGTAGATTTTGCAGGTTGGGTGATCATTCTGTTCTGGTATGCCCATCTGGTTGGTTTTTTAGAAGAGTGTAGTTGAAGCTGGAAGGTTAAGTTGAGGGGAGAGATGTTGTGTATGGCCTTATGAATCATCATGCAGGTTTTGAACTGAATCCTGTATTTGATGGGAAGCCAATGGAGATGCTGGTGGATCGGGGTGATATGGTCCCTTTTTTTGGCATTGGTAAGGATCCTTGCAGTGGCATTCAGTACCATCTGGAGTGGTTTGGTGGTGTATGCGGGAAGGCCCTGCAGGAGTGAATTGCAGTAATCTAATTTGGGGAGAATGATGGCTTGGAGTACTGTGCGGAAATCCCTGTAGAGTAGCAGGGGCTTTAGTTTCTTTAGCACTTGTAATTTAAAGTAGCATTCTTTTGTAGTGTTATTTATGAAATTATTGAGGCTGAGTCTGTTGTCTAGTAGTACTCCCAGATCTCTGACTTGAGGTGCGGTGGCATATCCTGAGGTGTCTGGAGAGTTGCTGGATGTTGGCGGGGCAGCTTGATCCGGTGCTATTATAAGGATTTCCGTTTTGTTGGTGTTTAGTATCAGGTTGAGGCTGGATAGAAGATCGTTGATGGATGAGAGGCATTTTTTCCAGAAGGCCATGGTTTTGTGTATGGTCTCAGTGATGGGGATGAGAATTTGTATGTCATCCGCGTATAAGAAATAGGTGAGCTTGAGGTTAGTAAGTAGCTGACAGAGTGGGAGAAGGTAAATGTTGAAGAGGGTGGGGGAGAGTGACGATCCTTGAGGTACCCCCATCTTGGCTTGGATGGGGTGAGATTCCTTGTTGTTTATCTTAACTTTGTATGTTCTGTTCTCTAGGAAGGACTTAAACCAGTTGAAAGCTGCTCCTGTGATGCCGATGTCTGTTAGTCGTTGTAGTAGGCTATGGTGGTTCACGGTGTCGAATGCTGAGGAAAGATCCAGAAGCGCGAGGAGACAAGGTTGACCTTTTTCAAGATTGAAGATAATGGTGTCCGTTAGTGTGGCTAATAAAGATTCGGTGCTCTTTTTCTTCCGGAATCCATATTGGTTAGTGGTGAGGATATTGTTGTCGTCAAGGAATTCAGAGAGTTGTCTGTTGACAATTTTCTCCATAATCTTAGCTAGCATAGGGAGGTTAGCTATAGGTCTGTAGTTAGCCGGATCTGTGGTGGGAAGGTTAGGTTTTTTGAGGAGAGGTTTGAGCGATGCTAACTTGAGCTGGTCAGGAACTTGGCCTTGGGCGAGGGAGCAGTTAATGATTTCTGCAACTGGCTTGGCAATGATGTCATGTATTGAATTCAGCAGGTTTGATGGTATATGGTCTAAGGGGTGAGAGGATGGTTTTATCTTCTTAAGGATATTCGCTATTTCTAAGGTGGACGTGGGTTCAAGAGTTTCGAGCGTTGCTGTGTATGTGTTGGGTTGAAGAGCGGTTGCTGTAGCTGATTGCGGTCTGTGGTTGCTTGCGTGGATTGTGTGGGGCGTTGGCCCTTTGAGAGGGGCTACGAGTGCGGTGATTTTGTTGTTGAAATAGTCGGCAAGTTCACTGGCTTTTTTTAGAGCTTGGTCATCTGGGATGTTTGGTCCGGGAGGTTTAGTGAGGGCAGAGACATAAGAGAATAGGGCTCTTGAATCAAATGAGAAGTGGTGTATCTTTTTGGAGAAGAATTCTCTTTTTGTTTTGTTGATTTCGTTTCTGTAGGTGTTGAGGCATGATTCGTAGTTGAGGAGGGTTGTCGTAGACGGGCTTTTACGCCATTGGTTTTCCTTGTTTCTAAGCTCGTGTTTACGAGACTTCAGCTCTGTGGTAAACCAAGGTTTCCTGTTGTCTTTGTCCGGGTTGATAGACTTTGTTGTCATGGGACACACTTGATCTGCAACCTTGTTGGTGATGTTGATCCATGATGAGGTTGCTGAGTTGGCGTTGGTGAGGTCCAGATTCATTAGTTCTTTAGCTAGGTGTTTGCTTAGGTGATCTCCTGAGCACTGTTTCCTGACTGAGATGGTGATTGTTTGAGTTGTTTGGGGAAGAGGGTCACGGATCTTTAACATTGATGAGATGACTCGGTGGTCAGTCCAAGGAACCGCAAGGCAGGTAGGGGTGGAGTGGGATGAAAAGGTGGTGCTATTGGGCGCGATAGTGACAGCGAAAAGGGCTCTTACCTTTTCGCCATCAGCAAAGTCATCATGGAATCCACCCCGCCTCCTCCCTTTCCGGTTCGGATTCTGCCCCGACTCCACCCTGATTTAGTGATCGCACTTGAAAAGTCCCTTTTTGTGTGCGATCGCTTTGGAAAATGACCCCCCAAGTTAGTAAACTCAGGCAGAGTTATAGAGAAATTCCATATTGTTGTTCTTGTGATAAGGAACAGGGGAGGAGGTGAACGCAGGGTTTTAAGGTTTATTTTATCCAGCCAAATCATACATAAAAAGAGAATGCATTTAATATACTTGAATAAAGAGGTACAATCTATGTTTTGCAAGGAGTCTTGTAGATCTCATGTCACCAACAAAGCTCATAGATGCAGAGCTGTTAGACCTAAGCTAAAAAGCTGCATGCAGAGCTTGGATGGTCAGAGCATAAAAAGGTCATGCTCGATGATGTCTCAAAATTTGAACAGCATTTAGGTGTAAACATAAGAATTGTACTTTATCCAAAAGAATGGTGGCATTTTAACACAAATGACAGACCTGGATTCTATAAAAAAAATTTTATGTTGCTACATGATGACCATTTCTATGGCATATTAGATATACAAAAATTCTATGGTGAGCGAAGCTTTTGTAAATTTTGCTAGAAGCCATACAGTCATAAATGTAGGGGAAGATAACGTAAATTGTGCTGTGAGCCCTTGATCGCTGGAGACAAACACTTGTGTTTTATGCCCCCTATTGATCAATCACAAATATCTGAAAATATATATTTTATGATTTTGAGTGTATGCAGGAAACAGGCTGGCATATTCCAAATTACATATATGTGACCGATTGAAGCAACTAAAGAAAATGGGAATTCAAAGGTCATCGGTGTGCCCGACTAACCGGAGCCCACCCTTAACCGCAGGGTGCCCAGCGACATAGGACGGAGGACCGGGGGGGGGGGGGGGAGCGCAACAAAGGGCGAATGGCCGAAACCCCCCCTTAACATCAACCCCCGCCTGCGATCCCAGTTGCTGTCCTGCCCTGACCCCGCCCGGGGTCATGACGTCAGGAGGGGTGTCGGTGGCGCCCGCCGGTGACTATCGCAGCCCTTTAAAGGGACGCGACACGAGGCATGCAACCCCTTTTTGGATTTGGGTTTGGGTTACAAACAGCTTTTGATGGGTTACAAACAGCTTTTGAATTTAATAGTTGTTTTTTCCATGGTTGACCAAGCTGTTATAATAATAAAGACCAGAACCCTTTAACAGCTACATTTGGTTTTTTATTTATTTTATTTATTTAAACATTTTATATACTGTCCATGTAAAGATCACAACTGTTTTCAATAATAACACTCATAGGTATAAATTAGTAAATAATGACGGGTTATATAGGAGGTATTCATAAACAGGCAGTAATATCTATCAATTGAATTGTTCAAATACATATTAATTAAAGATCAAGGATATAAGATGTGAAATACAGAAATAAATAAAATAAAATAAATTTCACATATTATTCTGTGCTTTGTATTGAGATTCTTGCAATCTTTCATTAATTTGTTTCTCATGGATCTTGACCTACTTGTTATTGTAGATCTCTACATTCTGATGTTTTAAGTTAGGTTGTATGCATTTTTGAATAGCTATGTTTTTAGTTCACATTTACATCTTTCTATCTGAAATCAAACGTAACATTTCAGGTAAAGAATTCCAAAGTTTTGGGCCCGCTATGGAAAGAAGAATACCATGTTCTGTCTACCTAGCTTGATTATTTATTTATTTGTTTTTTTATTTATTTGTTTTTATATACTGTGTTCGATTTGGATATCACATCTGTTTACATATAACTTAAAAAGTGCAGGAAGTCAAGCATTTCCTTTTGTTTCGTACAGAGAATACTAGAAGCAGTAAAGTGAGGAGTAACGGTAACATGATTAAAAAATGAAGGTGGTAATAGTAATAAACAGTTAAATAACATTTGTGATTGTAATAAACAATATGGTAGTGATAGTAATAAGCAATACATAGCAGCATTTGTAATCATAATAAACAGTAAGTAACATTTGATGTAGGTTGTATCTCTGGCAATGGCATGGGGAGCATGTTATATATATACATATATGGTGAATCTGAGATAGTGTTGGTATGTTACAAAATTAGGTGTTAGGGAGAAACATCATGGGTAATGACCTGATAGATGTGGCATAAAGGCTATAGAGTGGATAGACATTTAATTATGGTGTGTTGGGTGTGGGTGGTATTTTCCTTGCCTGTGGGGATTAGGGCTTGGTTTGGGGTTCGTTCATGTTTGTTGTTGGGAAGGCTCTGCGGAAAGCCATGTCTTTAGATTTTTCTTGAACGATTGGGAGGATGGTTCTGTTCTTAGTTCTGTGGGGAGTTTGTTCCATAGGGTGGTGCCGGCAATTGATAGTGTTTGTTCCCTTGTTGATATCAATTGAGTGGCTTTTGGGGACGGTGTTTGTAGAAGGCCAGAGTTTGAGAAGCGCATGTTCCGAGTGGGGTGGTGTAGGTGAATGGGGGTGGTAAGCCAGTTGGTTTTGTCGTTATGGAGAATTTTGTGAATGATGGTTAGAGTCTTGTACTGTATTCTCTGAGGGATGGGTAGCCAATGTAGGTCTTTGAAGATGGGTGTGATGTGGTCTGATCTTGAGCTGTTTGTGAGAGCTCTAGCCGCTGCGTTTTGGAGTAGTTGGATAGGTTTAAGGGTGGAGGCTGGGAGACCTAGTAGTAGAGCATTGCAGTAATCGAGTTTGGAAAAGAGGAGAGCCTGTAGAACTGTACAAAAGTCTTGTGGGTATAGAAGTGGTTTTAGTTTTTTTAGGATTTGGAGTTTGTGAAATCCGTCTTTTAGCAGGTTGTTGATGTGTTTCTTGAAGTTTAATTGATTGTATAGGGTGACACCAAGGCTCCTTACTGTGAGGAGTGTTTGGTCTGTGGCGGAGTCAGTGGATGGGGGTGGGGAGTGTTTGTTGGATATGTGTAGGATTTCTGTTTTGGTGTGGTTGAGAGTGAGGGATAGTTGTGAGAGTAGTTGTTTATTGAGGTTAGGTGAGAGTTCCATAGTTTTAGAGTGTGCTCAATGGAGTGTTTGATTGGAAGAAAAATTTGCACATCGTCGGCGTAGATATAGTGGAGTAGTCCTGTTTCGTTTAGGAGTTTGCACAGTGGGGTCATGTAGATGTTGAACAATGTGAAGGATAGAGATGAGCCTTGTGGTACTCTGTGGGGGAGGGGATTTGCTTGGATTCAGTAACATTGAATTTGACCTTATATGACCTGTTGGACAGATAAGGGTAGATTTTAAAAAATTGCGCGATCGCGTACTTTTGTTTGCGCACCAGGCGCAACAAAAGTACGCTGGATTTTATAAGATACGCGTGTATCTTATAAAATCCGGGGTCGGCGTGCGCAAGGGGGTGCACATTTGTGCAACCTGTGCGCGCCGAGCCCAGCGCGCGCTGCCTGTTCCCTCCGAGGCCGCTCCGATTTCGGATTGTGTCTGATAGGGATAGTAGTAGAGTTTTGGTACTGAGCGAGGTTCTGAAACTGTGTGTGTGTGGGGGGGGGGGGGGGGTGGCAGGGGAGAGTATATTGTTGGTGTCAAGGTATTCACAAAGTTGACGGTTCACAATTTTTTCGAGGATCTTGGCTATGAAGGGTAGGTTCGAGATTGGTCTGAAATTTGCTAGGTCAGTTTCATCGAGATGAGGTTTTTTGAGTATTGGTTTGATGCTGGTGCATTTTAGCTCATCGGGGAAAGTTCCTTGTTCAAGCAAGTGGTTGATTATGGTTGCTATTGGTTTGGCTATGTGATTGGGTTTTTGTTTGAGGGATTTTATAGGAATTGGGTCAATGGGATGAGATGCAGGATTGATGTTTTTTATGATTATTTCAATTTCAGTTGATGCGACGCAGTCAAAATGTGTCCATTTGTTGTTGATCATGTGTGGTTCAGTTGTATCTTTGAAGTTTGCGTTGGAGTTTTTTGTGATTAGGTTTAGTGTTTTGTTATTGAAGAATTGGGCTAGTGCGTCGCTGGTGTTTGTCCATTTGGCTGTTCTGAGAGAGTTTTGGATTGGTTGGGTGAGATTGCTGACATAAGCAAAGAGGGTTCTGGGGTTGAACTGGTGGATGTGTATTCTCACAGCATAGTAATCACGTTTGGCCTTATTTATGTTGGTTCTGTAGATGAATAGTATGGTTCTGAAGCTGTCTTTCAGTTGGGGAGTGGGGGGTTTTCTCCACTCTTTTCGGCTCGCCTTAGGAGGAGTTTGGTTTTCTTCAGTTCGGGGGTGTACCAAGGTGCTTTCTCCTTGGTAGATGGTTTGAGTTCTTTTCTGATGAGTGGGCATTTGATTCTGGTGACTTCTGTGTTGATGTTG
This sequence comes from Rhinatrema bivittatum, assembly GCF_901001135.1. NCBI lineage: Eukaryota > Metazoa > Chordata > Amphibia > Gymnophiona > Rhinatrematidae > Rhinatrema > Rhinatrema bivittatum. Next base: position 133,816,683 of record NC_042616.1, on the reverse strand, counting down.
AGCCATGAGTCTACGGCGGAGTTAGTGTCCATTGTGTTAAGGGATTTCAGAACGCTCGGGAGTATTTCGATTAGGTCTTCACTGGTGCATGATTTGTTGAACTCGATTAGTTTATTGCGTTTCTTTGGTTCCAGGGGAGGGTTTACAAGTTGTAGATTGGTTTGGATTAGTTTGTGGTCTGACCAAGGAATTGCGGTTGCTGTTGGGGGTGTGAAATTTGAGATTTTTTCATTGGTGAAGATGATGTCGATTGTATGGCCCGCTTTGTGGGTGGTTTTTTTAATTATTTGTTTAAATCCAATTAAATTCATGGAGTCAGTGAGGAGTTGGCATGTGGTTGTGTGTGTGGGGAGGGGGAGGGGGGTGGGGGGATTGGTCCATATGTAAGTTGAAATTGCCCAGTATTATTGCAGGTTTGTCCATGTCTATGTCGTTGGCAATGGTTTCTATTAGTGGGGATAGGCTGTGTTTGAGGATTCCTGGTGGAGAGTAGAGGAGGAGGATTTGGAGGGTCTTTGATTTGAAGTGCCATATTTCAATGGGAAGAGAGAGGTTGGTGGGGTGGAGTTTGAATTTTAGTTTTTTTGCTACTATGAATAGCAAGCCACCTCCTTTTTTTTGGGGTCTGGGAAGGGAGAATATGTTGTAGGTTTTTTTGGGTAGTTGGTTGATAAGGACTGTATCAGAGCTTTTGATCCATGATTTGGTGATGCAGGGTGATTATCCATTAGGAAGTTATGTATCAGTGGCAGTTTATTTGTGATTGATTGTGCGTTGATTAGTGTCAGGGTGAGGATGGTGATGCACTATCTAGCTAGCTGCAGTCATGCAAGGTATAGAGAACATGGTACAAATCTACTTTTCTTTCACCTTTCATCCCTCCAAATAACATTATATCATCACTGATGGGAACTGTGATGTTCGTACGTATGACTGTGCATGTTAAACTGCCCCCTAAAACCCACTCACCCCACAAACCTCACCCTAAGTTACTAGTGCCCTCTCTTACAGTGGCATAAATAGTTTAAAAATCAGTGGGCCTCCACCGAGGCTCTCTCTCTCCATCTCCCTGAAACGGGATTTGTGATAAATCCCATTTTGGCTGTAATGCACAGCTATCACAGGCATAATTTTATTTTATTTTATTTTTTTTTATTTAACAGCTTTTCTATACCGACATTAAAATACACATCATATCGGTTTACATAATAACAGTAGATAGAAAATACAAATAACGAGGGGAGGGGGACAACTAAGAACAGGGGGTCGGAGGGGGGACCCCAAAACTAAGATAGAAGGAGAGAAGGCGAGAGGAACAGTAACAAGGTTAATTAGATGTGTATGAGTACATTATATACATTATATACAAATTGAGCCAGGGGTAGGTGGAAGCAATTATACAGTTATACAATTATATAGTTATACATTTATACAGGCAGGCAGGCCGGCCAGGAAAAAGAGGGGGGGGGGGGGGGGGGGGTTAGTGGAAGTGACGGGGGATCAGAAAGTTAATCTGGGAAGGCTTGATGAAAGAGCCATGTTTTTAACTGTTTTCTAAATTTGAAGGGGCAGGGTTCCATACGGAGGTTGGGCGGTAGATCATTCCAGAGCTTAGGGCCGGCAATTGAGAAGGCGCGATTCCTAGTGGCCGAGAGGCGGGCTTTCCTGAGAGAGGGAACTAGAAGGGAACATTTATGAATAGTTCTGGTCGGGCGTGAGGATTGAGTGGGTCGGAGGGGTTCATTAAGCCAGGAGGAGTTGTGGTTGTAGATAGCTTTGTGTATAATAGTGATGGCTTTGAACAAGATGCGGGAAGAGATAGGGAGCCAGTGAAGGTTTTTGAGGATAGGGGTAATATGATCTGATTTGCGTGCATTACTGATGATTCTTGCTGTGGCATTTTGCAGTACCTGGAGGGGTCTGATAGAGGAGGAAGGAAGGCCGAGATACAGGGAGTTGCAGTAGTCTAGCTTAGATGTTAAGGTGGCTTGGATGACAGTTTTGAGGTCATGGGTGTGGAGAAGGGGCTTGAGCTTTTTAGGACCATGAGTTTGTAAAAACCTCCCTTGATAACCGAGGTGATGTGGTTTTTGAGGTTCAGGTGAGGGTCTAGTAGGACACCTAAATTCCTTACAGCGGGATGCGAGAGGGGAGAAGTAGTTAGGGGGTCAGTGGGAGTATTAGGCATAAAGGTTTGGTGGTTATGTATGAGGAGTAGCTCAGTTTTGGCAGAGTTAAGGGCGAGTTGAATGGATGTGAGTAGGGTGTTGATGGAGGAGAGGCATTTCTCCCAGAAACTTAGTGAGGTAGTTATTGTGTCGTGGATGGGGATGATGATTTGGACGTCGTGTGCATAGATGTAGAATTTGAGTCCTAGATCAGTTAGGTGATGGCAGAGGGGGAGGAGGTATATGTTGAATAGTGTGGAGGAGAGGGAAGAGCCTTGTGGTACACCTTGGGAGAGGGAGAAGCGTGAGGATTCTGATTGGCCAAATTTGACAGAGAAGCATCTGTTAGTGAGATAGGATTTGAACCATAGAAGTGCAGTGCCAGAGATGCCGATGTCAGTGAGGCGGGCAATGAGAAGGTCGTGGCTTATCGTGTCGAAGGCGGCGGATATGTCGAGGAAGGCAATGAGAAAGTTTTGTCCTTGGTCAAGGCCAGTGAGGATTAAGTCTGTGAGGGATAGGAGGAGGGTTTCGGTTCTTAAATTTTTGCGAAAGCCAAACTGTGCTGGGTGAAGTATGTTGAAGTCCTCAAGGTATGCCATGAGCTGTGTATTGACTACCTTCTCCATTATTTTAGAAATAAAAGGGAGATTGGAGATGGGGGCGGTAGTTAGTTGGGTCTTTGGGGTCTAAGGAGGGCTTCTTGAGCAGGGGTTTGACTATGGCATGTTTAAGGGGGTCAGGGATGGAACCTGAGGAAAGGGAGCAGTTAATTAGGTCGGCTATGGGTGCAGCAATGGTGTTGGGGATGGAGATGATTTTATTTCTAAAATTTTATTTCTAAAATCATGGAGAAGGTAGTCAATACTACAAGTAATGCCAAGAAAAAAGGTGTAGTTAAATCCTGCAATAGTGTGTGTTATGTTATCGTAAGCAACATTAAACAGCCCTCATTTACATTTTCTCTGCCCAAACTCTTCCCTCTTGAATAAATTTGCATTTGCATGAAGCAATATTTATCGCATGCATTATTGCAGGCATTAGGGCCCTAATGCCCGTAATAACACCCTAACACATTCTGATGAATGACCCCCTTAGTGTTCGCTGCGATGTGTATGGTTGTAAAGTCATACCTACCATACTGGTGCTACTAGAATGAACAATTTTGAATATTAGCTTTAATACTTTAAAATAGATTTGGGATAGGACTGGCAGCCAGTATAGTGAAATCAGTGAGGGTGTAATGTGATTGATTTTCCTAGATCCTAATAAGAGCCTTGCTGAAGCATTTTGTAGTATTTGTAATGGTTTTACAAGGCATCCAAGAAGACTGAGAAATAAGGAGTTACAGTAGTCTAGGTTTGAGAAAATTAGAGTTTGCAATACAGTTCTGAAGTTTTTGAAAGTTAAAGGTTTCAACCAATGTAATATATGCAACTTGGCATAACCTGTATTAATTAATTTATTGATGTGCTTTTTCATAGTAAGGTTCTCATCTAGTTGGATCCCTAAATCCTATACTTGATTTGAGGGAGTAATTTGAAAATTACTCAGGTCTAGATTCAGTGGTTTATCGAAGAGTTTCTTCTTAACCAAATGATTTCAGTCTTTTTAGGGTTAAATGTTAGTTTAAGTTGCGATAATTCCTGCTGTATTGCTTTCAAATAGGTTGAAAGTGTTGATACTGTATTTTCTATTGACTTGGAGAATGGAATGTAAAACTGTATGTTGTCAGCATATAGGAAGAATGTAATTTCTAAATCCCCCAGTAATTTGCATAGTGGGATCATATAAATGTTGAATAGTGTTGCCGAGAGTGCCATGAGGGACACCTATATCACTATGGAAAGTATCAGATATGTGACTGCCCAATTTGACCTGGAATGTTCTATTAGATAAAAAGGAAGAGAACCATTTGAGAACACTGTCTTCAATTCCAATGTTGTTAAGCTGCTGGTAAAACAGGATATGGTCCACAGTATCAAAGGCGGCTGTTTAGTCGATTAGCATGAGAAGATAAGATTCATCCGCATCAAACCCTCGTAAAAGAGAGTCCATTAAAGAGAGGAGTAATGTCTCAGTTGAACGATGTTTCCTAAATCCGAATTGATTTGGGAAGAGAATATCTTGGTCTTTTAAATAATTTACAAGTTGGGATAATACTGCATTTTCAAGTATTTTAGATAGAAAAGACAATTTGGATATTGGTCGATACTTGTCCCAATCGACAATTCTTCCAGTTTTATTTTTAGGATTCAACGGTATCACAGCTTGTTTTAACCTGTGTGGTATAATTCCTTCTGAGAGAGAATGATTAATTATGGTTGTGATTGTGAAGGTGATAAAGTGTACTTGTTTCAAGGAACTGGCTAGAATTGGGTTATGTGGGTGATTAGCAGGCTTAATTTGAGCAATGAATTGACTGATTTCAACATTAGTTACTCTGTTAAAGTGGTCCACTTAACTAGGCCATGTGAATCATCAGGTGCTTTTGTGGAAGAACAGATAGGGAATTGATTTTTTAGCTTATTGATTTTATCTAAAAAGGATGCGGCATATTAATTGCAAGTGGCCTTTGAGAAGTTATAGTTTTTCAAGATGGAAGATGATGGGTTCTTAATTAAATGTTTAACATCAAAGAGCAATTTAGAATTAAATATTACCCCGTGAATCTGTTTAGCATAGTAATTTTTTTTTGCTTTATAGGTTAGTGCGTAGTATTTTGTTAGGAGAGTTTTGTATTTTCCTGGGGATTCAGGCGATGGGCATTTCCGCCATTGTTTCTCTACTTTTCTAAGGTTCTGTTTTGTGCATCTTAAATCATCATTGTACCAGGGCTTCTTATGTTTAGAGGTATTCCTTTCTTCGTTAATAGTTTTCATCTGGAAGGACTAAGGTTTTCAGCTATGTCATTGACAATCTGATCCCAGGAATCAAATGCTGGGGGGCACTGGTTTTGATGTAGCTCAAGGAGTCTCTTTTCTACTGCTTCCTCAAGTTCCTCCATAGCTATCTTTTTCCTGAAGGTGAAAGTACAATTATTATCTATACTTTTATGAGTTGGGTTGAGGAACGTTATTTCTGCCTTTATTAATTGGTGATCAGACCATGGTAAACTGGTGTGAGAAATATTGATTAGACAGTTACCGGTATTGGCAAACATTAGGTCTAGAATATGACCTGCTTTATGAGTAGCTTTGGAAACAAATGGGGATCATCCCAAAGCTTCCATTGTCTCTAGAAACGTTTCACAAACTGCAGGTCTTGGTGCTTTGTCTACATGGAGGTGAAAGCCTCCTGCAATTAAGATAGATTCTGGTGATGGAAACACCTTAGTAAATAATCCAGTCAGTGGTGAGCAATCTTTTTTTTACCATATCTGGAAGATAATAGACAGTTCTATGTTTAGTTGAGGAGATTTTAGAATTTCCACTTCATATGGAGGATTGATCTCTACTTTGTAAGGTACTAGCTTCAGTTCTTTTTTTTTTTTTATCAATTATTAATAAACCCACACTTTTTAGTTTAGGTCTAGGAAAATGAAATACCTCATAATTAGGGTGGGAAATTTGGTTTAAGAGAACATTATCTTTGTCATTCGGCCAGGTTCATAGATGCAAAAAATAGTGGGGTGTAGATCCTCTAGCAAATCATTAATCAAAGGGATTTTTTTTTTTAGAGAGTCTGAACATTTAATAGTAGCAGAGCAAACATTAAACAGGAAGAGATAGAGGAAGAGTTAGTACTTATCTTAGGGAAGACCAAGTTTGTGATCCTTCTTTGCTTCTCTCTTGAGCACTCCTTAGCTCTCCATACAGGCCCCATCCTAACAAAGGCTCAGTGAAGCACATCTGATCCATGATTGTAGTATTTATGTTCAGGGTTCAGTAGAATAAAGCACTTCAGATCTGCATGGAGGGGTGCACAAAGGGGTCAGCCCCTTTGTTGTGCTCCTTTGTGCTCGCACCAAGGGCGCGCACCCCATGGTGCTAGCACCTTTGGTATCACTGCTGCAGTGTTCTTATTAGTGGGTGGGCGGTGGGCAGGCTGTGGATGGGCAACTGATACGGCACCAGCGACTCCCTCCTCATTCTGGGGGGAGGGGGTCTTCAGCATATCCTTCTCCTCACTGCTGCTGCCAGTTCTGGTGGATGGGGGCCAGCAGAGAAGGCCAGGCAGGCTGTGCACTCCACAGGCCCCCGAAATCAACACCGTGGTGTTCTGTTGGTGGGCAGGTGGTAGGCGGGCAGCTGATGTGGTGCTGGAGACTCCCTCCTCATTCTGGGGGGGAGGGAGTCTTCAAAGCATCCTCCTCCTCAATGCTGCCACCGGTTCTGGTGGATGGGGGCCATCAGAGAAGGCAAGGAAGGCCATGAACTCTGCAGGCCCCATCATTACCACAGCAGTGTTCTGTGGGTGCTTTCTCAATTGCAAAACACAAATTGAAGCAGATTTCCTGAAAAGACGAGTGTTTAAGGTCATAAGTTTGTGGGAACACGAATAGAAGAGAATAGTAAAAGAAAACATCGGGTTGTGCAGACTTTCTGGTTAAATCTGCACTACCCAAGCCATTGATGCCCTTTTTGGTGGCAGAACCAATGCTGTTTGTTTGTATTATAAAACCCTGGAGAAAAAATACATTTCTATGATTTTACCAGCCTATACCCATTTGTCAATAAACCAAGGACTATCCAATTGGTCACCCACAAATCATTTATGAACAATTTGGCCCCCTCTCAGACTATTTTGGATTTATTAAAAGCCAAAGCATATCCTCTACAACAGCTCTTTTTTCCTGTGTTACCCAGCCATGTGGATGGTAAGTTTATCTTCTCCCTGTGTTGTATATGTGCTGACAACTGGCAGCAGGAAACGTGCACCCACATGGATGAGGAGAGAGCCCTTGTAGGGACTTGGTACACTGTGGAGGTCAATGTAACTGTTGCAAAAGGGTATGTGGTTGCAGAAATATGTGAAATGTGGCACTTTAATTGTAAATCCGACAGTCTGTTTTCTGAATACATAAAAATGCATCTCCTTCAAAAACAGGAAGCCTTTGGTTACCCTCAGTAGTGTATCAATGTAGAAAAACCAAACCTGTATATATCTGATTTTTATAAAAAAGAAGGTGTGGTTTTATGTCTAGACCAGATTAGCATGAACTCTGCAAAGTGCCAAATTGCTAAGCTTTTCTTTTTTTTAAAATTTTTTATTTCTGAAAATTATACAATAAATTAAACAAAGAATATACTTTGCATGAAATATGGTTACAGTAGTAATAAGAAATATTTTAAGGTTATAAACCACAGTACATCACTATATAAAGAGACAAAGCTCTACATTACTATTGAACCTTAAAGAAAGAAAACTTTGGGAGAGTATTTTCTATTCGTTTAGAAGAACACATTAGAGCATTAATCTTATTTAGATAAACTTCTCAGATAGGCGGACCAATTACATTCTTTCATGTCCTAGTTCTATTCAATAGCACTATCCTGTCGTCTAGTTACAAGGAACTGCTTCAAGTGTTCTGGCATAAAGAAAACAAAAGTATTATTGGACTTTTTTATAATACAGCGGCAAGGGTAACGAACGCAATAAAAACGTCGCCCCAATTGCTGTTACTTCAGACTTTAATAGCATAAACTCTTTTCGCCTTTTTTGAGTGAGTCTAGCTAAATCCGGGAACAGTCGAACTTTCTGACCATGGAATAGAGCATTTAAATTCTTGAAATAAGCTTTCATAATAAAGGCAAAATCTTGTTCTGAAAAACATGAAACAAACAATGTCGCTCTATCCACAACTTCAAAGTCCGAATTTTCTAGATATTGAGTCAAGTTTTGAAAATCTGGTTTTATCTCCCTTTCTTCTTGAGAGAAAACAGCTTTCTGAGTCAGGAAACTGATCTTCTTAAATGATGGAATCTTATCTTGGATTTTTAAAACCTCTTTAAAATATCGTTTCAATGTGAGTAGAAGCAATTCTCCCATTATCTTAGGAAAATTCAAATATCTAACATTCAAATGCCTTAAGTAATTTTCGACCGATTCCAGTCTCCGCGATAAGATAGCATTTTCACGTGCAAGACTCCCAGTAGAGTTCTGTATATCCTTCACATCTTGTTTAATTGCTTCCACAATCTGAGACTGCTGTTGTACAGCCAGGCCTTCTTCCTTTATTATTAAGTCTAATTTTCCTTCCACATTCCCCACCCGAAGTGACTGTTCCTGTAGCTGTTTCGACATACTTGCCATGCACTCCCAAAGGGAGTCCATCGTCACCACCTCTGGTTTTATTAAATCTTCATGCCACTGACTTGATATTCCACCGAGGGCACATTGCAATTCTCTTACCCTTTCGGCGTAATTGCTGTTACTTCAGACTTTAATAGCATAAACTCTTTTCGCCTTTTTTGAGTGAGTCTAGCTAAATCCGGGAACAGTCGAACTTTCTGACCATGGAATAGAGCATTTAAATTCTTGAAATAAGCTTTCATAATAAAGGCAAAATCTTGTTCTGAAAAACATGAAACAAACAATGTCGCTCTATCCACAACTTCAAAGTCCGAATTTTCTAGATATTGAGTCAAGTTTTGAAAATCTGGTTTTATCTCCCTTTCTTCTTGAGAGAAAACAGCTTTCTGAGTCAGGAAACTGATCTTCTTAAATGATGGAATCTTATCTTGGATTTTTAAAACCTCTTTAAAATATCGTTTCAATGTGAGTAGAAGCAATTCTCCCATTATCTTAGGAAAATTCAAATATCTAACATTCAAATGCCTTAAGTAATTTTCGACCGATTCCAGTCTCCGCGATAAGATAGCATTTTCACGTGCAAGACTCCCAGTAGAGTTCTGTATATCCTTCACATCTTGTTTAATTGCTTCCCACAATCTGAGACTGCTGTTGTACAGCCAGGCCTTCTTCCTTTATTATTAAGTCTAATTTTCCTTCCACATTCCCCACCCGAAGTGACTGTTCCTGTAGCTGTTTCGACATACTTGCCATGCACTCCCAAAGGGAGTCCATCGTCACCACCTCCGGTTTTATTAAATCTTCATGCCACTGACTTGATATTCCACCGAGGGCACATTGCAATTCTCTTACCCTTTCGGCGTAATTGCTGTTACTTCAGACTTTAATAGCATAAACTCTTTTCGCCTTTTTTGAGTGAGTCTAGCTAAATCCGGGAACAGTCGAACTTTCTGACCATGGAATAGAGCATTTAAATTCTTGAAATAAGCTTTCATAATAAAGGCAAAATCTTGTTCTGAAAAACATGAAACAAACAATGTCGCTCTATCCACAACTTCAAAGTCCGAATTTTCTAGATATTGAGTCAAGTTTTGAAAATCTGGTTTTATCTCCCTTTCTTCTTGAGAGAAAACAGCTTTCTGAGTCAGGAAACTGATCTTCTTAAATGATGGAATCTTATCTTGGATTTTTAAAACCTCTTTAAAATATCGTTTCAATGTGAGTAGAAGCAATTCTCCCATTATCTTAGGAAAATTCAAATATCTAACATTCAAATGCCTTAAGTAATTTTCGACCGATTCCAGTCTCCGCGATAAGATAGCATTTTCACGTGCAAGACTCCCAGTAGAGTTCTGTATATCCTTCACATCTTGTTTAATTGCTTCCACAATCTGAGACTGCTGTTGTACAGCCAGGCCTTCTTCCTTTATTATTAAGTCTAATTTTCCTTCCACATTCCCCACCCGAAGTGACTGTTCCTGTAGCTGTTTCGACATACTTGCCATGCACTCCCAAAGGGAGTCCATCGTCACCACCTCCGGTTTTATTAAATCTTCATGCCACTGACTTGATATTCCACCGAGGGCACATTGCAATTCTCTTACCCTTTCGGCGGTTTCTGGGCCACCAGCTGCCCCTCCGCTCTCGAGGGTTCGAAATGCTAGTTCTCCCAAAGCAGGGTTTACTTCTGGTTCAGTATCGGGGATCCCAGCTGGCTCAAGGCCTCCGACGGGAACTCCGTCCGCTGCCTCCGCATACCCCGATACGCCTGGTGAAGAAGCCAACGGAGGGGTTCTAGGATCTGGCGGGGACAGAGTAACCTCCCCAGATGAGAGTAAGTCTCCTCTCCTTACCCCGTCAATGGGGCTTAGCCCCAGCGTAGTTTGTAATGGGACGGCATATTGAGATATCAATCTCTGCTCTGGGATGGTACCGGGTTCCGCTGGGTACATCCAAACCTTCCCCTTGCGTTTATGCGGCATATTAATAAAGTAGGAGCCAACCTGATTTGAAAAAACCAGAAATTTTTAGGGAATTCGCAGAGAGCAGGAACAACATGACCGTTAAAGCCGCCATCTTGGAAAACTCTCCGCTAAGCTTTTCTTAAACTCTTTCTTTGTGGGGGGGAGTTTGGCCAAAGAACAAATCTACTTATTATTAGTATTGTGAGAGATCCTGAAGATCTACATAAGTATTTCTTTTCACCTGAATTTTAGGTTTCATCATGTGACTTTATTCATGATGAAACAGCATGTGTGACATTGAAGCACTCAAAAGACCGCAGCATGTTCTCAGGTAATACAAACATCTTCATTGCCTGTTTTACAACAGCTTATGCTTGTTTAGAATTGTACAATTTGCTTGACAGTTTGCAAGAATGTTGTCTGTATCATGATACAGACTCTGGGATATTTGTGAGTCATGAGGGTGACAGGGGCCCCCCCCACCCCCTTTGGGTGATTATTTAGGTGAGCTGACGAGCGAGATACCTGCAGATGAGCATATCACAGAGTATGTATCAGCTGGGCCCAAATCATATGGCTACAAATTTTCAAGCAGAAAGTCCTGTATGAAAGTGAAAGGTATTACACTAAATGTAGAAAACTGTAAAAAGATCACTTTCATTAACTTGAAAGATCTCATCTTTAAATATAAACCTGAGGTTGTGGACAAGACTTGGATGATAGAGACTGGCTTACTTAAAAATACACAAAGGTTGTATATGATAAAAGAGTGATGAAAGATAGCTTTAATACACTACCTTATGGATACTGATGTTGTGGATGTGCGCTGGAGGCATCCATTTTCATGCATTTTAGCTGGACCATCAAATAGTGGCAAACGTTTCTTTGTTAAAAAACTATTAGAACATGCAGGTTGTGTGTTGACTTACATGCCTAACAATATTGCATAGTGTCATAGTTGCTGGCAGCCTTTGTATAAAGAATTGCTATGTAAATATCCTTTTATTACATTTATGGATTTTTTGCCTAATACTTTTAATGATGATCAGTTGTTTCCAACCAATAAAGTAAACATGGTTATTGTAGATGATTTGATGGACTCTGCTTGTAAAAGTGGCGAAATCAAGAAAGCTTTTACTCAATATGTATATCACAGACATGAGCATTATACATAGGGGCGGATTTTCAGAGCCCTGCTCGCGTAAATCCGCCCAAAACCGGGCGGATTTACGCGAGCAGGGCCCTGCGCGCCGGGAAGCCTATTTTACATAGGCCTCCCGGCGCGCGCAGAGCCCCGGGACTCGCATAAGTCCCGGGGTTCTCCGAGGGGGGCGTGTCGGGGGCGGGCCCGGTCGTCGCGGCATTTCGGGGGCGTGTCGGCAGCGTTTTGGGGGCGGGTATGGGGGCGTGGCTACGGCCCGGGGCGGTCCGGGGGCGTGGCCGCGCCCTCCGTACCCGCCCCCAGGTCGCGGCCCGGTGCGCAGGAGGCCCGCTGGCGCGCGGGGATTTACGCCTCCCTCTGGAGGCGTAAATCCCCCAACAAAGGTAAGGGGGGGGTTTAGACGGGGCCGGGCGGGTGGGTTAGGTAGGGGAAGGGAGGGGAAGGTGAGGGGAGGGCAAAGGAAAGTTCCTTCCGAGGCTGCTCCGATTTCGGAGCAGCCTTGGAGGGAACGGGGGTAGGCTGCGCGGCTTGGCGTGCGCCGGCTATACAAAATCCATAGCCTTGCGCGCGCCGATCCAGGTTTTTAGCAGATACGCGCGGCTCCGCACGTATCTACTAAAATCCAGCGTACTTTTGTTTGCGCCTGGAGCGCAAACAAAAGTAGGCTATTCGCGCGCCTTTTAAAATCCGCCCCATACTGTACAAGATATTTTCTGTCAAGGCAAAACAAGCAGAACTATAGCTTTAAATACCAAATGTATGGTGCTTTTTAAGAATCCTAGAGATAAGTTGCAATCACTATTTTAGCCAGATAGATGTACCCCGGTAAGTCACGCTTTGAGGATGCCACCAGAAAACCGTATGGATATCTCACAGTGGATTTAAATGCTATGACACCGGAGGGTGACAGACTGAGGACAAACATCTTTCCACTAGACTGGACCACGATATACTGTGAAAAAACTCATGCCCCACATAAAAAGAAGTGAATATGTATTTTCTCCCCTCATATTTGTTTTATATATCTCAGACACCATGTCTGCTCATGTAAAGCGGAGCTTGGCCTTTTTAAAATGTTTAGTTCAAGCCTCTCCACAACAGAGAAAAGCTATCCTAAACACAACTTTCAGTGATTTAGTGGGGGCCATAGTGGAGATTGTGCTCAACACTCTGAAAGGTAAGATTCCTTTATCACAACAGCAGATAAGCATCTTGAAAAGGAAATGTCAAGCCATAGGAAATCTGGGTGATAAAAAGGTGCCATTCAAAAAGAAAAAGAAGCTGGTGAAACAGTTGAGGGGTTTTATCAGGCCTCTGCTAGGTTTTGCATTGCCGCTTATCACAGGCCATTTGAGCTAAGCCCTAATGCATTACAGAAAAAAAAATGTATTTAGTGCCAAGTCAACAACTTGATTGTTTGAAAAGTCCTTCAGTTCTAGAGGAAAATATTAGAAATATCACAGATCAAAGACTAGATGAAGAAATGAAAGGTATAATTTAAAGTTCTGGTATATCTGAATATGAAAAGGCGAAGCATTATTTAGAAGTTTTACAGTACTATCTGGTGTTTAACGGACATGGAGAAATGGAAAAAGAAAAAATAAATCTGAATATACTGGTGCAAGATGATACAGCAATGGCAGCATTTCTAGAGCACACTAGCCCCCTAGAACCCATTCTGCAGGAAGTATTAAACAGCATCAGCATACACTATAGAAAAAATGCAGAAGTACTGCTCAATAAACTGTCAAAGAATAAGGACATTTCATCCTGGGAAAGTAATGGGACTTTTGTATACAAGGGAAAGCTTATAAGTGGATCTAATCTATTATACCTGGTTCGTGGTGCTACACAGACCCAAGCTTTTCCACAGCAGAGGATACCGAAAGGTTGAGAATTCATGAAAACCCTGGCAGAACTAAACATGCCCTCTGCGCTCATGGGTAACCCATCCAACAGGGATCTACTGGCATGACTCAAGGAAAGTCCTTCTGCGACAACTGCTGAAATGTTCACAAAGTCTTTAAAACGCAAAGACTTCTTTTCCCGTAAAAAGCGTAAACTGCTTGACATATACAAATAGCTGAATGTGTAATGATATTTTTTCAATAAAAAGACTTAAAAAAAAGATTTTGGTCATTTGGTTCATTTTTCAAAAACCCTCGAGAGAGGCAAGCTTTTATTTAAGATTAGCATAACATTCTTGGTATGGAACACACATCTGGAGGTTATGAAACAGCGAAAAGATCTAGATATACATTGTTTTCTCTGTTTGCTATTTTTTTTTTTACAAATTGTAATACCATTTAGTCATTTTGCAATGGTTCTTCAGAAGATAATTTTAAAATATTGTCAAAAAACCAACCTTTTACAGCCTTCATGTAGGAAAATCACACAGTGGATAGTGGATGCTGAAATTGCCTATTGTGGTATAAAACATCCTCACAATGTCTATGAAAAATTCATAATACTGTCAGGGAAGAATAAATTATCAGGTTCTCTTGCCCATAGGAGTCAAAAAATTCACCTATCCATTTTCAGTCACATAGGGCCTCATTTTCTAAAGTATCGCGGGCCTGCGATACTTTAGGTAATGAGGGGAGGGAGCCAAAATGGGGGGCGGTCCTGCGCTAGCTGGCAGTGATCGCACCGCGGCGGTGCGATCGCTGCCGGTTTCGCACCCAATAGCGCCACCACAGAAGGTGTAGCTATTGGGTGCGAAGTAGGACGCGAAAAGGCCCTTACCTTTTCGCCGTCCCCAGCGCCTTCGTGGAGTCGGCCCCGGTGACGCCCCGACTCCTCCTCTTCCGGGGCCGACTCTGCCCCCATCTTGGTAAATGACTCCCATAGCTTGCTAACCAGTTTCTCCTAGGACAAGCAGGATGGTAGCCCTCACACCTGGATGACATCATCTATGGAATCCAGCACAGAAAACTTAAGTCAAAGTTTCTGGAACTTTGACTGTGCATATTGAGCATGTCCACACAGGGTCCTGCTTCATTCTCTTTTTTTGGCCGAGAAACTTCAAGAAATTTCCTTGGAAAACTTTTCACCCGATTATTTTTGCTTTTTTGTGCATTTCATGGATGCCGGATCCCTCTCAGTTCCCCTTAGACTGCTCAGTCAGGTCTATCAGCGGTTCAGTAAGTTCATTTTTGTTCCATTCCCCCCGTGGTAGCGGTGCCTCAGGGTCTGTCGGCGTTGACTGCCCGCTGTCACCATCTCTCATTTTCCCCTTCTTTTCATCTGTCATGACCTTGCCTGGTTTCCGCCAATGCCCCCAGTGTCCGAGGACCATGTCCATCACAGACCCCCACGAGGTGAGTGTACTGTACCTGGGGGTGTCACACGAAGTTCAGAGTTGCCACTTGAGCCCCAGATGACCCGTAAGGGATGTCGCACTCAACTCAATAAAATGGAGAACTCTTCGGGTCGAGGAAGTCCAAGCCATCAAAATTGGCATTGGTAGTATCTGCACCTTGGAGCAACACCGATGGGCACCGAGCCATCAACATCGGCGGGGCCATTGGTTTTGTTGATGCCACTGGCAGATGGGGTGCTGGAGACTGGCCCCTGTTGGTCTCTTACAGGTTGAGGACATCGGGTTCATTGTCATCGACCTTGGCCCTAGAGAAAGACTGGGCCGAGCATCAAGGGAAACCAAGGAAGCATTGGCACTGATCACCTTCGATGCACGATGCCAGGCTTGGGAAGGAACCGGCTCTTGGTGTGATGCCCCTGAAGTGACCCTGCGGCGAGGAGTGCCATTCCTCCATCGATGCCAGGGGTCCACGATGGTCTCCACCAGTCCTGGTGCCAGTCACCGATCCACCTCGGGGATCTGAGAAAGATCTAGCCACCCCTCCTGCCTCCCAGTTGGTTTTGGCATCGGCAACTTTCGAGGAGGAGTTGGAACACAGAGGCCAGCTGGCGATGGAGCTGGCGCTGTGGAACATTGAGCCAGCAGCACTGCCGGTGCCTGTGCTTTCCCTGTTGGAACCTCTGCTGGAATGGCTCAATGTACTCATCAGTGTGTTAACAATCCAGTTGGTATCAGTTCCTGGGAAGCCATCAATGCCCGGTGAGGCACCGATGCTTCCCCCAACCAATATGGAGCTCATTGCTGGCTCCTCCGAGAAGGAAGCTCCATTGAGGCCAGCAGGGACACTGAGGCCTGCAGCCTCCCCCATCCAGCTTTGTCGGGGCTGGCACCAGTGCCACCGGTGCCCATGCCTCTGGATAAAGGCCAAGCACATAGGGCCCCATCCCCTGTGTATTACAGTGAGGATGAGGCCCCGTATGACTTCTGGGGGGATGTCACTGAAGAATCCTCCTCCGAGGACTCAGAGGGTCTCAATTCAGAGCCATCTCATCCAGAAGAACGAAGGAGGTCTCTGCCAGAGGACCTGAACTTCACAGGTTTTGTGTGGGCAATGGCCAAGGCCATCCCTTTTCATTTGATGCTGGAAATCTTCCAGTTCTTGGAGGTTCCTAAAGAGACTGTGGCGGTTCCAGTGCATGAGATCTTTAAGGAATTGCTGCTGAGGATATGGGGAATATCCCCTCACGGTACCTCCTGTAAACAGGAAGGCAGATGGAGTTTACTTCGTCTAACAGGCTACTGGATTCGAGAAATGCCAGCTATCACACCAATCAATAGTGGTAAAATGTGCTCTCAAGAGGGCCAAGTGCTCTCGGACCCATGCCTCAACGCCCCCGGGGAAGGATCACAGAGTGATGGACGCTCTTGGGAGGAAAGTATTCCAGGGGGGCATCCTCATTGTCCGCATCACCTCTTATCAGCTCTACATGAGACAATACTCGTGCAACCTCTGGAAGTAAGGGCAGGAGGTGGCTGAGCAGCTGCCTCAACAGCAGCAAGCCTCCTTATTGCTGGTGCATCAGGGCCTGGAGTGTGGAAAACATGAGGTTTGCTTAACTTACAATGTTTTCAAGATGGCATCGAGAATCTCTGCGGTGGAAATCTGTGCCCACTGAAAGGCATGGCTGCGGACTTCGGATCTCTGACCGGAGAAATAGGAAAGGCTTGCTGACTTACCATGTACAGGAGAGAATCTCTTTGGAGATAAAGTGAGGTACGCGGTGGCCCAGTTATGGGATCACCATGAGACCCTCCAACAACTCTCCGCTAGCTCTTCAGATCTGCCCTCCTCAGCCAGGAGATCTGTGAGACAGGGTCAGAAGTCTTTCTACCACCAGAGGAAGTACTATCCTCTGGCCACCTATTTCCATTCACA